>NC_092131.1:661652-1305804 GCF_043159975.1 Macaca nemestrina | reverse complement strand
TCAGGGCACTTCCAGCTGACTTCTTCAGCAATTATTCTACAAAACTCATTGAATGTGGTGATTTCAGCCACGTTTATAGGGGCCTTCACTGTGCCCTAGAGGGGCTCTTCCAAGTGCCGGACACTGAAGTGCAACATTCACATGGGTGTTGATCCATCCCCATCTTGTCAAAGATAGAATTTAATTTAAAGGATGTAAGGTTTTGATATCAGTTTTCCTACTGTGAAGCCATTCATATTAATCTGATAATTGGCATTCACATTTGTCATGGGAAGGCAACTTTGCTAGAGTAATGTGCAAATTCAGTCACCGTGCACAACTAAAGCTGTTTCTCACTGACTTTAACTCCATGACATTAAAGACCACAGGGCTGTACACAATCTTGGTTCAACCCAGGATTTTCCAACTCCTTCTATATGGGACTTGTATGGTGATTACTATAAAAGGAGTGAGTGACCCAGAGCCTACTTAGAAGGAGAATCTCCAGTATGGATATATTAGTATGTCATCTCATAAAGAAATGGAAAATACCTATCAAAGGGAAAGTCTTGAGAAGAAACCTGGCATATGAAAAAAGCCTCGACCTATTAGCTTCTGATCAACTTACTGTTAAATTTATTGCCTTCATGTCATTTTGGAAAATTAAAACAAAGCATGGTGAATTGAAGTGTGATGTTGCTTGTTTGGTACAACAGCGGGGTGAGGATAATGAAGAGCCCTGTGATCCTGAGGAGATGGCCTAATCCAAGGAGAGGGAGGCTCCAGGACATGTGGACTCACATGGGGATCCTGCTTCTGCGCATCCATCAGCCACTCCCAGAAGCCTTCAGGAGACAGGGGTGTGGGTGGGCCCTTGAGACGATCCAGTGAGAACTGGAAGTCAAGAAAAGAATGATCTGGGATAAATTTTTTTAAAAATTTCTTTTAAATTCACAAATTATGGTTGTTTAGATTTACAAGGTAAGAAACAATGTTATGATTTGTGAATGTAATATGGAATAACTATGATAATTAAGATTTAAGATAGTTTTCATTAATCACCTCAAATTCTTATCATTTATTGTGACATTTGAAATTTACTCTGAGCTCTTTGGAAATGACCAATATGCTATTTTTAAATGAACAACTAGAAATCAATTCATGTAAACAAATAAAAGCAACTGAAATCAATTAGGAATTTAAAGATTTACACTTAGTCCATCATTAGTTTGATTCTTCAGAAAATATTTGGAATTATTTTGTTTTAATGTTTAATATGAATGCCTAGTATATATGCATAGGTCTGTGTCTTTATACATCTTTCTCTCTTTTTATTTCTTTTTTTTTTTTTTCGTGAGATGGTGAATTGCCCTGTTGCCCAGACTGGAGTACAGTGGCACCATCTCGGCTCACTGCAACCTCCGTCTGCTGGCTTGAAGCAATTCTTCTACCTCAGCCTCCCGGGTAGCTGGGATTACAGGTGTGTGCTACCACACCCGGATACATTTTGCATTTTTAAAAGAGACGGGCTTTTGCCATGTTGGCCAGGCTTGTCTCGAACTCCTAACCTCAAGTAATTCACCTGCCTCAGTCTCCCAAAGACCTGGGATTACAGGCACGAACCACCGCGCCCGGCGTGTACATATTTCTATGACCATAGATTTATGTCCCTATAGCTATGTAGTTGCTGATGTCAGCAAATGTTCATAAAATTCTGGGGGAATTAGTGCAAATAATTAGGAATGTTTATTTCTTGAAAGTATGTACTTAAAAATACTTACAGAATTTTAATAATTATTAAAATTTAAATACTAACGATAATAAATTCATAATAAATACAAGTAATATAATATCACAGCCTAGAATGCTCCAGAGTTCCGCAAATACAATCCTGACTTTTCCAGTTGAGTAGAAAGGAAACCTCCCCCTGCACCTGCTCCTGGGACCTGTCCCGTCCTCAGTGGGTCCCGAGCGCCCCCTGGAGGCCCCGCGCGCCCCTGCAGGGAGGTTTGTGTCTGAGCTCACACTGACCTCGCCTCACTGTGTCTCTAGCACAGTAATACACGGCCGTGTCCTCGGTTTTCAGGCTGTTCATTTGCAGATACAGTGTGTTCTTTGAATCATCTCTTGAGATAGTGAATCTGCCTTTCACAGATTCGGCGTATGCTGCTGTTCCACCATCAGCTTTGTTTTTAATACGGCCAACCCAGTCCAGCCCCTTCCCTGGAGCCTGGCGGACCCAGCTCATCCAGTAGTTACTGAAGGTGAATCCAGAGGCTGCACAGGAGAGTCTCAGGGACCCCCCAGGCTGGACCAAGCCTCCCCCAGACTCCACCAGCTGCACCTCACACTGCACACCTGCAAACACAAAGACATCGTGATTAGAAACAGCCACACATATCCACTGTTTCTCTCACTCATGTCCCCTCACACTCAGTATCTCTAGCTCTCCATGAATCACCTTTTAAAAGAGCAACAAGGAAAACCCAGCTCAGCCCCAACTCCATGGCTGGTCTTTTGTGTTCAGTGCTGGTCACCAAGTGGAAACTCCTGGGAATCCCAGGCTGGGGCTCCTCTCCCAGAGCTGCAGAGTCAGGGCTGGGCTGGTTTTCATCAGCAGAGGGAGGACCCCATTTGCATGTCTCCTACTATATAGGAAGCTCTGGGGTGGGACGCCTGGGGAGAGGACAGGGCCCAGATAAGATGACTGTGCCTTGCAGAGGTTTGGTGACAATGATGGTATTTGGAAAATATGCTGTCTTATAAAATTATGCTATGATAAACACTTTGAACTGATCACCCTATTTTATTTTTACATGTATGTGTAAATTATGTTTTGTCGCAGTCAGTATTTCTCCCTGTACGGATGTGAAAGTAAACCACATGTGGAAAATGGGCTAAGGGTGTATTTAAGAGCTCATGTCTAGATGAGTAAGCCCTGGTATCTGGGCCTGTGCTCCTCATCACTGGCCCCAGTTACTCCCTGAACCAACTCCAGGACAGAGCTGGGGATGCCTAGGATGGTTGTGAAGCCCAGTTACTGTAGTGAGAACTTGTGTGATTTTGCTGCATTCTAGCATTCACCTAAAATATGGTGAGAACTAGAATTTAGGCAGATTAATTCTTAGGTATTTTTGAAATTCAATATACATTTTTTTCTATCTTTCTATCATTCCTTTCTCATCTAATTATCCATGTGTTTGCTTGTAATAAATTTTATAAGTTTTAGTTTACGTATGATAATCTTTTGCATGTTTATATTGTACAGTTGATAAACAAGATGGAACCGTCATTATCAAGGGGGACAAGAGAATTCTCAATATTCCCTTTTGTTCTTCTGTATACTTTGTTGTTTTCCCTTTCTTTCTTCTACCTCTTTCCTTGGCAACTACTGATCTTTACATTGCTGCAGATTCATTTTAATTTATCAGAATGTATATAAATGAAATAACATAGTATATATTCTGATTTGTTTGGCTTACTTTACTTAACAAAAACAATTAGCTACTTTTCCTGATAGTTTGGTATAACATAATTTTTTATGATAAATATTGGGTAGTATTCTAGCAGACAAATTTACCATAATTTGTTTTTCTATTAAGCAGCTGGACAATATTTGATTTTTTTTATTTTTCTAGGTTTTACTAAAGATCTGATATTAAGCTTGGAAATGTACATAGAAAAGATATATATTTTTCTTATTTTTACAACTGTATCAACCATAACAGATAAACAGAGAAGATGGAATTTTGAAAATTTTGTTTAACACTTCCAATATTTAAAGTTCCTAGCAAACAACAAATCTGGAGTTTAAGGAGAAGCAAGTTCTTGTACAGAGTAACAAAGGCAGGGTTTGAAATTACATATTTCTATGGCAGAGTCTGGAGTATGATATATAACCTATTACAAGAGAAAATATAAGTACATATTGGATTGCTTGAAATTGTGTGTGGTAAGCATGTTGTAGTGTGAAATTGTAAGGGATCATATGCTCAAGAACTATCCTATTCTCTTGAATCCCTTTCCCCAAGAAAGGGGACAGTCACAAAAATCTTCCTTTCCCCAAGTGTCTGTCTAGGAAAGAACAAGAGCCCACACTTCTGAAATGTATTCAGACCCAGCTCCCTTATTCCCACTACAGAACTAAGAATTTACCCTGCAGGGGCAAGTCACTGAAACTAGAATCCTAGATGCACTTGTTCAATGCCTCAGGAATTGAGATGGTAACACCAAAGATCTATTGAGAAGCAGCTCACCTGTCTTTCTTATGGAATCAGAGCCTTAGTCTGCAGGGCAGGGCAGCAGATCTGCAAGGTGATGACACCGATGGAGAACACTAGAGTTGTGGGAGGGAACACCTGGGGAAAACAGTAGGACTCTACCCCAGGGGAAGGGGAAAGAACACACAGACCAGCATCTCATCTGTAGGAGGGTCAGGAACACTCGCAAGGTTATACACAGACCCAGGGTCATGATGCCTTCTTAGGAATATGGACCAAAGAATACGGACCTAGGAATATGGACCCTTTAGTCTAATACCTTTCACCAACTGAGAAATTGTCAGTAAATAAAACACTTGAATGCACCCGAGGGAGCTGAAAGAGATTCTCTGGAGGACAGAACAAGGTGAAGAGACAAAGTCAAGCAGAAAAGACAAGGTATCATTGGAGGATCTATAGTCTCTGGTGGACATAGTAGGACAGACTTCAATTCGTTTTTGAAACCTTTATATCAGTCTTTAGTAATTTATATGATAAAATAGTCAACCTCATCAATGGTGTCTTATTATCCCCATCAGGGATTCAGGTCCATGTAGGCACATGGTGTAGTTCTAGTCATGGAGGCAGGGGAAGTGGTCAGTTGAGGTGTTCCTGGTCCTTCAGAGGAGAATTGCAGAAATGGTTCTTCCCCAGCTCCAGCCAATATTTAATATATGTGTGTGACTCTTGGGAATGTTGTCACCATGTCACTATATGATGGGAGTCCCCTGGGGTGTGAAGCTGACTTTCTGGATGCATCAATGTGGAAAATTGAGAAAAGAAACTACCTGGGAAGACAAGCTGTCAAATTATTCAATCCTGGAGCCACTCACTTCCAGGCTTCCTGTTTCATCATGTTGTGATTTTCCTCATTGTTTAGTCAGCCTAGGTTGTCTTTCTTCACTCTCTGCTAAAATAGTCACACATCATAACCTAGAAGTATTAACATAAATAAGTAATGAATTTGAAAATTAGAATAAGTCCCAAGTGAAGTCAGTTACTGTGTGGTTCATAATGAGATAGACGGGAGACATGGCTGGATACTAAGTGTGTGTTCACATTTATTTTGTCTAGATTCACAAAATATTTTGTATATCCCTTAAATAATATTCCCTTTGAGGCCCTTGATTTAGCATTATTTCTTGATGAATAACACCTAAGTAATAAAAGTGGTGGTTATTAATAATTTATACTATTAGTACATTCATTTATGATATATTCCTCTGCCTGATCTAAAACCATCCAAGAAGGCAGAAGTTATTGCACTTAATAGACCTTATTAATTAACAAAAGACCAGGATTAAATACAGATGTTCTGCTATAGTGCAGAATTTTAAAATGTGCTGCAAGCAGAGGTTTTTTAATCTTCTGGAAGCCCTATCAAAATGGACAGCAAGACATGACAGTTTTAAAATCATACATTCTAGAGACCTGACACACAAATGTGAAATCAAATGCAAAGAGAAAAAAACGAATATGGAAACAAGAATAATGTTCTGGTGCATCATTACAGGAGACATTGAGTCTTAACCTGGTTTGTAATATTATCTAAACATAGAAGGCATTGCCATTGTTCATATCATATAGAAATCAGTCCTATTAATATTCTGGATATGTTGAAAAATAGCATCATTAAATAAAAAAAAAAACTTTTAAAAATATGGAAAATCTCTTGGCCAAGAGTTATCCCACTAGCACTAAGACATTCTGGTCCCTCCCTCAGGACACATCCGTTATTGCCCTATGAGTTGGGAGATGGAAGATTCATACATTTAGAAATGTTACCTTCATTGCTCACCTTTATCCTACTGCAGGAGGTGTGTGTAACACAATATTGAAAGCAATTTTTATGCTCACTCCAATCACCAACATTTTAAGGTTGCCTTTTTATGTCATCTTTTAACAGTATTTTGCGATCTTCGACCAAGAAATTATGTCTATCGGAAGAAACATCGGGAAAAAAAGTTCTGCTGTTGGAACATATTAGGATACGTCTTTTCAGTCGCTATTGACCAAAACACTACAGAAAAAAAATTCAGGGAGTCAGTTCTTGGGTTGATATGTTGCAACTAAAGAATCAGTTCAGTCCAGATATGTTGGCTCATGGCTATAATTCCACCACGTTGAGAAGCAAAACCAGAGGAATCACATGAGACCTTGTGTTTGAGACCAGCCTGAGCACATAGAGAGACCCCATTTCCATGAAAGATTTAAAAAAAGTCAGCTGCATGTGATGGTGCATCCGTCTAGTCCTAGCTACTCAGGAGGTTGAGGCAGAAGGATTATGTGAGCCAGGAGTTCAAGGTTGCAGTGAGCTATGATTGTGCCCCTGCACTCCAACCTGTGTGACAGAGTGAGACCCTATACTCTAATAATAATAATAATAATAACTAAGAATTTTACACAATTGTAAGGCTACTCAAATAGAAGATATTAAAATGAATATCCTGAGGAATCCTCTGGCACTTGTGATGTTTTGGAGAAGACCTAATACATTCAGAATAAGCGGATGATCTTAGATAGTGAAATGTCTCCACAGAAGACATTGGAACAGGACCCATGTCTAATTCCCTGCCCCGTGCCTTTCACCCCTTTCTCCTCGTTTCAGTCCTACTTTCAATTATTATTTGCTTATTCTTATAAGCAGTCTTCTCTTTTTTTGTAGACTTGGTTGTTGTCCACCCATATTGGACACTGATCTTTTCTTTTTATTCACGATTTTTATAGTTGCTACATAGAATAAGTCATCACACTATTGTTTTGATGTCTGACTGTTGATAACTTAATGCTCATTCCTCCATCATCTCCTTTCTTTCCAACACAAGGTGAATCTCGTTAGGAATCACAGGAACTCCCTCATTTGATGCCATCTGGAGGTTGAAACCCCACAAACTCCTTTCTGTGAGTGAGAACCCTCACTCTGCCTCCACCATCAAACCACTAGAGCAACCCTGAGCCAGTCTCCTTTCTTACTCGATCAAGCCATTTTGGACATTCCTGAGATATCAGCTCTACTCTCAGCAGACACCTCCAGAGGTAATTAACCTTTCTGTATTCACATGGGGGAGTGTGCGGCACCCACAGATGTGACATCAACACTACATTTTAGTTGAGATCTCTTGGTCTTTTTATGGTGTCAAATAGAACAAATGCTGTGAGCTTGGTGTCATGGTTCCTAACCACAGGACACACCTGTTCCCTGGACCAACTCCAGGACAGAGCTGGACATGCCTGGTGTGGTTTGATTAGCCCCCATTATGTAATGAAACCATGACATTATTTTGTTGTATTCTAGTGTTTCCCTAAAGATATAGTTAGGCTTAGGGTTTATTCATGTGTATATTCAGGAGTCTTTGATTTCGTGTATGTATTTAAATAAATCTTTAATTCTGTGTTGAGAAATTTAAAATTTCTTCAGTTTATGAGTGAAGTCCTCAAGCCAAAGTTCTATGATTTTCTTTTTTTATTTATCATATATTTTATTCATCTCTACCTCATTTTCTACCAAATTATACGTGTTTAAATTTGTAATATTTTAATGAGGTGAAATTAGCAAATAATACCCATCCCGTGACGTGTACAATTTGACAAATAGTGACATAACCATTACTTTTCTCAACATAGAAAAAATCAACTGCACTCAAAATTTCCTCTTGTTTTCCTAAAATTTCTGGTTCCTACACCTTCCCTTCTCACACCACGTCTAGAGTCAACTACTGGGTTTTTTTATGTAACTTTGGATTACTTTTCATTTTGTAGAATTTATAGAAGAGGACTTGTATGCATGTACTTGTATTCGTTTGTCTTATTTTACTCATCATACGTACTTGCGACGATACCCTCACTGTTGAGCATATCCAGCTGTACCTTATTGTAACAGTGGGTGTTTTTCCAGCACAATTTGTTTACTGATTTATCTGCTGATTGATATTTGGATTACTTTCAGTATCTGGGTATTATTTAAAACCTAATACTCATCTTAGAGAAATACACAGCTGAGAAACAATGTTTTTCTTCTTACAGTAATATGAACAGAAACTAACCTGGAAAAGCTGCCCTTTAACGAATTGTCTTCAACACATCACGTGACCGCAGTTGTAGAATTCTGTGTGTGACAGTGAGTTTGTGAGAGAGGAGGAGGAAAGAAGAGAGAAAGAAGAGAAAGAGATCCTACATAATTGACCATAATTTCTGAGGTGATCAAATAAACACAGGGACTCAGATTCTTTTTGGAAAAGGTCCATGTAAGATAGATGACAGCTTGATGCACCTACATATTGTTATGTATTTATATAAATGCCATTTTCTAATAATACAGAGAATCATGTACCTGAAAATAAACATAGTGGCGGGTGTCCAGCGGTGAAATATGATGGTGATGCCAAACCGCATCTCCAGCACCTTTTCCTTCTTCCACCTGCCTTGCTATGTATGTCCTGAGCGCCCCCTGGTGTCCTCAGGGCCCCCTGGTGTCCTCAGCACCCCCTGGTGTCCTCGGGGCCTGGTGCTGCTCCTGAGCTTCCCGGTAGGGAGGTTTGTGTCTGGGCTCATAACGTCTTTCCCTCGCGGTGGCTTCTGTATAAATACTCATGGTTGTGTACTCTTTGCTCAGGTAGCTCAGCTGTAGGAAAAACGGTTTTTTGGATGTGGATCTGGAGATGGTGACTGGACTCCTCTTGAGGATTGGTTTGGAATGTGCACTCCCTCATGAACTGTGCACCTGATTCACTCCAGTCCCTTCCCTGGGGGACTGATGGATCCAGCCCAAACAGGAAGCACTGGTTGTGATGGCAAATGCAGAGACGGCACAGTTGAGGGAGATTGTCTGTGAGGGCTTCACCAGACCAAGAGTGAGCGGGAAACACAGTAGTTGGCATGCACAGGTTCTGAACAACACGTTGAAATTCACAAATATGCACATTTTGATGAAAATTAAGAGTTCACTTGTTTTGAAATTTCTTGGTCCACTAAAGAAAATAGTAGATTCTGAAGTTAAATTTAGACAAATAATGGCCCCGTTTTTTCTTCAAACTTTCAACCAAATAAGAAAGAGAAAGTGCTGTCAGGAGAATGGGCACTGGGTTATCAGTTCTATCTATGATAATGGTGATTTTCAGAATAAGGTTGACCTGTGATAGCCTAAAGGATGTCCTAATACTGAATCCAACATTAGACTTGAGCAGCAATCATTGGCAGTGGAGGTCTCTTTACATGAGGAAACATCTGACTCTGCAAAGCTGCACATGGGGGTCTCTGCAGGCCCTTAGTTGTACAGGACCCTCTCCTCCCTCAGACTCAGAGTAAGGACAATGTACTCTTTACCTGGAGGAGGTGAAGGTTAGTGCGTGGAAATAACCCAACTCACTCTAATCAGTATCTTCGTACTTGGGCAGAAACCAAAGTTTACAAGAAACCATGAACTTGGGTAAAGTAGGAAATTACAATTGTTTGCAGGCAGCGTGCTTGCTTCTCCATGTCATCTAAGAGAACCAAGTACAATCAAGTTTTCTCATGCACATATCCATAAATGGTTTTTCCACCCTGACAATGGACCTCCCATACCTCCAACATCACGGAGCAACTATACCAGGCACGCAGGACAGCTCTCTGACACCTTCACCCAGTTTTTGACAAAGAGACAAAGGCTCGAGCTCCTCCCACAAAATGACTGTGCACATAGCAGATTCCTGATGGGCAACTATGCAATGGGAAGAACCAATGGCCTTAATGGACTTAGCTTGAACCACAGGTTGTTAGGAAGCTCCATCAGACTCCCACCCTTCTCCAGCACTAGGTATGAGATTGGCATAGTGGGCTGACAGTGTCTACAATCTCACCCGGCCTCCTGTGCACTTTTCTGCCTCTTGCCTCTCCTGCAGACTCCACCACCTGCACCTCACACTAGACACCTACAAACATAGGGACATTTTGGTAAGAAACTGCCACACATTATCACTGTTTTTTCACTCATATCCACTCACACTCAATACCCCTAGTTCTCCATTATTTGCCTTTTAAAATTGCAACAAGAAAAACCCAGCTCAGCTCTAATTCTGTGGTGAGCCCCGTGCATTCAGAGATGATCATCAAATCAAAACTCCTGGGAATTCTGAACTGGGGCTCTTCTCCCAGAGCTGTAGGATCAGGGCTGGGATGACTTTCATCAGGAGAGGGAGAGCCCTATTTTCATGTCTCCTCCTCTGCAGCAAACACTGAGGTGTGACTCCAAAGGACAGACAGAGCCCAGAGCAGATGTGAGACTCCTGGAGGAGTTTAGTGGTGATGGCAGCATTTGGGAAAATATAATTTATTATTATGTGATTTTCCCTTTAAAAATACTAAGCAAATATTATTTTATTTCTATTTTACATATTTGTAAAAATAGAAATAGAAGAGAAATATAACTACATTAAATAGAAACATAACTGCATTAACCAACTTTAAGAGATATGAAGGGATAAATTGAAAACAATAAAAAAGAGATTTCAACACCTCACCCTCAATAATATATAGAACATCCACAAAATAATTATTAGGAAGCCAGTGGAATTTGTAAAATTTCCCCCACCAAAAATAATATTAGCAGTGATTTCCTATATTTCACATTAAAGACATAGACAACAAAAGCAGAATTGAACAAGTGGAACTCCATCAAAACAAAAACATTCTGCAAAGTGGAAAAAATTACAACCTACAGAATGGGAGAATATTAATTGCAGTCATGCATCTGAAAAAGTGTTAAAATCCCAAATATACATGCAACTTCTACAACTCATTAGCAAAATCATAATTGCCTGATAGTAAAGTTGTCAGTATTTCACCTTAGAAAAATTAGGAACATAGATCTCATGTTAAATATTGTTTTCTATGGGTTATTGTAAGTTTTATGGTACATCTGGTTAGGATAGATTTTGTAGTTATTCGATCCAGCACTAATATAGGTGGTGTTGGTGAATTTACTTAATAGATGTTATTAAAACTGTCATCGGCCAGGAATGGTGGCTCACACCTGTAATCCTAGCACTTTGGGAGGCCCAGGCAGGCGGATCACGTGAGATCAGTGGTTGGAGACCAACCTGGCCAACATGGTGAAACCCCGTCTCTACTAAAAATACAAAAATTAGCTGGGCATGGTAGTACATGCCTGTAAACTCAGTTACTCCAGAGGCTGAGGCAGGAGAATTGCTCGAAACCAGGAGGCAGAAGTGGCAGTGAGTTGAGATCGTGCCACTGCACTCCAGCCTTGGCAAAAGAGTGAGACTCCATCTCAAAAACAAAACAAAACAAAACAAAAACTGTCATCAGCTGACTCTGTGTTAGGTATACTGTCATTGATAAAAATGGGTGGGCCTGATTCCGTCAGAGCAGAACTCGGGAAAATAAAATTCCATGGTGATTCAGCAGCTTCACCTCTTTCGGAACTTGCAGCCTGCACTTACTGATGGATGATCTTCTGGACATTGGATATTCCCAGCCATCTCCAAAAGCTGTCATCCTCTACATCTCACAGATATGTGGCATGTCCACCTGTAGCTTGTCAACCCTGAATAATGGACAGAGACTCTAAAATATAATAATATTTATTCTAGGATGTGCATTGTGATTGAAATATATATGGGTGCATTCGGGTTGGTATAGGAAGATAAAGAATTAAGAAAAGATGAGAAGGTTTACACAAGTTGTTTTGAGATAACTATCCTGGGCTAGAAGAATCAATAACAAGGGTGACATCAGTGTAAGGTTGAAAAAGCAGTTGCTGGGCAGATACACTTGGAGAAGTAATTCTTTTAAGGTTGTGGTGGCCTTTGTGCAAGGTTGTGGCTGTGCAGAGTCTATTTATGAGAGTCCCTGTTATCAGGAATATGTGTATTAGAACCCTCCTTCATGGTCTTCCCCAGTTTCATTCATTAGGGTTTTAACACAAGTGGCTCCATTTAGATTCTGATATTATTTCACAAGCTCTTTCTAACACTACTTCTGAAGAAGATGACTCTGACAATGTGCATAGAACAGAGTTAATTCCACATCCAAAACCCATTTTGATCAAATAAGTTTGTCCCCTTCACTATTGATGGCCAATTGCATTCTCAGATGATTCTACACACAACACAGAGGGGGTTCCTGAGAAAATGGGGAGAGAAGGAAATCCCATCAACCTCTCCCACCTGGCTGCAGGAGCAAGCCTAAGCCCCACTGAGCTCCAAGAAAATCCCTTGATCCTTGGAATGTAGACCACGGAGACCATCTGTTTCTTTTTCAGGAAGCAGGAAAAGCAAATCAAAAAGGGAGAACAAAGACTACAAAGAAAGAACATGGATTGCGAGCAAAAGGAGCACCAGGTCAGTGCTCATGCTGATTGGCTTTAGTGTCAAGAAAAGGATCAGGCGTGCAAACTGAGTTCTGAAAGACACTGACCCTGGCCCAGACTCTCTGTTGGCTGTGACCAAAATTCATAAAGACTTCGTCAGGGAATCTCCCTGAGGTTTCTGTCCTGGGTCTGATTGGAGAAGACTCACCAGGCACCGCTGAGTTTCCTCAGGACTCTGATCTTGGTGGTCATGGTTGAGGCCTTTTCATCTCTGTAAGCGTCAATCTGCATTTGGTGCATGTGAGAATAGGTCTTCATATTAAAATGATATTTTAAAAAATATGTAAAGATGACATGAAGAAGCACATAATTCTAAACTTAGGTTCACTAGAGAAACTGTCAGAAGATGAAGTCCCACATCCTGACAGGAAGTCAGTCTCTATCCGCACCTGCCTCTGGGGTTGACTCTGATCAGTGGGTCCCAAGCGCCCCCTACAGCTGATTTCCCCCCAGCGTTCCTGCAGGGAGGTTTGTGTCTGGGCTCACACTGACTTCCCCCCACTGTGCTTCACTCACACAGTAATAAATGGCTGTGTCCTCAGCTATCAGACTGTTCATTTGAAGATACAGTGTGTTTTTGGCATTTTCTCTGGAGATGGCGAATAGACTGTTTACAGAGTTTGCATAATACGTGCTACCAGCAATACTAATACCAGAGACCCACTCCAGCCCCTTTCCTGGAGCATGGCGAATCCAGTCCAAATCATAGCTGCTAAAGGTGAATCCAGAGGCTGCACAAGAGAGTCTCAGGGACCCTCCAGGCTACACGAAATTTCCCTCAGACTCCACCAGCTGCACCTCACCCTGGACACCTGCAAACACGGAGACATCCTGGTCAGAAATTGCCAGATGCAACCACTGTTTCTCTCACTCATATCCACTCACACTCAATATCTCTAGTTCTTCATGAATCGCCTTTTAAAGTAGCAGCAAGGAAAACCCAGCTCAGCCTGGATTCCATTGTAAGTTGTTTGAATTCAGTCTCTATCATTAAATAGAAACACCTGGGCATCCCAGGGCTGGGGCTTCCTTTTCAGAGCTGCAGGGTCGGGGCTGGACTGTTTCGTATCAGCAGAGGGAGGAACCTATTTGAATGTCTCCTACTATATAGCAAGTTCTGGGGTGGGATGTCTGAGAAAGGGGCGTTGCCCAGATCAGATGAGAGTGCCTTGGGGGGAGATTAAAGTAATCACATCATTCAGGAAAATATAATTTTGTATTGCCTGATAGTGCCTTAATAAGCATTTATCATTCATCATTTTATTTCATTTTTTACGCATCTAAACTATATGTACATATATACATATTTATTTATATGCATATATGAATAAATATATATGTACTGTCAGTATCAATGTTATATTTTACAGACGATAAGTTACATACAGAGCAGAAAGGTTGTGCAATGTGTCCAAGATCACACATACAGAGTTTGCCCACTATCTGCACCGCTCTCCTAACACTGGAGGAGACTGCTCCACCGAGACAACTCCAGAGCAGCAAGGGACATGCCTGGTGAGGTCTGCAGGATTCCCCACCTGTCATCGCAACTTTGTGTAATTTTCTGTATTCTGGAATTTATGTGAAATATATAGAGAGTATCAGGGTTCATGCACGTGTATTTTCAGGACTCTGATCGCTTAAATTTTTACATCCCTCCTCTTATTTTTCCTTCTCTACTAATATATTCATTTCTTCATTTTTGCTGCTTTATTTAATTATAATAGGTAAGTAATTAATTCAAGTTTAGAGCATTCCATGTGGAAAATGTTGAACTCGATTTGCAATTATTCAACAAACACTTCAAGAAGTTGTTAACAATTGAAGTAACTCCTGAATTTTCCTCGCACTTCTCTGTGGTTTTCTCTCTCCACTACACTGTGCCCACCACCCTGTTCTCAAAGTAAAATCTTCCTCATGTTATTTTTGAATAGTTGTACAATTTACACAAATGAAACTATATGACATGTACACTTATTTAGTTTTTGCACTGACTATAATTATTTGAGGATGTAGAGCAATGCTTCTATGTGGATCAGACATGCCTGGATTTTAACGCTGAGTTGTATTCCAGTATGTGAACACATCATTCAACTATTCACCTGATGTGGATTTTTGAACTATACTCTCAGTTTCTGTCTTTTATATAGAAAGCAGCTTCTCAGTGAGGGAATGTAAAAATCATATAAGTATAATATTATTTTTACCTAATCATGGACAACTACAGATAAAGATAAAAAGAAAAACTTATTGTATCAGAATTGATATCACGGGTAAAAAACAAACAAACAAACAAACAAAACCCTCCTGACATCTAAGGAGCTCGGGGCCTGCAGAGAGAACCAGGACCCACATACTCCTTCACATGGGGTAGGAGCTACTGAATGGCATTTAAGATAAAAAAAGACTACCTTGAAAATCTTCAATGAGTTGTTTGAGGACGGTGGTGCTAATCTTTCTAGAGTGTGAAGCTCCTAGTGTTTGCATGCTCTTTCTACAGAATTGGGGAAAATCTACAGAACTCCTCCTCTTCTGTCCTGTGGTGTTTATTAGGGGAAATGAGCAGTAGTCACTGTCACATATCTGGATCCCCCCTTTCCTACTTGCAGGGAAAATCAACCAAAGCTGTGCCCTGTGGGCGTTGGTGGAGTTCCAAAAAAATACAAAGCCAGGCGGGGTGGCTCACACCAGTAATACCAGCACTTTGGGAGGCTGAGGCCGGCAGATCACTGCCCAGACCAGCTGGGTCAGGGAGACCGTAAGCCAGCGGCATTAGAGGAATTAAAGACACACACACAGAAATATAGAGGTGTGAAGTGGGGAATCAGGGGTCTCACAGCCTTCAGAGTTGAGAGCCCTGAACAGAGATTTACCCACATATTTATTAACATCAAACCAGTCATTAGCGTTGTTTCCATAGATACTAAATTAACTAAAAGTATCCCTTATGGGAAATGAAGTGATGCGCTGAATTAATTGCAGCAGGAACATGCCCTTAAGACACAGATCGCTCATACTAATTGTTTGTGGCTTAAGAATGCCTTTAAGTGCTTTTCCGCCCTGGGTGGGCCAGGGGTTCCTTGCCCTCATTCCCATAAACCCACAACCTTCCAGCTTGGGCGTTAGGGCCATTAAGAACATGTTATAGTGCTGCAGAGATTTTATTTATGGTCAGTTTTGGGGTAAGTTTATGGCCAGATTTTGGGGGCTTGCTCCCAACAGATCACGAGGTCAGGAGTTCGAGACCATCTTGGCCAAACATGGTAAAACCCCACCTCTACTAAAAATACAAAAATTAGCCAGTCATGGTGGTGCGTGCCTGTAATCCCAGATACTCAGGAAGCTGCGACAGGAAAATCACTTGAACCGGGCAGGTGGATGTCACAGTGAGCCAAGATCGAGCCATTGCACTCCAGCCTGGGCAATAGAGTGAGACTCCATCTCAAAAAAATTTGTTTTCATTTAAATTCAAAGACAAATACTCTGTCAGACATATAGACAATGAGAAAATGCATAGCTAGCACAATCATCATTCAGGAGATGTTTTAGTCAATTTTCCAGGCAAGCAGCCACACAATATAGAATCTAAGCATCAATCTATCCAAAAAAACGTAAATGGTCAAAAATGGAAAAAATAAAGTAGAAATTTATGTTTAATATTTGTGATTATTCTAACATATAACTATGTGAAACAGTAATAAAAATTGACATTATATCCTATTGCATATAAAAAAGCAAGAGGAAAGAACAAGAAATTAGAAAGAGGAATTAAAAGTACATAGTTTTAATATCTCTGTACTACATACAAAAATATTATCTGAGTTAGAATCTGATGATATGAAATTATTATTGTAAACCTTGTGGTAGCCAAGAAAATATTAATAAAAATAAATTAAGTCATAAGTTAAGAAAAAGGATAAACTTTACAATAAAATGCCAAATTGAAACAATCATTAACAGGCTGGGCACAGTGGCTCACACCTGTAATCCCAGCACTTTGGGAGGCCGAGGCAGGGGGATCACCTGAGGTCGGGGCTTCGAGACCAGCCTGACCAACATGGTGAAACCCTGTCTCTACTAAAAATACAAAATTAGTTGGGTGTGGCGGCGCATGCCTGTAATCTCAGCTACTTGGGAGGCTGAGACAGGAGAATCGCTTGAACCCAGGAGGCCGAGGTTGCAGTAAGCTGAGATCTCACCATTGCGCTCCAGCCTGGGCAACAAGAACGAGACTCCATCTCAAAATAATAATCATAACCGAAAAGAGGAGATACAAGTTTAAAATGATAATTTGTCATAGTTTCTTTAAAAAGGAAAGAGTTAACTTTTAGCTTTTTACAAGAAAATTACTCTATATTTTCACAAATACAAAGTTAAATGTGGGATGACATGTTCCATGAAAATATAAATGAAAAGAATTATTAAGAAGTTATTTTAATTTCAGACAAAGTACTCATTAGGAAATATACTGTTACTACTGAAGAAAAATGTTACACAGAATAAAGGGTTTACTTTTCTAAAAGACATCCAAAAAGATCTAACAAATGTTTCAGAACATAAACTAGTATTTATAGTAAATGTAAAATTCAATACTAATTGTGATTGAAAGAACAGACAGTTAAAAATTACAAAAAGATGTAAGTGACCTAAATGGCAGTATAAACCTACTTGGCTAATTTTCATTTATAAAGTGTTCAACTGGAAAACAGCAGGAATACAGATTCCAATTAACCAGGAAAATTAGAGGTAAAGAGTGATTGAATTCAATGTGGTGACTGGGGTTGAAACTTGGAACAAAGAAACAAACAAAAGCAAGTGTGGAGTCAAACCTCATATTTAAAAAAAAAAAAAAAGGAAAAGAAAAGAGAAAAATACTGGAAAATTGTTGAAGCTCCAATAATGTCTGGAGTCTAATGAATATAAATGCATAGCTATAAATATGTTAGTAGAATGTCCATGTTTATGTAAATGTTAATCTTAGAAGAAACTTGGAAGGGACCACAGTATGTATTTCTTCTAAAATTGTTCTGCTCATCTATAATTATTCCAAATCAAAAGTGTGTAAACTGTAAAAGTACTATGATAAAAATAAAAAGCATAAGAATTTATGGAATAGGTTATTGAAAATGATATTATTACAAACATTATGGCAAATTATTTTTTTAAATAATTTTGAAATGTCTAAGACATTGACAAATGTTTATTTGTATCAGGAAAATACTAGAAGTATCTAATACTAATACTAAATTCCAGTAATGGAAGTGATATTTATATACTTTTTATTTTGTACAATATGATTGATTACAGATATTATTATCATAAGCATTTTTGTGGCCAGTAGTGAGCCTGACGGTATGATGTTTCTCTCAACTGCATAGCAGTATTCTATTAATTCAATTTGACATAGCTTATTTTATCTGTCTTTTTAAAAACCTTGAACTAGTAGGTTCATTATTGATATGACTCCTGTAGAAGTCTGAAGCGTTGGAAGTACTCTATGATTTTTTACTCGTGTGTTCTCTATTATCTTTTAACATGGCAAAACTTTGATTATTATAACTTTGTAAGTTAATGATGTATTTTCTACTTCATAGTCACACACACACACACACCAAAAAAACCACACGTGCTCAGCAATGATACATACATGTGCAAAAGCAAAAATGAATGCATATTCAAACACAAAAAGAATACACACCTTTTGCATATTTTAATTATTGAATTGAATTGAAATTATTGTGTTTATAGTAATTGAGATTTTAGTCTAAAATAATGTTCTATATATATTTCTGTCTATTCCAATGTCAATAAATACATTTCAATGCATGTTCTGGTAAAAGTTAACATAAATGCCATTCTTGAAAATTATATTATTTAAATGTACAATGGTATTTACTTATGAACTCTGTTGGTTTATTTCTCATGTGTGTTAGCAACATCCTTTTTGAATATCAGTCAGTTATTTATAAATTGAATAATAAACGTTACTATTAAAATTTTATTATATTATTGATTGTATTGTATTTTCATAAAACTCATTAAAATATTTCTACTGGAAAGTATTCCTTTAAATATTTTTTGCATCAAATTTCACACTGGTGTTTATTTGCTAATACTCCTGAATGTTAGAGAACATTCAGCAATGTGAAACTGAAATCTGCCCAGGATGCTCAGGATTCATTCACAACAGCAGATTGCTAGAGGGTGGTCTGAGAGTGTACAAATACTTTAGAGAAGTGGACTTCATCATCAAAGCCCTAGGGAGCCCCAGGGTTGAGCACACAGAGCAGCAGGAGCTGCAGAGCCCACTCTGTGGTAATTAGGGAAGGCAGGGGATGGGTGGGGGTGATGTCTGCAGGACCCTAGAAAGGGCTGAGGAGGCCAATGAGTCTGGATGAACATATTCTAAGAACTGTTGCCTGCCTATACTTGATTGGCTTCAGTGATCATGAAGGGAAATGAACTGATTCACTAAACATGGATGAAGCAAAGTAAATGGACTTGCTGATTCCTTGAATGGAAATTGAGGAATATGAAAGTTTGGACAGAAGAAGCGAAGATGGAGAAACAGACTGAGGGGTAGAACACCAGGAGCCACCAAAGTGGAGGACAGGAGCCCTTAAAGTGGTGTTTCATTTTCACAATCAGTAGATGAAAGAGAAAGAAACTCAACACCACGCATATGCTGAGTTATTGTTAGAAAACCTTTACAATAGTGTGGCTGACACAGCACAGAAACAAAAATCTGTTTGTGGAAATAGTTTGAAGTAGCATATACAATTTCTTCATTTTAAAGTTGTACTGAGATATTATAGTATTATTATAACAATATTAAGAATTAAATGTTTAATTGAACTTCGGTTCTAAGTTAAGGTTTTGTAGGTGAGAGAAACCGTGGATTCTAAAGAAGAAATAAATAAAGATCCTGGAAGATTTTTGCTTCACCAGGTCAGGAATCACAAGGCCTAAATAAAGAAACCCACCCTCCCCAGCGACCTGATGAGGAGCTGCCTCCTAACAAAATCCTGGTGTCCTGAACGCCCTCTGTTGTTCTGATCGCCTCCTGGTGGTTCTGAGCTCCCCCTCGTGTCCTGAGCGCCCCCTGGTGGATCTAAGCACCCCGTGGTTGTTCCTGAGCACCCCGTGGTGTCGTGAACATCCCCTGGTGTCCTGAGCACCACCTGATAGTTCTGAATGTCCCCTGACGGTTCTTATTAGCGCCCTCTCGTCATTCCTCAGCGACTCGTGGTTATTCCTGAGCACCTCCCAGTGGTTCCTGAGCTCCCCCTGCTGGTTCTGAGCATCTCCTGGCGGTTCCTGAGCAACCCCTGGTGTTGAGTGCCTCCTGGTTGTTCTGAGAGTCCCCTGCTGGTTCCTGAGCAATCCTGTGTTTCTCCATCGCCCCCTGGCGGTTCTGAGCGTGTCTACCTGGCAGTCCCCTCCTGTCTCCCTGCAGGGAGGTTTGTGTCTGGACTCACCACTGATGTTCCCTAACTGTGTCTCTCAGAGTAGCATATGACCTTGTTCTCGGCTCTCAGGTTGGTCATTTCGAGGGCGACTGTGCTGATAAGGGTGTCCCTGAAGATTATGATTCTTCTTTGTATTGATGGAGGGTACCACTAAAAAATTGCACTTGAAAGACTCACTGTCGCCCCCCACACCAACCCCTGTCCTGAAGCCTGCTGGACTGAGTTCATGATAGAGTCAATGAAGGTAAATTCAGAGGCTTTGTAAAAAAGTATCTGAGAATTATTGGGCTGTACCATTTCTCTTCCAGATTCCACCAGTGAACTTCATGTAGGACTCTTACAAACACAGAGCGAACAAGCGGAGAAGCAGCCACAGCTGGACTTGATCCACAGAGACCCTGTCTCTGAGAATGATAAAAGAGAAGCCCAGATTAGCACAGAACCTATGTTGTGGACAACGAGGAAGGGCACAGACATCAGTTGACATTCGCTTTATGGACAGGGAATGAACTGTCCATAGGCCATTATATGAGCATGGGAAGGGCACATTTACACCTCTTTCTCCTCTTTCTCCCTGGACAAGTGTGCACTGCTCAGCAGGGATCATCCTTCTGTCTCTAGAATTCAGGGAGGGCAGGGTCAAAGAATCACTGGAACTAGATGCTCTGGCATAATCTTCCCGTCACTCTCTTTTTTTTCTCTAAGGTGAACCCTGTTTAGATATTTTCATGGTATCAACATTCATCAACAAATAAGTCAAGGAAGTACACAAAAAGAAAGTATTAGGAAGTGTTAGTTAGTACACGAACGGGAACCTGTTTGCATGTCTACTGCTATAGAGTCAGTTCTGGGGTGAAATTCCTTAGGAGAGAGCAATGCCCATAGTAGATGAGAATGTTATTTTTAGCATTTGAAGAAATATAATTTTCCACTCTGTCCCTAAGCAGCTACTAATCTTTTTTGTTACTTTAGATTCATTTTCATTTTTTATGGTTTGTAGAAATAGAATCATACTTTATGCACTTTTATGTTGGCTTATTTTAGTTAGCATAAAGTTTTGTGAATACAACAATGTTGTTTTGTGTATCAAAGTTGCATTACTCAGGGTTCTCCAGAGAAAGAGAACTAATATAACATATGTACATAGGAAAAATAGCTTATTAGAATTTTCTCACAAAAATTGCAAGAAGAAAGTTCCATATAGGCTTTCTAAAAGCTTGGGAAGAGAGAAACTGGTAGTGGCTCAGTGTAAGTTCAAAAGTCTCAAAACCAGAAAAACCAACAGCGCAGCCTTCAGTCTCTAACCAAGGGCCCAAGAGCCCTCAGCAAGCCCCTGCTTCAAGCCGCAGAATCCAACCGCCAAACAGCCTGAAGTCTTATGTCCAAGGGCAGGAGGAGACCAAAAGGCAGCCAGTAAGGTAAGCAAAACAAAAACAGAAGGCAAAGGAACCAATGTTATCTCATCTTCTTCCACCGGCTTTATTCTAGCTGTGCTGGTACCTGATTGGATGGTGCCGAGTCACATTGAGGGAGGGTTTTCTCTTCCAGTCCATTGACTCAAATGTCAGCCTCCTCTGGCAAAACCCCCAGAGACACACCAAAAAACAATACTTTCCCAACCTTCTAGGCATCCTTTAATCCAGTCAAGTTGACACCTAGTATTAACCATCACAAGCCCACCTCTTGTCAACTTAGTACCCCTGCATATCTAGCTGCAATCATGCTTGATCTCCAAATAAAGACAATAATAAGGTCGTAGTTATGCCTAACGTAATACAGCTATCCTTCATACAGCTGAAAGTCACTAATCCTTAACCTAAATGCCACTACATACGGTTAACAACATTTAAATGCTGATATGAAGTCAATACATCTTATGATACAGGATAAAAAGAAAACAAATTCAAATGAATATATTTTTGTTTGTTTGCTTGTTTGTTTTTGAGATGGAGACTCAGTCTGTCGCCCAGGCTAGAGTGCAGTGGCGCAATCTTGGCTCACTGTCAACCTCCACCTCCAGGGTTCAGGGTTCAAGATATTCTCTTGTCTCAGCTTCCCAAGAAGCTGGGATTACAGGCGCCTGCCACCACACCAGTCTAATCTTTGTATTTGTCTTCCACCTCCCGGGTTCAAGCTGGTCTCGACCTCCAGACCTCAGGTGATCCACCCACCTTGGCCTCCCAATGTGCTGGGATTACAGGTGTAAGCCACTGAGTCTGGCACAATGAAGATATTTTCTTAGTACAGTTATATACATGTAGAAATATATTCTTAAGATAAGGAGGAAATACTCATTACAATTATAGTCCTAACTTCTGGTCGCATGGTCGTTCCTGGTATGGATAACTACCTTCTACTACTCATTCTGTTTGTTTGTTTGTTTGTGTTTGTTTGTTTGGGCTTCAGCAAGTATCTTGGCTGGTCAGGGTTTGTTAACCAGATTGAGTGACCCAAGCTTTTATTCCTGAAGATTCTGGGCCATTTGCATTCCTGCCTGAATTAGGTTGTTGTGGTTTCCCTTTGACTTTAATCCCATGGCAAAGTAATACAAAGAGATGCCCTAAGAAATCTCCTGTAATCCAGACATACCCTTTCTGACTTCCATTGTGGAGTAAGTCGTCTGATTTCAACTTGAGAGTCCTGGTCAATCACCCTAGCCATTGAAGTTAGATAGCTTTTTTTTTCCCCCAATTTATGTAAATGCATGTCTTTGAAATTTTGAATGGGATTACATTGAATCTGTAAATGCTTAGGTTAGGGTGGACATGTTAACAATATAAGTTCCACCAACACAAGAACGCAAGATAGCCTTCCATTTATTTCTGTTTTATTCCATTTTAATCAATATATTATAATTTTCAACGTGCAGATATTTTGTATCCTTGTTAATTTCAGTAAAATTTATTTTATGAATTTTAAGCTGTTGTATTTAGATTTTCTTGATTTTAATTTTGAATAATCATTTCTTAGTGTATACAGAAGATACTTATATTTGTAGGTTGATTTTTGTTTAATTTCAAGAGCTTTTGGGGTAAATATTTTTGGAGGAATTATATAGCATTAAATTGTGAGATTTTAGTACACTCACCACCTGAATAGTGTACACTCTACCTAAAGTGTATTTATTTTCTCTCTAGTCTCCCTCCTATTCTTTCACTTCTGAGTCTCTAAAGTCCCTTATATCACTCTGCATGCCTTTGCAAGTTCATAGCCCAGCTCCCACTTATAAGTGAGAAAACACAGTTTTTACTTTTCTACTCCCGTGTAATTTTACTTATAATAATTGCCTCCAGCTTCATCCAAGTTGCTGCAAAAGACATTATGTCATTCCCTTTAATGGTTTAGTAGTATTCCATAACGGATATATGTCACATTTTCTTTTTCTTTTCTTTCTTTCTTTTTTTTTTTTTTTGAGACAGAGTCTTGCTCTGTTCCCCAGGCTGGAGTGCAGTGGCATGATCTTGGTTCACTGCAGCCTCCACCTCCTGGGTTCAAGTGATTCTCCTGTCTCAGCCTCCTGCGTAGCTGGGACTCCAGGTGCATGCCAACAGGACTGGCTAATTTTTTTTCTATTTTTACTAGAGACAGGGTTTCACCATGTTGGCCAGGATGGTTTTGATCTCCTGACATCGTGATCCGCCCTCCTTGGCCTCCCAAAGTGCTGGGATTACAGGTGATGTCATATTTTCTTTAGGAACTCATTAGTCAATGGGCACTTAAATTGATTTCACATCTTTTCAGTTTTGAATTCTACTGCTATAAACATACATATACATGTCTTTTTCATATAATGACTTTATTTCCTTTGGGTAGATATCCAGTAGTGAGATTGCTGGATAAAACAGTAGATCTGGTCGGGCACAGGCACTTTGGGAGGCCGAAGCGGGAGGGTCAGCTGAGGTCAGGAGTTCAAGACCAGCCTGGCCAACATAGTGAAACCCCATCTCTACAAAAATTCAAAAAAAAATTAGCCTAGCATGATGGTGGGTGCCTGTAATCCCAGCTACTCCGGAGGCTGAGGCGGGAGAATCGCTTGAATATGGGAGGTGGAGGTTGCAGTGAGACAAGATTGTGCCACTGCCCTCCAGCCTGGGCGACTGAGTGAGACTCCATCTCAAAAAAGAAAAAAAAATAGTAGATCTACTTTTTGGCTTTTCAAGAAATCTCAATAGTGTATTCCACAGTGGTTATAACAAATTACATTTTCACCAGTAGTGTATAAGCATTCCCTTTTGTTTTTTGACTTTTTATGATAGCTATTCTTGCAGGATTAGGTGTTACTTGATTGTGGTTTTAGTTTGTATTTTCCTGATAATTAGTGATGTTACACAGTTTTTCGTATGCTTGTTGGCCATTTGTATATCTTCTTCTGAGACCTATCTATTTATGTCCCTTGTCCACTTTTAAATGGGATTATTTGTTTCTTTCTTAGTGACCTGTTTTAATATTTTGTAGATTCTGGATACTAATCTTTTTTCAGATGTGAAGGTTGTACATAATTTCTCCCATTCTGTGAGTTGTCTTTTTACTCTGTTGACTATTATTTCTGCTGTGCAGAAACACTTTTGTTTGACTAGGTTCCATACATTTATTTTTGTTTTTGTTGCATTTGCTTTTGGGGTTTTAGTTATAAATTCTTTGCCTACCCTGACGTCTAAAAGTGTTTTTCCAATATTGTTTTCTAGAATTTTTGAATTTATTGTCTTATATTTAAGTATCTGATTCATCTTGAGTTGATCTTTTTTATGGTGACAGATAGAAATCCAGTTTTATTCTTTTACATGTGGCTTGCTAGGTTTCCTTGTGCCATTTATTAAATTTGATGTCTGTTTTCCAATTTATATTTTGGTACATTTTGCAAAACATCAGTTGGCTTTACATATGTGGCTTTATTTCTGGGTTCTCTATTTTGTTGCAATGGTCTATGAGCCTACATTATATCAGTACCATGTTGTTTTGGTAACTACAGCCTTGTGGTATAATTTGAAGTTCAGTAATGTATGGCTCCAACTTTTATTATCTTACTAGTATTTATTTGGCTATTTGGGCTTTTTTTGGTTTCATATAAATTTTAGCTTTATTATTTTTTAATTCTGTAGAAAATAATGTGGGTATTTTCATAAGAATTGTATTGATTCTGTAGATTGCTTTGGGCAGCATGGTCATTTTCACAACACTGATTCTTCCAATCCATGATCAGGGGATACATTTCCATTTGTTTGTGTCATCTATGATTTCTTTCAGCAATGTTTTGTAGTTCTCCTTGTATAGATCTTTTACCCTTTCTGTTAAGTATATTGGTAAATATACTATCTTTTTTGCAGCTTCTGTAAAAGGGATGGAGTTCTTGATTTAATTCTCAGCTTTGTTGTTGTTGATGTACAGTGGTGCTACTAACTTGTGTACATTTATTTTGTAACATTTACTAAACCTAATAGTATTTTGGAGGCGTCTAGGATTTTCTAGGTATATAATCACTTGATCTGTAAACAGTGATAGTTTGACGTTCTCTTTTTAAATTTGGATACCCTTATTTTTTTTTCTCCTGACTAACTGCTCTGGCTAGAACTTCCAGAACTATGTTGAATAGAATTGGTGAACATTGGCATTCTTGTATTGTTTGTGTTCTCAGGGGGAAATGCTTTTAACTTTTTCGCATTCAGCATGATGTTGGCTATGGGTTTTTCATATGTAAATTGTATTAGTTTGAGGCAGGTTTCTTCCATGTTTCATTTATTTACAGTTTTTATCATTAAAAAATGTTGAATTTTGTTGCTTTTTCTGCATCTATTGAGACAATCAAAAGGTTTTTGTTTGTAATGCTGTTTATGTGATGTATTACATTTATTAACTTGTGTATGTTCAAATAATCCCTGCAATTCTGAGATGAAACCTGCTCGATCATGAGGAATTATCTTTTTGATGTGCTGTTGAACTCAGTTAGCTATTACTTTTTGTGTATTTTTGCATCTATATTTATCAGGGAAATTCATCTGTAGAGTGAGTGTGTGTGTGTGTGTGTGTGTTTCCCTGGTTTTGGTATCTTGGTTATACTAGCTTCATAGAATAATTTAGGGAGGATTATTTTTTATCTAAATTAAAAAAAATAGTTGCAGCAAAATTGGTAGCAACTGTTCTTTAAATTTTTGATAGAATTCAGCTGTGAATTCACCCGGCCCTATTTCATTGTTGTTATTGTTGGCAATTCTTGAATTACTGATTCAATCTCACTGTTTGTTATGTGTCTATTCAAAGTAACTGTTTCTTTTTTATTTAATCTAGGAGAGTTGTATGTTTCTAGAAATTTTTCCATTTCCTCTAAGTCTTCTACATTGTGCACATGAAGGTGTACTTGGTAGTCTCAAATTATTTTTTATATCAGTGGTGTAGATTGTAATGTCTCCGTTTATTTCTAATTGAGCTTATTTGGATCTTTGCTCTTCTTAACTTGGTTAATCTAGATAATGACCCATGAATTTGTTTATTTTTTCAAATAACCAGCTTTGTGTTTCATTGATTTTTTTCTGTTTTTTTTTTTTTTTGGTTTGAATTTCATTTAGTTCTGCTCTGATCTTTGTTATTTCTTTTCTTCTTCTGGGTCTTGGTTTAGTTCTTATTTCTCCAGTTTCTTGAGGTGTGACATTAGGTTGTCAATATGTGCTATTTCAGACTTTTTGATGTAGGCAGTTGGCACTATAAACTTCCCTCTTGTCACTGCTTTCGCCTTATTTTTGAGGTTTCAATAACTTGTCTCATTGTTATCATTTAATTAAGATAAATTTTAAATTTTCATCTTGATATCATTGTAAACCCAGATAGTATTCAGAAGCAGATGACTTTTTTTTTTTTTTTTTTTTTTTTTTTTTTTTTGAGACATAGTCTCACTCTGCACCCAGGCTGGAGTGCAGTGGCGCGATCTCGGCTCACTGCAAGCTCCGCCTCCTGGGTTCATGCCATTCTCCTGCCTCAGCCTCCAGAGTAGCAGGGACTACAGGTGCCCACCACCATGTCCGGCTAATATTTTTATATTTTTAGTAGAGACCCAGAAGCAGATTTCTTAATTTCTATGTATTTGTTCATATTCGACAGTTCTTTAGCGAGTCGATTTTTAGTTTTATTCTGCTGTGGTCTAAGAAGATACTTGATATGATTTCATTGTTTTAAAATTTTATTGAGACTTCTTTTGTGGCCTAGTATATGCTGTACCTTAGAGAATGTTGCATGTGCTGATTAGAAGAATGTATGTTCCGCAGATCTTGGATAGAATGTTCTGTAAATATCTGCTGCAGCCATTTGTTCCAGTGAGTCATTTAAGTGCATTGTTTATCAGTTGACTTTCTGTCTCAAAGATCTGTTTAGTGCTGTCGTTATTGTATTAAAGTCTCCCACTATGATTGTTTTGCTAACTCTCTCAGTTTTTTAGGTCTAGCAGTACTTGTTTTATGAATCTAGTTCCTCCAGTGTTTGCTACATATAAATGTATAATTGTAATTTTTTGTTGAATTTATCCTTTTATCATTGTATAGTGATCATCTATGTCTTTTTAAATTGTTTTTGCTTTGAATTCCATTTTGTCTGATATCAGAATAGCCAGTCCTGCTCCCTCTTGGTTTCTATTTTTGTGAAATTCCTTTTTCCATGCTTTTGTCTTGAGTTTACATAAATCTTTGTGTGTTAGGTGAGTCTCTTAAAGACATCAGATTTTACATTGTGATTTTTTATCTATCATGCCATTGCTTTGTTTTACCATTTACATTCAACATGAATATTTAGATATGAGTTACTCTTCTCTTTGTCATGTTGTTACCTAGTTTTGTTTATTCTTTGATATTGTATTATTGTTTTATAGACCTTGTGAGTTTTTAATTTTTAAAAGGTTCCATTTTTGTCCATATTGGCCTTTTGTTTCCAGTTTTAGAACTTCTTTTAGCATTTCTTGTAGTGCTGGTTTGGTAGTGATGAATTCCCTCAGCATTTGTTTTTCTGAAAATGACTTTATTTTTTGTTTATGAAACAATTTGTCGGGATAAAAAAATTCTTGGTTGAAAGTGGTTTTGTTTAAGGAGTTTATAGATGGAACCTTAATCTGTCTGTCTTGTGAAGTTTCTGCTTAGAAGTCTTCCATTAATCTGATGGGTTTCTTTTGTTTTGTTTTGTTTTGTTTTACTGCTCTTAGAATTATTTCCTTCATGTAGACTTTAGGTAGCCTGATGACTGTATATGCTTGGTGAAGGTATTTTTGCAATGAATTTCCCGGGAGTTCCTTGAACTTTTTGGATTTGGATATCTAGGTCTTTAGTCAGGCCAGAGAAGTAGTTTTCAATTATTCCTTTAAAGAAGTTTTCCAAACTTATTATTTTTTTCTTCTTCGGGAACACCAATTATTCTTAAGTTTATTCATTTTACATAATCCCATATTTCCTGGACACTTTGTTCACTTCTTTTGACTCTTTTTAAATTTATTTTTGTCTGATTGGGTTATTTCAAAAATAGTCTAGTCTTCCTACTTTTGGATTTTTTTTTTCTTCTACTGTTTCCTTTTTTCCCCTGAATATTTTACTTCTACTTTTATTTTGTACTGTTTCTAGTCTATTGTTGTTTCTTCTACTTTTTGCTAGTCTATTTTCCAAATGTTCCATGGCAGTTTGTAATTCCCTTTCCAATTCCCTGCATTTTTTTTAATTTTCAAAAGTTCTGATTGGTTTCTCTTTAGGATAGATATCTCTCTATAAAAATGTGTATTTATATTCTGAACTATTTTATAAATTTAAGATGATTTTCACCTTTTTTCTGTTATCTTCTTGACTAGCTTATTAATCAACATTCAGATTTTCTTTTCTAGTATTTTAAAGACTACATTTTGGTTAAGGGTTATTGCTGGAGAGGTAGTGTGATCTTTTTGCACTGTCATAGCACACTGTTTGCTCATATTTCCTGAGTTATTTTTCTCATTTTCTCTCATTTTGGTAGGTGTTCTAATTGTTATTGAATTTATGTTTGATTTGACTGTTTCTTGGGTTTGTTTTTAAATGTATTTTTTCCTGTAAGAATTAGACTTTAATGCTTATATTTAATTAGAATCTGATTTGGTTTCCAGTGCTCAAAGGGGTGAAGACTCTGTCAGAATTCCATGGTTATACAGAGTCTTTGCATGATGGCTTTCCTGTGTGTTGGTTGTAGTAGAAATCTGCTTAGTTTGTGAGCAAGTTCACTATCTTCTATGGGGTTAGAATGGGAAAGGTCTCTTAATCCATGTCTCATTCCTCTGTGGCATGCACATATTTATTTTATTTTCCCCCAGTGATTTATTTACTTGTTTGGTGGTTCAGGCTTCAGATCAGTAGGGGACTTGTCCCTGGGTAGAAACCAGTTGTGGCTAAAGCATGTGGGAAAATTAAGTCCCAGCCTTTACAGAGTTGGCTGGAAGAGTTTTTAGTGAGTCACACTGAGGTCTTATCAGGGGGAAGATTTGGAGCCACCTCAGCTCTCTTGTCAGGTCAGTAGGAAATTTGTCCACCTCTCAGACACACTGCTGTCCCAGTATTCCAGCGATTCAGATAAGACAGGCATGTTTTTTCATCTGTACAAATGTTGATGTGCCAAACAGAGAGGAATTGTGACTCCGTGTCTCGTGCAAGCCTGAACCTAGAAAGTGCTCTTTCTGGGGAATGCAGTCACCATGATGTGTTCCAGAAAGGCTGTCTATAGTTGCGCCCATGCTGAGGTCTTGTGAGAGAGGCCCCAAGTGTGCCTACAGTGGTGTACAAGGGGGAAAGACTTCCTCTTCTTCAAGATTCTTCATAAGCAATAGGACTGTCTGACTGTTGAGACAGAACTGAAGACTTTCCCAGCTGAGCCCAGCGCTGCAACTGTACTTCTGCTAGAAGAAGTTTCCCACCAGTGGAGGGATCTGGTGTTCAAGGCCTGCCATCCAGATTCTCTTGTCCCATGGGGTGTTCCCTCGATGTGGTGCACTCCCTTCCCCTAAGAGGAGGAGAACCTGGGATCCATAGTACTGTGAGTGTTGTTTCTCCTCTAAGTCTAGCTGCTCAGCAAAGTTGACACACTTCAGGCTGGTGTTGGCAAATGTCTGTAAGTGATCCGGTGATGTGAACTGTCCTCACATTTTTCACCAGTGAGCAGCAGAACCAGGTCTGATGGGAGTGGCAGGCAGGACAGTGATGGAGACTCTGAAATTCCTTGGATATTGATGGCCTTCTTGTGCGGGCTTTCTTGAATGCTGGTTATGGTAGTAATGCAGTGGTCACATGGAGAGACTCATGACCTCCTGGTCATCCAGAGTGGTGCAGGTCATGGTGATAACTGAGATCGCACAGTCATTTTCTCCTTCCGGGATGCACTGTTAGTCTACCAGGAGATACTGTAATGGACGGTTGGTTGGCCTCCAGCTAAGAGGTGGTGCTTGCAAAAGAGCACCAGCTGCATTATTAGCGGTGGGATTTTTGCACACCTTATGTTGCCCAGGAACGGGGGCTACTATGGATTCTCAGGCAGTGGGTGTGGCCATGTAGCTTCCAAAAGATGCCGTCCTTTGCGTTAAGCTGCCAGGGCAGGTGGCTGCACAAAGCAAGGTGAGGGCTGGGCCAGGTGGGTTTCTGCTGAGTCTCTGTGTGCAGGACAAGCAGCAGCTGCTGTGGGTGTGGGGACAGGGATGATTCTCAGACCACATGATGTTCCGGAGGAGAGCACGCCTGCATCTGCTGCATAGAAGTTTGGGCAGGGGGTGGGGAATGGCAGGTGGTGGTAGCCCCCACACAGTTTCCACATCCTTGATGAGGCGGAGCCACTCCCATGTTGTTCCACTGGCAGCAGTGAGATGAGTTCCAGTCAGCCTGTGATCAATACCTGGAAATGCCAGGAGTCATAACTGTCCCCGTGGAGACTGCAGCCATGGGTTTCATGCCATGCCCCTTCCTGTCTGCTGCAAAGCCAGGCACCAGCTCCTGCACCCATGGCTCTTGACCTTGCAGCCCACTTTTAACACTTCCCTGCCCAGGCCCTGGCCAAGGTAGTTCATCCCTACCCTAGGTTATATTACACACCCCTGTTGAGAGCTACTTTCAACCTGCGACCACTGCCTGAAATTTTTGGCTATTCTCCCTCAAATGCTGGGTATTCCCAGCCCTTCACCTGACTCACAGTGTGTGCTGCAGCTTCCTGCTTTTTCAGAAAGTTTGTAGATTATTTCAGTGTTTCTGTTCAGTTCCTGCATTGCTTCTTGAAAATAAGTCCACAGTGTTCATCTCTCCACTTTAGTTTGTCCTTCCAGGTGGAAGAGGGATGCTCGCAATGCCTCTAACCTGCTGTCTCGGAATATAAGTTTGGTTTTGGATTCTGCAACTTTATTGAATTCCTTCATTAGTTGCAATCTTTGTTGGTGGAGTCTTTAAGGCTTTTATAAATAAGAGCATATAATATGTAAAAATATATTTTAAATGTATTCATTACTATGTGGATGACTTCTATTTTTTTCTTCATGCCTATTTTGTCTAGATCGCCCAGTGCTGTGTTTAATAATATTGGTGATAGGGAGCAGCTTGTCTAGTTTCTAGTCTTAGAGGAAAACAAAATTTTCTTCACTGAGTGTAATGTTAGATGTGGGCTTGTGATATGTGTTCTCTATGATGTTGAGGTATATATCTTTTATGCATAAGTTGTTCAGATTTTTTGAAATGAGAGCGTAGTGGATTTCGACAGAGGCTTTTTCTGCATCTGTTGACATGGACATATGGTACATATGGTTTTAGTCCTTCAATATTTTCATTTGATATATCACATTTATTTCTGTAGGTTGAAACTTCATTGCATCCTAGAGATAAACCATACCTGACCATGGTGAATTCTATTGTTAATGTGCTGTTGAATTTTGCTTGTCATCACCCTTGAGAGTTTTTGAAACTATGATAATCAGGGATATTAGGCTGTAGTTTTATTTATTGTAGTGTCTTTTCCTTGCTTTGGAAATAGGGGACTTCCAAAATAAGCTTGGATATATTTTTTCCTCTTTATTTTGCTGGAAATTTGAATAGAGATTCTAGGGTTTTTTTCAATGTTTGATAAAATTCAGTAGTGAAGTCATGAAGTTCTTGACTTTGATTTGAAATGTTTGAAAAATCACTGACTCAATCTCTTTACTCATGGGTCTGTTCAGATTTTTTTTTTGAGATGGAGTCTCATTCTATTGCCCAGTCTGGAGTGCAGTGACTTGATTTCAACTTACTGGAACCTCTGCCTCCCAGTTCAATCCATTCTCTGGCCTCAGGCTCCTGAGTATTCGGGACTACAGGCAAGCATCACCATGTCCAGGTAATTTTTGTTTTTTTTAGTGGAGACGAGGTTTCACCATGTTTGCCAGACTGATGTCAAACCCTTGATCTCAGGTGATCCACCGGCCATGGCCTCTCAAAGTGCTGGGATTACAGGAATGAACAACCATGCCCAGCCCAGATTTTTTATTTCTAAATGGTTCAGTTTTGATAGGTGGTATGTTTTTAAAAATTTATCTATTTATTTTAATTTATCCAATTTTTATGAAAGAAGTCTTTATTATACAAAAATACTTATGAATTGGCACAAAGATGAATTATTCAGTATATATTGAAAGGAAAACAACAACCAACCAAAGAGAATCTATTAATCGTTCAAAAAGGGATTAAATGATTTTGAAAAATTAAATAGAAAATAAAAGGAGGGAGTGAGAGTGGATCGGTGGGAGGAAAGCAAGCAAGCAAGGATGAACTATGTAAAACTTTCACTAATTAAAAGACTGTCATATTGAAGAGGTGCCTATTAGGCAGGCTTTTGATGTTAACCATGTAATATTCACCATGAACAACCTTGTAGAACACACAAGAACACCGTCAGAGAATCCACCTCCCACATTCAAGGCCCCCATCCAGTTGTGTTAGGGGCTGGGAACCCTCCCATGTTGTTCTCTGGCTCTGGCTCCTGGGGACACACACAGCCAGTGTTTCCTCCCCGGATGAATAGAGAGGTCCCTGGAGAGGGAGTCTCTGGCAGCTCATTCAGCACCTGCGTTGTGGAGGGTTTTAGATGGGCTCAGTGCTGATTTCTCTCACTGTGTCTTTCGCACAGTAATACGTGGCGGAGTCCGAGGCCTTCAGGCTGCTCCACTGCAGGTAGGCGGTGCTGATGGACTTGTCGGCTGAGATGGTGACCTGGCCTTGGAAGGACGGGCTGTATCTGGTATCAGAATCACTAGGATCAATCGCCCCCATCCACTCCAGGCCTTTCCCGGGCATCTGGCGCACCCAGCTGATCCAGTAGCTGGTAAAGCTGTATCCAGAAGTCTTACAGGAGATCTTCAGAGACTCCCCGGGCCTTTTCACCTCTGCTCCAGACTGCACCAGCTGCACCTCGGCACAGACTCCTGTGGGGGAGATACAAAATTTGAATTGGGGCTCCTTTCTCACCATTCTTTTCTGTGACCTCAACCCCTGGGCAGAACTGACCTTGGAGAACAGCCAGTAGGAGGGTGAGGATGGCAGTTGACCCCATCGTGGTGGAGGACAGAAAAGGAAGCACTGAGATCCCAGCTGTGCGGTGAGGGAGACTCACTGTGAAGGGGAGCCCTGGGTTTAAGTGGGGAGGCCGCCAGTTGAATTTGCATAGTTATCACCCTGCCCTGAAGGGAAGAGTCTACAGGGTTTATAACCCAGAACCTCAAATGCAGAAAAAGACTGGCCTGAGCCTCCTGGGAGGGGCAGAATAAGGTCTCAGTAATTCCTTACACCCTGCTATTGTCCCTCTCCACAATTTTCCATGTTTCTTTGAGACCCATCCCAGGGCCTTCCTTCTTCCACCCTTCTCTGTGACCCTGTGAAGGTGACAAATCTAGATGAAACTAGGTATGTTAAAAAATGAGAAATAGAGCCAGGAAAGGCCACGAAGAGAAAATTCAAATGCATGTATATCTGATAACAGTAACTACCAAGAAAACTACTCTCTATTCCCTGGCAATTTCACATGAGTTGGACTATGGCCTGGGCACCAAGCAAGGGCAGGACCACTTCAGGCCTTCTACAGTCCTCAAGTTGATTAACTTGCCAGACCTTCACCCATGCAAAATCACACATTTTTTCCTGGCCGTTTTGTCTTCTAGATTTCCGCATTCTGCCAATTCAACATGAATAGGGAATAGTTGTTTAGGTCTCTGAATTGCTGAGGGACCTGAAGGGATCCCCGTTGCTGCACCCAACTCCTGGTAGTGCTGTTTCAAGTCCTTTGTGTCAACCCCAGCACCTTCTTGTTTCTTTCATTCTTTAACTTTTATTTTATGACATCCACATTGCTTGGAGGAGGCCCTTAACTATCCCCTTTGTCTGCCCCATTTTCTTGTGAACCACTCTCATTTCATTAGCACCTAAAAGATCCAAAGGAAAAGCCAAAGCAACACAAACTACACAGGTTCTAAAGCTATACAGGATCTGGGATCCAGTGCACCAGGAAAGCTGTCTCATTAGGAACATCCTACTTGAGGTTGGGATCAGAGACAGCCATCTGTCATGTGTCTGTTGTGAGCTGTGGGTCCAGTATCCTCCCAGACATTATCCTCTCATCTGCAGCACAGGAAGCCAGAGAGGCTGCCAGTCAGTCACTCTCACAGTCCATTGGTTAACGTTGTTCACAATCCGATAATATCAATTAATGATACCAATCATATCACCAAATGATGCCACTTTCCATACTGTCCTCCTTGTTCTAGTTGTCTAGTGGATTCTCCCCACCAGCCCAACCCCTGGGCTACCTTCTGTGTGGCTCTTGTGTGTTGTGTGTTGTTTCTGGACAACTGTACCCTTTGGTGGTGAATGGGAGTCTAGCAGCCTCAGCTCACAGAGCACAGTGCAGGGCTGGATGTGCATCTTTTTACTTTTATTTTTAGCTATCACAGATATGAATTGCATATTTGGGTTGTTCATTATTTTTACTTTTCCTTATTCAGGGAACAACTCTTAGGAAGCTGTGTCTGTCATTTCTAAATTCCATGGATTACTTTCACTTCCTGCTCCTTATTGGAGCACACACGCCATCTCATGCCGTATGATTCTGTAGCCAGTCTGGCATTGAATGTCTTTTATCCCACACTTTCTCATCCTTTGATGTTATAAACTATCCTCTAGCCATGTGTCAGAAGTCAGGAACTTTCTAGCATTCTCCACCTCTGATGTAATTGTGTTGAGTGTCCCAAGGTCATCCTCAGGCCCCATAATCAATAGAAATAAAGGACTCAAGACAAGCTGTTATTCTCATGGGTGCAGCTTTATTATAGCAAATGAATATGAATTAAAATGAGCAAAGGCACCAGAGAGAAGGTCCTGAGAATCCAGGCACAAGCTCCCAGATGTTCTTTCCCTGAGGAGTCTCTTGTCCCCATTTTCCCCCGCAGTGATGAATGACACCACATGTGAAGCGTTGTCCACCAGGGAAGCTCACCTGAGTGCTGGGGCCCATCACAGATGTGTGCGGCACCTGCACGACTGACCTCCAGTGCTCAGATGCCAGCCCCTTGAGCAATAACAGGCATTCACCATAAGTCATTATGGAATCAGCTAGTATAGTGTGCACCCAGGCTACACGCACAGAGACACAGACAAACACAAACAAAAATACATTTTAACTAATAAAATAATCTTAATATTGAGAGATAAGAGGAATGTTTTGGAAGTAATTGCTATGGTTATGACCTTGATGGTGGACACAACTTTGCAGATGTACACTGACTCCAAACTCAGAGTTAACTATGTTAAATCATGTATAGTTTTACAGATGTGAACCTTACCTTAATCAAGTGCTTTAATAACACTACCAGGGGGAGTTTGCCAGAAAGTCAGATATCATCTCCCAGGAGCTGAATATGGACCTGGCTTGAGAAAGCACGTTTTCAGGAACTTTCAGGGCACAACCCAAACCTGCTCCATAAACCATTTCCTGTACACAAGTCCAGCTGAGAAGGAAACAGGCTCTTGGAGTAAAAGGCAAGGCTCAGAAGCAAAGAGAGAAGTGGTGAACAAGGTATGACCCCATGTAGGGTCAGTGTGGATGGGAGGCGCTGCTGAGAGCCTGTGGGTGGAGAAGAATGTGGACCAGGGGCAGGAGGAAAAAAAGGCAGGGGGTTCTTCCTGAGCCAAAGCAGATATTTCACGGAGGGCATGGGCAGGGGCATGCACAGGCACAGACGGGTGCTATGGAGTAGGGGAGCCATTGGGGTATAGACCCAGGACACAGCATAAGAAATGCAGACACTCCCAAGGCAGCAGGCACAGAAACAATGACAAGCCTCTACCTTGGGCTTCCATCCATATATCTAAGATAAAGTGAACTGATTTTCCCACTCGATCACAATGACTGAATCTCACAGTCATTTCTGAAACACACAGTTATTGGTACTCACAGGTTCTGGACAAAACATTGATATCCCAAAATACACGAGTATAGAAAAAAAATAAGAATCTGCTTCTATCCAGTTTGCAAGGATTCAAGAGCAATTCAAGAGATTCTGACATTTATGCAAATATATGGTAACAATTTGTCTCTTCAAACTTATACTCCAATAGTAATAAGAAACAACAGACAACAATTGGCCTTGTATTATTATTTCTATCTACTATGATGGTAACATTTGAGGCGTGATAACCTAAGTGTCCTAATTCTGAACCCACATTTAGAACTGAGCAGCAATCACTGGCAGCAGGGTCCCCCACATGGAGACACACCTGACTCAATAAAGCTGCACCTGGGGGTCTCTGCAAGCTCCAAGGTGTGGAGAGGCAGCTCCCACCTCAGACACAGTTGGATCCATCTCTGCTCCTTCTCTGAGGAAGGTGAGGCTTAGTGTGTGGAAAGGACCAAATTTGCTTGACTCAAGATCTCTGCACCTGAACGAAACCAAAGAATGTGATCACCATCTGGTTTCAGGCTGGAGTTGAAGAATTTCTTAGGAGAAAGGCAATGCTGTCAAATCCCCTCAGAATTAAGAAATAATGCATGTAATTCAGGAGAAATGCGAACATTACAGTTGTTTACAGGCTTGTTTTCTTGATCCCCTAGGTCCTCTGAGAGAAGAAAAAATTATGGTTTCTATATAAAAATGCATAAACAGTGTTTCCCCTGAGAACGCACCTCACATTTCTCCAACATCTGGGAACCCACAGACCAGGCACCCAGCTGCTGTTCTCTGACATCCATCACCCGGTTAATGCAAAGACACGTGTCCTGGGAGCTCCTTCCAGACAGTGATTATACACAGTGGAGATTGTAAGTTGTGTCTGCTGCTGGGACACAGGAGAGATCCCTGATGGGTGGGTTTGGCCCAGGGAGGCATCAATGGCTTTACTAGTCTTAGAGTGGACCATGGTGTAATTAGGAGGTTTGATCAGAGTTCCCTGATTTCTCATGTCTTTGTCATCAGATCTGCATCCACATCTGACAGTTTCCACAGCCTCCCTGGCCTCCTGTGACATCTTCTCCCTCAGTTAGTGATTCATTCCTTAGGGGCATATGATAAATTTTTTTCTAGTAGTAACCTTTTCCAAACCAGAGGCCTCAGTGGTAGGCAGAGAACCATAAATACAGAGAGGCTCCCAGGAGAATGCATTTGGTGCAGAAGAAGCCACAGGGCCTGACAGGAAAGCAGCCCTTGAACTCCACCTGCCCCTGCCCCTGCCCTGGGCTGCTCCTGTCTCCTGTGGGTGCAGAGTGCCCCCTGCAGCCAAGCCACCCCCCTGTGTCCTGCAGGGCGGTCTGTCTCTGAGCCCACGTGGACTTCCCATCACAGTGTGTCCTGCAGAGTTTTACGCTGCCGTGTTCTGGGTTCTCAGGCTGTTCATTTGCTTGTACAGCATGTACTTGGTGTTGTCTCTGGAGATGGTGAGTCTACTCCTAACATAGTCTGCATCGTATTGATGAGTTTCACACCACCATGTAACTGCAGCCCATTCCAGCCCCTTCCCCGAGGCCTGCAAACCCAGTGAATCCCATAGCTACTGAACGAGAATCAAGAGGATGCACAGCAGAGCCTCAGGGACCCCTCTAAGCTGTACCAAGTCTCCCCCAGACTCTGTGAGCTGCGCCTCACACTGGACACCTGCAAACAGAGAGACATTCTGGTTAGAAACTGTCACATAGCCACCGTTTCTTTCACAAGCATCCACTTGACCTCCCAAGATGTGCTGGAACTGAAGGTCCAACGTCACCTTTGAGGGCCTTGGTCCACTGCGAGGTCATTACACCTGCTCTGCCTTCAGGAGTCTGCGGCTGCGGGGAAGGGTCAAGAGAGTGACTTCTTACTTACTGCTCACCGGTCTCGAGTCACAGAAATTTAAATGCAGAGTTTCACATGTTCAATTCTATGAAGGCAGCAGATAACCTGAGAGAATACAATAGTACACATACGAGGATTGATGAAAACAAAAATTAACAATTTAAATTTTAAAAATCACATAAAAATCACTAGCAGTTCGATTTAATTTTCTTTGAAAAATTAAAGGCACATATTGTAAAACTGCTGTTTTTAAAGCATATGGGAATGTATTCTTAATTAGCCTATATACTGCCAACCACTGTGTGTTTGTATATTTGTGTGTGTGAGAGAGACATAGACATAGAGAGATAGAGAGAGAGAGAGAAAGAGAGAATACAGACAGAAGGAGAAACACAAAAAAGGAGATGTTACATAAAAGTATTATACTTTATAAGCTCATTGAATAAGGTGAGATATGTGGTCTTTAATGGTCACATAAGGCAGAAGCAACAAATTCTTACACTAGATATGATTATGCACGTATATAAATACCATTTTCTAATTATATTATACGCACACCTCAGCATAGGCATAGTGTAGAGTATCTAATGGTGAAATGTGAGGGTTACGGGAAACCCATTCTCCAACTTGGGCCGGGTTTTCATGGAGTCTGAGTGCCCTTTGTTGGTCCTGGGCCCCTCTCCAAGGAAGTTTGTGTCTGGGATCACACTGACGTCTTCTCTGTACCTCTCACAAGAATACAAGTTTGTGGCAGTTGGTCGCAGAACTCAGCTGCAAGAAAATTCGATACTCGGACACGGATCTGGAGATGGTGACTGAGCTCGTGAGGAGGGGGTTAGAATTTGTGCTCCCTCGTGACCTATGCCCCTGATCCACTCCCTTGACTGAGGACTGGCAGATCCAGCTCCAGCAGGAAGCGCTGGCTGTGATGGAGAATCCAGAGACAGCACAGGTGAGGGAGGCGGTCAGTGAGGGCCTCACCAGGCCAATAAATGACCATGAAACACAGTGGTTGGTGTGCACGGGTTCTGGAAAACACACTGAAATTCCTACATACACACATTTTGGTAGGAATGAAGAATTCGCTTTTGTTCAATTTGTGAGATTTCTAGACAATTCAGTAGATTCTGAGAATAAATTCAGGCACATATATGGTAAACTTGCAACCAAGTTAAAAAGAAACTCCTTTTAGGGGAATGGATATTGAATTGTTTTCTTTTACTATAAAGAGGGTGATTTTTCAGAACAGAAGTGAGGCATGATAGCCTAATGGCATCCTAATTCTGCAATCACAGTTATATCTCAGCAGAAATCGGAGGCCGTGGATGTCACCCCTCCTGAATGAGAAAACACCCAAGTCTATAACACTGCACGTGGCTTCTCCGCAGGCTGAGGTGTGCAGGACCAGCCCCTACCCCACACTCAAGAATACTCAAAGTCTCTGCTCTTTCTGTGGGGGAGGCGAGGCTTAGTGTGTGGAAAGGTCCAAACTTACTCTACATCTCTGAACATGGACAGAAGCCAAAACATGAAATACATACGGACTCACTCTAGATTCAACCATTCCTCATGAGATAGGCGACTCTATGGTGGGACCCTACACAGAATTAAGGAATAACCCACTGGGGGTAATTGTAGAGATTATAATTATTTGCAGACTGCATGCTTGATTCTCTATGTCTCCTGAGAGAAGGAAGCAAAATTATGATTTCTATATAAAAATCCATCAACAGTGCCTTGTCCCTGAGAATGCACCTCCCATTCCTCCAGCATTAGGGAGCCCATGGTCCGGGCACCAGCTGCTGCTCTCTGAGGTCCATCATCCGGTTGGTGCCAAACACACACGTCCTGGAAGCTCGTCCCAGACAGTGACTGGGCGCAGCGGAGATAAAAAGACAGGGCAGCTGCCGGGCACATGGCGGATCCCTGATGGGCACCTAGAGCTCAGGGAGGCCTGATGGCCTTGCCGGACTTAGTTTAGACTATATGGTGATGGGGGAGCTCCATCAAACTCCCCATTTCTCCCTCACTGCTTGTGAAACTTGAATCCTGGGTGGACAGTGTCCACAGCCTCGCCTGGCCTTCTGTGAACTTTTCTTTCTCCATCAGTGACACCTGCCAGGGATGTTTCGTAATGGTCCTTCCTGTAGTAATAAACTTTACAAACTTAGAACCTCAGTAGCAGGCACATAACTGTAAATGCACAGAGGCTCCCTGGGAAACTGTTAGATGAGAGGAAGCCACAGACCCTGAAGGAGAGCAGCCCTTGACCTCCACCTGCACCTGCCCTGGGGCTGCACCTGCCCTGGGGCTGCACCTGCCCTGGGGCTGCCCCTGCCCTCTGTGTATCCTGAGCACCCCCTGGTGGTTCCATACGCCCCTGCAGGGAGGTTTGTGTCTGGGCTCACACTGACCTCCCCTCACTGTGTCTCTCACACAGTAATACACGGCTGTGTCCTCAGCTCTCAGGCTGTTCATTTGCAGATAGAGGGAGTTCTTGGCATTGTCTCTGGAGATGGTGAATCGGCCCTTCACAGAGTCTACATAGTATTTCTCACTTCCATCCTACTTTATGTCAGTCACCCACTCCAGCTTCTTCCCTGGAGCCTGTCGGATCCAGTTCATCCTGGTGCTACTGAAGGTGAATCCAGAGGCTGCACAGGAGAGTCTCAGGGACGCCCCAGGCTGTACCGAGGCTCCCCCAGACTCCACCAGCTGCACCTCACACTGGACACCTGCAAACATAGAGACACCCTGGTCAGAAACTGCCACCCATATCCACAGTGGATATGCCACCCATATCCACTGTTTCTCTCACTCATATTCATGTACATGATCAGTGGGTCCTGAGTGACCCCTGCAGCTGATTTCCTGGCAGCGTTCCTATAAGGAGGTTTGTGTCTGGGCTCACACTGACTTTTCCTCATTGGATCTCTCGCACTGTAATAGACAGCTGTGTCGTTAGCTTTCAAACTGTTTATTTGCAGATACAGCGAGTTCTTGGTGTTTTCTCTGGAGATGGTGAACCGGCCTTTCATGGAGTCTGGGTAGTATGTGCCTCCACCGGTAGGATTAATGTGAGACCCATTCCAATCCCTTCCCTGGAGCTTGGCGCACCTAGCGCATGCCATAGCTACTGAAGGTGAATCCAGAAGCTGCACAGGAGAGTCTCGGGGACCCCCAGGATGTGCCAAGCCTGCCCCAGACTACACCAGCTACACCTCACATTGAACACCAGTGGACACAGAGACATTGTTAGAAACTGCCACATATCTGCACGGTTCTCACTCGCCTCCACTCACACTCAATATTTCTAGTTCTTCTTGAGTTACCTTTTAGAACGACGAAACCCAGTGCAGCCCCAACTCCATGGCATGTCTTCATTGTGCAGTGCTGATCACTGAGTGGAAGCTCCTTGGTATTCCAGGGCTGGGGCTTCCCTCCCAGAGCTGCAGAGTCAGGGCTGGGCTGGTTTTCATCAGCTAAGGGAGGGTCCTATTTTCATGTCTCCTACTGTACAGCGAGCTCTGGGTTGGCATGCCTGGGGAAAGAGGAGGATCAAGAGCAGATGAAAGATTTCCTGGGGGAGATTTACACGGAAAATAATATTGATGAATAAGATGATTGCGTTTTTTTTCTTCGGTTTATGTGATAAATCACAATCACTGATGTGGGGTGATCAGGCCCAGCACGTCGTGGGGGTGATGAAATCCAGCGGAGTCAAAGGAATGAGAAAAAGACAGTTTGAGAGAGAAAGTGTGACCAGGGGACCATCACGAGTGTGGAGCCTGTGAAGGCCCCGAGCTCTGGAAGCCCAGACTATTTCTTGGTGATCAAACAAAGAAACAGGTGGTGAGAATGTAGGGGTCGAAAGGGCAAGCACACAATCTACAGCTGTGATGGTTTAGCATTTATATGGAACATGTTCTGCTACTTGAAATAATGGGAATACAATTCATCTAGGAGCCTAGGAGGGCTAGAAGCAAGGAGCCAGCAAGTCTAAACACATTCCAAAGGCCACGAGGGGTTTTATGCCCTGAGCCCTGGACATTATGTCAGATATGCAAGCCCTGCCTCAGCTTTTTTCCCAACACAGCTTTTTCCCAAAATGCCCCCTTCTCTTTTTTGTAAAACCGCCACAGCTATCATTATTACTAGCAAAAAAGGTAGCTTCTTTTAATTGAGCGAGGCAATTGCAGGCTGTGCAGCCCTTAATTGCCGGTTGGTGATCTGGCTTCATTTTTCGTATCCCTTATGCAAAATGGAGTCGCTCTGGTTTGAATGTTTCCCGCATATCTCCCCCCCTTTAACAAGAGAACCCTTCATCCTAGGGGTTGCAGAAGGATGAAGGACCGTCTTCTGTAACTTCTTCATGCTGAATAGGGACAATAATATTCCTGCCAATTAGGATCTCTTGTCTTCAGTGTAGAGAGGAGCTCAGTCAGAAAGCATTGGTCTGTTAAGCATCTATTGTATCTCTGAATCCCAGCAAAGGTAAAACCCTGGCGCTCCAGCAGTTTCTCAGTTTCCTGTGTGGTTTTCTTGATCTGTCCCCATGTTATATGGGGGTTGATGTCAGTGTGACTCCCAGTTGGTCCTCGTTCCATCTTCTCATTCAAATTCAACTGGCTCATGGCTCTTACTGGGGGAACCTGTAAGAGCTCTTACTGGGGGAACTGATCCATGGTTGGTATCCATGGGTCCCTCCAGTCTCACATTCCACGGTTGTACACATCTTGAGGGCACCCAAACTGTTCATTCATCTCCTGCAAAAACACAAGCATACCCTCAACCCCACATTAGTAAATCTAGGAAAACAGATGCAAAAACTTCTGTGGCTATAGCCAGGAAGCCATTGGTAATGAGAAACAGGCCCTTTCTAACAGAAGGCACAGAGAAAGCAAATTGAAGCTTCTCAAACCTTCAATTTGCACTATACAGGTGGGTCCACTAGATGCTGTGGCTCATGATAGATCTTCAGATATTTGGTGGGCACCCACAAAGGCACCTGATGGTCACCTGGAGAGATACAAGCAAATCCTCTTCCCCATATAATTATCTTTCCTTTTTCCCAGCTCTTTGTATGTGACCATATCTTTTGCTAAGGCCTGCAGCATTAAGATTAAAGAATGGAATGTTTGTGCATCAGCAAAGACTGCAGACACCAATGTATCCACCCTTTGATTAATTAAAAGACCAAAAGGTCCTGTTGGAGAGAAAAGAAAGAGCATTTTTATCCTTACCTCCCTCCCCTCTATTCCTTTTATATTTGCCCTCTCAGATTTTGATTGGACTTTGAGAGCCATAGCTAATTTCCATAATTCAGAATGTTCTTGTCTGTCCCTACAAATCTCTGGTAGTCTTTGCTAGTCTCTTGTACCTCTTTAGGGCACTGACCTTATATTGCTAGTCTTTACTTTTGTACCTTAGGTCACTGACCTTATATTGCTAGTCTTTTCCTATCCCTATCTGTCCCTGTGGTACCTGTTAGTTCCTGCAAGTTCCTGTCTTTCCTTACTTATCTCGACTTACTTATCTCTATATCTTCCTGGAAACCTTAACGATAACCCTGGTTAGAGCTCAGAATCCACCCTTTAAGCTTCAGCAAAAGACAAAACAGGGACCCCGGACCCGGCACCAGATTGAAGGGAACAGGAAGTGCTCTCCCCTCCCCAAATCAGGAAAACCAGACCGCGGCCCCTGCAAACTTCAACTCCCCATCAGCATCATCCTCAATGTCCTGCAATGAACTGTTGATCATGGCAATTAACATATTTAGCAAAACAATGACCATTGTAACATTGACTTCATAAAGAACATAACCAATGTTTTCAATGAATTTGTGGCTATAGTTGATGACTACTGATTTCACTTCAGAAAGCCCAAAGATAGCCCAGAACAGTGTCTTAAAACTCTCTTAAACTACTGTGAAGGCTTCATTTGGTTTTCCACCAATGCAGTAGGAGTAGAGGTTGAACATTCCAATCATAAAAGCCACAAACACCACAATGAACACATTCAGCCCTGTAGGGGCCAGCCCTACAGGGTCTGTGGGTTTTTCTCCCTGTGTGTGGAGATGAGAGATCATAGAAATAAAGACACAAGACAAAGAGATAAAAGAAGACAGCTGGGCCCAGGCGACCACTACCACCAAGACACTGAGACCGGTAGTGGCCCCTATGGCAGGCTGCACTGCTATTTATTGGATACAAGACAAGGGGGCAGGGTAAGGAGTGTGAGCCATCTCCAATTATAGGTAAGGTCATGTGGGTCATGTGTCCACTGGACAGGGGGCCCTTCCCTGTTTGGAAGCCGAGGAGGAGAGAGAGAGAGAGAGACAGCTTATGTCATATTTCTGCATATCAGAGGCTTTTAATACTTTCACTAATTTTGCTACTGCTATCTAGAAGGCAGAGCCAGGTGTACAGGATGGAACATGAAAGCGGACCAGGAGTGTAACCGCTGAAGCACAGCATCACAGGGAGACAGGCCTCTGGATAACTGTGGGCAGGCTTGAGTGATGACAGGCCCTCCACAAGAGGTGGTGGAGTAGAATCTTCTCTAAACTTCCCCGAGGTAAGGGAGACTCCCTTTCCCAGTCTAAGTAGCGGGTGCTTTTCCTTGGCACTGATGCTACCCACTAGACCATCGTCTGCTTAGTAATGGGCATCTTCCCAGACACTGGGGTTACCACTAGACCAGGGAGCCCTCTGGTGGCCCTGTCTGGGCATAACAGGAGGATCACACCCTTGTCTTCTAGTCACTTCTCACCATGTCCCTTCAGTTCCTATCTCTGTATGGCCTGGTTTTCCTAGGTTATGATTGTAGAGTGAAGACTATTATAATATTGGAATAAAGAGTAATTACGACAAACTAATGATTAATGATACTTATAATCATGTCTATGATCTATATCTAGTATAACTCTTGTTATTTGATATATTTTATTATACTGGGACAGCTCATGGGCTCGGGCTCTTGCCTCGGCACCTGGGTGGCTTGCTGCCCACACAGCCCATATCATGCTTGTGTGCTCATTAAATCTGTTTTTCTCTAGGAGAGGCAAGTTAATCATGAAACTGAAGCTTCAAGATGACTATTTGCCGTATGCAAGGCAGCCCATAATTTATTTTTTCCAGGGACTACAACCAACCAGGCCTGTGTGTCAATCTGTAAGCATCCAACAGCAGGTCTACTGTAAAAATAGGTCTTTTGTCAGACACTTGATTAACTCAATATACAGCCTTTCCTGTTGGATTAGTACTACACCAAAGCCTCCTTTTCTTTTCACTGTGCTGCTTCCCAGTTTTATGTAAGGTAACAGCAACAACTGAGGAATTGTTTCTTCTGGGGAGGAAGATCACAGAGCTGAGGAACTAATAACTAATTGAATTTTTCCGATGTAATCAAAAAATTACTCCCATATGCACAGTGACACCTCTAGATCTTTCAAGTAATAGATCAACTGTTCTGGAGGGTAAGGGGTCCCCTAACTCCCATAGAGACCTTTTTTGGTGGTTCTCCAGGAAGCAAGGAGATGGGAATTGTGCTGCAAAGGTCTATGATAGCACTGTCTGCTGTGGTGGGGGACAATTGTTGTACATTTGTAAGGGCTCTGGCTGTGCCAGGTACGCCTCGGTTTGTTGAGGGGCTCCAGGTGGGCCCCTCTTCCCATTTCCTGAAAGAGGTTGTCCATCTTTGCTAAATTTAGAATGACACTGACTTGCCCATGATGGCCTTTTTCACAACGGGAGCATACACTGGGGCTTTTCGGTTGTTTGATGGTGGTAGTTCTTGCCTTTTTTTTTTTTTTTTTTGAGATGGAGTCTCGCTCTGCCCCCAGGCTGGACTGCAGTGACCAGATCGCAGCTCACTGCAAGCTCCGCCTCCCGGGTTTACGCCATTCTCCTGCCTCAGCCTCCCGAGTAGCTGAAACTACAGGCGCCCGCCACCTCGCCCCAGCTAGTTTTTTGGATTTTTAGTAGAGACGGGGTTTCACCGTGTTCGCCAGGATGGTCTTGATCTCCTGACCTTGTGATCCGCCCGTCTCGGCCTCCCAAAGTGCTGGGATTACAGGCTTGAGCCTGTTCTTGCCTTTTGACTTCCTTTTCTACATTCCTTGTGTGTCCAAATTGCCCACAATTAAAGTAAGAGCCTGAGAAATGGGGCATATTTTTTCTGACTCTTAATCCAGTTATAGCCTGAGCTAAAAGAGTAGCCTTATGTAAGTTACCTCCAATGCCATTGCAAGCCTTAATATATTCAGCAATATGAGCCTTTCCTCTCAGGTGTCTAATAGCAGTTTGACACTCTGCATTAGCATTATCATATGCAAGAAGCTGTGTTACAACATCTTGAGATGTTTTATCAGTTACAACTTTATACACAGCATCTTGGAGCTGAGCAATAAAAATCAATATATGGTACTTTAGGTCCTTGTCGGACAGACCTGAAAGGATATTTTTCCCCTGTAACATTTGTCCTTTCCCATGCCCATAAACACACAGAGTGCAGCTGAACAATGACAATATTCTCCATTACTGCTTGATTTTCTAATCGACCCCTATTAGGGCCGATTCCCATTAACTGTTCAAAGGAAACCAGCACAGGTGGCTGTGTTTGTGTATTTTCCCTTGCCTGAGTTTGAGCTTCATCAGCACAACAGGTTTTAAACTGGATGAGATGGAGTGAGAACAGATTTTGTCAAAGTATCGCAATCATGTGGTATTAACCTATTATCAAGAGCCACATCTTTTTTTTAACAAAGTTTGCACAAAAGGAGAGTTCGGTTCATATTGACCAATGACCTGCGTGAATACCTTTAACAGCTTAAATGGAAAGGTGGTTCAATTAGAGTAACTGGAATTGCCAAGCTTCAAGGTCTCTGTTGGCTCTAGCCTTTTGAATGGAATTTTGTACAGCACCACCAATTGCTCCAGGTTTTCATGTTGTAACTACAGGAGAAGTTTTGTAGCTGATACATTTTCTTGCCCATTAAGGGGAGAGAGAGGGGGTGGCCATTCACTTAATTCAGCAGGTGGAGCCGATGGACTAGTAAAACATGTATTTTTTTAAATACAAGTTTAAAACATGTATCTTCCTTTTGCCTCTGGTTTCTATTCTTCACATTCAGAATCTGAAGTTAGTTTTGCACACTCGTCCTCCTTTTCCTCATCTGAATCTGCCTCATCATTTGTTTGAAATGGCTCAAGAGTTGCCTTTATTAGCGCCCACCTTGACCAAACAGAGTGGAATTTTGCTCCATCTTTACATGCTTTTTAAAAATCTCTGCCAATTCTCTCCCATTCATCCAACTCCATAATCCCTTGTTCCAGGAACCATGGACAAAAACTGCTTTTCTAAAGAGTGATAACATATTCTGAGTACTAACTTTCACTTCCCCTCTTCATAATAACTGTTTTAAGAAATTTAAATAAGCAGAATGTTTGCTTTCACTCTGTCCCATTGTTACCCTGGTTCTGCTGAGCTCTCAGCTTTCCCTCCAAGATTCTTCTAATCATGATCGGGTGTCCTCTGACAATGCATCCTCCAACTTTTACATGTTCTGGCGTTTCTTCACCAGGGTCTTTGTCGCCCCACATTTGGCGCCAGGAATGTTGGGGTAATCAGACCCAACACAAGGTCATGGGGGTGACAAAGTCCGGCGGAGTCAAAGGAATAGAGAAAAAGACAGTTTGAGAGAAAGTTTGACGAGGGAACCATTTCAAGTGTGGAGCCTGTGAAGGCCCCAAGCTCTGGAAGCCCAGACTATTTATTGGTGATCAAACAAAGAAACAGGTGGTGAGAATGTAGGGGTCGAAAGGGCAAGCACATGATCTACAGCTGTGATGGTTTAGCCTTTATATGGAACATGTTCTGCTAGTTGAGATAATGGGAATACAATTGACCTAGGAGCCTGGGAGGGCTGGAAGCAAGGAGCCAGCAAGACTAGACACATTCCAAAGGCCACGAGGGTTTTTATGCCCTGAGCCCTGGACATTACGTCATATATGCAAGCCCTGTCTCGGCCTTTTTCCCAACACTAAGCTTTTTCCCAACACATTGATTTCTCTATGTTTGAGCATGAAATACAACACGGTCATAACAAGAATAAGAACATGTTCTTTGCAGCAGCGTAGATGGATCTGAAGGTCATTATCCTAAGCAAACTAACACAGTAACAGAAAACTACCACTTGTTCTCACTTATAAGTGGGATGTAATCATATTGACTTAAAAAAGAAAACAACACACACTGGGACCTACTCGATTGTGGAGGGTGGCAAAAGGGTGAGAACTGAAAAACTACCCATTAGGCACTACAATTATTACCTTAGTGGCAAAACAATCTGTATATCAAACACACATAACTCACAATTTAACTGTATACCAAACCCTGCACATGTATCCCTGAACCAAAAACAAAAGTTTAAAAACATTTTAGCTAGATGATGATGATGATGATTACTAGGACACCTGAATACACCACAGGCGTTTTAAATGCTCTCCAGAATTTTTTTTTTTTAAACAGCATTTTGTTCTTGTTGCCCAGGCTGAAGTACAGTGGCACGAACTTGGCTCACTGAAAACTCTGCCTCCAGGTTCAAGCAATTCTCCTGCCTCAGCCTCCCCAGTAGCTAGGATTACAGGCAGCTGCCACCACATCTGGTTAATTTTTATATTTTCACTAGAGATGGGGTTTCACCATGTTGGCCAGGCTGGTCTCCAACTCCTGACCTTACGTGATGCACTCACTTCACCCTCCCAAAGTGCTGAAAGTACAGGCCTGAGCCACTGCACCTGGCATAGGATTTTTTTTTTTATTTGTGAGTTTTCTGTTAATTTTTAAAGAACGTGAAAAGAGGAAAAACTTAGATTTCTATGACTATATAAGTTAATGTATTTTAAAAGTTTATAGTCACACACAAATACAAACACACACAGCAATGAAACATGTATGTGCAGGGGCAAAAGTGAACACATTTCTGAACACCAAAGCAAGCAACATACATTTGTTTCTAAATTATTCTAATTAATTAATTGATTTGAATTTGTTTGTATTTATAGTTTGTGGTTTTAGTCCAAAATAATATTCTTCTATGAATGTCTGTTTATTCCAATATAAATTAAGAAATATATGTAAGTGTAAGTTTTAGTAAAACATACTGTCACTGCCATTATTGGAAAAGGCATCACTGAAATATACAATGGTATACCTTATATATTATGGCTTGTTTCTCATTTTTGCTAGCAGCATACTTTTTAAATACATGTAATAATACATTATACATTATAAATAAATGTAGTAATCAATAAGGCAAACATCTCTATTAAAATTTTATTACACAATTTGTTGAAATAACATTGCATTTAAAAAAAATTGTCAGCTTTTTCCAATTTAAATTACATTTAAATATTAAATTAAATTAAAATATTAAGTATTAAATTTAAAAGAAAACTTTTTCAAATTTAAATGTTTTTTATTCTGCAATTGTTTTACATGAATTTTTAACATAAACTCTATATGTTGTTTATTTGACAATATTCCTGCATGCTAGAGAATATCCATTAATATAGAACTAACATCAGCCCAGGGTTCCCAGGATTCACTCAATGGCAGCTTGCTAGAGGGTGGTCAGAAAGTGTGCGAACACAATAGGGATTTGGGCTTTATCATCCAAGCCCTAGTGAGCCCCAGGGCTGAGCACACATGGGGCAGCAGGAGCTGCAGAGCCCACTGTTTGGTACATAAGGAAGGGGGATGGAATGGGGTGCTGTCTGTTGGACCCTGGAAAACGGTGAGGAGAGCAGGGAGTCTGCAGGTAGATGAGCATATTCTAAGGACTATTACCTACCCATACTTGGTTGGCTTCAGTGATCATGAAGGGAAGGGAACTGATTCACCAGACATGGATGAGACAAAGTAAATGGACTTGCTGATTCCTTGAGTGGAAACTGAGGAATATAAAAGGTGTGAACAGAAGAAGGGAAGGTGGAGAAATAGACTGAGGGTCAGAACCCCGAAGCCACCAAAGTGGAAGACAGAAGCCCTTAAAGTGATGTTTCATCTCTATAAACAGCAGATGAAAGGAAAATAAACTCAACACATTCATATGCTGAGTTATTGGTAGAAAAGCATTCAAAATAGTGTGACTGACACAGTGCAGAAAACAGAACTCTGTCTGTGGAAATAGCTTAAACATACACAATTTCTCCATTTCTAATTTACTTAGATATTATTGCTATTATTATTACAAAAATATAAAGAATTACAAGTTTAATTGAATTCTAGTTCTAAGTTAAGATTTTGTAGGCGAGAGAAACATACATTCCAAGGAAGAAATGGCAAGAGATCCTGGGAAGACTTTTGCTTCACCAGGTAAGAAATCACAAGGTCTAAAAAAACAAACACACCGTCCCCAAGCACTTGATAGAGAGCTGCCTCTCAAGAAAACTCTTGTGTCCTGAGAGCCTCCTGGTGTCCTGAGCGCCCCCTGGTGTCCTGAGCGCCCCTGGTGGTTATGAATGTCCCCTGGTTTCCTTAGTGGCCACCTGGTGGTTCTGATTCCCCTGGTGTCCTGAGTGCCCCCTGCTGGTTGTCAGCACCCCCTGGTGTCCTGTGTGCCCCCTGGTGGTTCTGAATATCCCCTGGTGTCCTGAGCACCCCTGATGGTTGTGACCATCCCCTTTTGTCTTGAGCACCCTCTGGTGGTTCTGAGCGTCCCCTGGTTTCCTGAGCCTCCCCTGGTGTCCTGAGTGCCCTCTGGTGGTTCTGAGTGGCCCCTCGTGTCCTGAGAACCCCCTTGTGGTTATGAGCACCCCCTCGTGGTTCCTGAGCACCCCCTGGTGTCTCCTAAGCCCTCCCTGGCATCCGCGTCACCCCATTGTGGTTCTGAGCAGTGCCTACCACACAGTCCCCTTCTGTCTCTCTGCAGGGAGGTTTTTTGTCTGGGTTCACACAGATGTCTCCTATCTCTCTAATAGTAATACACAGCCTTGTTCTCAGATCTCAGGTTTGTCATTTTGAGGGACACTGTGCTCAGAAGGGTATCCCTGTAGAAGATGAACCTTCTTTATATCAATGGAGGGTACCACTAACAAATTTCTCTTGAAACACACTGTTGCCGCCCACCCCAACCTTTGTCCTGAAGCCTGCTGGGCTGAGCTCATGCTAGAGTCAATGAATTTGAATCCAGAGGCTTTGTAAGGAAAGCTCTGAGAATTATTGGGCTGTGCCATTTCTCTCCCAGATTCCACCAGTGAACTTCATGTAGGACTCTTACAAACAGAGGGAACAGGCTGAGAAACAGCCACAGCTGCATTGATCCACAGGGAGCTTGCCTCTGAGATTGATTAAAAGGGAAGCCCAGATCACCACAGACCCTAAGGTGTGGACACTGAGGAAGGGCAGAGACATCAGGTGGCTTCCCACCAGGACCTTTGAGGAGAGGGAATTAGCTTCATTTTATGAGTGTGGGGTGGCACGTTTACACCTCTTTCTCCTCTTTCTCCCCGTGGATAACTGTGCACTGCTCAGCAGGGCACATCCCTCTGCCTCTAGATTTCAGGGAGTGCAGGGTCAAAGAATCTCTGGAACTGGGTGCTCTAGCTTAATTTTCCCCTCACTCTTTTATTTTTCTCTAATGTGAACCTGGCTTAGATATTTTTATGGTATCAACCTTCATCAACAAGTAAGTCAAGGAAGTACATGAAAAGGAAGTGTTGGGAAGTGTTAGTTAGTACATGAACAGGAAGCAATTTGCATGTCTCCTGCTTTAGAGTCAGTTCTGGGGTGAAATTCCTGAGGAGAGAGCAATGCCCACAGTAGATAAGAGTGTCATTTGTAGCATTTGGAAATACATAATTTTCCACTCTGTCCTTAAGCAACTATGGATTTTTTTTGTTACTTTAGATTCATTTTAATTTTTTATAAATTGTAGAAATAGATTCATACTTTGTGCACTTGTACGTGTTGGCTTACTTTAGCATAATTTTTGTGAATAAAACAATGTTGTTTTGTGGATCAAAGTTGTGTTAGTGTTCTCCAGAGAAATAGAACTAATATAAAATATGTATATATAAAAATAGTTTATTAGAAATAATTTTCTCACACAATTACAAGACAAAAATTCCATGATAGTCTTTCTACAAGCTTGGGAAGAGAGAAACTGGTAGTGGCTCAGTCTGAGTCCAAAAGTCTCAAAACCAGAAAAGCCAACAGGGCAGCCTTTAGTCTCTGGCCGAGGGCCTAAAAGACCTCAGCAAGCCCGTGGTTCAAGCTCCAGGGTCCAACCACCAAAGAGCCTGAAGTCTTATGTCCAAAGGCAGGGGGAGTGGAAAAAAGCAGCCAGTATGGAAAACAAAACAAACAAAACAAAAACATAAGGTGAAGCAAGCAATGTTATCTCATCTTCTTCCACCTGCTTTATCCTAGCTGTGCTGGCAGCTGATTAGATGATGCCCAACCACATTGAGGCTGGGTCTTCTTCTTGCAGTCCACTAACTCCAATGTCAGCCTCCTCTGGCAACACCCCCAGAGACATACTCAGAATCAATACTTTTTCAGCCTCCTGGGCACCCTTTAATCCAATCAAGATGACAACTAATATTAACTATCACTAGCCTACCCCTTGTCAACTTAGCACCTTACACATCACCTAAAATCATGCTTGATCTCCAAATAAAGACAGTAATAAGGTCATAATTATGCTTAACATAATACATCTATCCTTCATACAACTGAAAGTGCACTAATCCTTAACCTAGATGTCACTACATAAAGTTAACAACATTCAAATACTGATATTAAGTGAACAAATCTTATGTTGTATGATAAAGAAAATAGTAATATAGTCAAGCTATTTTCTTAGTATAGTTATATACTTGCACAAATTATTCTTAACAAAATAAGGAGGAAATGCTCATGACAGTTACAGTCCTCATTTCTGCAACTGGTCACATGGTCATACCTGTTACTGATAACTACCTTCTTCTACTGCCCATTCTGCATTTTATTTGCCTTCACTAAGTAACTTGGCTGGTCATGTTTTGTTTTTACCTGGTAAAGTGACCCAAACTTTTATTCCTAAAGAATCTGGGCCATTTGTATTCCAGTCTTCAATGGGTTGTTGTAGTTTCCCATTGACTTTAATCACATGGCAAAGTAATACTAAGAGATGCCCTAAGGAATCTCCTGTATTCCAGACATTATGTTTCTTACCTGCATTGTGGAGTAGTAGTCTGATTTCATCTTGATAGTCCGGGTCAATCAACCCAGCCATACACATTATAGAGATGTTTTTTCCAATTTATGTAAATGCATGTCTTTGGAATTTTGTATGGGATTTTATTGAATCTGTAAATTAGTATGAATATATTCACGATATAAGTTCCTCTAACACATGAACATAAGGTAGCCTTCCATTTATTTGTTTTTTTTTTCAATTTTAATCAATAAATTGTAACTTTCATTGTGTGGATTTTTTATCCTGTTAAATTTATTTCTGTAATGTTTATTTTATAAATTATAAGCTGTCCTAATTATAATTGTTTTCTTGATTTTAATTTTGAATAAAAATTTCTTAGTGTATACAAAAGATATTATTGTAGGTTGATTTTTTAAAATTTCAATAGCTTTTGGGTTAAAGGTGTTTTTTAAAAGTTAGATGGATAAATTACATAGTAGTAAATTCTGAGAGTTTAATAGACTCATCACCTGAATAGCGCACACTGTATCTAAAATGTAGGTAATTTCTCTGTAGTCTCTCACCTATTCTTTCCCTTCTGAGTCTCTAGAGTCCACTAAATTACTCTGTAGGCCTTTGCAGACTCGTAGCCTAGCTCCCACTTATAAGTGAGAACACATGGTTTTTGGTTTTCTACTCCTGTGTAACTTCACTTAAAATAATTGTCTCCAGCCTCATCCAAGGTGCTGCAAAAGACATTATGTCATTCCCTTTAATAGTTAGTAATATTCCATGGTGTCTATATGCCATGTTTTCCTTATGAACTCATTAGTGAATGGACACTGAAATTGGTTCCACATCTTTTCAATTTTGAATTGTGCTGCTATAAACATACATATACACGTGTCTTTTTCATATAACGACTTTGTCTTTTTCATATAATGACTTTGTTTTTTTGGGGTAGATAGCCAGTGGTAAGGTTATTGGATCAAATAGTAGATCTACTTTTTTGCTTTTTAAGTTACCTCAATACTGTTTTCCATAGAGGTTGTACTAAATTACATTTTCAGCAGCAGTGTACAAGCATTCCATTTTGTTTTTTGACTTTTTATAATAGTCATTCCTGGAGGATAAGGTGGTATTTGATTGTGGTTTTAATTTATATTTTCCGATGATTACGATGTTTCACAGTTTTTCATGTTTGTTGGCCTTGTGTATATATTCTTATGAGAAATATCTATGTATATCCCTTGTCCACTTTTAAATGGAATTATTTGTCTTTTTCTCAGCAACTTAAGTCTTGTGTAAATTCTGGATATGAATCTTTTGTCAGATGTATAGTTTGCACATATTTTCTCCCATTCTGTGGGTTATCTTTTCACTCTGTTGACTATTAATTTTGTTGTGCAAAAGCATTTTAGTTTAAATAGATTCCATAAATTTTTGTTTTTGTTGCATTTGCTTTTGGGGTCTTAGCTATAAATTCTTTGCTACCCTGATATCTAAAAGTGTTTTTACAATATTGCTTTCTTGGATTTTTAGAGTTTAATGTCTTATAATTAAGTATCTGACTCATCTTGAGTTGATGTTTTATATGGTGACATATAGAAAGACAGTTTTATTGTTTTACGTGTGGTTTGCTAATTTTCCCAGTTAAACAAAGTGCCTATTTTCCAATTTATATATTTATATGCTTTGCAAAACATCAGTTGGCTAAATATTTGGCTCTATTTCTAGGTTCTCTATTTTGTTACAATGATCTATGTGCCTACTTTTGTTTCAGTAACATGTTATTTTGGTAACTTTAGCCTTGTGGTATAATTTGAGGTTTAGTAATGTGATGCCTCAATTTTTAAATTAGGATTTCTATGGCTATTTGGGATCTTTTTTGTTTCATATAAATTTTAGCATTTTTAAAAATTCTGTAAAATAATAATGCAGGTATTTTCATAAGAATTGCATTGAATCTGCAGATTGCTTTGTGCACTATGGTCATTTTCATGATATTCATTCTTTCAATCGTTGAGTATGGGGTGCATTTACATTGTTCAGGTCATCTGTGATTTCTTTCAGCAGCATTTTGTAGTTCTCCTTGAAGAGATCCTCAACTCTTAGGTTAAATATATTCCTAAGAATTCTATCTTCTTGTAGCTGCTGTAAAAGGGATTAAGTTATTGATTTGATTCTCAGCTTTGTTGTTTTTCATGTATAGCAGTGCTACTAATTTGTGTACATTTATTTTTTACACTGACAATTCATTTACTAAAACTAAGAGTATTTTGGAACACTCTTTAGGATTTTCTAGGTATATAATCACTTCATCTGTAAACAGTGATAGTTTGACTCTCTCTTTCCAATTTAGATGCCCTTATTTTTTTTCTCCTGACTAATTGCTCAGGCTAGAACTTCCAGAACTATGTTTAACAGAAGTGGTGAACATGTGCGTTCTTGTATTGTTTGTGTTCACGCAGGGCATGCTTTTAACTTTTCCCATTCAGTATGATGCTAGCTGTGGGGTTTTCATGTATAACTTTTAGTATTTTGAGGTAGGCTCCTTCTATTCCTAGTTTGTTTAGAGTTTTATCTTTAAAGAATGCTGAATTTTGTTAAATGCTTTTTCTGCATCTGTTGAGCTAATAATATGGTTTCTGTTTTTAATTCTGTTTATGTGATTTATAACCTTTATTGACTTGAGTATGTTCAAATAATCCCTGCATTTCTGAGATGAAACCCACTTGATCATGGTGATTTATCTTTTTGATCTGCTTTCAGAGCCGGTTAGCTATTTTTATTAGTATTTTGAAATATGTATTTATCAGCAAAATTCATCTGTAGAGTGTGTGTGTGTGTGTGTGTGTGTGTATGTGTGTGTATTCTTTGCTGGTTTTGGTATCTGGATTATACTATCTTCATTGGATAATTTAGGAAGGATTTTTTTTCTAAACTAAAAAAAAGTTTCCATAGAATTGGTAGCAATTCTTCTTTGAATTTTTGATAGAATTCAGCTTTGAATTCACCTGACCCTATTTCGTTGCCGTTATTGTTTGCAATTCTTAAATTACTGATTCAATCTCACTGTTTGTTATTTGTCTATGCAAAGTTACTGTTTTTTCTTGATTTAACCTAGGAGTGTTGTAGGTTTCTAGAAATTTGTCCATTTTCTTTAAGCCTTCTAGTTGTGCACATGAAGGTGTACATAGTAGTCTCAACTTATTTTTATATTAGTGATGTAGATTTTAATGTCTCATTTCATTTCTAATTGAGCTTGTTTGGTTCTTTGCTCTTTTTTTCTTGATTACTGTAACTAATGAATTTGCCTATTTTTCAAATAACCAACTTTTTGTTTCTTTTTTTTTTTTTTTTGTATTTTTTGTTTGAATTTCATTTAGGTCTTCTCTGATCGTTGTTATTTCTTTTCTCCTTCTGGTTTCAGGTTTAGTTTGTTCTTGTTTGTCCTGTTTCTTTAGGCATGACATTAGGTTGTCACTTTGTGCTCTTTCAGACTTTTTGACGTAGGCAGCTGGCACTATAAACTTTCCTCTTACCACTGATTTCACTGTATTTTTTGAGGTTTCCATAACTTGTCACATTATTATCATTTAATTAAGATAATTTTTAAATTTTCATCTTGATGTCATTGTTAATCCAGATATTATTCAGGAACAGACGTCTTAATTTCTATGTATTTGTTCAGTTTCGAGGGTTCTTTAGAGAGTGGATTTTTAGTGTTACTCTGCTGTGGTCTGAGAAGATACTTGATATCATTTAATTGTTTTAAAAATATATTGAGATTTATTTTGTGGCCTATTGTATGTTCTATATTGAAAATGTTGCATGTGCTGATTAATTATTCTGCAGATTCTGGACAGACTGTTTTGTAAATATCTGCTACATCTATTTGTTCCAGTGAGTCATTTAAGTTCATTGTTTCTCTGTTGACTTTCTGTCTCAAAGATATGTCTAGTGCTGGGAGTAGTGTATTAAAGTCTCCCACTATTATTGTTTTGCTGTCTATCTCATTTCTTAGCTCTAGTAGCACTTGTTTCATGAATCTAGTTCCTCCAGTGTTTGGTACATATAAATTTAGAATTGTGATGTTGTCATGTTGAATTGATCCCTTCATCATTAGATAATGATCATCTATGCCATTTGCAGTTTTTAATATTAATTATACTTTAAGTTTTGGGATACATGTGCAAAACGTGTAGATTTGTTACGTAGGTATACACATGCCATAGTGGTTTGCTGCACCCATCAATCCGTAACCTATATTAGGTATTTCTCCGAATGCTCACTCCCCTATGCCCCACCCCTTGACAGGCCCGGTTGTGTGATATTCTCCTCTCTGTGTCCGTGTGTTCACATTGTTAAACTCCCACTTATGAGTGAGAACATGCAGTGCTTGGTTTTCTGTTCGTGTGTTAGGTTGCTGAGAATGATGGTTTCCAGCTTCCTCCATGTCCTTGCAAAGGATATGAACTCATCTTTTTTTATGGCTGCATAGTATACCATGGTGTATATGTGCCACATTTTCTTTATCCAGTCTATCATTGATGGGCATTTCGATTGGTTCCAAGTCTTTAATATTGTGATTAGTGCTGCCATAAACATACGTCTGCATATGTCTTTATAGTAGAATGATTTATAATCCTTTGGGTATATACCCTGTAATGGGATTGCTGGATCAAATGGATATTTCTGGTTGTAGAGCCTTGAGGAATCGCCACACTGTTTTCCACAATGGTTGAACTAATTTACACTTCCACCAACAGTGTAAAAGCGTTCCTATTTCTCCACATCCTCTCCACCATCTGTAATTTCCTGAATTTTAATGATTACCATTGTAACTGGCGTGAGATGATATCTCGTTGTGATTTCGATTTGCATTTCTCTAATGACCAGTGATTATGAGTCTTTTTTCATATATTTGTTGGCTACATAAATGTCTTCTTTTGAGAAGTGTCAGTTCATATCCTTTATCCACTTTCTGATGGAGTTGTTAGTTTCTTTCTTGTAAGTTTCTTTAAGTTCCTTTTAGAGTCTGGATATTAACCCTTTGTCAGACGGAGAGATTCCAAAATTTTCTCCCATTTTGTAGGTTGCCTGTTCAATCTGATAATAGTTTCTTTTGCTGTGCAGAAGCTCTTTAGTTTAATTAGATCCCATTTGTCAATTTTGGCTTTTGATGCCACAGCTTTTGGTGTTTTAGTCATGAAGTCTTTGCCCATGCTTGTGTATTGAATGATATTGCCTAGGTTTTCCTCCAGGGTTTTTATGGTTTTAGACCTTATGTGTAAGTCTGTAACTTGAGTTAATTTTTGTATAAGGTGTAAGGAAGGGGTCCCGTTTCAGTTTTCTACATATGACTAACCAGTTTTCCCAACACCATTTATTGAATAGGGAATCCTTTCTCTATTGTTTGCTTTTGTTAGGTTTGTCAAATATCAGATGGTTGTAGATGTGTGGTGTTATTTCTGAGGACTCTGTTCTGTTCCATTAGTCTATATATCTGCTTTGGTATCAGTACCACGCTGTTTCAGTTACTGCAGCCTTGTAGTACAGTTTGAAGTCAGATAGGGTGATGCCTCCAGCTGTGTTCTTTTTGCTAAGATTGTATTGGCTATCAGGGGTCTTTTTTGGTTTCATATGACATTTAAAGTAGTTTTTGCTAATTCTATGAGGCTAGTCAATGATAGCTTGATGGGAATAGCATAGAGTCTATAAGTTACTTTGGGCAGTATGGCCATTTTCATGATAATTTATTCTTCCTATCCATGAGTATCAAATGTTTTTCCATTTGTTGTTTCCTTCAAAAAAGGCAAAAAAAGCCAAAATGTAATTTTACTTGTGCTCACCTGTGCATCCACAAAAACAATATTCGGAGTCCGTCTTTCATATCTATTACTTTAGTTTTGAGTTTCATGAATTTATTATACAGGAATTATATAGTATGTGTTTTATTTGTGTTGCTTCTCACTCATCATAACTACTGTGATTAACCATGTTGAGCATCAACAATGTATTTATTCTAATTATGGATATTGCAGTAAATTAGCATATCATTACTGTTCATCTATAAATCTTGATATTTCTATTGTTTCTCATTTCTAATTATTACAAATAAAGGTACTACTCAGGTTGAAGATGTAGGTATTCCATGAAAATGTTATTATTCTTACAATAACTACTAGCCTTACTGAGTGACAAATTAGTATAGGAGAAACTGGCCTAGGCTCCCAGGCTACATATTTCTCCTGTGCTGGATGCTCAAATATCAAATTCCAAGTTCTTCAGTTTGGAGATTCGGACTGGCTCTCCTTACTCCTCAGCTTGCAGACAGCCTATTGTGGAACCTTGCAATTATGTAAGTTAATACTTAATAAACCCACATGTATATATGGGTTTATAAGCACCACACATCTACATATATATGGTTTATTAAGTATATATAAGATATATATATATTAGTTCTGTATATATATAATAAATATATGAGATATGGATATATATTTATTAGTTCTGTCCCCCTAAGAGAACCCTTTTTTATTATATATACTTAATACACTCATACATATATATGTAGATGTGTGGTGTTTATATACCCATATATATGTATGGGTTTATTAAGTATATATAAGATATATATATTAGTTCTGTTTGTGTGTGTATATATATAAAGTAAATATATATACGAGATATATATGTATTAGTCTGTTCCCCTAAGAGAACCCTGATTAATACAGTCACATTCAGACTCAAGGTCACAATGCCTTCCTAGGAATACAGACCCAGGAGGGGTCAGAGACTCTCCCTTTAGTCTAATGCATTCCACCAATTTAGCAAATGTCAGATAAATGTAACAATGGAATGCACCCGATGAAGCTGAAAGAGATTCTCTGGAGGGCAGAACAAGGTGAAGAGACAAAGTCAAGCAGAAAACAAAAACAAGGCATCACAGGATCACTGGCGGATCTGGTGGACATGAAAGAACAGAATTCGATTAAATTTTGAAACCTTTATATCAGTCTTTAGTAATTTATATGATAAAATTGTTGGCCTCATCAATGGAGTCTTATTATCCCCATCAGGGACGACTGTCCACATGGGCACGTGGTGCAGTTCTAGTCGTGGAGGCAGGGGAGATGATCTGTTGGGGATTTCCTGGTCCTTCAGAGGAGAGTTTCAGTATTGTCTATTCCCCACTTCCAGACAATATTTAATATATGTATGTGACCCTTGGGAATGTTGTCCCTATGTCTCTGCATGACTGGAGTCACTGGGGGAGTGAAGCTGACTTTCTGGATGCATCAGTGTGGAAAACTGAGACAAGACATTACCTTGACACATGAGCTGTCAAATTAGCCAAGCCTGGAGCCTCTCATATCCAGGCTTCTTGTTTCATTAGATTGTGATTTTTCTATTTAGTCAGTCTAGGTTGTCTTTGTTCACTCTCTGCTAAAATAGCCACATATAATAATCTAGAGGCATTAAGCTAAATAATTTTATTTATTTATTTATTATACTTTAAGTTGTAGGGTACATGTGCATAACGTGCAGGTTTGTTACATATGTATACTTGTGCCATGTTGGTGTGCTGCACCCATCAACTCGTCATTTACATCAGGTATAACTCCCAATGCAATCCTTCCCCCCTCCGGGGCTAAATAAATAATTATTTTTTCTTTTTTCAGACGGAGTCTCACTCTGTCACCCAGGCTGGAGTGCAGTGGCCGGATCTCAGCTCACTGCAAGCTCCGCCTTCCAGGTTCACGCCATTCTCCTGCCTCAGCCTCCCAAGTAGCTGGAACTACAGGCACCCGCCACCTCGCCCGGCTAATTTTTTGTATTTTTAGTAGAGACCGGGTTTCACCGTGTTAGCCAGGATGGTCTTGATCTCCTGACCTCGTGATCCGCCCGCCTTGGCCTCCCAAAGTGCTGGGATTACAGGCGTGAGCCACAGCGCCCGGCCCTAAATAACTAATTTGAAAATTAGAACAAGTCCCAAATGAAGTCAAAGTTACTGTGTAGTTCATAATGTCATAGAAGACATAGCTGGATACTTTGGGCTCACATCTCTCTTATATAAATATTTTTAACAATTATATATCCCTTAGGTAAGATTTTTGTTAAGATCCTTGATTTAAGATCATATATTGATGGATCATACTTCAAAAATAAAACTGAAGGTTATTATCCAGTAATTCATGTTGGTAGTACAAACTTATTTTAGGATGTATTTCTCTACATGATATAAAATCAGTCCAGAAGGCAGAAGTTATTGTATTTAGTAGAGCTTTTCAGCAAGTCACATACTGGAATTAAATACATATGTTTTAGAGTAGTGCATGACTTCGGAATATTTTGCAAGCAAAGGGGATTCTTACATCTTCTAGAAACCCCTCAAAATATACAGCAGAGGAAGAAACATTTGGATGAATTATTACATTATAGAGATCAGTTTAATATAACTTTGAAAGTAAATGCAAACAAACAAACAATAACCTAGCATGGAAGCTAAAATAACGTTGTAGTCAGTGGATCAGTACGTCAAACCCAGAATCTTACCGTACCTTATAATGTCATCTAAGCATGGGAGGCATTGCCATTGTGCATCTAATACAGAATCAATCCTGCTTACAATTTTCTGGAAAGGTTGAAAAAAAAATAACATTTTTAACTGTAATAAAATGTTGGACTTCCTTGGCCAAGTGTTCTCCTGCTAGCACGTGTGGCATCATGGTTCACTCCTCAGGGAACGTCAGTTATTACCCTATGAGTTGGTAGCTAGGAGACCCATACATGCAGAGATTTGACCCTCATCACTCACCTTTTTCCTGCTGCATGCATGTGTTACAAATTATTAAAAGTCATTCGTGTACCATACACACTGCAATCAGCAACAGTTTAAGGCTGCCATTTTACTATAACTTTTTAACTGTTTCTTGTGACCTTCAACCAGGAAATCATGTCTATTGGAAGAAACATTCAGGAAAAATACTGTTCTTCAACCACATTGGAAGGAGTCTGTTAAGGTACTTTTAACCAAAACACTGCAGAAAAAATCCAGGGAATCAATTATTGGGTTCATGTTTTACAACAAAAAACCAATTCAGGCTGGATGAGGTGGCTCACACTTGTAGTCCCCACATTTTGAGGGGCCAAGCCTGCAGAATTGCATGAGACAAGGTGTTCAAAAGCAGCTTGGGCAACAGAGGCAGACCTAGTTTCTATGAAGAAATGAATAAAAAGAATCAGCTAGGTGTAGATGAAGGGCCCTCTAAACCTAGCAACATGCTACCCAGCAAGCTGAGGTGGGAGGATTCTACGAGCCAGAAATTTAAAATCACAGTGACCTATGATCACACCACTGCAGTTCAACCTGTGCAACAGAGTGAGATCCTATCTCAAAAACAAACAAACGAACAAAAAGAATCAATTAAAAATTTTACACAATTGTAAAGCTACTCAAATAGAGGAAGTTAAACTGTGCATCCTCACATATTCTCTGGCACTTCTGATATTTTGAAGAAGACAGTTGACCTGAGACCTTCAGAATAAGCTGATGATCTCGAATCGTGAAAAGCTTCCACACAAGACATTGGACCAGAATCCTTCTCCGCATACTCCTCCTACTCATTATTCTTTTGCTTATAAATAGTCTTCGCATTTTCTGCAGGCCTGTTTGTTCGCCCATATTGGACTCTTGTCTCTTTTCTTACTTATCATTTTTATACTTGCTATTTAGAGTAAGTCATCAGACTCTATTTTTGTGCCTGACTGCTGATAAACTCAAATCTCTTTCCTCCATCATTTGCTTTTTTTTAAGCACACAAGGAAAATCTAGTTAGAAATCACAGGAGCTCCCTCATTTGACGCCATTTGGACCTTGAAACCCCACAAAACCCTTCCTGCAAGTAGGATGCTCTCCCCAGCCCCCCACCAAACCATGATAAAAACCCTGAGCCAGTCTCCTTCCCTGCTCTACCAAGCCATTTGGGAGCTTCATGAGAGGCCTGCCCTGCTCTCAGCAGACACCTCAAGGATGTAGGTAATTAACCTTTCCATACTCACTTGGTGTGAGTGTGTTCCATAATCAGACTCAACATCCACATAAAATTTTAGTTGAGATCTCTTGGCATTTGCATGGTGTCATCTACAACGGATGCTGGGAGCTTGGTGTCATGGCTCCTTCCAAAGGACATGCCTGCTCCCTGAGTTAACTCCAGGACACAGTTGGACATGCCTCCTGGGGTTTGAGAAGCTCCCTTCATGTATTGAAATCCTGTCATTACATTTTTGTATTCTAGTGTTTCCCTAAAAGTATAGTGAGATCCAGGGTTCATTCATGTGTATATTCAGGAGTCTCTGGCTTTTTACGTATTTTGTTCATCTCTACCACCTTTTCTATGAAATTATACAGTATAAAATTTGCAATATTTTAATGATGTGAAATTAGCAAATAAGAATCTTTACATAAATTGTACAATTTTACAAATATTGACGTAATACTCACTTTTATTAACACAGAAAATATCAATTACTCTAGAAATTTCCTTTTGTTCTCCTGCAGTTTCTCCTTTCTACACCTTCTCTTCTTGTACCACATCCACAGTCAACTATGGATCTTTTTATGCAACTTTAAATTCATTTTTGCTTTATAGAAATTATAGAACTGGAATTATATGTATGAACTTGTATTTTTTTTTTTGCCTTCTTTTACTTATTCAGGTACTTGTTATTTTAAGCATGGTGTTGAGTGATTCCCACAGTGCTTGATTGTAACAGTGGGTATTATTCCAGTAAATGAATTTTCCACAATTTGTTTACCAGTTAAGCTGCTGACTAACACTTGGATCACTTTTGGTCTCTGGTTATAATAAATAAAGCTGCTACTTAGAGAAGTGCCCAGCTGAGAAACACACGGTTCTTATTTTTACAACATAAATGGGTGCCAAAGTGGAAAAGCTGCACATTAACCAATTTGCTTCAATATATCAGATAATTAAAGTTGTGTCAGTTCATGTGTTTTTGTGTGAAAGAGAGAGAGAATGGAGGAGGAGAGATGAAAAAAAAAAAAGAAACCTTACGTGTTTGGACCATAATGTATGAGGCACTGTAGTAAATACAGGCACTTAGTGCTTGATGGACAAGGTCCACATAAGATGGAGAGGACAACTTGATGCACCTCCATATGGGTATATATTAGTGTTTACATAAATGCCATTTTCTAATCATATAAACACTCAGACACATTAGAAGAGATGTAGTGGAGGGTGTCTGGTGGTGAAATATGATGGTGAAAACAACTGATATCTACAGCCCCTTTTCTGCCCTGTTTCACCCGCCCTGATGTTGAGCCTTGATCCTGCTCATCTTAAGCCGCAACAATCATCCTAAGCCCCAAGGTGGCCCGAGTGCCCCCTGCTGGTCCTATCCACCCCTGCAGGGAGGTTTGTGTCTATGCTCACAATGAAGTCCCCTCATTGTTTTTTTTTGCTTAAAAATGCATAATTGTGTATTCACTAGACAAGCGCTCAGCTGCAAGAATTTTTCTTGGATAGGGATATGGACTCTTGAGAAATGGGTTGTAATTTGTGCTCCCTTCACAACCCATGCACCTGACCCACTCCTGTCCATCTTCAAGGGGTAAGCAGATACACTCTAGCAGGAGGCACTGGTAGTGATGGGGAATTCAGAGACAGTGCAGGTGAGGGAGAGGGTCTGCAAGGACGTCTCAAGCCAAAAGTACGCTGAGAAACATAGTTGTTGATGTTAACAGGTTCTGGAAAATGCGGTGAAATTCCCCAATACACACACTTTTATGAGAATAAAGAGCTCTCTTTTGTCCAATTTGTGAGTGTCCTAGAACAATTTAGATTTTGAGGTTAAATTCAAAAAATATTATCACATTTCTTTTCTGAAACGTGCAACCAAATATAAAAGACAAACTGCTATTAGAAAAAATGAACACTGAATTATTACCACTATGTGTGATAATGATTTTTAGAATAGGATTGACCTGTGATAACCTACAGTGTCCTAATTCTGAGCCCACAATTAGACCTCAGCCGCAATCACAGGGAGTGAAACACGTGACTCAATGAAGCTGCACCTGGGGGTCTCTGCAGGCCCTGAGTGGTACAGGAACAGCTCCTCCCTTAGACTTAGTTTAAGGACGATTTCTGCTCTTTGCTTGGGGAGGTGAGGGTGAGTGTGTGGGAAGTCCCAAACTTCCTCTAATCAAGATCTCTGCACATGGAGAGAAACCAAAGAATATGAGAAACAACTGGTTTTGGTTTAGATCGAGCAATTTCTCATGAGAAGGGCAATACCATGTCTGGATCCACACAGAATTAAGAAACAATAAATTTGGGTTAAAGCTGAAAATTACAATTGCTTGCAGATTGTGTTATTAATTATCTATGTTATCTGAGAAAACGAAGTAAAATCATGGTTTTTATATGAAAATCCACAAGCAGGGTGCTGGCCCTGAGAATGCACCTCCCGTCCCTCCAACATCAGGAAGACCAATAGACCAGGCCGCCAGCTGCCTCACTGCACTCTGACACCCATCCGCTGGTGTGTGCCGAAGACACCCATCCTGGGAGCCCCTCCCAGACAACGGCTGTGCACAGTGGAGATCGGAGGCATGGCTGCTGCTGGGACACATGGAAGATCCCTGATGGACCACTGTGCTCAGGAGGCACCAATGGCCTTGCTGGATTTAGCTTGGACCACAGGGTCATTAGGGAAGCTCCATCAAACTCCCACCCTTCCCCACCACTAGTTGTGACTCTGGCAATGTGACGTGGCAGTGTCTACAGCCTTACCCGGCCGCCTGTGCATTTTTATGCCTTCAATACTTACATCTGTTTTGGGGACATATGAGAATGTTTCCTCTTTTAAATTAGTTTTCTAATCCAGGGCCTCATGGTGGGCACAAAGCATAAATGTACAGGGGTTCAAATGGGAAATGGTAGAAGCAGAGGAAACCACAGACCCTGAAGGAAAGCAGCCCTTGCCTTCCCTCCATCTGCACCTGCCCTGGGGCTGCACCTGTTTCGTGAGTGTTGAGTGTCCCCTTCAGCCCAGACTCCTTTCTTCCTACTGCAGGACATTTTGTGTCTGGACTCACACTGATGTTTCCTCATTTGGGACCTTATGTACAGCCATACATGCCATGTCCTCATCTCTCAGACTGTTCATTTGCAGATACAGCGAGTTCTTAGCATTGTTTTGGAGATTGAGAATCTGCCCTTCACAAAGTCTGCATGGTATATCTGACTTCCATCATATATCATATCTATTACTTACTCCAGCCCCTTCCCTGGAGACTGGTGAACTCAGCTAATTCAGAAGCTACTGCAGGCGAATCTGGAGGCTACACAGGAGAGTCTCAGGAACTTCCCAGGTTGTCTCAGGTCCTCTATGGACTCAATCAGCTGCACCTCACACTGAAAACCTGCAAATGCATGGACATCTCGGTCAGAAACTGCCAAACATATCCACTGTTTCTCTCGCTCGTACCCACTCACTCTCACTCAATTTCTCTATGAGTCACCTTTGAAAATAGCAACAAGAAGAATTCAGCTTAGTTCAAACCCCATAGTAGGTCCTCTGTGTTCAGTCCTGATTACCAAATGGAAAACCTTGGGAATCCCAGGGTTGTGGCTCTTCTCCCAGAGCTGGAGAGCCAGGTCTGGGCTTGTTTTCACCAGGAGGGGGAGGGCCGTTTTCATGTCTCCTCCTGTATAGCAAGCTCCAGCGTGGGATGCTTGAGAAGAAGGCAGTGCCCAGAGCAGATGGCAGACTCCAGGAGGAGTTTAGTGGCAATGGTAGCATTTGGAAATATATTACTTATAATGTGACCGTGCCATAAAACTCACTTAACAATTATGATTTTATTTTTTACACATGTGTACAAATACCGATATAACTGCATTAAGGAAACTGTAAGAGATGTAAAGAGAGAAATAAAAAACAACATAAAAATAAGAGAAGACCTTAATACCTCATGAATAATGTATAGCAAATCCAGAAAGAAAATTCTTAATACGCCTCTGAGTTTGAACAACACTATTGAACAATTTTACCTGAAAGACATTTACAGAACCTTCCGACCAAGAGCCATGTAATACACATCCTTCTCAAGCACACATTGAACATTCTCTGTGATACATTGTATGTTACATCATAAAATGAGTCTTAATATTTAAAGAAGGAATGCCAGCCCTTCTGTATTTCAAAAATTGGTGAGGAGTCACCCTTCCAAACTCTTTTTTTATATATAGTAAAGAAATGTATCTGTTTCTTGGAGATAACCTGCAGTCACAGATTTGCATACAATACAATTATGTGTTGGCTATTTACAATTTACAGTAGCGATTTTTCCTCTGAAAAATATAAGTACAAAAGCTAAGTAAACAATGAGGTACTGCCATTTGCGATTTATTGTGTGTCATGGCTTAAAGAACTGGCTTTTAGGCCGGGCGCGGTGGCTCAAGCCTGTAATCCCAGCACTTTGGGACGCCGAGGTGGGCAGATCACGAGGTCAGGAGATGGAGACCATCCTGGCTAACACGGTGAAACCCCATCTCTACTAAAAAATACAAAAACAAAAAACAAAAAACAAAAAAACTAGCCAGGCGAGGTGGCTGGCGCCTGTAGTCCCAGCTGCTCGGGAGGCTGAGGCAGGAGAATGGCATGAACCCGGGAGGCGGAGCTTGCAGTGAGCTGAGATCCAGCCACTGCACTCCAGCCTGGGCGACAGAGCGAGACTCCGTCTCAAAAAAAAAAAAAAAAAAAAAAAAAGAACTGGCTTTTAGCAAATATTCAACAAATCAACCTGAATAAAATAGTCAATTAAATGATTTATTCTTTCTAATTTATTAGAAAAAAATCCACTAAGTTTCACCTCAAAATGTGTTGCACAAGTCTAAAAATAAACCTAAAAATAAATAGGAAAGTTAAGCACTTCTTCAAAAAGAATGAAAGAAAGGAATATAATGTAAGCCCATAAACCATGTTAAGTCATTCTAAATATCTTTTAAGCAACATAAAATTCTTCCCAAGAGAAAACTGAGGAAAAAACTATCACCATCTCTCCGCTGATAAAATGTATTTTAAAGGCAGTCTGCAGTATACCTTCTAAACTCTTTCTATGAGGATACCATTATAGTTTTACCAGTAATAGACAAAGGCATCACAATAAAAGAAAACTACAGACCAATATCATTAGTAGACATAACTTAATCCCCAATGATAGTAAACTAAATTCTAAAGTCTTTTAAAAGACCATACACCATGAGCAACTCAAATTCACTCCTGAGATGCACAGTTGATTCAACATCCTCAAATCAATCAATTTGGTACACCACATTAAAAACCTAATGAAAAAATATCTCAGTAACATATCATCAGACACAGGAAAAAAAATGAAAAAATCAGGGTTTCGTTATAAAAACTCTGTACAAAGTAGGAAGACAAGAAAACAACATTTACACAATAAAAACCATTAAGAAAAGTCACGGCTGTTATTGTACTCAACAGTAAAAGGTTAGAATATTTTGGTCTAATATCTGTAACAAGGCAAGAACAAAGCTTGAGCATTTCACTTCTAGGCCTCAATATTTATTACAAACATAGAAAGGTATGGGCATAAATGCATATAGAGAGCTTAGATATAAACCAACATATTGATGACGAACTGATTTTCAGCATGAGAACCATCAATATAAAATGGCTAAATTATAGTGTCTTCCAAAGAGGGTGTTATGAAAACTGGATTTTCACATAAAAAGAATTAAGAATTTTAGGTTAGAATAAACACAAAAATTCACTCTAAATGCTTTAAATATTTAAATGTAATACCTGCAATTGTAAAACTCCCAACCCTTAAAAATTAGCAATCTTTTTCTGGATTTTACATTCAAAGCACCTGCAAAATAAAGCAGAATTGAACAAGTGGGAATAGATTATAAAAAAGACTGTGCAAAGCAACAAAATAATTACAACTTACAGAATTGGATAACATGCCATATATCTGAAAAGTTTTAATGTCCAAATGTAAAAGAAACTTTTACAACTCAATAGCAACAAGAAAAATAGCCTCATTTTAAAATAATCAGTTTTATACCTTGAACTATGTGACAACCTAGATCTCATGTTAAATGTTTTTCTCCATGGGTAGTGGTCCGTCTTATGGTGTATTTGGCTGGGCAATACTTTGTAGTTATTTGATCAAACACTAATCCAGGTTGTGTTGTAAATTTTTTAATAGACATCATTAAAGGTGTAAGTTATCAGTTGACTCTATGTTAGGTAGATTATCATTGCTAACCTGCTTGGCCCTGATTCCATCAGAGCAGAATTGGAGAAGGTAAAACTCCATGGTGGTTACGCTGTTTCAGCTCTTTCTGAGACTTCCAGCCTGTACTTACTGATGGCTGGCCCTCAGGATATTGGATGTTTTCAGCCATCCCCCAAAATTGTCATCCCCTCCATCTCACAGGAAAGTGGTATGTCCATCTGCAGCTTGTCAAACCTAAATATCAGACAGAAAGAGACTCCTCAAAATCAAATAATATTTATTTTAAAATGAGCATTGCAATGAGAATATGCGTGGGCACATTTAAGTAGGTAAATGAAGACAAGTGTTTTAAAAGATAACTGAGGAGGCTTACATGAGCTATTTTGAGACAATTATTGTAGTTCTTGTTATCAGGGATGTGTGCATGAGAACTCACTATTCATGACCTTCTCCAGCTTCACCTGTAAAGATTATAACACAAGTGGCTCCATTTTGATTCTGACAACTTTCACACCCTTTTCCTCACACCACTAGTAAAGAACATTACTCTGTGAAAGTTTATCAGAACAGGATTAGAAACACATCCATATCCTGTGTTAACCAAACAAGCTTGTCCCCTTCAGTTCCCACTGGCAACTTGTATTTACAGATGAGTCTCCATGCAACACAGTGAAGGGTCCTGAGTGAGGAGGAGTGAAGGAAGTCCCACCAGCCTCTCCTGCGTGACTGCAGCAGCCACAGCCTGAGACCCACCTGAGCTCCAGGGAAAGGGCTGTAGGCCTGGAATTTTAACCACAGGGAAAATATCTTCCTTTTCCAGAAAGCAGGAAAGGCAAATGGAAGAATGAGAACAACAACTAAAAAAGACAGTACATGAATTAGGAAAAGAAGCTCCAGATCAGTATCGATGCTGATTTGCATACTTCAGTGTCAGGAGAAGGGTCCAACGAGAAACCTGTGAGGTTCTACATGACACTGACCCTGGCCCACCCTCCCTTTTTGCTGTAATCAGAATCCCTAAAGACTGTTCCTGTTGGGAATCACTCAGGGTGGTGGCAGAAATATTAAAGGGACATATTAGGGAAAGTTATAGGGAATATTCACAAACCTTTTGGAAGGCTGAATGGTTACATAGCATGTAATAATTGAACAGGCTGAAGGCGGCCGGTTCTAACCTTAGAGCATTAGGCATAGGGTAAATACTAGGGTTGATGAACCTCTCAGGGGAGGTCGACCAAGGATATTGCACCCTAATGGTATTTACTTTAGACCGCAGTCCCTGAGCTTTACTCCTTCATAGAATTACTCTCTTAATCATGTTAATTATCCACAAGTGTGTTGACTCAGAGCTTCTGTTTTGAATTCTATACTAAATAAACGCCTGGAGCGCGAGCTGCTCAGGGCCGCTGCTGCCATTCTTTACAGGACTCTCCTTGGAGTCAGTCAGCGGCCTCGGACCCTCAGCTGAACTGGCAAAGCGGAATACCTGTGTCAGTGTACGTTTTAGTCACCCGCCGCCGAATCAGGGGTCTGCAGGAACAGCCGCCCGCAGCTACCGCCCTCTTGTGAGGAGCCATACTCAGTTCTAGTCAGGAATCTTCCTCAGGTTCCTGTCCTGAGTCTGACTGGAGAAGACTCACCAGGAAGCCTGAGCTTCCTCAGGACTCTGATGGTGGCGACCATGGCTGGGAACTCATCTCCTCGGTAAGGATCATCTGCATTTTGTACATATGAGAATAGGTTTTCAGAGTAAAACAATCATTTAAAAAATATGTAGAGATGACATTGGTAATCAGAGAATCCTGAACTCAGAGAGGTTCACTAGAGGAACTGTAGAAAGATGACGTCCCACATCCTGACAGGAAATCAGCCTCCGTGTGCACCGGCCTCCGGGTTGACTCTGATCAGTGGGTCCCGAGCGCCCCCTGCCGCTGATTTCCCCGGCGTTCCTGCAGGGAGGTTTGTGTCTGGGCTCACACTGACTTCCCCTCACTGTGTCTTTCGCACAGTAATAGACAGCCGTGTCCTCAGCTCTCAGGCCGTCCATTTGAAGATACAGTGTGTTCTTGGCGTTCTCTCTGGAGATGGTGAATCTGCCCTTCACGGAGTCTGCATAGTATGTGCTACTACCAGCACTATTAATAGCTGAGATCCACTCCAGCCCCTTCCCTGGTGCCTGGCGAACCCAGTACATCCAGTAGTTACTGAAGGTGAATCCAGAGGCTGCACAGGAGAGTCTCAGGGACCCCCCAGGCTTTGCCAAGCCGCCCCCAGACTCCACCAGCTGCACCTCACCCTGGACACCTGCAAACAAAAAGACACGAAGGTCAGAAACTGCCACAAATATCCACTGTTTCTCTCACTCATGTCCACTCACACTCAATATCTCTATTTCCTCATGAATCACCTTTTAAAATAGCAACAAGGAAAACCCAGCTCAGGCCAAACTCCATGATGAGTCTTCTGTGTTCAGTGCTGATCACAAATGAAAACACCTGGGAATCCCAGGGCTGGGCTCCTCTCCTAGAGCTGCAGAGTCAGAGCTGGGCTGGTTTTCATCAGGAGAGGGAGGGACCTATTTGCATGTCTCCTACTATATAGCAAGCTCTGGGGTGGGACGCCTGAGGAGAGGGCAGGGCCCGGGGCAGATGAGAGTGTCCCTGGGGATTTGATGACAATGATTGCATTTGGGAAAATGCTGTCTTACTGTGAAAATGTTCTGTTGATAAACATTTAATAACTATCACATTTTTAATTATGTTTACCTGTGTGTATAAATTATGGTGTTTAGGAGTCAATGGTTTCTTCATTTATAGATGTAAAAGTGAACCCACACATCGAGGGTCTCTGTATGTGTCTGAGGGCTTATATCTGGCATGAGTGAGTGCTAGAATCTGGGCCTATGCTCCTCATAGCAGACCTCCATTGCTCTTTTAACTACCTCTGGGACAGAGCTAAACGTGCCTAGTGTGGTTTGTAAAATCCACTTCCTGTCACAAACACCTGTCTTATTTTGCTGCATTTACCTGAAAATATGGAGACAAGGTTCAGACATATAAATATTTAGATATACCTGACATTTAACATATTTATTTGTTCCTTGCTATATTTCTTTTTTTGTCGAAAATGTCAGTTGTTTACTTGTAATAAATTTTATAAGTTTTAATTGACAGAAAATAAAATTCAAATATTTAACCTGTACAATAGAAAACATTGAAAAAAACCCCTATTTTCAAGAAAGTGACAAGTCAACTCCCCTCAACGTTCTTCTTGTTCTCTTACGTTTTTTTGTTTTTCCTCCTTTCCTTATTCTACCATTTCTTTATAAAACTACTGATGTTTTCATATTTCTTTAGACCAGCATTTATTTTCTAGAACTTATAAGAATGAAATAATATAGTATGTACTCTTATCTATTTGGCTTATTTTTCTCAGTAGAAATACTGAGAATTAAACCTTTTTATTGTGTGTGTTTATTTCTTATAAATATTGGGTAGCATTTCAGCAAACAGATGTAGCATAATTTGTTTTTCTATTAAGCTGCTAATTGATACTTGAATTTTTTATTACTCTAGGTCTTATTAATAATTCTGCTACTCAGCTTCATAATGTACATAAATTATTAATTATACATAACTTATATAAATGTTTCCCTTTACAAATACAATAACAGATTAAACAAGAGAATGAGCAGTTTGGCAAATTTTCTTTAATATTTCAGATCATTGAAGTTATGAGATAAAAAAAGAAACCTGTAAACCAAAGAGTATCGTTGACTAATCTCAATAGATTTAGGAAGTTCATTTTTCCAAGATTAAGGACATGCCAGTGACACAGCCTCAGGGAGTCCTGAGGATATATGCCCCAGATTGTGGGGCACAGCTTGGTTATATACAGTTTAGGGGGACATGAGACATTAATCAATATATGTAAGAAGTACATTGGTTTGGTTCAGAAAGGCAGGACAACTTGAAGTGGGGAGAGAGCTTACAGATCATAGTTAGATGTGAGAAAAATGGTTGCATTCTTTTGAGTTTTTGATTAGCCTTTAACCAAATGCACAATTTGCAGGAATAGTCACATAGGCCTACTATTCATGCAGAGAAACAATAGAGCAAAGGTAACAATCAGAATTGCATTTGACTGACGTGAGCAGAGAAATTATTCTGCCTGTTGTTGGTTCACAAGGGCTTTCCTTGTGGTGAAATTCTGAAGGAGGCATGCAGCTTTTTAAAACCTTAGTAGCTGTCATTTGAGGGAAGGAACAGAGGCGTGTTTGCCCAGCTGTTTCCAGCTGCACTTTGCCCTTGGGCTTGTGATTCTGGGTCTCAAAATTTATTTTCCTTTCACGCACAAGGAAATCTTGGGGGAAACGAGTTTTTGTAGAAAGAACCAAGCAGAAAAGCAGCTGTTAACCTTTTTGTGCACCTCCCTCTGGGGTTGACTCTGATCAGTGGGTCCTGAGCATGCCCTGCAGCTGATTTCCCCCATGTGTCCCTGGAGGTTTGAATCTGGGCTCGCACCGGCTTTTCCTCAGGTGCTTCTCTTGCACAGTAATGTAGTGATGTGTTCTTGGTTTGCAGATTGCCCATTTACTGATACAGCATCTTCTTTATATTGTCTCTGGAGATAATAAATCTAAGACAAATAAATATCCTGTCAGACCAATAGATCCTGAAAAAAACTATTTCCAGCACATTATTTCTTCAGTAGACATATTAGCAGAGTTTCCAGGTGAGTAGCCATATGAAATACATCTAATACCTGAATCTATAAAAAAAAAAATACAGATTGTCAAAAATGGAAAAACTAGGTTGAAATTCAGTTTTTACATTTTTATTTTCTTTATAAAGTGTGTAAAGCAATTATAAAATGCCAATATCACATTTTTATAGCATATGTAAGTAGAAACTGAGAAAAAAATGAGAAAATAATACAGATCAGAGCATAACATGCAACCTATCAAGACTGAATTATAAATTTAAAAAATGAGCAGACTAATAGGTAAAGAGATTGAATCAACTGTCACAAAGCTCCCCAAAAAGGAAAGACCAAGATTAGATGGCTTCATTTGAGAATTTTATTATATATTTAAAAGTTATCATCAATTCCTTTGAAACTTGTATGAGACATTGAAGAACAAGTAACAGTACTGACCCCATTTTATGCAACTAGCATTACCAAGATGCCAAGTTAGCGACATAAGTTATAAAAAATGAAAATTAGAAGCCAAGGATATAATAAACAAAGATGTGAAAATACTGAAAAAGAATGTTAGTAAACCAATTTTGATAGTGTATGATAAGATATAAAACTGGGCTTAATACCTAAGTAATGGGTTGATAGGTGTATCCAACCACCATGGCACATATTTACCTGTGGAATAAACCTGCACATACTGCGCATGTACCTCAGAACTTAAAATTAAAATTTGAAAAGGAAGAAAAACATAATGAAGTTAGATTTATTTCTGGATGTGATTCAACAAGTGCAAATCAGCCAATGTGCACTTGCTGAATCACCTCCAGAAATAAATACACCACATTAAGAAAATGTAGAATAAAACGGTGTGGTCATATCAATAGTTACACAAAAGCATCTAAGATAATTCAAGCCTTTTATGATAAAATCTCTCAGGTATGAAAAGAGCACACCTCAACATAATAAAAGTCCTGTATGAAAGCCCACTGATCACAACATATGCAAAGGCAAAAAAATAAAAATAAAAAATGATAAGACATATATAAGGTCAGAAAACAGAAAAGTATGCCCACTCTCAAAATTTCTATTCCTCATAGAACTTCTAGTCAAAACTGGAGTAATTAAGCAATAGAAGAACATAAAATTCATTTAATTAAGAAACAAAATTATTTCCGCAAATAGCATGATTTTTTGTTTGAAGGGATACTTTCTTACCTTCATTATCTTTTTAATGATTTTGCATATGCAGAACCTTAAGGGCTCCAACAAAGACATTAGAATTATAAATAAATTAAGTAAATTTGGATAATACATAAACAGCATACAAAAATAAATTGCATTTTTTTACATTAACCACAAGTCATCTAACAGGAAATTTAATAAAGCAAGCTAATTCTCAATAGTAATAAAAATAATAACATACATGTGAACAAATTTAAGCACAAGGTTAAGATATTTTTATCCTGAAAATAAGAAAATGCTGAAGAAGAAAATTAAAGAAAGAGCACATAAATGGAAAGGAACCTATGTTAATGAATAAGAACAATTAATAGTGTTAAAATGTCAATAGAACCAAAGTAATCTACAGATTCAAAGCAATTTGTATCAAAATCCCAATGGCATGCTTTACAAATACAGAGGAAACATTCTAAAATTTATATGGAATCACAAAGACCCCAGCTAGCCTAAGCAATCCTGACTAAGAACATGGTGGAAGTATCACACTTTGTTCATATTCTAGTACAAATGTATAATAATCAGATAAGTAATGATATGATTTGGCTGTGGCCCATCCAAATCTCATCTTGAATTTCCAGGTGTTGTGGTAGGTAAATGAATCACTGAGGCAAGTCTATCTCATGCTATTCTTGTGATAGTGAATAAGTCTCAGGAGAGCTTATGGTTTAAAAAGAGGAGTTCCCCTGGACAAGTTCTCTGTTTGCCTGCTGCCATCCATGTAAGATGTGACTTGCTCCTGCTTGCCTTCCAGCCTGATTGTAGGGCTTCCCTAGCCACATGGAACTGTAAGTCCAATTGAGCCTCTTTGTTTTGTACATTGCCCAGTCTAGGGTATGTCCTTGTCAGCAGTGTGAAAATGGACTAATACAAGTATTTCACTGAAAAAAAGGACAGATACTTCAATCAATGGAACAGAATACAGAACTTAAAATAAATTCAAAAATAGATGCTCAACTATTCCTCAATAAGCAAGCAAAATATGCAAAGGAGAAAAGGTAATCTATTCATTGTTTTGAAAAACTGGATATTCATATGCAGTGGAATGAAACAGTCCCTATCATACATCATACATAAAACTTCACATGTATTAAAGGCAAACATAAGACCAGAAATCATGATACTTACAGAAAAAATGTAAGAACAATATCTTTGATATTTGTCTTGGATACAATTTTTCACATAAAACACTGACAGTTCAGGTAATAAAATCAAGAATAAGTCAGTGGGATATTATCCAGCTATAATCTTTCTGCACAACAAAGAAAATAAGTACCAAAATGAGAGGGCTCAGTATGATGTGGGAAACATATTGACAAACAACATATCTGATAAGGGTTAACATACAAACTATGTAGCAAATCTCATTATTCAGTAACAGAAAGCTAATACATATATACACACATACATATAAACATACATAACTTGATTAAACACGGGAACGAACCTGAATATACATTTTAAAATTAACATACAAATGATGAAAATGTATGTTAAAACGTTCTCAACATCACTAATAATTAGTAAAATGCAAGTCCAAGTCACAATGAGATATCTCATCATACCTGTTAGAATGACTATTATGAAAACCACAAATGATAACACATTTTAGTAAGAAAATAGAAAATAAAGAACCTATGTACACTTCCTATGAAATGTAAATCTTTGTGAAAAACGGTATAGAGGCTCCTCAGAAAATTCGAAATAGAACCACCATATGACCAAGGAATTCTACTTCGGGCGATGCAACCAAAATAATTGAAATCAGAATCTTAAAGAGATATCTGCACTGTTATGTTCAATCAATAATTTTTCACAGTGAAATGGTCAGTCGATGGTAAAGGGCATGCATTTTCAGCTGTGAAAGTTAAATACATTTTGGAGATCTACAAGTTAAATAAGTTCTGGAGATCTACTGTATTGCACCATGCTTATGACCAACAATACGTGCTGTATACTTAAAATTGGTAAGGATTTAGATCTTATGTTTAGTATTCTTACACATATGCACACACAAATAATAAAGAGGCTAAAAAATATTTTGAGATGTTGAATGTGTTTACGGCCTTTATGGTGGTGGTTGTTTTATGGGTGTATGCTTATCCTCAAATTTATTGAGTTGCATACATCAAATATGTATGTCTCTTTAATATATCACTTATGTTTGAATAAAGGTACTAAAATAATTTTAAGAAAAATATTAATAACATTCATATTTTGTTTTAATCCAAAGTGTAAAGTAAATATCCATGAGTACATATTGATATTAACAGGCGATTTAATAACTAAGACAAATGTGGGAAAATAGAAAAGTATCCCTTAAACAATAACTCGAAACACTTGCGGTGGTTCCCCCTTTTTCAAATCAGTGAAACTTAAAACTCCTCACTTGAGAGTGGCCTTCACTTAGAATATGGAAAACTTAGGTTATGGCTTTGGATTGAGCAATGAGTTTTTAGATATAATACCAAAAACACCACTAAAATATGAAAGAAAAATCACTGCATCCAAAATTTAAGTTTTTATGTGAAAAAAAAAGAAATGCTGTTAAGCGAATTTTTTAAAAGGCACAGATTTGGAGAGAATATTTGAAAATTGTATGTTTGTTAAAGAACCTGTACAGAGAATATACCAGGATTTTCAAGACAGAACAGTGATAAAACAAACACATGAATTAAATAATGAGATTGTCCTTCTAGACCTCTGTTGACTAAAATAGGGGCGGCACCATGTCTGAGAGGCAGGAGATACACAGGAAAACCACTACCATTTCTAAAAGCATGCAGTTTATAGAGCAATTTTTACTTACCACCATCTCCCTGAAAATCTCCATTTTACATAAGAAAAAGAGCCTGGATTCCCTATATGTCCTGCATGTCAACATTTCAGAAGATAAAACTGGGTTTCCGATGACCTCGGACCTTGTTTCTCTTTTTTTTTTTTTTTTTTTTGACAGGGTCTGTCTATGTTGACACCAACAGAGCTTACTGCAGTTTCGACCTCCCAGCCCTGGCTCAGGTGAGCCTCCCACATCAGCCTCCCATGTAGCTGGGACTACAGACACATGACCACCATGACTGGCTGATTCTTTGTATTTTCTATTGAGATGGGGTTTTGTGATTTTGCCTAGGTTGCTGTCAAACTGCTGAGCTCAAGTGACCCACCCACCATGACCTCTCTTGGGTGTCCTTCACAGATAAGGAGCTCATCCCCAGGTTGGCCATTCCTGGATTCCTTAGGTCTGAACTCCAGACAGGCATTCTTCTTAGACCACTGGATTGACTTCAGGATATGGTTGAGTTATTTCTGTTAGGTACACCTCCTGTAGATTCCACCCCGGCATACCGTTGAATGGCCATCACTTTCTTATCAGGCCCTTCTTCCCCGATTTCCTTGGGGCCAGGTGTGTGGAGGGGCATTGCTACCACATGCTACAGCCACAATCCAGACCACAACAAAAGAGAATAAGGAGCACAACAGCAGTCACGCCCTTTCCCAAGCACTTGGGAGTTGGTTCAACCACACGGTTATAGGGTCATAAGACAGAGATTCTGTAGCTGAAATATGGGGTACCCAGGGCCACTATGGCTGGGGTTATCTTCCGAGCATTATCAGGGATATGTACACAGCATTCTGTTTTAATGTGCAGCTTTTGTTGTGAGCAGCAGTGAAGATGTCTAGGCCACGAGATTTTTGGAAACTAATGTGTCTGATTTGGGTGGTGTCTTCAGAGAGAAGAGAAATAGCATTGTAGGTATCACTGAAGGCCATGGCCGTGTGTTTAGCCAGGGAATTAACTGGCAACTGTTCATCAGTTGTTGCCAGCCATCTGGGAGGCAAATGCAAACAATGGGTAAATCCACCAGGCTTCATGCTTGTGGTGGTGTCTGACATTTACATTCTCCCAGTTAGTAGAGCTGGTGTCTGAATGGAACACAATGATCCTGGCAACAATCTACCAGTCCAATTAGAGGGTAGATAAGGCCAGCCATGGGTGTTGTGTGCCCATAGGCATCCCCGAAGTGAGCAGTGGGCTGACATCTGGAGAGAGTCACACTGCCACCCCAGTCACATATCTGTGGTTATTTGGAGAGGTGGTTACATTGCTGTGGGGGGAGCCATCCCATATTATGGGGTTTAGCTTGAGGCATGCTATTATCACTTCTTTAAATACATAAGTGTGCACAAACCACTGCCTGCATCTGCACTGCCCTCATCAACTGTAGCCCATCAGGTACAGCCCACTTCACAGTGGGGTAACATTAACCTGATCCTGTACTACATGGAAAATATGTCACCTCATCTCCTTGATGATGGGAAACTCACTGCATGAACTGCAGTTGTTTCTAATGGGAATAGGTGAAGATTGTTATGCCGAGTACAGAAAAGGTTCCAGGGTCTCAGTTAAGCTGTAGCTACTTGAATGCACCATGGCAGGTCCACAGTGGAGAAGAAAGGCTGCTCTCCACGTATCTAATCGTTCATTTTGTTCTTAAGAAAGGCTACCATCTGCCACCACTCAGTCAGTGAAGAAGTTTGTTGCACTCCTTCTGTGGGTGGAAGGTAAGATGTGTAGTGGGCACAAGAAAGGGCAAGTCATGTCACGGCCACTTAACAAGGCACAGGAAGTTGTATTGTTCTGAGAGAGCACCACCCCTGGCGGGGCCCAGTGCCTGGTTTACAACACTGAATGGACTGTCCCCCATTGTGAGTCCATAATGAAAAGATGATCCCTTCCATAAGGGAAGACAAGGACTCCTTATTTAGAAGCATAAGGAGGAGTAGGGTGTAAAATAATGTGACCTGTATCTCCTGTTATAGGCCCTTCCTCCATGGAGTAGAAAAACTGAACCATCAGGGGCTGGTTTGCCATGTCCAGGGCCATGTAATAATCTACTCACCTGAACACAGGAAGATCCTGTGTCAAGGGCAAGAGCATGTTACTTTGACTCCCACATGAGGGCATAATATACTGTCCCTTATATTGTCAACCTGGATCCCGATGGTGGCATCATGTCCTTGCATCAGAAAAGTATATGCATTGGAGCAATGGGAATGCCCATGTTCATTCAGGGTGTGAATGGCTGCTGGTGAGTGGTGACAGAGCTAAAGAGCATGTCTCCTTCTGGAGTTGTTGCTGGAGGTTTCTCTACTTCTTCAATCAGCCCTGTTGCTGTGGGTTGTTTGGCAGGTGGAAATGCCTGTTGATATCCAGGGCCTCCATCCATTCCTGAACTTTGTGTCTAGTGAAGCATAAGTCCCAGTCACTGTTGATTTTGGTGGAGATGCAGTAGGCTCACTTCACTGCTCCAGTATTTTTATGGTGGTCTTTTGGGTGGCAGCCTTGCTGGGATACGCCTGCATGAGCCTGTTCAGCTGTCTGCACAAGTGCAAGCACAGCAGGAGCCCTCAGATAGAGGAAAAGGCCCTACGTAGTCTACCTTCCACCACTGTCATGGGTTCCAGCCCTGGGTGATCTGTTCTGTGTCATGCAGCAAGGGTCTGGGGCATTCCTGCACATAAATAGGGCACTGCTGACACATGAGTACTGTGCCGTTTTATTGTAGGGGTAGGCCCCAATCCTGCATTATGTTTCAAAGGATATCCTGTCACCAATGTCCTATCCTCTTATGTAGCCAGTGGGCCACATTTTCTGTGGGGAGACATCCTGGAGGAGCTGAATGCAGGCTAGCTTCTCTGCCTGGTGACTTCATGGTAGCATAGATGTGGAGGCATCCATATCCACATACCATTATATGCATTCCCCAGATGTGATGGAGAATGTCCTTCCAGATGTCAGTCACTGCCAAAGAGGGCAACCAACCTCCATCCAGTCCTGTGCTTCACATGTAGTAGCCCTGCATCCTAGCTGCTCCAGCTGTGACTCAATGAGGCCAAGGTATAGCTCAGGCCATGGCTTCAGAGCATTCCAGCCCGAAGCCTAGGCAACTGCCACTTGGTGTTGAGCTTGTGGGTGTACAGAAGTCAAGAATCCCGGTGTGGGAGCCTCCACCTACATTTTAGCAGATGCATTAAAATGTCTGGATATCCAGGCAGAAGTTTGCTGCAGGGTCAGGCACTCATGGAGAACATCTGCTAAGGGAGTGCAGAAGGGAAATGTGGGGTTGAAGCCCCCATACAGAGTTCCACCTGGGGCTCTGCCTAGTGGCACTGTGAGAAGATGGCCACCATTCCCGAGACCCTAGAATGGTAGGTTCACTTACAGATTGCACCATGCACCTGGAAAACCCACAGATTTTCAATGCCAGCCTGTGAAAACAGCCAGGAGGAAGGCTATACCCTGCAAAGTCACAGGGGTGGAGCTGCCCAAGACCATGGGAACCCACCTCGTGCATCAGCATGACCTAGATGTGAAACAAAGCATCAAGGGAGATTATTTTGGAGCTTTCAGATTTTACTGCCTTGCTGAAATTTGGAGTTGCATGTTTGCCTTTAGCCCCTTCATTTTGGACAATTTCTCTTAATTGGAATAGTTTCGTGAAATCTGATGGCTTCAAAATTATGGGACTTTGCCTGCACAAGCTCTCTTTGCCTGCTGCCATCCATGTAAAATGTGACTTTCTCCTCCTTGCCTTCCACCACGATTGTGAGGCCTCCCCAGCCAGGTGGAACTGTTAATCAATTAAAACTTTTACTTTTGTAAATTGCAGAGTCTCAATTATTTCTTTATCAGACACGTGAAAATGGACTAATACACTTGGTGAATTCAAAAAATAATCCATGTTCAGATTGTGTGGATGTTTCTTGTAAAAATGGGGGCAGTGACTTTCAAGATTTTGACATGGTTGAGCAAAGTCCCAAAGTTTTCTCAGACATAATCTTTCACCTGTTACTGGAAGCAGAACTCTAATCTGTCTACATATAAGTGGAATCTGGATAGACATAACCGAACATGCAAGGACAATGAAGAATGACACAGCAGAACCCTTATGAGAAATTCTCAACAATTTTAATTTTCTTCTGAGAAAATGGCCATTCAGAAAGTACACCAGTTGAGAGCCAGTTACATCTAATAGAGGTCATGTTCTGGGAGGTTATTCTTTCCCCTGGGCTGGATCCATTAGGTTCATCTGGGCCCTGACACCAGGAACTGGAACTTTTATTCCTTAAACAGAAGACACTCCAATAAGGAAGTCATTCCCAGGGGAAGTGCAGAACAAGGAATCGGAGACAGATGTGTTCCTGTTTTCCCAGGACATGGTGGAACTCCAGGACAAGGTTACCTCTGAGAGGCTGTGGTCCCTGTGAGGACATCACATCAACTTTGTTTTCTGGAACGTTTGTCTGTTCAGGAAAGCTCAGAAGTGTGACTAAGACCCTTCTTCTGCCCCTACCTGTATTTCAGTAAATTCATGAAAAATTAGTGGTCTCTCACCAGGGAGCATTGCAACCTTAACATCGTGAACTTACAGAATAACATCCCTACACCCAATCTCAAGGAAATGCCTGACTCCACTCAATCACCAATTGCTAAATAATTTGTTCTTGTACATTTAGTTAATAAATTTGCTCAGTGCCCATTTCAACAGCCTCTCAGCTGCATCTTAGCAGTGTTTTACAAAATGAACACATCTCCTTCAGCAAGCAGAACATATAAAATCACCATGAATTGGTTGAAACTTATGTTGTTAATTCAGAACAAACATACTAAGAAATTAGCCATGTCACAATGTCAGAGTTTGTACTACTCTAAATGAAATCCCCTGAGCTTTCCAAAGTCAAATTATTCTCTTTCTCTAAAAGTCCTACCAACCACTAATCTATTTTTATCACTTTAACTTTACCTTTTCTTGAAGGTCTCATGAATGGAATTATACAGTACATAGTCACTTTTGCCCATCTGCTTTAACCTAACAAAAAATAAGTAGTTATTCCTGAATTAATTGCCACTTTGTTTTTATGGCTGAATAGTGTTAATTGTAGGAGTATAGCACATTTTGAGGACCTACTTACCTGTTTAAATACATCATAATTGCTCTTTTATTTGGCAATTGTATTAATTATGACTATTGACATTGGACATCTTTTCAGATTTTTGTTTTTCAGTTATGCATTTACTTTGGGGAAGTGTTTGTTAAGATTTTCAATTACTTTATAATTCTGTTTTTAGTATTATTTAAGATGATTTTTTACAGGTTTTTTGTATAGTCTAGACACAAGACCTTCCAAGCAATAAAAAGTATGTGTCTGACTTTAAATAAATTAGCTATATATGTATTCACACACACACACACACGTTTCTATTATTATGCCCTCATGATAGTTGTATATATTTCTATTTCTGAGATGTATGTGATGTTTTTATACAGGCATATAATGTGTGATCATCAATGTAAAAAAAACTTTACCATAAAATGTATAAAACATTGATTAATAAATTAAAGTGGACACAAAGTGGAAAAATATTCCTGGTTAGTGTTCTGGAAGAATCAACCATGTTAAAATGTCCATGCAGACAAAGCAATCTACAGAATCAATGCAATTCTCATGAATACTACAATGATGTTCTCCACAGAAATAAAAAGAAAATCCATATATATGTATGTATATGGATATATATGAATGTATATACACATATATATACACATATATACGTGTTTATATATAGACATATACACAGAATACCCAAAATAGCCAAAGGTATCCTAAGCATACATAGATATATGAAGACACACATTACCTGACTTCAAAATATATTTTTTATGATTGTTATTTTAGTTGATTTAAACATAATCTGTTTAAAACCATGAGACACCATATTAGGTGAGCATAGCATATAGATAATTGAAATTAATGGAGTCAATTTTACGAATGAAGAGGGTAATTGAGAATGTTCTGTATAAGGCACCTGAGCTAGATTTGATGTGGAGTAATGTCATTTGACGGGGGAGACAGACTAGTTACACATGCATATTGTAAGCCATGGTACAAAGCAGGCTCACCATTAAAAATTGACCAATGTGTCTGAGTTCAGCAAGGGAGAACACACTCTTATGCAGCACGTTACATTAATTGGATTCTTACTTATAGGAAGGCAGCATGGGACAACAGAAGCCTGGGATCTGTTGTGAGCTGGTCTCCCAAGGCTCAAGACATCTCCCTACAGTGAATGGAGCCTTGTCAGCCTGTGCCCCACTTGTGTCACAGTCGAGGGCCCTGACAGGAGACCACCCTGTGGTGTACCTCCACGGACTAAGTGACCCCCTTTGATAAAGCTCTGTAGGACATCCTGCTTCCAGAAGAGAAAAGAACAAAGATTGGGATGTCCCTGGCAGTTTCTCCCTAACTCAAGATGGTTCATCCTTTGGGAAGAACAGAAGCAAGGCCTGGGCTTTTCCAGGCAGTTCCTCCCTATCTCAGGATGCTGCATTTCCAGAACATTCTACGGTTATTTTTGAGAACTACATTGAAGAGGAAGGAGAACTGGGGTGCTCAAGGCCACCTGGAGAATTGTCCTTCACATGAGACAACCACTTAATTCACAGAGTCCTTTGAGTGATAGGCTGTGAGAGAAGATGAAATCAACAAACGAGGAGGCGTCATGTGGCCAACCCCACACTTGGGTTCTGCTCCAGGCCCATGCTTTTCAATCTGCTTTGCAAGTGTGGGCCACAAAGAGGTCACTTGTCCCACAAAGTCAAGCGAGTGAGGAGGTCTCAGTGGTTGGAAGACGATTATTTTCACCTGGCAGGGAGAAGCAGCCCCTGGCTTTGATCGGAAGTCCCTTCCCCGCCTTCCTGTGCGCGGCCTCTGGGCCGCCCCTGGGCTCAGAGGGCCTATGTCGCCCCCTGCAGGACAGAGGCCGCTCCACCCCCGGATGCCCAGGTCCATGTGGCCGGGTGTCCTGGGCTCTGTCCATGTCCAGGAGCAAGGCCCGTTCGCTCTGGGTCTGTATTTGATGATCTGGGCTTGGAAAAAATGGGAATGCGGATTTGAATTATGGAGCTTTCAGAAAGTTTTCATATGTCTTAATGTCATATCTTCATGTGTTATTTTTGCTGATGGCCTTGATAGACCCCCAAAACTAGACTGACTTCATTAATTGAAGTAATTTGACAAAATTTAAACAGCTGAGTCGTTTTTTTAGCAATACTTAAAAAGCTTAAAATTCTTTAACTTAGAAAATATATTCATTGGACTTTGATTGGACTGGAGTAGAAATGGACGTGGAAGAGTCGGAGGCTTGCCTCTGCACACAATAAAATGACTTCCAATGCCTGCCTGCCTGCCTTCTTTCCTTCCTTCCTTCCTTCCTTCCTTCCTTCCTTCCTTCCTTCCTTCCTTCCTTCCTTCCTTCCTTCCTTCCTTCCTTCCTTCTTCCCTTTCCTTTCCCCTTTCTTTTCCCGTTTACATCCTTTGCTTTTTCCTTCTTCTTTTCCATTCCTTCCTCTGAGCGAGCACAGATGAACACACAGCTATAAAGCTCAGTAAATCACTATTAGCGTTCTTTATTGTGCCTCCCACCCAGGCAGATCAGGAGGAATTGCTTGTCATATGGAATTCTAATTTTAAGAGAATGAAACTCTTTATATGCTTATGTATCATTTCTGAATCTTCTGTGATGATACAACTGTTTTTTTAAACCACTTTTTGTTGAATTGTCTTTTTATTGAATGTTAAAAGTTCTTTCTATATTATTTTGCAAATTCATGATAAGACACGTAAGTATAAACTATATTCTTGCAATTGTACTCTGTTCTCTTCATTTTCTTAATACAATTATTTAAATATAAAAATTATTTAATGATAAATGACTAATATTTATTGTATGTTTATGGAATATGATATGTAGTTTGCTACAGGTGTACATTTTGGAATGGGTAAGTCAAGCTACCTAACATGTCCAACACCTCAAAATTTTATCATTTCTCAGTGGGAAAAACTTTAATATCTACATTTTTAGCAATTCTGAACTATATAATACCTTGTGGGTATTGTTGTTAGTCTGTGCATAGCTTACTCCTTCTGTCCAGTTGGAAAATTTTACACTTTGATCAAAACTTCCCCTTTCCCAGTCCATCCCTCCAGTATCTTGTAACCAACATTCTACCCCCTATTTCTATGATTTTACAATTTGATACACTACAGTCAACTTAGGAATTATTGTATTCCTGTGTCTGGTTTGTTGCACTCAGATTAAGGTCCATTAGATTCATGCATGTTGTCACAAATGCAGAATTTCCTTTTTTTTAAAGGATGAACATCACTCCAATGTGTATATACTTGTTGTCTTTATTCATTCACCCAGTGATGGGAATTTAAGATGTTTCCATATTATTACTATTGTAAATAATGCTGCAAGGAATATGGATGTGTGGATATATCATTGACATGCCGATTTCATTTTTTAAAAAATACATGGTCAGTAGTGGCATTGCTGGATACTATCATAGATCTATTTCTATTTTTTGAAAGGATTTTATATGTTTTTTATAATCACCTTATAATTTGCATTTTCACTAACAGTGTGCAAAAATTCTCTTTTCTTCACATCTTCCTCAAAGATACTTGTCATTTTTCATCTCTTTGAAGATAGTCATTCTAACATCTATGAGGTGATACTTAATTGTGGATTAAATTTAAATTTCTCTAATTATTAGTCATGTTTAGCTTCTTTATGTATCTGTTTTCTAATTGTATTTACTCTTCTGAAAAATGTATATTCAAATCTTTTGGTTATTTTTAAAAAGGTCACTTGTTGTTGTCATTTTTGTTGTTGTTGTTGTTATGAAGTGGTTTGGCTCTCTTATATATTTTGGATACATTCCCCTTATCAGATGCCTAATTTTGTAAATTTTTTGCCAAACCTGTGGATTGTTTCTTCATTCTGTTAATTATTTTCTTTGATCTGCAGAAGTTCGTAGTCTGATGCAATTCCATTTGCCTATCTTTGCTTTTGTTGCCTATGTTTGGGCAATAATATCCAGAAAATTGTTGCTCAGTCCACTGTCTTACAGCTTGTCCCCTATATTTAGAAGTTTTACAGTTTCTGTTCTTGTCCAAAGTCACTCATATTCTTTTCCATTGATCTGTGTGTCTATCCCTCAAGCAGTGTCATGGAGACATGATTAATGTATACCCTAAAATAAGTATATATTTTTTTCTACATAGTAATTTAAAAAAACAATACCTTAAAAAATGTCACCACATGTACCTTCCCCTGGGTCTAGGCCCCATTCGTGGTGTGTCCTGAGTGTTTCTGGTGTCCTCCACTATCCTTCAGGGAGGTTTGTGTCTGGGCTCACACTGATGTTCCCTCAATGTGCCTCTCACACAGTAACACAGAGCTGTGTCCTCCGAGGTCACAGAGCTCAGCTGGAGGAATAACGGTGTTTTCAATGTGTCACAGGAGATGCTGCTGTGGCTCCAGAAGGATGGGTTGTATCTGGTGACTCTAGAATAACCTATTTCTCCCAGCCACTACAGCCCTTTTCCCAGTGGCTTTTGAATCCAATGCCAGTAGGTGCCACTGGTTGTTATGGAGAAACCAGAGACAAGGCAGAGGAGGAAGAGGGTCTGAGAGGGCTTCACCAGTCCAGGACCCAACTCCTGCAACTGCACCTGAGACAGGATACCTAGGGACAAGGACAATCAGTTTCTGTCAGTCACCTGCAGTCACAAATATTTCAAAGACCTAGATGTGATATCTGAAACACTCACCTTGGGTAGCTGTCAACATGCACAGGAGAAGACAGGCCATCTCATTTTCTTTGAGACCACAGCTCTGCCTTCTCCAGAGATTTTCTGTCTTGTCTGAGAAGAGATTCATCAGCTCCCACATGATGAGAGTGAAATTTTACCCAAGAGATTGAAGGGTAATTTGCATGTTTGGAGCCCTGTCCTAGCAACAGGGGAGAGACTGATTTCAGGCTTTCCTGAGACTGCCACGACCCTTGGGGGGCATCTCTTCTCTGGAGCTTTCATAGTATGTATTTCTGCATTTGGAGGGAATTTGATCTTTAAAACACTACGTGTGTTATTTAAGACAATGTAATGGCCCTATAAATGATTTCTCCTTCAATAATTAATTATAGATACAAATTTATAAAATATAATAGTCTTTCTTTACTAGTTAGCACTTTAAACAAAAATTATGAAGGAAACAAACTGATTTTGTTCCCCTTGAATTTAGTTTCATGAAGTATTTTATTTATTTTTAGGAAATATTGTAGTTGACAATCCAGCTGTTGGGGAGAGACTTCACAAGCCTGTGACTCAGAAGAGAAGGAGCTATTGTAACTCCTTTGTCTAAGACAAGAAAGCAATCATGTTGACTTTGCTGGCAGGAGAGAAAGAGAGACCCGCAACTTGGAAGAGAGCTGTTTCATCGTCACAACTCATTAGTGCTAATTCCATGTTCGTGTTTTTCAAGCGCATAACAATTATTTTGGAGTTCTCTATGCAGAAGGTGTGAGATTTCAGGGCACTTCCAGCTGACTTCTTCAGCAATTATTCTACAAAACTCATTGAATGTGGTGATTTCAGCCACGTTTATAGGGGCTTTCACTGTGCCCTAGAGGGGCTCTTCCAAGTGCCGGGCCCTGAAGAGCAACATTCACTTGGGTGTCAATCCGTCCCCACCTTGTATAAGACAGAATTTAATTTAAAGGGTGTCAGGTTTTGACATCAGTTTTCCTACTGTGATGCCATTCATATTAATCCAATAATTGACCTTCGTATTTGTCATGTGAAGGACGCTTTGCTAGAGTAATGTGCAAATTCAGTCACCGTGCACAACTAAAGCTGTTTCTCACTGGCTTTAACTCCATGACATTATTAAACACTACAGGGCTCCATGCGATCTTGGTTCACCCCGGGATTTTCCAACTCCTTCTCTATGGGACTTGTCTGGTGATTACTATAAAAGGAGTGAGTGACCCAGAGCCTACTTAGAAGGAGAATCTCCAATGTGGATATGTTAGTATCTCGTCTCATAAAGAAATGGAAAATACCTAACACATGGAAAGTCCTGAGAAGAAGCCTGGCATATGGAAAAAGCCTCCACCTATTAGCTTCTGATCAACTTACTGTTAAATTTATTGCCTTCATGTCATTTTGGAAAATAAAAACAAAGTGTGTGTGAAGCGTGATGTTGCTTGTTTGGTACAACAGCGAGGTGACGGCCGGGCGCGGTGGCTCACGCCTGTAATCCCAGCACTTTGGGAGGCCGAGACGGGCGGATCACGAGGTCAGGAGATCGAGACCATCCTGGCTAGCACGGTGAAACACCATCTCTACTAAAAAATACAAAAAACTAGCCGGGCGAGGTGGCGGGCGCCTGTAGTCCCAGCTACTCGGGAGGCTGAGGCAGGAGAATGGCATAAACCTGGGAGGCGGAGCTTGCAGTGAGCTGAGATCCGGCCACTGCACTCCAGCCTGGGCGACAGAGCGAGACTCCGTCTCAAAAAACAAACAAACAAACAAACAAACAAAGAAAAAACAGCGAGGTGAGGATAATGGAGAGCCCTGTGATCCCGAGGAGATGGCCTAATCCAAGGAGAGGGAGGCTCCAGGTCATGTGGACTCACACGGGGATCCTGCTTCTGCGCATCCCTCAGCCACTCCCAGAAGCCTTCAGGAGACAGGGGTGTGGGTGGGCCCTTGAGATGATCCAATGAGATCTGGAAGACAAGAAAAGATAATAATCTGGGATAAATTTAAAAAGTTAAAATAAAATTTATTTTAAATTCATAAATTATGGTTGTTTGTATTTACAAGGTAAGAAGCAATGTTATGATTTGTGAATGTAATATGAAATAACTATGATAATTAAGAATTAAGATAACTGTCATTAAACACCTCAAATTCTTATCATTTATTGACATTTGAAATTTACTCTGAGCTCTTTTGAAATGATCAATACACTACTTTTAAATGAACAACTAGAAATCAATTCATGTAAACAAATAAAAACAACTGAAATCAATTAGAAATAACTCTAATAGCCGGGCGCGGTGGCTCACGCCTGTAATCCCAGCACTTTGGGAGGCCGAGGCGGGCGGATCACAAGGTCAGGAGATCGAGACCACAGTGAAACCCCGTCTCTACTAAAAATACAAAAAATTAGCCGGGCGCGGTTGTGGGCGCCTGTAGTCCCAGCTACTCGGGAGGCTGAGGCAGGAGAATGGCGTGAACCTGGGAGGCGGAGCTTGCAGTGAGCCGAGATCGCGCCACTGCACTCCAGCCTGGGCGACAGAGCAAAACTCTGTCTCAAAAAAAAAAAAAAAAAAAAAAGAAATTACTCTAATAATTTACACTTAGTCCATCATTAAGTTTGATTCTTCAGGATATATGTTTGGAATTATTTTATTTTAATGTTTAATATGAATGCCTAGCATATATGCATAGGTCTGTGTATTTATACATCTTTCTCTCTTTTTCTTTTTTTTTTTTTGTAAGATGGTGTATTGCCCTGTTGCCCAGGCTGGAATACAGTGGCACAATCTCGACTCACTGAAACCTCCGTCTATTGGGTTCAAGCAATTCTTCTACCTCAGCCTCCCGGGTAGCTGTGATTACGGGTGTGTGCTACCACACCCGGATACTGTTTGTATTTTTAGTAGAGAGGGGCTTTTGCCATGTTGGCCAGGCTGGACTCGAACTCATAACCTCAAGTAATTCATCTGCCTCGGCCTCCCAAAAACCTGGGATTACAGGCATGAGCCACCGCGCCTGGCGGGTACATATTTCTATGGCCATAGATTTATGTCCCTATAGTTATGTAGTTGCTGATGTCAACACATGTTAATAAAACTCTAAAGGAATCATTGCAAATAATTAGGAATGTTTATTTCTTGAAAGTGTATACTTAAAAATACTTATATACAGAATTTTAATAGTTATTAAATACTATTGATAATAAATTCATAATAAATACGAGTAATACAATATCACAGCCTAGAATGCTCCAGAGTTCTGCAAATACAATCCTGACTTTTCCAGCTGAGGAGAAAGGAAACCTCCCCGAACACTTGCTCCTGGGACCTTTCCTGTCCTTAGTGGGTCCCGCGCGCCCCCTGGTGGCCCCGCACACCCCTGCAGGGGGGTTTGTGTCTGGGCTCACACTGACCTCGCCTCACTGTGTCTGTGGTGCAGTAATACACGGCCGTGTCCTCGGTTTTCAGGCTGTTCATTTGCAGATACAGTGTGTTCTTTGAATCGTCTCTTGAGATGGTGAATCTGCCTTTCACAGACGCGGCGTAATCTGCTGTTCCACCATCAGCTTTGCTTTTAATACGGGCAACCCACTCTAGCCCCTTCCCTGGAGCCTGGCGGACCCAGTTCATCCAGACGTTACTGAAGGTGAATCCAGAGGCTGCACAGGAGAGCCTCAGGGACCCCCCAGGCTGGACCAAGCCTCCCCCAGACTCCACCAGCTGCACCTCACACTGGACACCTGCAAACACAAAGACATCGTGATTAGAAACAGCCACACATATCCACTGTTTCTCTCACTCATGTCCCCTCACACTCAGTATCTCTAGTTCTCCACCTTTTAAAAGAGCAACAAGGAAAACCCAGCTCAGCCCCAACTCCATGACTGGTTTTCTGTGTTCAGTGCTGGTCACCAAGTGGAAACTCCTGGCAATCCCAGGCTGGGGCTCCTCTCCCAGAGCTGCAGAGTCAGGGCTGGGCTGGTTTTCATCAGCAGAGGGAGGACCCTATTTGCATGTGTCCTGCTATATAGGAAGCTATAGGGTGGGACGCCTGAGGAGAGGACAGGACCCAGATAAGATGACTGTGCCTTGCAGAGGTTTGATGACAATGATGGTATTTGGAAAATATGCTGTCTTATAAAATTATGCTGTGATAAACACTTTGAACTGATCACTCTATTTTATTTTTACATGTATGTGTAAATTATGTTTTGTCACAGTGTTTCTCTATGTACAGATATGAAAGTAAACCACACATAGAAAATGGGCTAAGGATGTATCTAAGAGCTCATGTCTGGATGGGCAAGCCCCGGTATCTGGGCCTGTGCTCCTCATCACTGGCCCCAGTTACTCCCTGAACCGACTCTAGGACAGAGCTGGGGATGCCTAGGATGGTTGTGAAGCCCAATTTCTGTAGTGAGAACTTGTGTGATTTTTGCTGCATTCTAGCATTCACCTAAAATATGGTGAGAACTAGGATATAGGCAGATAAATTCTTAGTCATTTTTGAAATTTATTACACACTTTTTGTATCTTTCTATCATTCCTTTCTTGTCTAAGTATCCATTTGTTTGCTTGTAATAAGTTTTATAAGTTTTAGTTTACATATAATAATCTTTTGCATATTTATATTGTACAGTTGATAAACATGATGGAGCCATCATCATTATCAAGGTGGACAAGAGAATTCTCAATATTTCCTTTTGTTCTTCTATATTCTTTATCCTTTTCCCTTTCTTTCTTTCTTCTACCCATTTCCCTGGCAACGACTGATCTTTACATTGCTGCAGACTCATTTGAATTTATCAGAATGTATATAAATGAAATAACATAGTATATATTCTTATTTATTTAGCTTACTTTACTTAACATAAATAATTAGATGCTTTACCTGTCAGTTTGGTATAACAGACTTTTTTATTATAAATATGGGGTAGTATTCTAGCAGACAAATTTACCGTAATTTGTTTTTCTATTAAGCAGCTGAACAATATTTGATTTTTTAAATTTTTCTAGGTTTTACTAAAGATCTGCTATTAAGCCTGGAAATGTACATAGAAAAGGAATATATTTTTCTTGTTTTAACAACTGCATCAATAATAACAGATAAACAGAGAAGAGGGAATTTTGAAAATTTTATTTAACACTTTCAATATTTAAAGTTTCAAGCAAACAACAAATCTGGAGTTTAAGGAGAAGCAAGTTCTTGTAGAGCGTAACAAAGACAGGATTTGAAATTATATATTTCTATGGCAGAGTCTGGAATATGACATATAACCTATTACAAGAGAAATATATATGTATATATACACACACACACACATATATATACACATATATATATATTGGATTGCTAGAAATTGTGTGTGGTAAGCATGTTGTAGTGTGAAATTGTAAGGGATCATATGCTCAAGAACTATTCTATCCTCTTGAATCCCTTTCCCCAAGAAAGGGGACAGTCACAAAAATCTTTCTTTCCCCAAGTGTCTGTCTAGGAAATAACAAGAGCCCACACTTCTGAAATGTATTCAGACCCATTTTCCTTATTCCCACAAAAGAACTAAGAATTTACCCTGCAGGGGCAAGTCACTGAAACCAGAATCCTAGGTGCACTTGTTCAATGCCTCAGGAATTGAGATGGTAACGCCAAAGATCTATTGAGAAGCAGCTCGCCTGTCTTTCTTATGGAATCAGAGCCTTAGTCTGCAGGGCAGGGCAGCAGATCTGCAAGGTGATGACACTGATGGAGAACACTGGAGCTGCGGGAGCAAACACCTGGGGAAAACAGGAGGACTCTACCCCAGGGGAAGGGCAAGAACACACAGACCAGCATCTCATCTGGAAGATGGTCAGGAACACTCACAAGGTTATACACAGACCCAGGGTCACTATGCCTTCCTAGGAATATGGACCAAGGAATGTGGACCTAGGAATATGGACCCTTTAGTCTAATGTCTTTCACCAATTTAGAAATTGTCAGTTAAATAAAACACTTGAATGCGCCTGAGGGAGCTGAAAGAGATTCTCTGGAGGACAGAACAAGGTGAAGAGACAAAGTCAAGCAGAAAAGACAAGGTATCATTGGAGGATCTGTAGTCTCTGGTGGACATAGTAGGGCAGACTTCAATTCGTTTTTGAAACCTTTATATCAGTCTTTAGTAATTTATATGATAAAACAGTCAACCTCATCAATGGTGTCTTATTATCCCCATCAGGGATGAGGGTCCATGTGGGCATGTGGTGCAGTTCTAGTCATGGAGGCAGAGGAAGTGGTCAGTTGAGGTGTTCCTGGTCCTTCAGAGGAGAATTGCAGAAATGTCTCATCCCCAATTCCAGACAATATTTAATATATGTGTGTGACTCTTGGGAATGTTGTCACCATGTCACTGTATGATGGGAGTCCCCTGGGGGTAGAAGCTGACTTTCTGGATGTATCAGTGTGGAAAATTGAGAAAAGAAACTGCCTGGGAAGATGAGCTGTCAAATTATTCAATCCTGGAGCCACTCACTTCCAGGCTTCCTGTTTCATCAGGTTGTGATTTTCCTCATTGTTTAGTCAGCCTAGGTTGTCTTTCTTCACTCTCTACTAAAATGGTCGCACATCATAACTTAGAAGTATTAACATAAATAAGTAATGAATTTGAAAATTAGAATAAGTCCCAAGTGAAGACAGTTACTGTGTGGTTAATAATGTGATAGACAGGAGACATGGCTGGATACTAAGTGTGTGTTCACATCTATTTTGTCTAGATTCACAAAATATTTTGTATATGCCTTAAGTAACATTCCCATTGAGACCCTTGATTTAGCATTATTTCTTGATGACTAATGCCTAATAAAAGTGGTGGTTATTAACTAATAATTTATATTACTAGTACATTCATTTATGATATATTCCTCTACCTGATGTAAAATCATCCAAGAAGGCAGAAGTTACTGCACTTACTAGACCTTGTCAATTAACAGAAGACTGGGATTAAATACAGATGTTCTACTGCAGTGCAGAATTTTAAAATGTGCCGCAAGCAGAGGTTTTAAAATCTTCTGGAAACCCTATCAAAATGTGCAGCAAGAAACAACAGTTTTACATAAAATCATACATTCTAGAGACCTGACATATAAATGTGAAACCAAATGGGAACAAAGAGGAAAAAAAAACTAATATGGAAACTCGAATAATGTTCTGGTGCATCATTACAGGAAACAGTGCGTGTTAACCTGGTTTTAATATTATCTAAACATAGAAGGCATTGCCGTTGTTCATATCATACAGAAATCAGTCCTATGAGCAATATTCTGGATATGTTGAAAAATGGCATCTTTAAATAAAAATATATAAAAACTTTAAAAATTATGGAAAATTTCTTGGCCAAGAGTTATCCCTCTGACACTAAGACATTCTGGTCCCGCCCTCAGGACACATCCATTATTGCCCTATGACTCAGGAGCTGGAAGATGCATACATTTAGAAATTTTACATTCATTGCTCACTATCGTCCTACTGCAGGAGGTGTGTGTTACACAATACTGAAAGCAATTTTTATACTCACTCCAACCACCAAAATTTTAAGGTTGCCTTTTTATATCATCTTTTAACTGTATTTTGCGATCTTCAACCAAGAAATTATGTCTATTGGAAGAAACATCTGAAAAAATTCTGCTGTTGGAACATATTGGGATAAATCTTTTCAGGCGCGATTAACCAAAACACTGCAGAAAAAAAAATTCAGGGAGTCAGTTCTTGGGTTGATATGTTGCAACTACAGAATCAGTTCAGTCCAGATATGGTGACTCATGCCTATAATTCCAGCAGTTTGAGAAGCAAAACCAGGGGAATCACATGAGACCATGTGTTTGAGACCAGCCTGGGCAACATAGAGAGACCCCATTTCAATGAAAGATTAAAAAAAATAAGCTGTGTGTGATGGTGCATCCATCTAGTCCTAGCTACTCTGGAGGTTGAGGCAGAAGGATTATGTGAGCCAGGAGTTCAAGGTTACAGTCAGCTATGATTGTGCCACTGCACTCCAACCTGTGTGATAGAGTGAGACCCTATTCTCTAATTATAATAACAATAACTAAGAATTTTACACAATTGTAAGGCTACTCAAATAGAAGATATTAAAATGAACATCCTCAGGAATCCTCTGGTGCTTGTGATGTTTTGGAGCAGACCTAAGACATTCAGAATAAGCGCATGATCTTAGATGGTGAAATGACTCCACACAAGACATTGGAACAGGACCCATGTCTAATCCCCTGCCCCATGCCTTTCACCCCTTTCTCCTCATTTCAGTCCTACTTTTAATTATTATTTGCTTATTCTTATAAGCAGACTTCACATTTTTTTGTAGACTTGCTTATTGTCCACCCATATTGGACACTGATCTTTTTATTCACGATTTTTATAGTTGCTACATAGAATAAGTCATCACACTATTGTTTTGATGTCTGACTGTTGATAACTTAATGCTCATTCCTCTGTCACCTCCTTTCTTTCCAACACAAGGTGAATCTTGTTAGGAATCACAGGAACTCCCTCATTTGATGCCATCTGGAGGTTGAAACCCCACAAACTCCTTTCTGTGAGTGAGAACCCTCACTCTGCCTCCACCACCAAACCACTAGAGCAACCCTGAGCCAGTCTCCTTTCTTGCTCGATCAAGCCATTTTGGACATTCCTGAGATATCAGCTCTACTCTCAGCAGACACCTCCAGAGGTAATTAACCTTTCTGTATTCACATGGGGGAGTGTGCGGCACCCACAGATGTGACATCCACACTACAGTTTAGTTGAGATCTCTTGGTCTTTTTATGGTGTCAACTAGAACAAATGCGGAGAGCTTGGTGCCATAGCTCCTAACCACAGGACACACCTGTTCCCTGAACCAACCCCAGGACAGAGCTGGACATGCCTGGTGTGGTTTGATTAACCCCTGTTACGTCATGAAATCATGACATTATTTTGTTGTATTCTAGTGTTTCCCTAAAGATAGAGTTAGGCTTAGGGTTTATTAATGTGTATATTCAGGAGTCTTTGATTTCATATATGTATTTAACTAAATCTTTAATTCTGTGTTGATAAATTTAAAATTTCTTCAGTTTATGAGTGAAGTCCTTAAACCAACGTTCTATTATTTTCTTTTTTTATCTATCATATATTTTATTCATCTCTGTCTACCTCATTTTACACCAAATTATACGTGTTTAAATTTGTAATATTTTAATGAGGTGAAATTAACAAATAATACCTATCCTGTGATGTGTACAATTTGACAAATAGTGACATAACCATTACTTTTCTCAACATAGAAAAAATCAACTATGCTCAAAATTTCCTCATTTTCCTACAATTTCTGGGTCCTACACTTTCCCTTCTCACACCACGCCTAGAGTCAGCTACTGGTTTTCTTTATGTAACTTTAGATTACTTTTCATTTTATAGAATTTATAAAAGAGGACTTGTATGTATGTACTTTTATTCATTTGTCTTATTTTACTCATCATACGTACTTGTGAATTCACCCTGGCTGTTTAGTGTATCCAGCTGTACCTTATTGCAACAGTGAGTGTTTCTCCAGTGAATGAATTTACCACAATTTGTTTACTGATTAAGCTGCTGATTGATATTTGGATTGATTTCAGTGTCTGGGTATTATTTAAAACCTGATACTCATCGTAGAGAAATACGCAGCTGAGAAACAACGTTCTTATTCTTACAGCAATATGAACAGGAGCTAAACTGGAAAAGTTGCCCTTTAACCAATTATCTTCAACACATCACGTGACTGAAGTTGTAGAATTCTGTGTGTGAGAGTGATTTTGTGAGTGAGAGAGGAGGAAAGAAGAGAGAAAGAAGAGAAAGAGATCCTACATAATTGACCATAACTTATGAGGTACTCAAACAGGGACTCAGATTCTTTTTGGAAAAGGTCCACAGAGGATGGAGAGGACGACTTGATGCACCTACATATGGTTATATATTTATATAAATGCCATTTTCTAATAATACAGAGAATCACATACATGAGAATAAACATAGTGGCGGGTGTCCAGTGGTGAAATATGATGGTGATGCCAAACCTCATCTCCTGCACCTTTTCCCTCTTCCACCTGCCTTGATGTGTCCTGAGCGCCCCCTGGTGTCCTCAGTGCCTCGTGCTGCTCCTGAGCTTCCCGGCAGGGAGGTTTGTGTCTGGGCTCACAACGTCTTTCCCTCGCTGTGACTTTTCTATAAAAATCATGGTTGTGGACTCGTTGCTCAGGTAGCTCAGCTGTAGGAAAAACTGTTTTTTGGATGTGGATCTGGAGATGGTGACTGGACTCTTGAGGAGTGGGTTGGATTGTGCACTCCCCTCATGACCTGTGCACCTGATTTGCTCCAGTCCCTTCCCTGGGGAGCTGATGGATCCCACTCCAGCAGGAAGCACTGGTTGTGATGGGAAATTCAGAGACAGCACAGGTGAGGAAGAGGGTCTGTGAGGGCTTCGCCAGGCCAAGAGTGCACTGATATACACAGCTGTGGCATGCACAGGTTCTGAACAACATGTTGAAATTTAGAGATATGCACATTTTGATACATAAATAAAAATAGGATTGTATTGGCAATAATATATAGAAAGAGCTCTGAAATAAACCGATTTATAGATGGCGAACTGATTTTCAGCCTGAAAACCAACAATACACAATGGATAAATCAAAGTCTCTCCCTAAGAGGGTGTTAGAAAAACTGGATCTACACATGCAAAGAATTAAGAATTTTAGTTTACGATAAACACAAAAAATCAACTCTAAATGGGATATATGGTTAAATGTATACCTTGAAATTGTAAAATTTCCCCACCCAGAAAATAATATTAAGAATGATTTCCTGTATTTCAAATTAAAGTTACAGACAACAAAAGCAGAATTGAACAAGTGAAACTACATCACAACAAAAAGATGCTGGCCAAGCGTGGAAAAAATTCCAACAGACAGAATGGGAGAATATAATTTCAAGTCATGCATCTGAAAAAGTGTTAATATCCACAATATACATGCAACTTCTACAACTCATTAGCAAAATCATAATCGTCCGATTGTAAAATGGTCAGTTTTACACCTTAAAAAATTACGAACATAGATTCTTGCCTCTGGGTAATGGAAAGTTTTGTGGTACACTTGGTTAGGGTAGACTTTGTAGTTATTCAATCCAAAATTAATATATGCGGTGTTAGCCGGGCACGGTTGCTCACACCTGTAATCCCAGCACTCTGAAAGGCTGAGTTGGGTGGATCATCTGAGGTCAGAAGTTTGAGACTAGCCTGACCAACATGGTGAAACCCCATCTCCACTAAAAATACAAAAATTAGCCAGAAATGGTCATATATATGTGTGTATATATATATATATATTTCTGATTTTACTTAATATATGTTAGAAAACTGTCATCAGTTGATTCTAGGTCAGGTAGATTGTCAATGATAAAATGAGTGGGCCTGATTCCATCAGAGCAGTACTGGATACAATTAAATGCCATGGTAATTCGGCAGCTTCGCCTCTCTCTGGGACTTCCAGCCTGCACTTACTGATGGATGATCTTCTGGACATTGGATATTCCCAGCCATCTCCAAAATCTGTCATCCTCTACGTCTCACAGAAATGTGGCATGTCCACCTGTAGCTTGTCAACCCTGAATAACAGGCAGAAAGAGACTCTAAAATGTGATAATATTTATTCTAGGATGTGCACTGCAATGGAAATATGTATGGGTGCATTCAGGTTGGTAAAGGAAGATAAAGAAATAAGGAAAAATGAGGAGGGTTACATCAGCTGTTTTGAGACAATTATCCCGGACTAGAAGGATCAGTAATAGAGGTGACATCAGTGTGAGGTTGAACAAGCAGTTGCTGGGCAGATATACTTGGAGAAGTAATTCTTTTAAGGTTGTGATGGCTTTTTTGCAAGGTTGTGGCTGTGCAGAGTCTATTTATGATAGTTCTTGTTATCAGGAACATGTGTGTTAGAACCCTCCTTCATAGCCTTCCCCAGCTTCATTCATTAGGGTTTTAACACAAGTGGCTCCATCTTGATTCTAATAAATTTCCCAAGCTCTTTCTAACACTACTTCTGAAGCAGATGACTGACAGTTTGAACAGGGTTAATTCCACATCCTCATCCCATTTTAATAAAATAAGTTTATCCCCTTCACTATTAACAGCCAACTGCATTCGCAGATGAGTCTACACACAACACAGTGGAGGGTCCTGAGCAAATGGGGAGGGAAGGAAGTCCCATCAGCCTCTCCCACGTGGCTGCAGGAGCCACAGGTGGAGCCCTACCTGAGCTCCAAGAAAATGCCTTGAGCCCTGGAAGGTAGACCACGGAGGCCATCTGTTTCTTTTTCAGGAAGCACGAAAAGCAAATAAAAAAAGGGAGAACAAACACTCTAAAGAAAGAACATAGATAGGGAGCGAAGGAGCACCAGGTCAGTGCTGACGCTGATTGGATTTAGTGTCAGGAGAAGGGTCAGACGAGAAACCTGTGAGCTTCTACATGACACTGATCCTGGCCCAGCCTTTCTATTGGCTGCGATCAGAATCCCTAAAGACTGTTCTAGTCCAGGAATCTCCCTGAGGTTTCTGTCCTGGGCATGATTGGAAGACACTCACCAGGCACCCGTGAGCTTCCTCAGGTCTCTGATCCTGGTGACAATGGTTGAGAACTTTTCATCTCTGTAAGCATCATTGTGCATTTGGTGCATGAGAGGTTATGTCCTCATATTAAAATGATCTTTTGAAAATATGTAGAGATGACATTAGGAAGCACAGAATCCTAAAATTAGAGAAGTTCATTAGAGAAACTGTCGGAAGAAGATGAAGTCCCACATCCTGACAGGAAATCAGCCTCCATTGCACCTGCCTCTGGGATTGACTCTGATCAGTGGCTCCTGAGCGCCCCCTGCAGCTGATTTCTCCCCAGCGTTCCTGCAGGGAGGTTTGTGTCTGGGCGCACAATGACTTCCCCTCACTGTGTCTTTTGCACAGTAATACACAGCCGTGTCCTCCACTCTCAGGCTGCTCATTTGCAGATACAGCGTGTTCTTGGCGTTGTCTCTGGAGATGGTGAATTGGCCCTTGACAGAGTCTGAGTAGTATATGCTACCACCACTACTAATGTATGAGACCCACTCCAGACCCTTCCCTGGAGCCTGGCGGATCCAGATCAAGTCAGAGTTACCCGAGGTGAATCCGGAGGCTGCACAGGAGAGTCTCAGGGACCCCCCAGGCTGTACCAAGCCTCCCCCAGACTCCACCAGCTGCACCTCACACTGGACACCTGCAAACACAGAGACACCAAGGTCAGAAACTGCCACACATATCCACTGTTTCTCTCACTCATGTCCCCTCACAGTCAATCTCTCTAGCTCTCCATGAATCACCTTTTAAAATAGCAACAAGGAAAACCCAGCTCAGCCCAAACTCCATGGTTGGTGGTCTGTGTTCAGTGCTGATCACCAAAAGGAAACACCTGGAAATCTCAGGGCTGGGGCTCCTCTCCCAGAGCTGCAGAGTCAGGGCTGGGCTGGTTTTCATCAGCAGAGGGAGGACGGTATTTGCATGTCTCCTACTATATGGCAAGTTCTGGGGTGGGACACCTGAGGAGAGGACAGGCCCAGATAGGATGACTGTGCCTTGCAGAAGTTTGCTCTCAATGGTGGTATTTGGAAAATATGCTGTCTTGTTATAAAATTAAGCTGTGATAAACACTTTGGAAAGATCACCTTATTTTCTTTTTACATAATTGTGTAAATTATGTTTTGTTGGAGCCAATGGTTTCTCTATGTACAGATGCTCAGTATATGTCTAAGAGCTGATATCTGGGATGAGTAAGCTCCAGCATCTTGGCCTGTGCTCCTCATCACTGGCCCCAATTACTCCCTGAACCAACTCCAGGACAGAGGTTGATGTGCCTAGTGTGGTTTGTGGAACCCATTTCCTGTACTGAGAACGTGTGTGACTTTGCTGCATTCTAGCGTTCACCTAAAAATATGGTGAGAACTACGGTTCAGGCAGATACATTCCTAAGTATTTCTCAAATTTAATATACGTTTTTTTCTGTCTTTCTGTCACTCCTTCCTTGTCTAAGTTTCCATTTGTTGCTTGTAATAAATTTTATAAGTTTTAGTTACAGATAATAAACTTTCACATATTTAAAGTGTACAATTAATAAATATGATGTAATCATCATCCTTATCAAGGTGGACAAGAGAATTCTCAACATTTCCTTTTGTTCTTCTATATTCTTCCTACTTTTCCTTTTCTTTATTCTACCATTTCCCTGGCAACTACGAATCTTTATATTGCTGCAGATTCATTTGATTTTATTAGAATTTATAAAAATGAACTAACATAGTATATATTCTTATTTGTTTGGCTTATTTTAGTTAGCATAAATAATTAGATATTTTACCTCATAGTTGTATATATCAGACATTTACTTATTGTAAATTCTGGATAGTGTTCCAGCAAACAAAATTTATCAGAATTTGTTTTTTATTAAGCAGCTGAATAATATTTGAATTTTTTATTATTCTGGGTCTTAAAAATCTGCTATTAAACTTGGAAATACACTTACAAAATGAATACATTTTTCATATTTTTTAAAAATGCATCAATAATAACAGGTAAACATGGAATATGGAATTTTGCAAATTTTCTTTAAAGCTTCCAATAATTACAGTTTCAAAAAAACAATAAAGCTGAAGTTTAGGAAGAAGCAAGTTCTTGTAGAGAGGAGCAAAGTCAGGGTATGAAATTACCTAAGGCAGAGTCTGGAATATTAAATATAGGCTATTCCAATAAAAAATAAAAATATATATTGGATTGCTTGAAATAGAATGTGTTGTTTTGTGGTGTGAAATTTTAAGGGACCACATACTGAAAAGCTAACCTATCCTCTTGAAATCCTTTCCCCAAGAAAGGGGACAGTCACAAAAATCTTCCTTTCTCAAAGTGTCTGTCTGGAAGAAAAGAAGAGCCCACACTGTTAAAATGTATTCAGGCCCAATTCCCTTATTCCCACACAGAACTAAGAATTTACTCTTGAAAGGAAAACCACTGAAACCAGAATCCTAGGGACACTGGTTCAACCCCTCAGGAATTGAGATGAGAACAGACATCCCCACCAAAGATCTATTGAGAAGCAGCTCCCCTGTCATTCTTATGGAATCAGAGCCTTAGTCTGCAGGGCAGGGCAGCAGATCTGCAAGGTGATGACACCGATGGAGAACGCTGGAGCTACGGGAGGGAACACCTGGGGAAAACAGGAGGACTCTATCCCTAGGGGAAGGGGCAAGAACACACAGACCAGCATCTCATCTGGAAGAGGGTCAGAAACAATCAGAAGGTCACACCCAGACCCAGGGTCACAACTCCTTCCTAGGAATGTGGACTAAGAAATATGGACCTAGGAATATGGACCCTTTAGTCTAATGTTTTTCACCAATTGAGAAATTGTCAGTAAATAAAACACTTGAGTGCACCCGAGGGAGCTGAAAGAGATTCTCTGGAGGATGAAACAAGGTGAAGAGACAAAGTCAAGCAGAAAAGACAAAGAAGGTATCATTGGATGATCTGTAGTCTCTGGTGGACATAGTAGGACAGACTTCAATTAGTTTTTGAAACCCTTATCTCAGTCTTTAGTAAATTCTATGATAAAATTGTCAGCCTCTTCAATGGCGTCTTATTATCCCCATCAGGGACGAGTGTCCACCTGGGCACCTGGTACAGTTCTAGTCATGGAGGCAGGGGAGACGGTCTGCTGAGTTGTTCCTTTTCCTTCAGGAAAAGAGAATTGCAGAACTGTCTCTGCCCCTTTTCCAGCCAATATATAATATATGTGTGTGACCCTTGGGACTGTTGTCACCATGTTACTGCATGATGGGAGTCACTGGGAGGGGGGCGGTGGTGAAGGTGACTTTCTGGATGCATCAGTGTGGAAAATTGAGAAAAGAAACTTCCTGGGCACATGAGCTGTCAAATTATTCAATCCTGGGCCTGCTCACATCCAGGCTCCTTGTTTCATTAGGTTGTGATTTTCCTCATTGTTTAGTCAGCCTAAGTTGTGTTTCTTCACTTTCTGCTGAAGTAGTCGCACATAATAATCCAGAGGCCTTGAGACAAATAAGTAACTAACTGGATAATTAGAAAAAGCCCCAAGTGATGTCGGTTACTGTGTGGTTAATAATGTGGTAGACAGGAGACCTGGCTGGATTCTAAGAGTGTGTTCACATCTATTTTATCCAGATTAGCAAAATATTTTGTATATCCATTAAGTACTATTCCCATTGAGACCCTTGATTTAACATTAATTCTTGATGAGTAACCCCTAAATAATACATGTGGTGGTTATTAAGTAATAATTTATATTACCAGTACAAACTTTCATTTGGGATATATTCCTCCACCTGATGTAAAATCAGCCCATAAGGCAGAAGTCATTACACTTACTAGAGTTTGTCAATTAACCAAAGACCAGGATTAAATACAGATGCTCTACAGTAGTGCAGAATTCTAAAACATGCTGCAGGCAGAGCATATTTTATTTGCTCTACTTAAATTTTCTGGAAACTCCATCAAAATGAACAACAAGAAAAGACACCCTTAAATAAATTCCTACATTCTAGAGGCCTGACATGTAAATTTGAAACCAAATGCAAACTAAGAGAATAACAAAGCACTAGTATGGAAGCTAGAATAATATTCAGGTGCATCATTACATGAAACACGCAGTCTTAACCTGGTTTGTAATATTATCTAAACATAGAAGGCATTGCCATTGTTCATATCGTACAGAATCAACCCCACTCACAATATTCTGGATATGTTGAAAAATGGCATCTTTAAATAAAAAATACAAAAACTTCTAATAAAATATGAACTCTCTCTCTCTCTCTCTCACTCTGTCTCTCTCTCTATATTTTTTAAGATGGAGTCTCACTCTGTTGCCCAGGCTGGAGTGCAGTGGCGGGATCTCTGATCACTGCAAGCTCAGCCTCCCGGGTTCACACCATTCTCCTGCCCCAGCCTCCCAAGTAGCTGAGACTACAGGCACCCGCAGCCACATCCATCTATTTGTGTGTGTGTGTGTGTATTTTTAGTAGAGATGGGGTTTCACCATATTAGCCAGGATGGTCTCAATCTCCTGACCTCGTGATCCACCCGCCTAGGCCTTCCAGTGCTGCAATTACAGGCGTGAGCCACCGCGCCCGGCTAAAATATGAAAATTCTCTTGGCCAAGAGTTATCCCACTAGCACTATGGCACTCTTGTCCCTCCCTCAGGACACATCAGTTACTACTCTTATGACTCTGGAGCTGTAGGATTCATACATTGAAAAATTTGACCCTCATTGCTCACCTTCGTCCTGTTGCGTGCATGTGTTACACAATATTGAAGGTAATTTTTGTATTATACTCACTTCAATCACCAAAAGTTTAAGGTGGCCTTCTTATGTCATCTTTTAACAGTGTTTTGTGATCTTCAGCCATGGAATTATGTATACCAGAGGAAACATTAGGAAAAACAATCTGCTGTTGAAACATACTGCAATAAATCTTATCAGGCACTACTGACCAAAACTCCGCAGAAAAAATTTAGGGAATCAATTCTTGTGTTGATATTTTGTGCTTAAAGAATCAGTTCAGGCTAGATGTGGTGGCTCATGCCTATAATTCCACTGCTTTGAGAAGCGAAACCAGGCAAATCATATGAGACTAGGAGTTCAAGACCAGGCTGGGCAACACAGTGACTCCATTTCTTTTTCTTTTTCTTTTTTTTCTGAGACAGAGTCTCGCTCTGTTGGAGACCCCATTTTTATGAAAGATTTTTTTAAAATCATCTGGTTGTGGTGGTGCACCCCTCTTGTCATAGCTACTCAGGAAGCTGAGACAGAAGGATTGTGTGAGCCAGGAGTTCAAGGATACAGTGAGCTATGATTGTGCCACTGCGCTCCAACCTGTACAACAGAGTGAGAGCCTATTTCTAATTATAATAACAATAACTAAGGATATTTCACAATTGTAAGGCTACTCAATTAGAAGATATTAGAGTGAGTATGCTCAGGAATCCTCTGGGCTTCTGATGTTTTGGAGCAGACAGCTCACCTAAGACATTCAGAATAAGCAGATGATTTTAGAGAGTCAAAAGTCTCCACACAAGACATTGGGACAGGACCCTTGTCTAATCCCCTGCACCGTGTCTTTCACCTCGTTCTCCTCGTTTTTCCTTTTCATTATTATTTGCTTATTCTTTTAAACAGTCTTCTCATTTTTTTGTAGACCTGGTCAACCCATACTCATGATTTTTGTAGTTGCTGCATAGAATAAATCATCAGACTATTGTTTTGAGCCTGACTGTTGATAAGTTAAGGCTCATTCCTGCATCATCTCTTTTCTTTCTCACACGAGATGAATCATCTAGTTAGGAATCATGGGAACTCCCTCATTTTATGCCATTTGGAGGTTCAAGTTCCACAAACTCCTTTCTGTGAGTGAGAACCCTCACTTAGCCTCCACTACCAAGCCACTAGAGGAACCGTGAGCCAGTCTCCTTTCTTGCTGTATTTAGTCATTTTGGACATTCCTGAGATACGAGCACTAATCTTGGCAGACACATCAAGAGGTAATTAATCTTTCCATATTTACATGGGGGAATGGGTGGCACCCCTGGATGTGAAATCCACACTACGTTTGAGTTGAGATCTCTTGGCCTTTGCATTCTTTCAACTAGAACTGATGCTGTGAGCTTGGTGCCACGATTCCTAACCACAGGACACACTGTTCCCTCAGTGAACTCCAGGACAGAGCTGGACATGCCTGGTGTAGTTGATTAACCCCCTTTATGTTATGAAATCATGACATTATTTTGTTGTATTCTAGTTTTTCCCTAAAAATATAGGTAGTCGTAGGGTTTATTCACGTGTATATTCCGGATTCTTTGATTTCTCATATATATTTAATTAAATCTTTAATTCAGTGTTGAGAAATTTAAAATTTCTTTAGTTTGTTGAGTGAAGTCCTTAATGCCTTTGTTCTGTGATTTTCTTTTTTCCATTTCTCACTTATTTTATTCATCTGTCTAGCTGATTTTCTACCAAATTATATGTGTTTAAATTTGTAATATTTTAATGAGGTAAAATTAGCAAATAATAGCCATCCCATAACGTGTACAATTTGAAAATAGTGACATAACCATTACCTTTCTCAACACAGAAAAAAATCAGCTACCCTCAAAATTTCCTCGTTTTCATATAACTCCTGCTTCCTCCACCTTCCCTTCTCACACCACGTTCAGAGTCAACTACTGCTTTTCTTTATGTAACATTAGTTTTCATTTTATAGAGTTTATAAAAGTGGAATAATATGTATGGGCTTATATTTGTTTGTCTTATGTTACTCATCATATGTACTTGTGAATTTACCCTCGCTGTTGAGCGTATCCAGCAGTACCTGATTGTAACAGTGGGTGTTTTTCCAGTGAATGAATTTACCACAATTTGTTTACTGATTCAGCTTCTGATTGATATTTGGATTGCTTTCAGTATCTGGGTATTATTTTAAAAGCTGCTACTCATCTTAGAGAAGTACACAGCTGAGAAACACAATGTTCTTATTCTTACAGCAATATGAACAGCAGCTAAACTGGAAAAGCTGAAGTTTAATCAATTGTCTTCAATACATCAGGTAGTTGAAGTTATAGAATTCTCTTTCTGTGTGTGCGTGTGAGTGTGTGTGAGAGACAGAGAGAGAGTTTGTGAGTGAGAGAGAAGGAGGGAAAAAGGGAGAAAGAAGTAAAAGAGATCCTACATAATTGACCATAATTTATGAGGAGCTCAAATAAATACAGGGACTCAGAGTCTTAATGGATAAGGTCCACATTACATGGAGAGGACGACTCGATGCACCTACATATGGTTATATATTTCTATAAATGCCATTTTCTAATAATACAAAGAATCACGTACATGAGAACAAACATAGTAGAGGGTGTCCAATGGTGAAATATGATGGTGATGCCAAATCCCATCTCCAGCACCTTTTCCCCCGATTGCATCTGCCTTGATGTGTGTCCTGAGCGCCCCCTGGTGTCCTGAGCGTCTCCTGCTGTTCCCGAGCTTCCCTGCAGGGAGATTTGTCTGGGCTCACAATGTTTTCCCCTCGCTGTGTCTTTTGTGTAAAAATCCATGGTTGTGTACACGTTGCTCAGGGAGCTCAGCTGTAGGAAAAACTGTTTTTTGGATGTGGATCTGGAGATGGTGACTGGACTCTTGAGGAGTGGGTTGGATTGTGCACTCCCTCATGACCTGTGCACCTGATTCACTCCAGTCCCTTCCCTGGGGGGCTGATGATGCAGGTCTAGCAAGAAGCACTGGTTGTGATGGAGAATGCAGGCATGGCATAGGTGAGGGAGAGGGTCTGTGAGGGCTTCACCAGGCCAGGAGTGCACCGGGAATCATGTTGTCGGCATGCACAGGTTCTGAACAACATGCTGAAATTCACAAATAAGCACCTTTTGATGAAAATGAAGAACTCCCTGTGTGGATGAGAAGGAGGAGCTCCCTGTGTGGATGAGAATGAGGAGCTCCCTGTTTTGCAATTTGTGGGTCCCCAAGTGCAAATAGCAGATTCTGAAGTTAGAATGAGACAAGTATATGGTCACATTTTTTCTTCAAACTTTCAACCAAATAAGAAAGACAAAGTGCTGACAGAAGAATGGGCATTGGGTTGTTAGCTCAATCTATGATAATGGCGATTTTTCAGAATCAGATTGTCCTGTGATAGCCTAAAGTGTGTCGTAATCCCGAATCCACAATTAGACCTAAGCAGCAATCACAGGCAGTGGAGGTCTCCCTACATGAGGAAACATCTGACTGCACAGCTGCACATGGGGGGCTCTGCAGGCCCTTAGTTGTACAGGAACAGCTCCTCCCTCAGACTCAGAGTGCGGACAGGTTATTCTTTATCTGGGGGAGGTGAAGGTGAGTGTGTGGAAAGAAGCAAACTCACTCTAATCAATATCTCTGTACTTGGACAGAAACCAAAGTTTACAAGAAATTATGAACTTGGTGTAAAGTAGGAAATTACAATTGTTTGCAGGCTGCACTCTTGCTTCTTTATGTCATCTAAGAGAACCAAGGAAAATCATGTTTTCTTATGTACATATCCATAAACGGTATTTCCATCCTGATAACACACCTCCTATACCTCCAACATCAGGGAGCACCTGGACCAGGCACCTAGCACAGCTCTCTGACATCTATCACCCAGTTTTTGACAAAGAGACACATCCTGGAGCTCCTCCCAAACAATGACTGTGCACAGTGAAGATGGGAAGGTGTGGCTGTTGCTGGGCACATGGGGGATTCCTGATGGGAAACTATGCTCCAGGAGGAACCAATGGCCTTGATGGAATTAGCTTGGACCACAGGGTTGTTAGGAAGATCCATCAGAATCCCACCCTTCTCCAGCACTGGTTGTGAGATTGGCATAGTGGGCTGACAGTGCCTACAGTCACAACCGACCTCCTGCGCACTTTTCTCCTCTTGCCTCTCCCCCAGACTCCATCACCTGCACCTCACACTAGACACCTACAAACTAGGGACATTTTGGTCAGAAACTGCCACATATAATCACTGTTTTTTCACTCACATCCACTCACACTCAATATCGCTAGTTCTCCATTTTTTTGCCTTTTAAAATAGCAACAAGAAAACCCAGCTCAGCCGTAACTCTATGGTGAGCCACGTGTGTTCAGAGCTGATCATCAAATCGAATCTCCAGGTAATGCTGGACTGGGGCTCTTCTCCCAGAGCTGTAGGGTCAGGGCTTTACTGGTTGTCATCAGGAGAGGGAGGGCCCTATTTTCACTTCCCCTCCTCTGTAGCAAACGCTCAGGTGGGACGCCTGAGGAGAGAGCAGAGCCCAGGGCTGATGTGAGACTCCTGGGGGAGTTTAATGTTGATGGCAGCGTTTGGAAAATATAATTTCCTGTTAGGTGATTTTCTCATTAAAATGACTAGCAATTATTATTATTATTTCTTTCACATATTTGAAACAATAGAAATATAACTACATTTATGAAACATTAAGACATGTAAGAGGAGAAATAGAAAACAATAAAAAACTGAGGAGACATCAACACCTCACCCTCAATAATGTATAGAACATCCACAGAAACATTCTTAGGAAGCCCGTGGACTCAAGCACTGTTGAACAAACTGACCTAATAGACATCTACAGAACATTCCAACCAACAGCAGTGTAAACATGCATGCTTCCCAAGCACACTATAAATATTCTTCATGATGGGTTATATGTTAGATAAAAAATGACTTTCAGCACTTAAAAGAGTAATGCCAATGATTCTCCAACTTTTTAAAAAATTTGTGAGGTGCCCACCTTCTAAACTCTTTCTAAGAGTCTCTAATCAGTGTATTACCAGTACTAGACAAAGGCAAAAGAAGAAAATCAAACTTCTGACAAATGCTCTTAGTATATATAAATAAACTACTCCCAAATCATAGTCAACTAAGTTCTATTAGACTTTAAAAGGATTCTGCACCATGACAAGCTCAAAGTTATTCTTGAGATGCACTGATGATTCAACATCTTCAAATCAATAAATTTGATGCGTTAAATTAAGAGAATAAAGGAAAAGAATCAACTTCTCACCACAGAAAATAACATACAAAAATTCAAGATTTCATGATAAAGCCTCTAAAAAGTAGAGATACGAGAATATAACCTGTACATAATAAAATTATTCATATTTAAAGCCATATTTTTATCATACGGAAGAGTGAAAGGTTAAAATATTTTGCTATAGTATCTGTAAAAAGGCAAAAAATAAACTTGGTGACACTTTACTTCCAGATTTCAAAAGCAATAACAAAAATAGAATAATAAAAATAGGATGGCATTGGCATAAATATGCAGAAAGAGCTCAGAAATAAACTGATATATCAATGGCAAACTGATTTTCAGCATGAGAACCGACAATATACAATGGATAAACCAAGTCTCTCCCTAAGAGTGTGTTAGGAAAGCTGGATCTACATATGCAAAGAATTAAGAATTTTAGATTAGAATATACACAAAAATCACTCTGAAGGGCTAAATATTTAAACATATGGTCTGCAATTGTAAAACTTCCCCCACCCAGAAAATATTAACAATGATTTCCTATATTTCACATTAAAGACACATAAAACAAAAGCAGAATTAAACAAGTGGAACTACATCAAAAGAAAAAGATTCTGCAAAGCATCCAAAAAATTCCAACCTACGGAATGGGAAAATACAATTGTAAGTCATGCATCTGAAAAAGGGTTGATATCCAAAATATACATGCAACATCTGCAACTCATTAGCAAAATCATATTTGCCTGATTGGATAGTGATCAGTTTTTCACTTAAAAAATTTAAGAACATAGATTTCATGTTAAAGATTCTTCCCTCTGGGTAATGGTAAGTTCTATGGTACACTTGGTTAGGGTAGACTTTGTATTTACTCACTCCAACACTGTGAATTTACTTAAGACAAGTAAAACGGGTGGGCCTGATTCCCTCAGAGCAGAACTGGAGAAAATGAAATTCCTTGGTGATTCAGCAGCTTAGCCTCTCTCTGAGACTTCCAGCCTGCACTTATTGATGGATGATCTTACGGACATTTTATATTCCCAGACATCTCCCAAAATGGTCATCCTCTATATCTCACAGAAAAGTGTCATGTCCTTCTGTAGCCTGTCAACCCCGAAAAACAGACAGAAAGAGACTCTAAAATATAATAATATTTATTCTAGGATGTGCACTGCAATTGAAATGTGTATGGGTGCATTCAGGTTGGTGTAGGAAGATAAAGAATAAAGGAAAAATGAGGAGGGTTACATCAGATGTTAAAGAAAATTTTCCTGGGCTGGGATATCAGTGTAAAGTTGAACAGGCAGTTGCTGGGCAGATACACTGGGAGAAGTAATTCTTTTAATGTTGTGGTGGCCTTTGTGCAAGGTTACGGTTGTGCAGAGTCTCTTTTTGATAGTTCTTGTTATCAGGGATATGTGTGCTAGAACCCTCCTTCATGGCCTTCCCCAGCTTCATTCATTAGGGTTTTAACACAAGTGGCTCCATCTTGATTCTAATGAATTTCACCAGCTCTTTCTAACACTACTTCTGAAGCAGATGACTCTGACAGTGTGCATGGAACAAGGTTAATTCCACATCTCATTTTGACCAAATAAGTTTATCCCCTTCATTATTAACAGCCAGTTGCATTCCCAGATGAGTCTACACACAACACAGTGGAGGGTCCTGAGAAAATGGGGAGAGAAGGCAGTACCATCAGCCTCTCCCACGTGGCTGCAGGAGCCACAGGCTGAGCCCCACCTGAGCTCCAAGAAAATGCCTTGAGCCCTGGAATGTACACCATGGAGACCATCTGTTTCTTTTTCAGGAAGCAGAAAAAGCAAATAAAAAAGGGAGAACAAACACTCCAAAGAAAGAACATGGATTGGGAGCAAAAGGAGCACCAGGTCAGTGCTGATACTGATTGGATTGTGTCAGGAGAAGGGTCAGACGTGAAACCTGTGAGGTTCTACATGACACTGTCCCTGGCCCAGCCTCTCTCTTGACTGTGATAAAAATTCATAGACTTCTAGTCAAGGGATCTCCTTGATGTTTCTGTCTGGGTCTGATTGGAAAAGACTCACCAGGCACTGCTGAGTTTCCTCAGGAGTCTGATCCTTGGTGACCATGGTTGAGAATTTTTCATCTCTCTAAGCATCAATCTGCATTTCTTGCATGCGAGAATAGGTCCTCATATTAAAAAGATCTTTTTAAAAACAAGTAGAGATGACATTAGTAAGCACAGCATTATAAACTTAGAGAGGGTAACTAGAGAAACTGTGAGAAGATGAAGTCCCACATCCTGACAGGAAATCAGCCTCCATCTGCACTTGCCTCTGGGATTGACTCTGATCAGTGGGTCCTGAGTGCCCCCTGCAGCTGATTTTCCCTGAGTGTTTCTGCAGGGAGGTTTGTGTCTGGGCTCACACTGACTTCCCCTCACTGTGTCTCTCGCACAGTAATGGACAGCCGTGTCCTCAGCTCTCAGGCTGTTCATTTGCAGATACAGCGTGTTCTTGGCGTTGTCTCTGGAGACGGTGAATCGGCCCTTGACAGAGTCTGGGTAGTATGTGCTACTACTGCTACCGCTAATACTTGAGACCCACTCCAGCCCCTTCCCTGGAGCCTGGCGGAACCTGAACATCCAGTAGTTACTGAAGGTGAATCCAGAGGCTGCACAGGAGAGTCTCAGGGACCCGCCAGGCTGGACCAAGCCTCCCCCAGACTCTACCAGCTGCACCTCACACTGGACACCTGCAAACAAAAAGAAACCCTGGTCAGAAACTGCCACACATATCCAGTTTATCTCACTCTGATTCACTCACACTCAACTTTTTCTATTTCTCTATGTATTACCTTTTAAAATAGCAACAAGAAAAACCCAGCTCAGCCATGGCTCCATGGTGAGTCCTGTGTGTTCAGTCCTGATCACCAAATGAAAACACCTGAAAATGCCGGGTCTGGGTCTCCTCTCCCAGAGCTGCAGGGTCAGGGCTGGGCTGGTTATCATAAGCAGAGGGAGGGCTCTATTTGCATGTCTCCTACTATATAGCAAGCTCTGGGGTGAGAGGTCTTTGGAGAGAGTGGGGCTCAGAGCACGTGAAAATGTCCTGGGGGAGATTTGTGATATTGATAACATTTTGGAAATTGTTGTTTCTTATTGTCAGTTTTTTCTGTAATAAAACCTTAAAATGTAATAAAAGTTATAATTTTGTAATTTCTTTTTTAAAACGTGTTGTATTGAGGTACAATAGATGTACATAAACTGCATGTATTTAAAGTTAGCACCAATCATCTTTTATTTTTACATATGCAGAGAAAACATGGTATGTTGTATCGATTTTATTTCCATGTTACAGATGAAAAATTACCAGCAAAATCACAGATGGTTTCTACCATGTCCCCAGAGCTCACATTTGGTCAGAGTGAGCCTGGGTATCTGGGCCTGTGCTTCTTACCACTGGGTCCGACTTCAGGGTGTCGCACCTGGTGAAGTTTGCAGAACCTTTTCTCTGTAATGAGAACATGGTGTGATGTGTATGCACTGTTGTAATTGCCTATCAAATGTTAAGAAAAGCACATTTTCTACAGTTTTATTTCCTCAAGTGTCATACATTTCTCATGTGAGTGTCTTTCTATAAATCTTTATTGAACAAATTACCCACTCATTTGCCAAACGCTTATTGAGGCATTATTGCTATAAAATAAAATTTTAATAAGCACTGAAGCCGAGCATGGTGGTGCATGCCCATAGTCCCAGCTATGTAGGGCAGACAGGGGAGGATTGCTGGAGACCCAGGTTCTGAGGCTGCAGAGAACTATGATCTCACCACTGAGCTCCAGCCTGGATGACAAAACAAGACCATGTCTCCAAAGGAAAAATAAATGTAATTTCACATGTGCTCACCTGTGCATCCAAAATAACAGTCAAGATAATGACGACTTACACTTAAAAGCGTCCCCCTATTTCTCTGCTTATTGCCTCCCAGTCATTTCCTTCTCACCATACTGAGTCAATCTCTCATCTTTGTTACTTCAGATATATTTTCTAAGATTTTGTTAAAGTGAAATCTTATAGTTTCCATATCATTTGTGTGGCTTCTTGCTCAGCATAATTACTTGTGAGTCAGTAATTTGGCTGTGTATAAACAATGTGTTGATTCTAATGAGGAACAGTATTTCAGTTAATGACTGCACCCCTACCATTTATTTATAAAGCTCCTTAATATTTGTATGATTACCAGTTTCTGAGTATTAGTTAGCCTGGAGATGTAGGCATCCCAAAAAAATATATATATATTATTTTTAAAACAACAACTAACCTTACTGAGCTGCAAAATAGCACATTTTCTTCAGTAAGAAAGGTTAATGTTATAGGATGAAAAATAGACCTTACATTTTGAGAAAGTCAATGACTTGCCAGAATAAACAGGAAGAATATGACCTTATCTGGGGTAGAGGTAAGCAAATGTCATATAACCTAATGCAGGATTAAATTAGACATATTCTTTAGATTGTTTAGAGTTGAGTATAATAAAGAGGTTATTGCTTAAATTCTCAGAAGACGTACGATTGACGGGGATTCCTATCGCTATTGAAAACTTTTCTCCCAGGATTGAGGACACATCACAAAAATCTCCACCCTCTTTCTCCCAAGATGGTTCTGTGTGAGAAAGTGGAACAGCAGTTGTGGCTGAAATGTATCCAGACCCACCTCCCGTGCCACCACGACTTTACCAAAGAATTAACACGCAGGGGCAAAACCACTAACATCTCTGTGTTACTGGCACTGGAGGAACTCATAGAAACTGGGACAGAAGAAATAAAAGCTCAAAAGTTCTGTCCATTCTCTCAGGAATAACAGCCTCATCTCCCATCTCCTCTTTCTTCCCTTGTTAATAACAGTCTCATCCTGCTGGGAAGGGCAGAAAAGAGGAAGCTGAGGACATCAGTGGGAAGACATAGTGGTTGCTGGAAGAAGATCTGGGAAAAAACAAGTAGACCTTCTACCCAGAAATGGGAGGAAGATGCATGGATCAGCATTGCACTTGCAGGAGTGGCAGAGATACTTGGAAGGACACACCCTGAGCCAGGACTGCAATGTCTGCCTACAGTATGGCTCCCTAAGAAGGACAGAAAGTGCCCGTTCAGTGCAACCCTTCCCACCATATTGACAATTGTCAGGTCCATGTGGCTTTGGGATGAGCTGGGGAATCCGGAAGACAGAGTTTTGCTGGATAGCACAAGATTAAGACCCAAAGGCAAGCAGGAAACAAGATTAAGTTGTCACTGGAGGAATCTGAGTGTCTGGTGACTGCAGAGGAAACGCAGTTCAATTCCGGCAGCCACTGCGACAATGACTTTCAAATTTGTAGCCCTGACTAGTTTCACACAATTTTCTACAATAAAGTCCTAGAAAAGATAGTGTATGATCATCTACAAAAAATGAAGAAACCATAAACCAAATAATTAGCTGATATAAGGAATCTAAGTATCTGTGGAACATAAATTTTGAAATAACTGCATAAATACTTTGAAACATTTACATTTGATTCCATAGTTCATCTCTGTGTACCTTCATAAGAAATTGCCAACAAGTGTTTATTTTTAATAACTAATACTTTTTTACTATTATGCTTATGAATATAACAACCATCACACAGTAGGTTCTATCAGAACTACTGATAAAAAATCAACTTTGGAATTTTTTTTTTTTTTGGAGACAAGAGTTTTGCTCTTGTTGCCCAGGTTGGAGTGCAATGGCACAATCTCGGTTCACTGCAACCTCCACCTCCTAGGTTCAAGCCATTCTCCTGCCTCAGCCTCCTGAATAGCTTGGATTACAGTCATGCATCACCATGCCCGGCTAATTTTGTACTTTTAGTAGAGACAGGGTTTCTCCATGTTGGTCAGGCTGACCTCGAACTCCCAACCTCAGGTTATCTTCCAGTCTCGGCCTTCCAAATGGAAAATTCTTAGATTTATTATGGGCCAAATGTGAGGCCCATGCCCTGTGACACAGCCCCACAAGATCTTGAGAACATATGCCCAAAGTGGTTTGATTGCAGCTTAAATTTAATGTCCTAGAGAGACAGACATCAATCAATACATGTGAGATATATGTTGATTTGCTCCATAAAGACAAGACAGCTAGAAGGGAGGCAGTGTGGGGAGGGGATTACAGCTTATAGCTGGATTCAAAGATTTTCTGATTGGCAATTGATTGAAAGACTTAAGTTTTAATCTAAAGACCTGGAAAAAAAAGTGTCTGGGTTAAGATAACTGGTTTTAGAGAACAAGATACTTCTTATGAGGATGAAGCCTCTTATGTGGCCACCCTTAGAGGGAATAGATGGAAAATGTTTTCTATTAAGACATTTAAGAGATTCTAGACTCTCAGCTAATCTCCTCAGTATAACAAAAATACCAGGAAAGGGAAGGAGACTGTCTATAAAATGTAAATTTCTCTCACAAAAGATAACTGTGAAAGACAATTTTAAAATATGTCAAAGAAATATATTTTAGGGTAAAAGACTTTGATTCCTTTCCAAGCCTGTTACCTGTCATGTGATGCTATTCTTGAGTCAGGTTGGAATTTGGTATCTTACTGCTACTACGGATCTGTTTTATGAGGTTTAAGGTTGGTTTTAATGAAAATGCTGGTTAGTTGTGCTTGAATTCCAAAGGGAGGACGGTATGAGGCATTTCTGATCTTCCGTTTCTAACATGGCGTGAACTAGGTTTTCAAGTCTCTGGAACTCCTTTTTGAAGAGAAAGGGTCCATCCAGTCAGTTGGGGTGCTTGGAATTCTACTTTTCATTCATAGGACATATATGAGACTTATTCTAGACAGGGGTATGAGAAAATATTTACTGTGGTAATCACATTGAAGTTGAGAGTTGAAAGATGACACCAGATTCCTCCCCGCAAACCTTTCCACCTGACAGTAGAAGAAGAAAACTTACCAGGAACAAATGTTAACATTTCTTGTGTGTTCAAAATAGCCACCCATTAGGAAAATAATTAAACTTGGGGGACTTCTCTTTAGAAGCAAGTAGTCTAGCTGATTTCTAAAGTCCTTTACAAACCCAAAGATTCTGGTTCGTTTACAGATTATGCAGAACATCCCATCTAATGGGAATCTGCAATTAGCTGGATTCCTCTGCATTTGTATTTTTTTATGTTTAGTTCATATAGATACACAATAGTTCAAAACCTTTATGTGGTATATGTGATATTTTGATAAAAGAATATTATGGCAGTGATCAAATCTGGACAACTGGGATATCCTTCATCTGAATAATTGATTATTTCTTTGTGTTAGGAACATTCTAAATTTGATCCTCCAGCTATTCTGAAACCCACATTAAATTATTAACTGTAGTGGTCTATGTGCCATTTTAGTATTCCCACCAGCAAGGGGTGAAAGCTCCTAATTTTCAGCTTCTTGATCAGCATTTGGTACTGTCTATATTGTGTATTTTACCCATTCTGATAGGTTGCCAGTATTTTTGAATAGTAAACATTCATATACCTAATGTAAATCAAGCTGATCACATTTTTATATTTGTTTTTAGATGTGGTTTCAATTCAGGACTTTACCTATTTTAAAATTAAATTATGTGGTTTTGTTGTTCAATTCTAAGGTAATTTGTATATTTGTGATAAAAGTCCCTTTCCAAACATTTGATCTGCAAGGAAATTCTCCAAATATATGGCTTATATTTTTACTGCCATGTAAGGGTTTATTTTCAAAGGCCTAAGCTTGCTAGATTAATCCGTGGCCATAGGATTATGAAGCACCTTTCTCTCCACACCCTACAATGATATTACTAAAGGCCTCTTTACAGCAGTTTCTGTCACCTTTACATAATTTCTGGCTAAAAAAATATCATGAGTCATACTATATCACAGTGTGGTAAGACAGAACAAGCATTAAATGAGACTCAGCTATGCCATATAAGTTGGAATTAGCAAACAAATAATTTAAGACTGCTATGAATAATATGCTAAGGGCTGTAATGAATTAAGCAGACAGCATGCAGGAACAGCTGTGTCATGCAAGTAGAAAAATGCAAACTCTAAGAAAGATGTAGATATCAAGAATATTGTAACATAATTAAGTAATGCTTTCAATAGACTTATATGTACACAGGGCATGGCTGAGGAAAAACCTTGAACTTAAAAATATCTAAATACAAGTCTCCCAAACTGAAAAACAAAGAGAAAAGTCTATATATATTTTAAAAAGTAAACTCACAAAGATACACATACAAGCACACTCACACGAACCCATAAAAAAAAGAACAGTTTATCCAAGAATTATGAGGCAATTACAAAAGTATAACATGACCACAATAGGAAAGAGAAGGAACAGAGAAAAGCTAAGAAAAAATATTTAAAACACTGATGACTGACACTTTTTCCAAATTAATGTCAGTCACCAAACTACAGACTCAGGACTATGATCATTTCATCTGCAGGGATAGTTTGAAACCTTCTTTTCCTGATTTGATGCTTGTTTCTTTCTCTTGCCTGCATACTCTGGCTGGGACTTCCAGGACTATTATGAACAGGAACAGTTAGAGTGGGTGTCCTTTTCTTGTTCCAGTTTTCAGGCGAAAATGCTTCCAGCTTTTGCCCATTCAGTATGATGTTGGCTGTGGGTTTGTCATAGATGGCTCTTATTATTTTAAGGTATTTTCCTTCAGGCCTAGTTGAGGGTTTTTAATATGAAAGAATGTCACATTTTATGGAACAACTTTTCTGTGTCTATTGACAACATGGTTTTTTTTTTTTTTTTTTTTTTTTAGTTTTGTTTAGTGATGAATCACATTTTCTGTTTTGCGTATGTTGAACCAACCTTGCATCCGAGGAACGAAGCCTACATGATCATGGTGGATTAGCTTTTTGATGTGCTGCTGTGTTCAGTTTGCCTGTATTTCACTGAGCATTTTTGCATCAGGAACATTGGCCTAAAGGTATCCCTTTTTATTAAGTCTCTGCCACATTTTGTTATCAGCATAATGCTGGTCTCATAGAATAATTCAAGGAGGATTTCTTCCTCCTCGTTTTGGGAGAATAGGTACACTAGGATTGGTAGCAACTCTTCTTTATACATCTGAATAAATTCGGCTGTGAATCTTTCTGGGCCATGGCTTTTTTGGGTTGGTACCACCCATCCATCTTGATTTCTGACCCTGCCTGAGCCAGTAATAATCACATTGAACTCAGACAAAGCTGAATCCATTTCAATGTTTATTGTAGTCCTTAACAGATTTACTGGCTTACTTAACTTCAGAGAACATTTCTTCACCCAAAACAGTTTTACTATGAATAATATTTAAGGATTTCTGTTGAATTTGTTTTTTTTACACTTCATTCAATGATGCAATTTATTTTAAAACAATCTTGACTTCCCTACATGCATAATGATCATTCCTACTATTGTTGAATGGGCCAGCAAACCTCTACTCCTGACTCTTCCCTTTGCATACCTGTCTGCAAGACCCCTCTGGACCTCAGCTCTCTATTGTAGAGAGAAGTTTTGAGAAATGTCTGATCTACTCAGTGCTACAAATAGAAAAATCTGTTGCAAGCTCCTCTGCCCATTGACATGTTATGCCGGTAATGTATCCCAGAGCCTCCCTTTATCCCCACACCTATCCCAGAGCCTTTATTTATCCCAAGATCTATCCTAGAACCTCCATTTATTACACGTCCAATGAATTTTTTGTTATTTTTAATATTATTTTAATAGACAAAAATAACTGTAAATATTCATGAGGTACATAGTGATATTTTGATATATAAAATATATAGGGATCAGATTAGGATAATTAATATATCCTTCATCTCAAACATTTTCTTTTTGTTGGGAACTCTCAATATCCTTCTTCTAACTATTTGAAACTACATATTATTGTTAACTATATTCATCCTGCAGTTGTAAAGAACATTACAATCTATTCCTCCTACCTAACCGTAATGTTGTATTCTGTCACAAATCTCTGCTTATCTTGCCCTCTTGCCTTATCCTTACCGGCATCTAGTATCCTCTGTTCTACTCTTTACTTCTATGAGACTAATTTTCTTTTCGCTTCCACATATGAGTGAGAAAATAGGGCATATTACTTTCTGTTCCTGGCTTATTTCATTCCACATAATGTCCTCCAATTCCATCCTCATTGTCACAAATAACAGGATTTCCTTTCTTAAAGCTGACAATACCTCATCATGTATCTGCACCACATTATCTTTAATCATTCATCTCTTGTCCAACAAATGGGTTGATTCCATAACTTGGCTATCATGAAAGGTCCTGCCATATACATTGGGGCACAGAAATCTCTGGTACTGTGATTATCATATAAGAAATCTCTGATATGATATGATTTTCATTCCATTGGATAATTTTGCAAGTAGTAGAATTGCTGGATCATATGTTAGTACTATTTGTAGTTTTTTTTGAGGTATCTCCACCCTGCTCTTCATAGTGACTGTACTAGTTATATTCTCCCCAATAATGCATAAAAGTTTTCTTTTCTCTGTATCCTTACCAGCATTTGTTAGTGTTTATTTTTCTTCTTCGATAAAAGCCATCTTAACTGAGGTGAGATGATACCTTCTACCATTCTGCAGGTTTTTTGTTCACCATGTTGATGATTTCTTTTTCTGTGCAGAAGATCTTTAGTTCAGTTAAGTCCCGTTTGTCTATTTTTCATTGCATTTGCTTTTGAGGTCTTAGTCATATTTTATTTGCCTAGGCCAATGTCCAGAGAACTTTCTCCTACATTTTCTTCAAGTATTTTTACAGTTTCAGCTTATACATTTAAATATTGCATCCATATTCAGTTAATTTTTGTCTATGGTGAGATAGAAGTCTGGTTTTATTCTTCTACATGTGGCTATCCAATTTTCCCAGCACCACTTATTGAATACAGGGTTGTTTCTGCAATGTATATCTTTTCCAGTTTTGTCAAAGAACAGTTGGTTGTAGATATTTGGGTTTATTTCTGGGCTTTCTATGTTGTTACATTAATCTGGTTTTGTTTGTTTGTTTGTTTGTTTTTGTACCAGTACCATGCTGTCTTTCTCACTATATCTTTGTAGTATAATTGGAAGTCAGGGGATGTGGTACTTGCAGCTTCATTCCTTTTTCTTAGGATTGCTTTTGCTATTCAGGCTCTTCTTTGATTCCATATAAATTTCAGGATTTAAAAATATATATAATCAATTTTATTGTTTCCTTGATAAAAATTGTGTTGAACCTATATATTGCTTTGGGCAGTGTATTAGTCTATTTTTCATTGCTATAAATTAATACTTGAGGCCAAGTAATTTATGAAGAAAAGAGGCTTATTTGGTTGACAGTTCTGCAGGCTGTATGAGAAGCATGGCACCAGCATCTGTTTCTTGTGAGGGCCTCAGGAAGCTTACAATCATGGTGGAAGGCAAAGGGGAAGCAGGCTGTGTCATATGGTGAGATGGAGGACATAAGAGGGGAGGAGGGTTGCCAGACTCTTTTGAATAATCAGATATCACAGTAGCTAATACGTAAAGAATTCACTAATTACTATGGGGTGAACACCAAGCCATTTCTGACAGATCTCTCCCCATGACTCAAAACCTCCCAGTAGGCCCTACCTCAAATATTGTGGATCACATTTCACCATGACATTTAGGAGTGACAATCATCTAAACTATATCATTTACCTCTTGTGCCTCCTGCTCTCATGTCTGTCTTATATTTCAAAATCCTCTTTTTTCAATAGTTCTCCAAAGCCTTAGCTTTTAGCTTTATCAACATCCAACTGAAAATTTCAAAGACTCATCTGAGTCTTAAGGCAATTTCCCTCCATCTGTGAGTTTGAAAAATGTTTTAAAGAGTTTTTTAATTCCAAGGGGCAAGAGTGCCACAGGCATTGGGTAATTATTGTCAATCCAAAGGGAATAAATTGGCCAAAGGAACTGGCAACAGGCCCCACACACACCTAAAGCCTTGCAGGACAGATATTAAATCTTAAAGCTACAAAAATAATCCCTTTACTTGATGTACATCAACCAGGGCACACTGGGACAAAGGGGTCCCCGAAACCTCATGCATCTTATCCCTATAGGTGGGCGCAGCCCAAGAGGCTACTTTCTTGGGTTAGTGTCAAGTGCCAGAAGTGTTTCCAGGCTGAGAGTGCAAGCTGCCTTTGGCTCTACCATTCTGGGATCTTGAGGGTTGTGGCCACATTCCCACAGCTTTACTATGAAGTTCCCTAGTGGGGACTCTGAACTGGGGCCTCCAATCCTATCTTTCCCCATCTTTGGCACTGCCCTATTAGAGGCTCTCTGTAGTGGCTCCATACATGGAGCAGGCTTTTTCCTGGGGATTAAGGGTTCTCTACACATCTTCCAAAATCTGTGAAGAAGTTGCCCAGCCTCCTTAACTCTTGCATTCTACCTATCTGCCAGAATCCAGTTATCCCAGCATCATTTACTGAATGCAGAGTTTTTTCCCCATTGCTTGTTTTTGTCAGACTTATCAATTATCAGATAGTTGTAGGTGTGAAGCTTTATTTCTGATTTCTATTTTGTTCCATTTTTGTCTGCATGTCTGCTCTTGTACCACTACCAAGCTGTTTTTGCTACCGTGACTTTATGATGTAGTTTAAATTCAGGTATCATGATGCTTCTGGCATTGTTCTTTTTGCTTAGGATTGCTCTGGCTATTCAGAGTCTTTTTTGATTCCATATGATTTTTAGAATAGATTTCTTTTTCTAACTCTTTGATGAATTATGGTGATAGTTTTAATGCAAATAGTATTGAATATGTACATTGTTTTGGGCAATATGACAATTTTTACGATATGAATTCATCCAAACCATAAGCAAGAAATGTTTTCCCATTTATTTGTGTCATTTATTATTTGTTTCTGCTGTGTTTTGTAGTTCGCCTTGTAGAGATCTTTCACCTTGTTTGTTACCTGTATTTCCAGGCATTTCATTTTTTCTGTGAATATTGTAGGTGGGGTAGGATTGTGTTCTTGATTTCATTCTCAGCTTGGCTATACTTGGGGTATAGAAATGCTAGTGATTTTTATATATTGATTTTGTATCCCGACATTTTACCAAAGTTGTTTATCTGTTCTATAATTATTTTTGTCAGAGTCTGTAGAATTTTCTAGGTATAAAATTATATCATCAGTTGGGACAGATATATTAACTTCCTTTCCTATTTGGATGCTGTATTAGTCCATTCTCACACTATAAAGTAACACCCGAGACTGTGTAATTTATAAAGATTTTTAATTATCTCAAGTTCTGCAGGCTGTACAGGAAACATGGCTGGCGAGGCCTCACGAACCCGACAAACGTGACAGAAAGGGAAGCATCATGTCTTACATGGCTGGAGCAGGAGAAAGAAAGAGGAGGTGCCACGTACTTTGAAACCAGATCTCCTGAGAGCTCTATCACGAGAACAGCCCAAGAGCAGGAAACCTATCCCCATGATCTAATCGCCTTTTACTGGGGACCACCTCCAACACTGGGAATTACAATCTGTCATGAAATTTGGTTGGGGACACAAATACAAACCATATCAGCTCCCTTTTATTTTTGTTATTGCCTGGTTGCTTTAACTAGGATTTCCAGTGCTATGCTCAATAGGAGTGGTGAGAGACAGCATCCTTGTCTTGCTTCAGTTCTCAAGCGGTTTGAACTTTTGTTCACTCAGTATAATGTTGGCTGTGGATTTGTCATAGATGGCTCTTATAATTTTGAGGTATTTTTTGATACCTAGCTTGTTGAGAGTTTTTATTATGAGTGAATATCGGATCCTATCAAAGCTTTCTCAGCATCTCTTGAGATAATCATATGGCTTTTGCTTTTATTCTGCTTACATGGTGAATCACAGTTACTGAATTGTGTATGTTGAATGAACTTTGCCTTCCAGGGGTAAAGCCTACTTGACCATGATGCATTACATTTTAAAGTGCTTCTGGATTCCATTTGCTGGTATTTTGTTGAGAACTTTTAGGTCTATGTTCATCAGGAATATTCATATGATACTTTCTTTTTAAATTAAATGTCTTCCTGATTTTGTATGCCAAGAACATACAGTGAAGGAAGGACAGTCTCATCAATAAATGATGTAAAAACTAAAAAAAAAATTGTAAAATAAATAAAATTAGACCATCTTTAACACCATATACAAAAATAAATTAAAAGTGAACATAACCTGAAACCATAAACTCACAGTCAACATGGAAAAATCTTTCTGTCATTGATTCAGAAATGATTTATTTGAATCTAATACCAGAAGCATAGGAAAACCGATGTGCAATTATGTATCTGACAAGAAGTTCTATCCAAATGTATAAATAACCCATACAACCCAATAGCAAATATCAAATGACATGATAAGAAGGGCAAAAACCTGGATAGATTTTTTTTTCAGAGACACACACCCAAAAAACAGAGCATAAAAGTTTCTCAACAGTACTAATTATCAGAGAAATTCAAATCAAAACACAATGAGATATCACCTCACACCAATTAAAATGGCTATTTTTAGCAAGACAAAAGGTACCAAATGTTTGCAAGAATGTGGTGAAAAGGGAATCCTTATATGGTGTGGTAGGATTGGCTGCTCAATAAATTGAAAAATAAAGCTATCATATGATCTGGTGATCCCAGTTTTTGTTTTATATTCAAAGGAAATAAAATTTTGATGTCAACCATATTATTTGCAAGATTATTTATAAAAGTATAAATTTATAAAATAATTTAATGACCTTATATTGATGAATGTATAAAAAATGTGTGTACATAAAACTGAAGTTTATTCACCTTGGAAAGAAGGCAATTCTGACATTTGCAACAACATGGGTGGGCCTGAAATATGTGGCATAAGCCAGATGCAGAAAGACAAAGGCTTCATGACCTCATTTACATGTGGGATCTAAAATATTCAAGCTCTTGAAAGCAGAGAGTAGAATAGCGGGTACCAGACCTGGGAGGAGAGAGAAATCGGGTGATATTGGTCAAAGGGTACATAGTTTCAGTTGTGCAGGGTGAATGAGTTCTGGAGATCCAATGTACAGCAATGTTCCTGCATTTAATACTGTGCTGTAAAATAATTTTTGCTAAAAGAGTAGATCTTAGGTGTTCTCATCAGACACATACACTCACACACATAGTACATTTAAAAAAAATACAGTGGTAGCTCTCTGACGTGATGGATATACAAATTACCTTGACCATGATGAGCATTTCACAATGTATATCTGACATGGTTTGGATCTGTGTCCTGTCCCAAATCTCATGTTGTATTATAATCCTCAATTGTGAAGGTGGGACCTGGTGTGTGATGACTGGGTCATGGTGTGAGTCTTTCATGAATGGTTTAGAATCAACTCCTGGTACTGTTCTCACAACAGTGCGTGAGTTCTCACGAGATCTGGTTGTCTAACAGTGTGTAGACACCCCCTCCTACTTCCTGTGGTTTCTGCTCTGGCCATGTGATGTGCCTACTCCCCTTTGTCTTCTGCCATGATTATAACTTTCCTGAGTCTTCCCAGAAGAAGTCACTGCATTTCCTGTACAGCCTGTAGAACTGTGAGCCAATTAAACATCTTTTTTTTTTTTTTTCAAATTACTCAGTCTCAGGTATTTCTTTATAGCAATATGAGAATGGGCCAATACAATTTCAAAACATCAAGCGGTGTACCTGAAACATATACATTATTAAAACATTTCAATTATACCTCAATACAACTGAAAAAAATTAAACTTACTCTTAGAATAAAGAAATACATACTTTATATTTTCTCAATAAAAATGAAGAGAACGTAGGAAAACTTACACTAAAATATGTGTAACAGCTCTGCTTATAACATTCATAAACTGGAAACAAATTTAAAGTCTATTGACAGGAAAATCAATCAAAATGTTGTCATTTACTTACATAATGCGCTGACTCAGATATAAAATCTCTCTGCTTCCTCTCTCGCTCTCTCTCTCTCCATATGTACATGAACATTTTGAGGTTTCATATCAGAGTCACTCCATTAATTGAATAAATGTCAATATGTTGATGTAATTTTATATATTAAATATCATGAATTAACCTCAAAAATAGCAAAGAAATCCCTTACCAATAAAATGTCTATAATGTTTGATTCCATTTATATAAAGTTCAAAGCAGAGAAAAAGAGATCTATAGTGTCAGAAATCGAAACCTTTCCCCATACAGGAGTTGACCGCAGGCACAGAGAAAGACGCATGTTGTGGGGATGGACTTGCTCTTCGGGTTGCCTTAGGTGTTGGGGACAAGGGTATTCACATTTGCCAGAAACTCTCTAGTGACACATTTCAGATCTATGCATTTTTTCTTATGTGTAAATTTTATCTGATAAAAATAAAATGTAGAGTAGTTTGAAATTCAGTAAACAGTAAAATTAATATTAAAACCTCTCCAAAATGTGAACATTGTTGTATGAATTAATAAAATGCATTCAAGTATACCTACTAAAATTAAATCCCAGAAATCAAAAAGATAACGGTAACATCTGAAACTTATTAATAAGCATTTCATACGGAAGGAAAAAATAATCAAGACAAGAAGAACATGTATTTTTTCCAATCAAATGCCACTAAATTGTGTATACAATATTGTAACCTGTGTCATTAGTGTAAATTACTAATATTTTGTATGATATTACAACTGAGAACAACTTTAAAAAAAAAGGATATTTGAGATCACATGAACTAAATTGAATGTATTTTCAATATTGGTCCAACTATTACACCTCTAATAATACCCTGGTTTTGAGTGGGGCCTTGAAAAAAATAATTTTTTTAAGGCAGGTGTTCTGCCTCCCTCAGCCTCCCAACGTGCTGGGATTACAGGCAGGAGCCACACAAATATTTATTAAGCACCTACTTTGTGCCACGCATTGTGCTAGACACCCTCACTGTGTGCTCTTCCCACACCACAATCATCTGCTCAGAAATTAAAACCGAAAAAGGAACATTGTCGCAACCACACAAACCAGGGGGCAGGGGGCAGGTTCGGGGATGGAGGCGATTCCCAGGCCAGAAAATGCAGCCACCAGAAACCTGTTTTCCATTTCTCGGTAAGTCTCCACTAAACAGTTGTTTTAAAGCCTCTCGATGTTGATGGAGAGGAATGTTGTTTTCTCTCTGCTCCCTCCGGGGTTGGCGCCTGGTGGGCGTTCAAATACTCTGAATGCTATTTGATAAAAGGACTCCGGTGGCTTGGTGAAAAGAATATCAGTATTTGGATTAGAAAAATTTTTTGTTCAGTTCATATGGTTGCAACAGCCTTTATGAAAGATATAAACATCCCTGACCTGACTGCGTAAATGTTGAAGGTAGACCTGGTTCTGGATTCCCGAGTCAGAATCTTCCAGTTGTCCACACCCTCACAAGGCCAGAGAAGTGAGAGGAGATTTCTATTCTGGAAAGGAGTGAGTGGACGGCACAACTGGCTTGGAGACACGACAAACTGCACCTGCATTTACAGAAGCAACGCACACAGGGAACGTCCTAGCGCCATCTGGTCTCCCACACACGTGTGGGACTCACGGGCAGGTACCCGGGCCTTGGCCATCCCTGGTTGTCAGTGCCCAGCTTAGGAGGCCTGGGCGGAAGTCACGCAAGTCGTGGATCTTCCGGTCCAGCACCTCCAGGAAGCTCTTCACCTCCACCTCCAGGTGGCGCTGTCGGGATTTACTCACCTCAGCATCTGTCTTTAGGGAACGCGCTTTGTCTTCCAGGTTTTGATCCTCTCTCTGCCGCCTCCATCTTCTCAGAGACACCGTCGCGCTCTGACCTGAGCTGAGGTGTGGGTTCACTTTGTTTCCGGAGATCTTCCAGCTCTGCCTCCTTTTCTCGGAGCTCGGCCTCCAGCTCCTCCATCCTCCTCCTCAGCTGCGTGTTCTTCTCCTTCTCTCTGTGGATGTCACGGCCTCTTCCTCTGCTCCGCGCTGGCCGCCGACTCCTGCAGCGCCTTATATTTACAAGGTAAGATGTAATGTTATGATTTGTGAATACAATATGGAATAACTTAGATTATTAAGAAATGATTAAGATAATTATCATTCGTCACCTCAAATTCTTATCATTTATTGTGACAACCACATTTGAAATGACCATTATTTAACAGTAGTTAAATGAACAAATATAAATCAATTGATGTAAACAATTAAAAATAAAATCAATGAAATATTCTAATATTTTACATTTAGCTCATCATTAAGTTTGATTCTTTAGGACATATTTTTAGAATTATTTTATTGTAATGTTTATTATTCCTACACATTATGCGTAGGTCTGTGCATTTATACATTTTTCTTTGTTTTTATTTATTTTTATTTTTTTGAAATGGAATCTTGCTCTGTCGCTCAGGCTGGAGTGCAGTGGTGCCATCTTAGGTCACTGCAATCTATGCATTCCGGGTTCAAGTGATTCTCCTGCTTCAGCCTACCAAGTAGCTGGGATTAAAGGCACGTGCCAACACGCCTGGCTAATTTTTGTATTTTAGTAGAGACAGAGTTTCACCGTGTTGCTCAGGTTGGTCTCGAATTCCTGGCCTCATGTGATCCGCCCACCTAGGCCTTCCAAGGTGCTGAAATTACATGCCTGAGCCACCGCGCCCGGCCTGTACATCTTTCTATGATTATACATTTATGTCCCTATGGCTTTATAGCTGCTGATGTCAGCACATGTTAATAAAACTCTGGAAGAATCGGTGCAAATAATTAGAAATGTTTATTTCATGAAGGTGTATACTTAAATATATATATTTTGTTTTAAAAATTACTAAAGTTTAAATACTAATGATAATAAATTCATAATAAATACAAGTAATAAAATGTCACAGCCTAGAATGCTCCAGAGTCCTGCAAACACAAACCTGACTTCTCCAGCTAATGAGAAAGGAAACCTCTCCCTGCACCTGCTCCTGGGACCTGTCCCGTCCTCAGTGGGTCCCAACTGCCCCCTGGGGGATCTGCACGCCCCTGCAGGGAGGTTTGTTTCTGGGCTCACACTGAGTTCCCCTCACTGTGTTTCTGGCACAGTAATACACAGCCGTGTCCTCGGTGTTTAGGCTGCTCATTTGCAGATAGGCGATGCTTTTGGAATCATCTCTTGAGATAGTGAATCTGCCTTTCACAGACGTGGCGTATTCTGCTGTTCCACCATTAGCTTTGTTTCTAATGAAACCTACCCACTCCGGCCCCTTCCCTGGAGCCTGGCGGACCCAGCTCATGAAGTGGACACTGAAGGTGAATCCACAGGAGAGTCTCAGGGACCCCCCAGGCTGGACCAAGCCTCCCCCAGACTCCACCAGCTGCACCTCACACTGGACACCTGCAAACACAGAGACACCACCCTGGTCAGAAACTGCCACACATATCCACTGTTTCTCTCACTCATGTCCACTCACACTCATTATCTCTAGTTCACCATGAATTACCTTTCAAAATAGCTACAAGGAAAACCCAGCTCAGCCCAAATTCCATGGTTGGTGGTCTGTGTTCAGTGCTGATCACCAAGTGGAAACTACTGGGAATCCCAGGCTGGGGCTCCTCTCCCAGAGCTGCAGAGTCAGGGCTAGGCTGGTTTTCATCAGCAGAGGGAGGACAGTATTTGCATGTCTCCTACTATATAGCAAGCACTGGGATGGGACGCCTGAGGAGAAGACGGTCCCCAGATGAGACGACTGTCCCTAGCAGGAGTTTGGTGACAATGATGGTATTTGGAAAATATGCTGTCTTATAAAATTATGCTGTGATAAACACTTTGAAATGATCACCCTATTTTATTTTTACATATTTGTGTAAATTATGTTTTATCAGAGCCAATGGTTTCTCCATGTAGAGATGCTCAGTATGTGTCTAAGAGCTGATATCTGGGATGGGTAAACTCTGGTATCTGGGCCTGTGCTTCTCATCACTGGCCCCAATTACTCCCTGAACCAACTCCAGGACAGAGGTGGATGTGCCTAGTGTGGTTTGTGGAACCCATTTCCTGTATTGAGAACATGTGTGATTTTACTGCATTCTAGCATTCACCTACAAATATGGTGAGAACCAGGGTTCAGGCAGATAAATTCTTAAGTATTTCTGAAATTTAATATACATTTTTTCTGTTATTCTGTCATTCCTTCTTTGTCTAAGTTTCCATGTGTTCCTTGTAATGAATTGTATAAGTTTTAGTTTGGAGAAAGTAAACTTTCACATATATAAAGTGTACAGTTGATAAACATGATGTAACCATCATCGTTATCAGGGTGGACAAGAAAATTCTCAACATTTCTTTTTGTTCTTCTATATTCTTTCTCCTTTTCCCTTTCTTTCTTCTACCCATTTCCCTGACAACTACTGATCTTTACATTGCTGCAGATTCAATTTAATTCATCAGAACTTAAAAAATGAAATATCATAGTATATGTTCTTATTTGTTTGGCTTATTTTAGTTAGCATAAATAATTAGATATTTTACCTTGTAGTTATGTATATCAGACATTTACTTATTATAAATGCTGGGTAGTATTCTAGCAAACATTTACCTTAATTTTTTTTTATTAAGCAGCTGAACAATATTTGCATTTTTTTTATCATTCTGGGTCTTAAAAAATCTAGTACTAAGCTTGGAAATGTATATAGAAAATGAATATATTTGTCTTATTTTTTAAACTGCATCAACAATAAGATAAACATGGAAGATGAAACTTTGCAAATTTTCTTTAATACTTTGGATAATTACAGTTTCAAAACAAACAATAAATCTCAAGTTTGGGGAGAAGTAAGTTCTCGTAGTGATTAACAAAGCCAGGGTTTGAAATTACCTGTGGCAGAGTCTGGAATATGAAATATAGGCTCTTCCAATAAAAAAAAAAAACAAATGTATATTGGATTGCTTGAAATTGAGTGTGGTAAGTGTTTTGTAGTGTGAAATTTTAAGGAACCACATATTAAAAGCTAACCTATCCTCTTGAAACCCTTTCCCCGAAGAAGGGGACAGTCATAAAAATCCTTTCTCAAAGTGTCTGTCTGGGAGAAAAGAAGAGCCCACACTTCTAAAATGTATTCAGATCCAATTCCTTTATTTCCACTACAGAACTAAGAATTTACTCTGCCAAGGCAAACCATTGAAACCAGAATCCTAGGGACACTGTTTCAATCCCTCAGAAGTTGAGATGGGAACAGAGGTCCCCACCAAAGGTCCATTGAGAAGCAGCTCCTCTCTCTATATTATGGAATCAGAGCCTTAGTCTGCAGGGTAGAGCAGAACTGGAAGGTAGTGGCGTCAATGGAGAACACTGGAGCTGTGGGAGGGAGCACCTGGGAAAAGCAGGAGGACACTACCCCAGGGGAAGGAGGAAGAACACACAGACCAGCATCTCATCTGGAGGAGGGTGAGAAACACTCGCAAGGTCACGCCCAGACTCAGGGTCACGATGCCTTCCTAGGAATACGGACCCAGGAATATGGACCCTTTAGCCTAATGCCCTTCACCAATTGAGAAATTGTCAGTAAATAAAACACTTGAATACACTTGTTTCTTAATGAATAACAAATAATAAAAGTGGGGGTTATGAAATAATTTATATCACTAATACAAATTTTCATTTAGGATATATTCCCCTACCTGATGTAAATCAGCTCAGAAGGCAGAAGTTATTGCACTTATTAGAGCTTGTAAATTAACTGAAGACCAGGATTAAATACAGATGTTCTACAGTAGCGCAGAATCTAAAATGTGCTGCAGGCAGAGGAAGTTTTTAAATCTTCTGGAAGCCCCATCAAAATAGACAACAAGAAAAGATACTTTTAAATGAATTCCTACATGTTAGAGACCTGACATATGAATTTGAAACCAAATGAAAATAAAGAGAAAAATGAAACACTAGTATGAAAACTGGAATAATGTTCAGGTGCATCATTACATCAAACACTCAATCTTAAGCTGGTGTGTAATATTATCTAAACATGGAAGGCATCATCGTTGTTCACATCATACAGAATCAATCCCAATCACAATATTCTGGATATGTTGATAAATTGGCATCTTTAAATAAAAAATTATAAACTTTAATAAAATATGGAAACTCTTTTGGCCAAGAGTTGTCCCACTAGCACTATGGCATCAGGGTCCCTCCCTCAGGACATATCAGTTACTGCCCTATGACTCGGGAGCTGGAAGGTTCAGACATTTAGAAATTTTGTCCTCATTGCTCACCTTTGTCCTATTGCATGCATGTGTTACACAATATTGAAAGTAATTTTTGTATTATACTCACTCCAATCACCAAAAGTTTAATGTTGCCTTTCAAGTCATCTTTTAACAGTATTTTGTGATCTTCAACCACCAAATTATGTCCATTGGAAGAAACCTCAGGAAAAAAATCTACTGTTGAAACATATTGGAATAAATATTTTCAGGCACTATTAACCAAAATACTGCAGAAAAAAATTCAGGGAGTATTCTTGGGTTGATATTTTGCAACTAAATAGTCAGTTCAGACCAGATGTGGTGGCTCATGCCTTTAATTCCACTACTTTGAGAAGCAAAACAGAAGAAGGGGACTTATATGAGACTAGGAGTTCGAGACCAGCCTGGGCAACATAGATCCCATTTCTATGGAAGAACTTTTTTAAAAAATCAGCTGGGTTTGGTGATGCACCCCTCTAGTCCTACATACTCAAGAGGCGGAAACAGAAGGATTGTTTCGGCCAGAAGTTCAAGGTAACAGTGAACTGCACTCCAACCTGTGTGAAAGAGTAAGACCCTATCTCTAATTGTAATAGTAATAAGCAAGAATTGTACACTACTGTAAGGCTACTCAAATAGAAGATACTAAACTGAGAATCCTCAGAAATTCTCTGGTGCTTCTGATGTTTTGGAGCCGGCGTCTCACCTAAGACATTCAGAATAGGCGGATGATCTTAGATAGTGAAAATTCTCCACAAAAGTCATTGGAACACAATGCTTGTCTAATCCCCTGTCCCGTACCTTTCACCTCTTTCTGCTCATTTTCCTCCTCCTTTTCGTTATTATTTGCTTATTCTTAAAATCAGTCTTCTCATTTTGTGTAGACCTGGTTGATGTCCACCAATATTGGACTGATCCTTTATTTTTATTTTTTATTTTTTTGAGACGGAGTCTTGATCTATCACCCAGGCTGGAGTGCAGTGGCGGGATCTCCACTCACTGCAAGCTCCGCATCCCGGGTTCACGCCGTTCTTCTGCCTCAGCCTCCCGTGTAGCTGGGACTACAGGCGCCCGCCATCATGCCCGGCTAATTTTTGTGTTTTTAGTAGAGACAGGGTTTCACTGTGTTAGCCAGGATGGTCTCCATCTCCTGACCTCGTGATCCACCCGTCTCGGCCTCCCAAAGTGCTGGGATTACAGGCGTGAGCCACCGCGCCCAGTCTGATCTTTTTTTATTCATGATTTTTATAGTTTCTACACAGAATAAGTCATCAGACTATAGTTCTGATGTCTGACTGCTGATAACGCTCATTCCTCCCTCATCTCTTTTCTTTCCCAAATGAGGTAAATCTAGTCAGGAATCACAGGAATTCCCTATTTGAAGCCATTTGGAGGTTCAAACCCCACAAACTCCCTTCTGTGAGTGAGACCCCTCACTCTGCCTCCACCACCAAGCCACTATAGGAACTCTGAGCCAGTCTCCTTTCTTGCTTGACCAAGCCATTTTGGAAATTCCTGAGAGACCAGCACTACTCTCGGCAGACACTCCAAGAGGTAATTAACCTTTCCATATTCACGTGGGGGAGTGTGCAGCACCCACAGATATGACATCCATCCTGCATTTTAGTTGTGACCTCTTGGCCTATTTATGGTGTCAACTAGAACTGATGCTGTGAGCCTGGTGCCACTGCTCCTCACCACAGGATACACCTGTTCCCTGACCCAACTCCAGAAGAGAGCTGGCATGCCTGGTTTGTTTACCCCCGTTATGCAATGAAATCATGACATTATTTTGTTGTATTCTAGTGTTTCCCTAGGAATATAAGTAGACTTAGGGTTTATTCATGTGCATATTCTGGAGTCTTTGATTTCTCATATATATTTAATAAAATCTTTAATTCTGTGTTGAGAAATTTAAAATTTATTCAGTTTGATGAGTGAGGTTCTTATGCCATTATTCTGTGATTTTCTTTTTCTATTTCTTCTATATTTCATTCATCTCTGTCTAACTCATTTTTACCATATTATATGTGTTTAAATTTGTAATAGTTTAATGAGGTGAAAATAGCAAATAGTGGCCCTCCCATAATGTGTACAATTTGAAAAATAGTGACATAACCATCACCTTTCTCAATATAGAAAAAACCCGACTACGCTCAACATTTCCTTTTGTTTTCCTATAATTCCTGCTTCCTAACCTCCCCTTTTCACACCATGTGCAGAGTCAACTACTGGTTTTATTTATGTAACATTAGATTAGCTTTCATTTCATAGAATTTATAAAAGTTGAATAGTATGTATGGACTTGTATGTGTTTGTCTTATTTTACTCATCATACGTACTTGTGAATTTACCCTTACTTTTGAGTGTAGTCAGCAGTACCTTATTGTAACAATAGGTGTTGTTTCCGGTGAATGAATTTACCACAATGTGTTTGTTAATTAAGCTGCTGATTGATATTTGGATTGCTTTCAGTATCTGGCTATTATTTTTTTAAAAAGTGCTATTATCTTAGAAAAGTACATAGCTGAGAAACACAACGTTCTTATTCTTACAACAATATGAACAGCAGGTAAGCTGGGAAAACTGCATTTTAATCAATGGTTTTCAGCACATCAGGCAATCAAAGTTGTAGAATTGTGTGTGTGTGTGTGAGAGAGATTGTGACTGAGAGAGTAGGAGAGAAGAAAGGAGAAAGAGGAGAAAGAGATTGTACATAACTGACCATAATTTATGAGGTGCTCAAATAAGTACAGGGACTCAGAGTCTTAAGGGAAAAGGTCCACGTAAGATGGAGAAGACGACTTGATGCACCTACCTATGGTTATATATTTATATAAATGCCACTTTCTAATAATATAAAGAATCACGTACATGAGAATAAACTGGGTGTCCAGTGGTGAAATACGATGGTGATGCCAAATCCCATCTACAGCACCTTTTCCCCCCAATTGCACCTGCCTTGATGTGTGTCCTGAGCGCCCCCTGGTGTCAGGAGCGTCTCCTGTTGCTCCTGAGCGCCCCTGCAGGGAGGTTTGCGTCTGAACTCACAATGATTTCTCCTCACTGTGTTTTATTTTATAAAAATTAATGGCTGTGTACTCGTTGTTCAGGTAGCTCAGCTGTAGGAAAAACTGTTTTTTTGCATGTGGATTTGGAGATGGTACCTGGACTCCTCTTGAGGAGTGGGTTAGGTTGTGCACTCCCTCATGAGCTGTGCACCTGATCAAGTCTGGTTTCTTCCCTGCGGGCTGATGGATCCAGATCCAGCAGGAAGCACTGGTTTGATGGAGAATGCAGAGATGGCACAGATGAGGGAGAGGGTCTGTGAGGGCTTCACAAGTCCAAGAGTGCACTGAGAAACACAGTTGTCGGCATGCACAGGTTCTGAACAGCACGTTGAAATTCACAAAATATGCACATTTTGATACATAAATAAAAACAGGACTGTATTGGCAATAACATATAGAAAGAGCTCAGAAATAAACTGATATATCGATGGCAAACTGATTTTCAGCATGACAACCGACAATATACAATGGATAAATCATAGTCTCTAAGAGAGTGTTAGAAAAACTGGATCTACACATGCAAAGAATTAAGAATTTTAGTTTAGAATAAACACAAAAATCAACTCTAAATGGAATAGATTGTTAAATGTATGGCTTGCAATTGTAAAATTTCCCCTACCCAGAAAATAATATTAAGAATGATTTCCTGTATTTCAAATTAAATTCACAGACAACAAAAGCAGAATTTAACAAGTGGAACTGTATCATAACAAAAAGATTCTGTAAAGCATGGAAAAAATTCCAACGGACAGAATGGGAGTATAATTGCAAGTCATGCATCTGAAAAAGTGTTAGTATCCACAATATACATGCAACTTCTACACCTCATTATCAAAATCATAATCGTCTGATTGTAAAATGGTCAGTTTTACACCTTAAAAAAATTAAGAACATAGATCTTGTGTTAAAGATTCTTCCCTCTGGGTAATGGAAAGTTTTATGGTACACTCGGTTAGGGTAGACTTTGTAGTTATTCAATCCAAAATTAATATATGTAGGGTTAGCAGGGCTTGGTGGTTCACATCTGTAATCCCAGCACTTTGAAAGGCTGTGTTGATCCCCTGAGGTCAGGAGTTTGAGACCAGCCTGACAAATATGGTGAAACTCCATCTCCACTAAAAATACAAAAATTAGCCAGACATGGTAGCCTGTGCCTGTAGTCCCAGCTACTCGGGAGGCTGAGGCAGGAGAATTGCTTGAACCCGGGAGGCGGAGGTTGCAATGAGCTGAGATCGTGCAATTGAACTCTAACCTGGGTGACAGAGTGAGACTCCATCTGAAATATATATATACACACACACACACACATATGTATATATATTTCTACATACGTGTGTGTGTGTGTGTGTGTATATATGGTTCTGACTCTGGAGCCTGAGGCAGGAGAATTGCTTGAACACCGGAGGTGGAGGTTGCAATGAGCTGAGATCGTGCAATTGAACTCTAACCTGGGCGACAGAGTGAGACTCCGTCTCAAATATAAACATATATATATATATATATATATATATATATATGGTTCTGAATTTACTTAATATATGTTATTAAAACTGCCATCAGTTGACTCTAGGTTAGGTAGATTGTCAATGATAAAATGAGTGGGCTAGATTCCATCAGAGCAGAACTGGATACAATTAAATGCCATGGTAATTCAGCAGCTTCACCTCTTTCTGGGACTTCCAACCTGCACTTCTTGATAGATGATCTTCTGGACATTGGATATTCCTAGACATCTCCAAAATCTGTCATCCTCTACGCCTCACAGAAATGTGGCATGTCCACCTGTAGCTTGTCGACCCTGAATAACAAAGAGATTGTAAAATGTAATAATATTTATTCTAGGATGTGTATTGCATTTGAAATATGTATGGGTGCATTCAGGTTGGTAAAGGAAGATAAAGAATGAAGGAAAAATAAGGAGAGTTACATCAGCTGTTTTGAGACAATTATCCTGGACTAGAAGGATTAGTAACAGAGGTAACATTGGTGTGAGGTTGAACAAGCAGTTGCTGGGCAGATATACTTGGAGACATAATTCTTTTAAGGTTGTGATGGCTTTTTTGCAAGGTTGTGGCGGTGCAGAGCCTATGATAGTTCTTGTTATCAGGAACATGTGTGTTAGAACCCTCCTTCATGGCCTTCCCCAGCTTCATTCATTAGGGTTTTAACACAAGTGGCTCCATCTTGATTCTAATAAATTTCCCAAGCTCTTTCTAACACTACTTCTGAAGCAGATGACTCTGACGGCTTGAACAGGGTTAATTCTACATCTACATCCCATTTGATAAAATAAGTTTATCCCCTTCACTATTAATGGCCAATTGCATTCCCACATGAGTCTATACACAACACAGTGGAGGGTCCTGAGAAAATGGGGAGGGAAGGAAGTCCCATCAGCCTCTCCCACGTGGCTGCAGGAGCCACAGGCGGAGCCCCACCTGAGCTCCAAGAAAATGCCTTGAACCCTGGAAGGTAGACCATGGAGATCATTCTGTTTCTTTTTCAGGAAGCAGGAAAAGCAAATAAAAAGGGAGAACAAACACTCCAAAAAGAACATGGATTGGGAGCAAAAGGAGCACCAGGTCAGTGCTGATACTGATTGGCTTTAGTGTCAGGAGAAGAATCAGACAAGAAACCTGTGAGCTTCTACATGACACTGATCCTGGCCCAGCCTCTCTATTGGCTGTGATCAGAATCCCAAAGACTGTTCTAGTCCTGGAATCTCCCTGAGGTTTCTGTCCTGGGTCTGACAGGAGAAGACTCACCAGGCACTGCTCACTTTCCTCAGGACTCTGATCTTGGTGGCCATGGTTGAGGCCTTTTCATCTCTGTAAACATCAATCTGCATTTGGTGCATGTGAGAATAGGTCCTCATATTAAAATGATATGTTAAAAAATATGTAGAGATGACATTAGGAAGCACAGAATTCTAAACTTAGAGAGGTTCACTGGAGAAACTGTGAGGAGAAGACGAGGTCCCACATCCTGACAGGAAATCAGCCTCTATAGCACCTGCCTCTGGGGTTGACTCTGATCAGTGCCTTCTGAGCACCCCCTGCAGCTGATTTCGCCTGAACGTTTCTGCAGGGAAGTTTGTGTCTGGGCTCACACTGACCTCCTCTCACTGTGTGTCTCGCACAGTAATAGACAGCCGTGTCCTCGGCTCTCAGGCTGTTCATTTGAAGATACAGTGTGTTCTTGGCGTTGTCTCTGGAGATGGTGAATCGGCCCTTGACAGGGTCTAGGTAGTATGTGTTACTACCACTAGGTTGACTAATACTTGAGACCCACTCCAGCCCCTTCCCTGTAGCCTGTCGGACCCAGGCCATCCAGTAGTCACTGAAGGTGAATCCAGAGGCTACACAGGAGAGTCTCAGAGACCCGCCAGGCTGTACCAAGCCTCCCCCAGACTCCACCAGCTGCACCTCACACTGGACACCTGCAAACAAGAAGAAACCCCGGTCAGAAACTTCTACATGAATCCACTGTTTATCTCACTTTTATCCACTCACACTCAATTTCAATAGTTCTCAATGAATTACCTTTTAAAATAGCAACAAGAAAAACCCAGCTCGGCCCAAACTCCATGGTGCGTCCTCTGTGCTCCGTCCTGATCACCAAATGAAAACACCTGAAAATCCCAGGTCTGGGCTCCTCTCCCAGAGCTGCAGGGTCAGGACTGGGCTGGTTTTCATCAGCAGAGGGAGGGCTCTATTTGCATGTCTCTTAGTATATAGCAAGCTCTGGGATGAGAGGCCTGAGGAGAGAGTGGGGCTCAGAGCATGAGGAGTGTCCTGGGGGAGATATTTGATATTGATAGCATTTTGGAAATTGTGGTTACTTATTGAAAGTTTGTTCTGTGATAAAATATTAAAACCTATAAAACTTACAATTTTGTAATTTCTATTTTAAAACAGTGGTATTGAGGTACAATCGATCTACATAAACTGTGTATATTTAAAGTTAGCACCAATCATCTTTTATTTTTACATATGTAGAGGAAACATGGTATGTGGTATCAATGCCATTTCCATGTTACAGATGAAAAATTACCAACAAAAGCACAGATGGGTGGTACAATGTCCCCAGACCTCACATTTGGTCAGAGTGAGCCTGAGTGTCTGGGCCTGTGCTTCTCACCACTGGACCTGACTGCTCCCTGAACCAAGCCCAGTACACAGGGGTCGCAGCTAGTGAGGTTTGCAGAACCTCTTCTCTGTAATGAGAACACAGTGTGATGTGTATGCACTGTTGTGATTACCTAATAATTGTAAAGAAAAGCACATTTCCTACAGTTTCATTTTCTTGGGTGTCACGCATTTTCTCATGTTAGCATCTATCTTTCCATCAATGTTTATTGAACAAATTATCCACTTATTTGCAATAGTCTTATTGAGGCATTATTGCTGTGTAATAAATATTGCTTAATTAATGTGTGCATTTTAATAAGCTCTGAAGCCGAGCATGGTCTTACATACCAGTAGTCCCAGCTACATACGGCAGCGGGAGGAGGATTGCTGGAGACCCAGGGTCTGAGGCTGCAGAGAGCTATGATCTCACCACTGAGCTCCAGCCTGGATGACAAAGCAAGATCATGTCTCCAAAGGAAAAAAATGCAATTTTACATGTTCTCACCTGTGCATCCAAAATAAGAAGATAACAATCAAGATAACGATGCATCATACTTAAAAGTTTCCCTGGGTTCCTCCAATTCCTGCCTCCCAGACATTTTTCTCTCACCGTACTGAGTCAATCCCTCACGTTTGTTACTTCCGATCTATTCTTCAAGATTTGGTTAAAGTAAAATCTTACCGTTTCTATTTCATTTGTGTGGCTTCTTGTTCAGCATAATTACTTGCGAGTCAGTAATTTGGTTGTGTGTGAAGAATGTGTTCATTGTAATGAGGAACAGTATTCCAGTTAATGAGTGCACCCCTGCTATTTATAAAGCTCCTTAATATTTTTGTTATTTCCAGTTTCTGAGTGTTACAAATAAAGCTTCTACTCAGCCTGGAGATGCAGGTATCCCAGAAAACATTGTATTATTTTTACAACAACTAACCTTACTGAGCTGGAAATTAGCACCTTTTCTTTAAAACATCAGATTATTGATGTTATAGGACAAACAAGGGACCTTACATCTTGTGAAACTCAGTGACTGCAGGAACAAACAGGAAGAGAATATGACCTTATCTGGGGCAGAGGCCAGCAAATGTCATGTAAGTAAATGCAGGATTAACTTAGACATATTCTTTAGATTGTTTAGAGTTGAGTATAGTAAAGAAGTTATTGTTTAAATTATCAGAGGACATACAACTGAGGATTCCTACTGCTATTGAAACCTTTTCTGCCAGGACTGAGGAGACATCACAAAAATCTCCAGCCTCTCCCTCCCAAGATGTTTCTGTGTGGGAAAGTGGAACAGCAGCTGTGGCTGAAATGCATCCAGACCCACCTCCCCTGCCACCACGACATTACCAAAGAATTAACATACTGGGGCAAAGCCACTAACACCTCTGTGTTACAGCCACTGGAGGAACTCATAGAAACTGGGACGGAAGGAAGAAAAGCTCCAAAGCTCTGTCCATTCTCTCAGGAATAACAGCCTCATCTCCCATCTCCTCTCTCTTCCCTCTGGAAAAACAGCCGCATCCTGCTGGGAAGGGCAGAAAAAAGGAAGCTGAAGACATCAGTGGGAAGACATAGTGGCTGCTGGAAGAAGATCTTGGAACAAACAAGGAGACCCTCTACCCATTAGTGGGAGGAAGATGCCTGGATCAGCATCACACCGGCAGGAGGGGCAGGGATACTTGGAAGGACACATCCTGAGTCAGGACTGTGATGTCTGCGTGGAGTGTGGCTCCCTCAGAAGGACAGAGAGTGTCCGTTCAGTGCAACCCCTCCCACCACATTGACAATTGTCAGGTCCTTGTGGCTCTGAGATGACCACGGGGACCTGAAAGACAGAGTCTTTCAGGATGGCACAAGATTAAGGCCCAAAGCCAAGCAGGAAACAAAATTAAGATTTCACTGAATGAATCTGAGTGTCTGGTGGCTGCAGAGGAAACCCACAGCAATTCTGGCACCCACTGCAGTAAGGACTTTCAGATGTAGTCCTGAGTAGTTTCATACAGTTTTCTACAATAAAGGCCCAGAGGAGATAGGGCATGATCATCTACAAAAAACTCATAAAACAAATTGTGATCATCTACAAAAATGCAAAAGTCATAAAGCAAATAATTAGCTGACGTAAGGAATCTGATAGAAGTATCTGTGGAACATAAATTTTGAAATAACTGCAGAAATACTTTGAAACATTTACACTTGATCCCATAGAAGGTCTCTGTGTAACTTCATAAGAAATTGCCAACATGTGCTTATTTTAATAACTAATGTTTACTAACATCATACTTGTGGATGTAACAAAGACCACAGAGTAGGTTCTGTTAGAACTCTTAATAAAAAGCCAAGTTTGCAAAATATTTAGAGAGATTTATTCTGAGCCAAATGTGAGGATCATGCCCTGTGACACAGCCCCAGAAGATCTTGAGAACATGTGCCCAAAATGACTTGATTGCAGGTTAAATTTAATAACATCAATTGATACACGTGAGATATATGTTAACTTGTTCCATAAAGACAAAACCGCTAGAAGTGAGGCAGTGTGGGGAGGAGATTACAGCTTACAGGTGAATTAAATGATTTTCTGATTGGCGATTGAAAGACTTAAATTTTTATCAAAAGACCTGAAACTAGTACAAAAAAAGTGTCTGGGTTAAGATAACAGGTTTTGGAGAACAAGATTCTTATTATGTAGATGAAGCCTCTTTTGTGACCACCCTTAGAGGCCATAGACAGCAAATATTTTCTATTAAGAGATTTAAAAGATGCTAGACTCTCAGCTAACCTCCTCAGTATAATACAGACACCTTGAAAGGGAAGCAGATTATCTACAGAATGTAAATTTCTCTTGCAAAAAACTAACTGTGCAGGGCGATTGTAAAATATTTCAAAGAAATATATTTTAGGGTGAATGACTGATTCCTTTCAAGGCCTGCTCTCTGTGATGTGATGTTATTCTTGAGTCAGGTTAGAATTTGGTATTTTACTGCTACACGGAATCTGTTTTCTGAGCCGTAAATCTGTTTTAATGAAAATGCTGGTTACTTCTGCTTAAATTCCAAAGGGAGGAATGTATAATGTGCATTTCTGATCTTCTATTTCTAACACGGCCTAAACTAGGTTTTCTAGTGTCCATGGAACTCCTTGTTGAAGAGGAATGTTCCATTCAGTCAGCTGGGTGCTTAGAATTCTACTTTTAATTCACAGGAGATATATGAGACTTCTCCTAATCAGGGGTATCAGAAAATATTTACTGAGATAATCACATTGAAGTTGAGACTTAAAAGATTGTCCCAGATTCCTCCCTACAAACCTTTTCTCCCAAGACTAGAAGAAAACTTACCAGCAACAACTGTTAACATATCTTCTATGTCTTACCAGCAACAACTGTTAACATATCTTCTATGTTCAAAATCACCACCCATTAGGAAAATAATTAAACTTGGGAGACTTATCTTTAGAAACAATTAGTCTAGTTGATTTCTAAAGTCCTTTACAAACCCACAGATTCTGATTAGTTTACAGATTATGCAGAACATCACATCTAATGGGAATCAGCAATTAGCTGGATTCCCGTGCACTGTTTTTAAAAAATGTTTAATTTATATAGATACAGAATGGTTCAAATGCATATTTAAGGAATATGCATGATATTTTGATAAAAGTATATTATTTGCAGTGATCAAATCCAGATACCTGATTATTTCTTTGTGTTAAGAACATTCTAAATCTTATCTTCTAGCTATTCTGAAATATACAATAAATTATTAACTGTAGTTGTATATGTGCCACTTCAGCATCCCCTTCCCTCCAACATGGAGTGAATGTTCTGTTTTTCAGCTTCCTCATCACAATTTGATACTGTCTATACTGTGTATTTTACCCATTGTAACAGGATAGTAGTATTTTTTTGAATATTAAACATACAAATACCTGAAAATCATGCAGATCACTTTTTATATTTATTTTTAGATGAGGCTTCTTTCTATTCAGGTCTTTGTCTATTTTAAAATTAAATTGTGTGTTTTTGTTATTGTTCAATTGTAAGATAATTTTTATTATTCGTGATAAAAGTCCTTTTCCAAATATTTGATTTGTGAGGAAATTCTCCAAATCTATGGCTTATCTTTTCACACTCATGTAAGGATTTATTTTCAAAGGCCTAAACTTGCTACATTAAGCCATAACCAGAGGATTATGAAACACATTTCATCCACAACTTACAATGATATCACTAAAGGCCTCTTTACAGCAGTTTCTTTCACCTGTTACATAAATTCTGCCTGTGAAAATAATGATATATACTAAAAGAAATGTATCATCATGTGATATGACAGAACAAGCATTAAAATGAGACTCAGCTATGCCATTTGAGTTGGAATTACCAAACGAAGAATTTAAAACCACTATGATTAATATGCTAAGAGCTGTAATGAATTAAGCAGACAGCATGCAGGAACAGCTGTGTCATGCAAGTAGAATGATGCAAATTCTAAAAAAGGAAAATAAAAGTAGATATCAAGAATTTTCTAACAGAATCAAGTAATTCTTTCAATGGACTTATATGTAGATGGGGCATAGCTGCGGACAAAAACCTGAACTTAAAACTATCTCAATAGAAATTTCCCAAACTGAAAAGCAAAAAGAAAAAATGTATTTTTAGAACAGTAAACACACAAATACAAATATACACACACGGAGACACACAGACACACAGATACACACACACACACAACTTACATATAAAACCAGAACAGCTTACCCAAGAACTGTGGGACAGTTGCAGAGGTATAACATGCACATAATGGGAAATAGAAAAAATAGAGAAAGGCTAAGAAGAAATATTTAAACAATGATGACTGACAAGTTTTCTAAATTAATGTTAATCACCAAACTACAGGCTCAGGAATATGATCATTTCATCTGCAAGGATAGTTTGACACTCTCTCTTCCTGATTTGATGCTTTTTATTTCTTTCTCTTGTCTGCATGCTCTGGCTAGGACTTCCATGACAATGATGAACAGGAGTGGTTAGAGTGGGTGTCCTTTTCTTGTTCCAGTTTTCAGGGGAAAATGCTTCCAGCTTTTGCCCAGTCAGTATAATGTTGGCTGTGAGTTTGTCATAGATGGCCCTTATTATTTTGAGGTGTGTTCCTTCATGCCTAGTTGATGGTTTTTAATATGAAAGAATGCTAAAGTTTATTCAAAACATTTTCTGTGTCTATGGTTAACATGGTTTTTGTTTTTCATTCTGTTTATGTGATGAATCACATTTACTGATTTGCATATATTGAACCAACCTTGCATCCCAGGAACAAAGTGTTGGTAGATTAGGCTTTTTGATGTGCTGCTGTGTTCAGTTCGTGAGTATTTCATTGAGCATTTTTGCATCAGATGTATTGGCCTAAAGTTTTCTTTTTAAATTAAGTCTCTGCTAGGTTTTGTTATCAGAATAATGCTGATCTCACAGAATAACTTAGGGAGGAGTCCTTTATCCTCATTTTTGGGAAAAGTTACACTAGGATTGGTAGCAACACTTCTTTGTACATCTGAAAAAATTCAGCTATGAATCTTTCTGGTCCCTGACTTTTTTGGGTTGGTACCACCTATCCATCTTGATTTCTGACCCCTGCCTGAGCCAGTAATAATCACCCTGATTTCAGACAAAGCTGAATCCAATCCAGTGGTTACTGTAGTTCTTAACAGCTTTAATGGCTCACTTAACTTCAGTGAACATTTCTTCACCCAAAATAGTTTCACTATCAATTTTATTTAAAGATTTCCCTTGGATTTTTTTTTTGCATGTCATTCAGTCATGCAACTTATTTAAATCCATGTTGGCTTCTCTACATGCATAATTATCATTCCAACTATTGTTAAATGGGCCAGCAACCCTCTACTCCTGCTTCTTCCCTCTGCATATCTGACTATCTGCAAGATTTCCCTAGACTCAGGTCTCTATTGTAGAGGGAAGCTTTGATAAATGTTAGATTTACTCAGTGCTGCAAATACAAAAAGCCAATGGGAGCTCCTCTTGCCATTGAATGCTAGGCCTGTAATGTATTCCATTCCCTCCCCTTATCTCCAGGTGTATTCCAAAGCCTCCATTTACATTACTTCCAGTGAAGTTTGTGTTTTCTAATATAATTTTAATAGACAAATAATGATTGTAAATATTCATGAGGTACATAGCAATGTTTTGAAACAGTGTGTAGGGGTCAGATAAGGATAATTAATATATCCATCATCTGAAACGTTTTCTTTTTGTTGGGAACACTCAATATCCTTCTTCTTACTATTTGAAACTGCATATAATTGTTAAATACATTTATCCCACAGTGGTAAAGAACATTATAATCTATTCCTCCTATCTAATTCTAATGTATTCTTTCACAAATCTCTGCCTATCTCTTCCCCTACCGTTCCCAGACTCTAGTATCCTCTGTTCTACCATATATGAGTGAGAAAACAAGGTGTATTACTTGCTGTTCCTGGCTTATTTCATTTCACATAATGTCCTCCAGTTCCATCCTCATTGCCAAAAATAACAGGATTTCCTTTCTTACGGATGACTAGTATCTCATCACGTATCTGCACCACATCATCTTTAACCATTCATCTGCTGTCCGACACCTGGTTTGATTCCATATCTTGGCTATTGCGAAAGGTCCTGTCATATACACTGGGAGTAAGAAATCTCTGATATAATTATTTTCATGCTTTTGGATAAACTTGCAGTAGTGAAATTTCTGGGTCATTTGGTAGTTTTATTTGTAGTTCTTTGAGGTATGTCCACACTGCTTTCCATAGTGACTGACTGTACTAGTTCACCTTCTCCCCAACCTTACCAGCATTTGTTAGTTTTCTTTCTTTCTCTCTTTCTTTCTTTTCTTTCTTTCTTTCTCTCTCTCTCCCTCCCTCCCCCTTCCTTTCTTCCTTCATTTTTGAGACAGAGTTTCACTCCTGTCACCCAGGCTGGAGTGTAGTGGCGTCATCTCACCTCACTGCAACTTCCAACTCCCAGGTTCAATCGATTCTTCTGCCTCAACCTACCAAGTAGCTGGGACTACAGGTGCCAGTCAACACGCCCAGCTAATTGTTGCATTTTTAGGAGGGATGGGTTTTCACCATGTTGGACAGGTTGGTCTTAAACTCCTGATGTCGAGTGATCCACCTGTCTTGGCCTCCCAAAGTGCTGGGATTCAGGCATGAGCCACCACACCTTGCTTTTTTTCTTTTTTCTTTTTTAATAAGAGCCATCTTAACTGAGGTGAAGTGATACCTTCTACCATTCTGTAGGCTGTTTGTTCACCATGTTGATTATTTCTTTTTCTGTGCAGAAAATCTTTAGTTCAATTAAGTTTTCTCTGTCTATTTTTGTTTTCACTGCATTTGCTTTTGAAGTCTTAGTCATATTTTATTTGCCTAGTCCAATGTCTGGATAATTTTCCCTACATTCTCCTCAAGTATTTTTATAGTTTCAGTTTATACATTTAATTATTGAATCCATATTCAGTTAATTTTTGTCTATGGTGAGATAGAAGTCTGGTTTGATTCTTCTATGTGTGGCTGTCCAATTTTCCCAGCACCACTTATTGAATACAGGGTTGTTTCTCCAGTGCATATTTTTGTCAGTTTTGCCAAAGAACAGGTGGTTGTAGTTATTTGGCTTTATTTCTGGGCTCTCTATTCTGTTAGTTTTTTTTTTTTTTTTTTTGAGATGAGGTTTTGCTCTTGTCACCCAGGCTGGAGTGCAATGGCACAATCTTGGCTCACTACAACCTCCACCTCCCGGGTTCAAGCAATTCTCCTGCCTCAGCTTGCAATGTAGCTGAGATTACAGGCATGGGCCACTAGGCCCAGCTAGTTTTTCACATTTTTAGTAGAGACAGGGGTTCACCATGTTGGTCAGGCTGGTCTTGAACTCCTGACCTCAGGTGCTCCACCAGCCTCTACCACCTGAAGTGCTGGAATTACAGGCATAAGCCACCACGTACCTGGTCTAATATTTTTTGTTTTGTTTTGGTACCAGTACCATGCTGTCTTTCTTACTATATCTGTATAGTATAATTCGATGTCAGGGAATGTGATCCTTCCAGCGGGTTTTCCTTTTCTTAGGATGGCTTTTGCTATTATATGGAATCAAAAGGCTCTTTTTTGCTTCCATATAAATTTTAGGATATTTAAAAAAATGTAATTAATTTTATTGGTTACTTGATGGAAATTGCATTGACTCTGTATATTGCTTTGGGCAGTGTATTTCAGTCTATTCTGCATTGCTGTATATTAATGCCTGAGGCCAAGTGATTTACAAATAAAAGATGCTTATTTGGCTTACAGTTCTGCAGGCTGTGTGAGGAGCATGGCACCCACATCTGTTTCTTGTGAGGGCCTCAGAAGGCTTACGATCATGGTGGAAGGCAAAGGGGAAGGAGGCTATGTCACATGGTGAGGGGGAAACATGAGAGGGGAGGAGGGTCATCAGACTCCTTTTAATAATCAGATCTCACCGTAGCTAATACAGTAATAATTCACCTATTTCCATGGGGTGGTTACCAAGCCATTCCTGAGGAATCTTTCCCCATATCTCAAAACCTCCTGCTTGGCCCCACCTCAAATATTGTGGATCACATTTTGCCATGAGATTTGGAGGGGACAATCATCTAAACTGTATCATTTCACTCTTGTGCCCCTGATCTTATGCCCTTCATAAGTTACAAAATGATCTTTTTTTTTTTTTTTTTTAATAGTTTCCAAAAGCCTTAACTTGGTCAACCTCCAGCTGAAAATTCCAAAGTCTCATCTGAGTCTTAAGGTAATTTCCTTCCAGCTATGAGCTGGCAAATTTTTTTTTTTTTTTTTTTTTTTTTGAGGCGGAGTCTCGCTCTGTAGCCCAGGCTGGAGTGCAGTGGCGCGATCTCGGCTCACTGCAAGCTCCGCCTCCCGGGTTCCCGCCATTCTCCTGCCTCAGCCTCCCGAGTAGCCGGGACTACAGGCGCCGCCACCACGCCCGGCTAATTTTTTTGTATTTTTAGTGGAGACGGGGTTTCATTGTGTTAGCCAGGATGGTCTCAATCTCCTGACCTCGTGATCCGCCCGCCTCGGCCTCCCAAAGTGCTGGGATTACAGGCTTGAGCCACCGCGCCCGGCCTGGCAAATGTTTTAAAGAGTGATTTACTTCCAGTGTGTAAGAGTGCCACAGGCATTGGTTAAATATCGTTAATACAAAAGGAAAAAAATGTCCAAAGGAATATCCAGTAGTCCTCCCACACACCTAAAGCCTAGCAGAGCAGATATTAAATCTTAAAACTACAAAATAATCTCACTTTACTTGATGTACTTCAACCAGGGCACCCTGGGCTGAAGGGGTCCCAGAAACCTCAGGCATTTCATCCTTATAGCCGAGCACAGCTTATGGGGCCGCCTTCACAGGTTAGAGTCAAGTACCCGAAGTTTTTCCAGGCTGAGAGTGCAAGCTGCCTTTGGCTCTATCATTCTGAGACCTTGAGGGTCATGGCCATATTCCCACAGCTTTAATTTAAAATGCCCTAGTGGGGATTGTGAACTGGGGCTCCAACCCTCTCTTTCCCCATCTTTGGCACTGCCCTAGTAGAGGCTGTCTGTGGTGGCTCCACTGCTGTAGCAGGCTTCTTGCTGGGCCTGCAGGGCCCTCTGCATATCCTCTGAAATCTAAGTCGAAGCTGCCCAGCCTCCTTCACTTTTGCATTCTGTATATCTGACAAATCCAGTTATCGCAGCACCATTTACTGAATACAGAGTTTTTTCCCCATTGCTTGTTTTTGTCAGCCTTATCAAATATCAGATGGTTTATGTGTGCAGGTTTATTTCTGTTTTCTATTTTGTTCCATTTTTCTGCGTGTCTGCTTATGTACCAGTACCAGGCTGTTTTGGTTACTGTGACTTTATGGTGTAGTTTAAAGTCAGGTATCATGGTGCTTCTGTCATGATTCTTTCTGCTTAGAATTGCTTAGGCTACTCAGGGGCTTTTTGATTCCATATAACTTTTAGAATATATATACATTTTTGTCTAATTCTGCGAAGAATGATGGTGATAGTTTTACATAAATAGTATTGAATCTGTAAATTTCTATTGGCAGTATGATAATTTTTACAATATTGATTATTCCAATCATGAGCATGAAATGTTTTCCCATTTTTTGTCATTTATGACTTATTTCTGCTGTGTTTTGTAGTTCATATTGTAAGGATCTTTCACCTTGTTTGTTATCTGTATTCCAGGCATTTCCTTTTCTTTGTGGATATTGCAAGTGGAATAGGATTGTGTTCTTGATTTCACTCTCAGCTTGGATGTAGTTGGGATATAGAAATGCTAGTGATTTCTGTACATTGATTTTATATCTCGACATTTTACCAAAGTTGTTTATCTATTCTAGAATTATTTTGGCAGAGTCCTTAGAATTTTCTAGGTATATATTATATCATCAATTTGGACAGATACATTGACTTCTTTTCCTATTTGGATTCTGTATTAGTCCATTCACACACTGTAAAGAAACACCTGAGACTGTAATGTATAAAGATTTTTAATTGTCTCGTGGTTCTGCAGGCTGTACAGGAAGTATGACTGAGGGTGGCCTCAGGAACCCAACAATCATGACAGAAAGGGAAGCATCATGTCTTACAGAGCAGGAGAAGGAGGAAGAGAGAGGAATGAGGTGACACACACTTTGAAACCAGATCTCCTGAGGACTATCACCAGAACAGCACAAGAGATGGAGACCCATCCTCATGATAGAATCATCTTTCACCAGGCCCCACCCCCAACACTGGGAATTACAATTCGACGTGAAACTTGAGTAGGGGCACTAGTACAAACCATATCAGCTGCCTTTTATTTTTGCTATTACCTGGTCGCTGTGACTAGGATTTTCAGTGCTATGGTCAATAGGAGTGGTGAGAGAGGGAATCCTTGTCTTGTTTCAGTTCTCATGGGGTTTGAGCTTTTACTCATTCAGTATAATGTTGACTGTAGGTTTGTCATAGATGGCTCTTATTATTTTGGGGTGTGTTTTTTGATGCCTACTCTGCTGAGGGTTTTCATTACAAGTGAGTGTTGGATCACATCAAAAGCTTTCTCAGCATCTATTGAGATAACATGGTTTTTGCCTTTATTCTGCTTACACAATGAATCAGTTATTGATTTGTGGATGTTGAATAAACCTTGCATCCCAGCGGTAAAACCCACTTGATCATGATGTATTACATTTTAAAATGCTTCTGGATTCCATTTGATAGTATTTTGTTGAGAACTTTTAGGTCTGTGTTCATCAGGAATATTCATATGATGTTTTCTTTTTAAATTATGTGTCTTCCTGATTTTGTATGCCAAGAGGAAATAGTGAAGAAAGACAGTCTCCTCAGTAAATGATGTATAACTGGACATCCATACACAAAAGAAATAAAATTAGACCTTCTCTTACACCATGTACAAAAATCAACTAAAAATGAACATAACCTGAAACCACAAACTCACAGACAACATGGAAAAAACTTCCTGTCAGTGATTCAGAAATGATTATTTGAATTTAATAGCAAAAGCACAGGAAAAAAAATATGCGCAAATATTAAACGACCTGATAAAAGGGAAAAAACCTTGATAGACTTTTTTTTCAGATAACACACTCATAAAAAACTGAGCCTAAAAAGGTTCTCAACATTACTAATTTTCAGAGAAATTCAAATCTAAAGCACAGTGAAATATTTCCTCAAACCACTTAAAATGGCTATTATCAGGAAGACAAAATATAACGAGTGTTTGCAAGAATGTGGGGAAAGGGAATACTCATATGGTGTGGTAGGATTGGTTACTCAATAAATTGAAAAATAAAGTTATCATATGATCTGGTGATCCCACTTCTTGTTATATATTCAAATGAAATAAAATTATTATGTTAAACACACGTTCCCTGCCAGATTATTTGTGAAAGAGTTTAATGACCATAGATTAATGAATGTTTAAAGAAAATGTGTACACATAAAACCCGAATTTTATTCAGCTTTGAAAAGAAGGAAATTCTGGCATTTGCAGCAACACGGATGGGCCTGGAGGACATGATGCTAAGTGGAATATGCCAGATGCAGGAAGACAAATGCTGCATGATCTCATTTACATGCGGGATCTAAAATATCCAAGCTCTTGAAAGCAGAGAGTAGATTAGTGGGTCCCAGGACCTGGGAGGAGAGGGAAATCGGGTGATGTTGGTCAAAGGGTACAGAGTTTTAGCTGTGTGGGTGAATGAGTTCCGGAGATCTAATGTACGCCAATTTTCCTGTATTTACTACCGTATTGTAAAAGTGATTTTTGCTAAAAGGGTAGATCTTAGGTGTTCTCATGAGACACACACACACACACAAACTCACATGCAGTACATTTTTAAAATAATAAAATATTCTGGGCGTGGTGCCTCATGTCTGTAATCCCAACACTTTGGGAGGCCGAGGCAGACAGATCTCTTGAGGTCAGGTGTTCGAGACCAGCCTGGCCAACATGGCGAAACTCTGTCTCTACTAAAAGTACAAAAAAAAAAAAAAAGCCAGGTGTGGTAGTGGGCTCCTGTAATCCCAGCTACTCGGGAGGCTGAGGCAGGAGAATCACTTGAACCCAGGAGTTGGAGGTTGCAGTGAGCCGAGGTGGTGCCATTGAACTCCAGCCTGGGCGACAAGAGCAAAAGTCTGTCTCAAAAAACAAACAAGCAAGCAAAAAATGGTAGCTCTGTGAGAAGATGAATATACAAATTACCTTGACTATGATGAACATTTTACAATATGTATCTGATATGGTTTGAATCTGTGTCCTGGCCCAAATCTCATGTTGTATTATAATCTTCAATCCTGAAGTGGAACCTGGTGGGAGATGACTGGGTCATGGGGCGGGGCTTTCATTAATAATGGTGCAGCATGGACTCCTGGTGTTGTTCTCATGGATGTGCATGAGTAATCACAAGATCTGGTTGTCTAACAGTGTGTAGTCCCCCCCACATGCCTGCCTGCTTCCTGTGGCTACTACTCTGGCCATGTGATGTGCCTATCCCCTTTGTGTTCTGCCATGATTCTAACTTTCCTGAGTCTCCCCAGAAGGAGAAGCCACTGCACTTCCTGTACAGCCTGCAGAACCGTGAGCCAATTAAACATCCTGTTTTTTTTTTTTATTAATTACTCAGTCTCAGGCATTTTATATAGCAGGGTGAGAATGGACTAATAGATACCAAAACAAGAAGTGGTGCACCTTAAACCTATACATTTTTAAAAAAATTTTATTTCTACCTCAATAAAACTGACAAAATTTAAACTTACTCTTACAACAAAGAAAAACGTATTTCATATTTTCTCAACAAAAGTGAGACAACATAGAAAAACTTACACTAAGGTACTTATAACAGCTTTGCTTATAATATTCATATACTGGAAACAAATATAAAGTCCATTGACAAAAAATAGATCAATGTATTGTCATATATTTACTTAATGGACTGTCTCAGATATAAAATTTCTGTCCTTCCTCCCTCTCTCTCTCTCCATATACACATGAAGACTTTGAGGTTTCATATCAGAGTGAGCCCATTAATTGAATGAATGACACTATGTTGATCTAATTTCATACATTAAATAACATGAATTAACCTAAAAAATAGCAAAGTAGCCCCTTACCAAAAAAAGGTCTATAATGTTTGAATCCATTTATATGAAGCTCAAAACAGAAAAAAATGGATCTATAGTGTCATAAATCAAAACATTTCCCCATATAGGTGTGGACCACAGGCACGAAAAAGACACATGTTGGGGGGATGCACTTGCTCTTCAGGCTGCCTTAGGTGTTCGGGACAAGGGGATTCACATTTGCCAGAAACTCTCTAGTGACACATTTCAGATCTATGCATTTTTTCTCATATGTAAATTTTATCTCATAAAAACAAAAAATAAAGTGTAGAATAGTTCAAAATTCAGTAAATAATACAATGAATATTAAAACCCTATCCAAAACATGAACATTATTATATGAATTAGTAAAATGTATTTCAGTATACCTCCTAAAATTAAATCCCAGAAATAAGAAAAGATAACAGTAACACCAGAAACTTAATAATTAATTAGCATACATTTCATAGAGAAGAAAAAATAGTCAAGACAGATGGAACATGTAGTTTTTTCCAATCATATGTCATTAAATTATTTATACAATATCTAACCTGTATCATTAGTATAAATTGTTAATATTTTGTGTGGTATTATAACTGAGAACAACTTTTAAAGAAGAAAAGGATATTTGAGAGCACATGAACTAAATTGAATGCATTCTCAATGCTGGTCCAACGCTTACACCTCAAAGTTCTAATGATACCCTGGTTTTGAATGGGACTTTGGAAAAATTATTTTTAAGGGATAAATTAAAAGAATAATCTGTAATACAGAGGCGTTGGCATTCCATGTCAGAAAAAAATTGAAAATATGTAATACATATAAAGTCCTGAATAGAAACCTTGAGGCATGAGAAGCATCTCATGTATAGTAGGCTGTAATGTGTTTGTTGTTAAAATTATTATCTTGGCCGGGCGCGGTGGCTCAAGCCTGTAATCCCAGCACTTTGGGAGGCCGAGACGGGCGGATCACGAGGTGAGGAGATTGAGACCATCCTGGCTAACACGGTGAAACCCCGTCTCTACTAAAAAATACAAAAAATTAGCCGGGCGTGGTGGCGGTGCCTGTAGTCCCAGCTACTCGGGAGGCTGAGGCAGGAGAAGGGCGTGAACTCGGGAGGCGCAGCTTGCAGGGAGCTGAGATCCGGCCACTGCACTCCAGCCTGGGGGACAGAGCGAGACTCCACCTCAAAAAAAAAAAAAAAAAAAAATTGTCTTTATGTTGTTTTGAAAAACTAAAGCAAAGCATAATGAAATTAAGTGTTTTGTGCTTATCTGTTACAACAGCATGTAGAGAAAACTGAACAGCCTTGTAATCCTGAGGAGATGGCCTAATCCAAGGAGAGGCCTCAGGTTAAAAAATACATAATTAAAATTTCATTGGAAATTGAGAAATTTTGGTTGTACTCCATATGTTGATGGGGTACAAAGCTATGTTATGACTTATAAATGCAATATAGAATAATTGAATCGAGCTAATTGACATATATATCACCTCAAGTCCTCAAATACTTACTTTGGTGACAAGAACATCTGAAATTTGTTCTTGGCTGTTTTGAAATGACCAATACACAATATTGCAACCTTATAAGACTCCAGAGTCCTGCAAACACAAACCCGCCTCCGGCAGCTGAGAAAGGAAATCAATCCTTCCCCTGCACAGGTCCCGTCCTCAGTGGGTTCCCCGCGCCCCCTGGTGGCCACGCGCGCCCCTGCAGGGAGGTTTGTGTCTGGGCTCACACTGACCTCCCCTCACTGTGTCTCTAGCACAGTAATACACAGCCGTGTCCTCGGTTTTCAGGCTGCTCATTTGCAGATACAGTGTGTTCTTTGAATCATCCCTTGAGATGGTGAATCTGCCTTTCACAGACGCGGCGTATTCTGTCGTGTAACTGTTAGCTTTGTTTCTAATACGGCCAACCCACTCCAGGCCCTTCCCTGGAGCCTGGCGGACCCAGTCCATGTAGTGGTCACTGAAGGTGAATCCAGAGGCTGCACAGGAGAGTCTCAGGGACCCCCCAGGCTGTGCCAAGCCGCCCCCAGACTCCACCAGCTGCACCTCACACTGGACACCTGCAAACACAGAGACACCCTGGTCAGAAACTGCCACCCATAGCCACTGTTTCTCTCACTCATATCCACTCACACTCAACATCTCTAGTTCTCCCTAAATCACCTTTTAACATAGCAACAAGGAAAACCCAGCTCAGCACAAACTCCATGGTGAGTCTTCTGTGTTTGGTGCTGATCACCAAATGAAAACACCTGAGAATTCGGGGCTGGACTCTGCCCTCAGAGCTGCAGGGTCAGGGCTGGGCTGGATTTTATCAGCAGAGGGAGGACCCTATTTGCATGTCTCCTGCTATATAGCAAGCTCTGGGGTGGGACGCCTGAGAGGAGAAGGCAGTGTCCAGAGCGGATGAGAGTGTCCTGGAAAACATGGGCACTAATCCTATCTCTCAGGAAAGTATAACTTCAGATTATGTGATTGTGCCTTGATAATCATTTAGCAGTCATCATCTTATTTTATTTTTACATATTTGCAGAATATATTAATTGAAGTGTCAGTGTTACACTTTAAAGAAGATAAATTACATACAGAACAGAGCAGTTGTGCAATGTGTCCAATATCACACATCTGGCCAGAGTTAGCCCTGTTGTCTGTGCCTGTGCCTCTAAACACTGGAGGAGACTGCTCCCCTGAGACAAGTCCAGGGCGCTGTGGGACATGCCTGTCATAACAACTTTGTGTGATTTTGCTTCCCTAATTTTTGAGGTGGGGCCTGGTGGTTGTAGCATGGGGGTGGATTTATAATTAATGGTTAGCACCATCCCCTTGCTATGATAGTAAGTGAGTTCGCATGAGCTTTGGTTGTTTAACAGTGTGTAGCAGCTCCACACTCACTCTTTCTTTGCTTCTGCTCCCACCATATAAAATGGCTGCTCCCCTTTTGCCTTTCACTGTCATTGTAAATTTCCTGAGGCCTCTCCAGAAGCTGAACAGATTTATCATCATGCTTCCTGTACAGCCAGCAGAATCATGAGTACATTAAACCTATTTTCTACATGAATTGCTCAGTTTCAGGTATTTATTTCTAGCAATGTGAGAACACACAAGTAAACTGGAAATCTCCCTCATTTCACCAGGGTTCCCCGCAGCCTGCAACCCCCCAGCTAAGGAGGGGGATGGTCCAATCTCCATCACTGACACCATCAAGGTGCTGCCTCAGGCCCAGATGGTTTGTGATGGATGTCAGTTTACTAATGTTGAGTTCTGGGAGTATAATGCCCTCCTCCCCCGTGCCTCACAGATGAAGAAGCCATCCTGTGATCAACTCTCTACTTCTGTCTGAGTGCATTTCTAAGTGTCAGCAATTCCACAGTGGTGGAATCTCACTTTGTGGCGTGCTTCCTTATTTCAGGTGGGGAAACGTCTTCGGGGGCTAGTCTCTGCTGGTACATTTGGCCCATTTTTACCTTGGTGGTAGCCAGCAGATGTGTAGAGAGGACAGGGACCCCCATGGACTTACCCCAATCTTCATCCTCCTCCCCGTAGAGCTCTTCATGGGAACTGGGTCTTAGAGTCCCATGACAATTTAGTCATCATAGCCCTAACTAATTCGCGTATGGTCAGAAATCCTTCAAGTGTGCTCCTCAACAAGCCGCAGTCCCCAATTCACCATTCTGCTTCTATAGGCAGGACAGAAAGTCTCTTGATTAGTCTGAGCTGGTGTGGCATGTTTTTCTAGGAGTCGCTCTTCTTATGACTGATACACTGTAGCCTACACGGTGAGCTCTGTCTCAGTGGCTGCTCAGAGTGGAGTCAGGAGGAACCAGCCACCTGAAAACGCAACATCTTGGGCATCTGACTTTCACTTTGTAAGATGCACCCACTGAAGTGGTTCTTCCAGGACTTTTGGTGTTTGGCAGGATCCCCATACTCAAGCACTGGGCCCCATCCGTCATGGATAGCAGATGTTGGGCCCTACATAGAAATTAACAGCCCGCACAGGGTTTTTGCAGGGGTCTCCTTTTTTTAGATTTCCATTTTCTGGGTGATCATGTGATTTTTTGACGTGTTTTCCAGGTTCACTGGGTGTCACACCAGACCAATATTGACTCCAATAGGACTGGCATCATGTACAACAGACCAAGGAAATAAACCCAGATCATTAAACAAGACATAGAGTTTATTGAGGACTTTCATACAGTGTGGCTCAGAAACAGCAGGCTGGACAAGAAAACTACAATCATTTGACACAAAGCATGCAGCTTATGTAGTCATTTTTACTTAACACCCTCCATCTATCAACTCCATTTAACCCAAAATAAAGAGCCTCTATCACCTGTAAGTCCTGTGTTCTAAGGGATATGCCAGGAGTTTGGATGTTATCCATTGATTAAAAAATGAGTCTCTGGGTACTCCACTCCTGGATTCCTTAGCTTGGAACTTGAAACGTACATTTCTTTTTTCTTTTCTGATTATTCTGGCTAGGACTTTCAGTAATATGTCGAATAGGAGTGGTGAAAGTGTGCATTCTTGTTCACATTCTTCAGGAATATTTTTGCAACTTTTTCTCATTCTGTATGATGTTGTTTTGTTGTATGTGGCTTTTTTTTTTCCAGTTAAAGTCATTTATTCCTTCACTATCAAGTCCAGCACATTGAATAAATCAGTTGCATAGGTTTTTACAAAATTGAAGAAGATCCCTGTTCTATTGATTTCTTTAAGAGTTTTTGTTGGTTTTTGTATGTGGCTTTTGTTATTTTGAGTTAGGTTTCTTTGATGCTAAGCTTGTTGAGGAATTTTTCACGAAGGGACATTGAATTTTATTGAATGACTTTTTTGCATCCATTGAGATGGTCTTATGTTTTTTGTTTTTAATTATGTTATATGTTGAATTATATTAATTGATGTGTCTATTTGAGACAAGATTTGCATCCCCGGAATAAAACCCAGTTGGTCATGATGTATTATCTTTTTATTGTGCTGTTGTTTTCAGTTAGCTAGTATTTTATTTACTATTTTGTGTCTACGTTCATTAGGAACATTTCCCTGTAACTTTTTGTTGTTGTAGTTATATCCTTGCCTGATTTTGGTATCAAGTGATATGAGTTTTTTAGACAAAGCTGGGAAATAATCTCTTTAATCTTTTGGAATAGTTCCAGTAAGAATGGTACATCTGGTAAAATTAGACCTTGAATTTATCTGGTTCTGGGCTTTGGGGGTTGGGAGATTTTCAATTTCTGATTCAATCTTATTACCCGTATTGGTCAATTTAGGATTTCTTTTCCTTCCTCGTTTAATTGTGGGGGGTGTTGAATATTTCCAGAAATTTATTGATTTCCTCTAGATTTTCTAGCTTGTGAGCATAGAGATATTCGGTATATTTTGATAATCTTTTGTATTTTCGTTGGGTCAGTTGTAATACCGGCTTTATCGTTTCTGCTTGTGCTTATCTGAATCTTCTGTTTTTTTTTTTTTTTTTGGTTGACCTCGTTAGTGCTCTATCAATTGTGTTCATCTTTTAAAATAACCACATTTTATTTTGTTGATTTCTTATATTTTGCTTTTTTGTTTCAATCTTTTTTAATTCTGCTATGATCTTTATTTATTTTCTTCTTCTAGCTCTGGGGTTGGTTTGTTCTAATTTATCTAGTTTCTTTGAAGTAAATCAGTAGACTGCAGTTTGTAATCTTTCTATTTTTTAGTAGACATTTAGAACTATAAGCTTCCCTCTTAGTACTGGTTTTCCTGTATCTCAGAGGGTTTGGTATGTTGTATCTTCATTTTTCTTTGTATTTTTAAAAATTAATATCTTAATTTTATTGATGAGCCAATGATTGGTCAAAATTGTGGTATTAAATTGCCTCATATTTTTAGTTTCAACAGTTTTTTGCAATTGATTTTTAGATTTATTCCATTACTGTGCAATAAAGAACATCTAGAATCTAACAAGAACACAAACAACTCAGCAACAGCAACAAATAAATAAATTATACCATTAAAATGTGGGCAAAAGACATCAATAGACATTTTGTAAAGAAGATATTCAAATGGCAAAAAAGCACATGGAAATAAAAAGCTGAACAACACTAATCATCAGGTAAATGAATATTAAATCAACAGTGAGACACACTTTACATCAGTCAAAGTGCCTATTATTATGAAGTCAAAAAATTATAGATATGGATGAGAATTCAGAGAAATCACATTTATACACTGTTGTTGATAATGTAAATTAGTGCAAACTGTGTGAAAAAAATTGTAAAGACTTCTCTACTAAAAATTGATGTATCATTCAGTCAGCAATCCCACTCCATGATATGTACCCAAGAAAATAAATCATTGTGTCAAAAAAATGCCTGCACTCTTATGTTCATTGAAGCACTATTTACAATAACAAAGATATAGAGTTAACCTAAGTGTCTAGGAATGGATAATTGGATAAAGAGGATGTGGTGTATATACACAATGAAAAATAATGTCATCATAAAAAAGCATGAAATTATATCTCTGGCAGCAATATGGATGGAACTGGAGGTCGTTGTCTTAAGTCTAACAACTCATAAACAGAAAGCCAAATATGTCTTTTTCTCACTTATCAGTAGCAGCTAAATAATGGGTACACATAGACACAGAGAGTTGGATAATAGACATGGAAGACTCATAAGATTTGAGAATGAGATCAATGATCACTTAATGGTTCCAAGGTACTATATCTGGTGAGCTTACTTTAAAAACTCAGACTTCATCACTATGCAATATATTTATGTAACACAAATGTATCCCACATAATTATTTAAAAACTTAAAAAGACTATTAGCCCTTTGTCAGATGAGTAGATTGCAAAAATTTTCTCCCATTCTGTAGGTTGTCTTTTCACTCTGATGGTAGTTTCTTGGGCTGTGCAGAAGCTCTTTAGTTTAATTAGATCCCGTTTGTCAATTTTGGTTTTTGTTGCCTTTGCTTTTGGTGTTTTAGACATGAAGTCCTTGCCCATGCCTGTGTCCTGAATGGTATTGCCTAGGTTTTCTTCTAGGGATTTTATGGTTTTAGGTCTAACATTTAAGCCTCTAAACCATCTTGAATTAATTTTTGTATAAGGAGTAAGGAAGGGATCCAGTTTCAGCTTTCTACTTATGGCTAGCCAATTTTCCCAGCACCATTTATTAAATAGGGAATCCTAATATCCGGAACCTACAAAGAACTCAAACAAATTTACAAGAAAAAAACAACCCCATCAAAAAGTGGGCAAAGGATATGAACAGACATTTCTCAAAAAAAGACATTTATGCAGCCAAAAGATACATGAAAAAATGCTTATCATCACTGGCCGTCAGAGAAATGCAAATCAAAACCACAATGAGATACCATCTCACACCAGTTAGAATGGCAATCATTAAAAAGTCAGGAAACAACAGGTGCTGGAGAGGACGTGGAGAAATAGGAACACTTTTACACATTGGTGGTACTGTAAACTAGTTCGACCATTGTGGAAGACAGTGTGGCAATTCCTCAAGGATCTAGAACTAGAAATACCATTTGACCCAGCCATCCCGTTACTGGTGATATACCCAAAGGATTATAAATCATGCTGCTATAAAGACACATGGCACACGTATGTTTATTGCGGCACCATTCACAACAGCAAAGACTTGGAACCAACCCAAATGTCCATCAATGACAGACTGGATTAAGAAAATGTGGCACATATACACCATGGAATACTATGCAGCCATAAAAAAGGATGCATTCATGTCATTTGTAGGGACATGGATGCAGCTGGAAACCATCATTCTCAGCAAACTATCACAAGAACAGAAAACCAAACACCACATATTCTCACTCATAGGTGGGAACTGAACAATGAGATCACTTGGAAACAGGAGGGGGAACATCACACACTGGGGCCTGTTGTGGGGTGGGGGAAGGGGGGAGGGATAGCATTAGGAGAAATACCTAATGTAAATGACGAGTTAATGGGTGCAGAACACTAGCATGGCACATTTATACATATGCAACAAATCGCACGTTGTGCACATGTACCCTAGAACATTAAGCATAATTTTAAAAAAAGAAAAAAAAAACTTAAAAATGCAAAAAAACACAAAAAAATTGGGATATGTCAAAAAGATGAAGGGGGCAACTGGAAGAAGCTCCCATTTTCCAAAGAGCTGGAAAAATTTGAATAATATAATAACACGGAATTTGATTTTGACCAAAGTATTAAATATTTATAAAAACATACTGTTAATAAATGAATAATTAAAATATATGAGAGAAAAAGGATGTTTATCTAAAACAGTATAATTACATAAAATTTTGTTGGTATTTCTTCATTCAAAGAGTTGGAGTTTAACCTGCATCTGTGAATTATGGCATAGGCTTTGGCACATGATAAAAATTCTTGCTCGCTTTAAACTTCTGAAATTTTAGATATAATACCAAAACATGAAGAAAAAGTAGAAAATTTCACAGGGTCAACATTTTGTTTAATTATATGAAAAACACTCTTACGTAGTAGTGTAGCGACAAGTCTCAGAGCCAGTAATTATTTGCCAAGGCCAATGCAGAGAAGAGTATTCCTAGGTTGTCTTTCTAGGTTTCCTTGTAGATTGAAGTCTTAGTTTAAAGCTATAATCCATTTTGAGTTAATTTTCTTTTTCATATGGTGATAGTTAGGAGTCAAGTTCCCGTCTTCTGCATATGGCTAGCAGGTTATCTCAGCACCATTTATTGACTAGGTTGTATTTTCCCCATTGCTTGTTTATTTTTTTAAGGGTTGTCAAAAAACAGAGTTGTAGGTTTTCAGCTTTATTTCTGAGTTTTCTATTCTACTTCATTGGTGTATGTGTTTGTTCTTGTACCAGTACAAAGTTTTTGTTATTGTGGCTTTATAGTAGAGTTTAAGTCAAATAGTGTGATGTCCCTGGCATTGTTATTTAGGCTGAGGATTACTCTGGCTGTTTTGGTTCTTTTTTGGTTACATACAAATTTTAGAATATTTTCTTATGTTTCTCGAAGAATAAAACTGGTATATTGATAGTAATAACATTGAATCTGTAAAATTTGAAGGATAATATTGCCATTTTGTGATATTATTTCTTCCAATCCATGAGCGTGGAATGTTTTTTCAATTTCTGTGTTTCCTCTCTGATTTCTTTCCGAAGTGTTTTGTAGTTCTTCTTATAGAGATCTTTCACCTCCTTGGTTAGCTGTATTCCTAGGTATTTCTATTTTTGTAGATGTTGTAAGTGGCATTGTGTCATTTATTTTTCTCTCTGCCTGGATGTCGTTGGTGTATAAAGAAGCTACTGATTTTTGTATATTTTTTCTGTGTCCTGAAACATCACTAAAGTTGTTTAGCAATTCTAGGATTCTTTTGGCAGAGTCTAGACTTTTCTTTGCATAGGATCCTATCAACAGCAAAAAGAGACAGTTTGAAGTCTTATTTACTTATGTGAATGTCTTCTATTTCTTTCTCTTGTCTGATTTCTCTGGCTAGAACATCCAGTACAATGTTGAATAGGAGTGGCGAGGCCGGGCGCAGTGGCTCAAGCCTGTAGTCCCAGCACTTTGGGAGGCCAAGACAGGCAGATCACGAGGTCAGGAGATCGCGACCATCCTGGCTAACACGGTGAAACCCCATCTCTACTAAAAAATACAAAAAACTAGCCGGGCGAGGTGGTGGGTGCCTGTAGTCCCAGCTACTCGGGAGGCTGAGGCAGGAGAATGGCGTAAACCCAGGAGGCGGAGCTTGCAGTGAGCTGAGATCCAGCCACTGCACTCCAGCCTGGGCAACTGAGCGAGACTCCGTCTCAAAAAAAAAAAAAAGAATAGGAGTAGTGAGAGTGGGTATTCTTGTTTTGCTCAATTATGAAGGGGAATGATTTGAGCTTTTGTTGATTCAATATGATGTTAATTGTGGGTTTGTCATACATGGTTTTTGTCATTTTAAGGTAAGTTTCTTTGATGTCTAGTCTGTTGAGGGTTTTTATCATGAAGAATGTTGAATCTTATCAAAAGTTTCTCTGGATCAATTGAGATAATCATATAGTTTTTGCTTTTGATTCTGCTTATGTGGTGAATCACCTTTATTGATTTGTGTATGTTGAAGGAGCCTTGCATGAAAGGAGTAAAATCTACTTGGTCATAATGTAATAACTTTTTAATGTGCTGCTATATTCAATTTGCTAGTATTTTCTTGAACATTTTTAGGTCTATCATCAGGAATACTGGTTTAAAATTTCCCGCTTTTGTGTCTCTGCCAGATTTTGGTGTAAAAACTGGGCATACATATGCAGAAAAAAATGAGACTTTATTTCATATCATATACAAAAATCACCTAAAAATGCACTCAAGGCTTGAATATAATATGAAATCTAAAATTGTAAAGTCAGAGAAGAAAATAGAGAAAAAAGAAGCTTCCTGGAATTGATCTGGAAAATGATTTATTTGGATTTGATACCAAAATCACAGAAAAATATATTATGTGGAACTATGTATCTGACAAATGGATCTACATAAATGTGTAAAGAACCCATACAGTAGCAAAAAATAACCTGATTTTTAAGATGGCAAAACTGTACATAGACATTGTATTCAAGGGAAAACATATGCATGGCCAGCAGGACATGGAAAGGTGCTCCACATTGCTGTTTATCAGGGGAATCCAACTCAAAACCACAATGAGATATCACCTCACATTAGTTACCATGACTATTATCATAAAGACAAAAGATAAAATGCCGACAGTTGGCTGGTGAAAAGGGAATTATTCAGTGGAGTGGTAGTAGAGGTTATTTTATAAATTGAAAGTAAAACTATTATGTGATCTGGTGATCCCACTTCTGGCTGTGTATTCAAAGGAAATAAAATCAGTAAGTAAAAAATATGTTTATTACAAGGTTATTCACAATGGTCTGGAATTTTTTAAAGTTAATGGCCATAGGCAAATGGGTATATAAAGGAAATGTATATACATACAATGGAATATTACATGACCTGTAACAATGATGAAATTATAACATTTCCAACAACTTGGATGGGCCTGGAGGACATAATACCGAGTGGAATAAGCCAGATACAGAAAGACAAATGCTGCATTATCTCATTTACATGTGGAATCTAAAATATTCAAATTCTTAGAAGCAGAGAGTAGGAAAGTAGTTTCCAGGGCTGGGAGGAGGGGAAGCAGAGTGATGCTTGTCAAGGGCATAAAGTTTCAGTTGTGCAGGTTGAATGGGTTCTGGAGGTCTAATTGTAAAGCCATGGGACTATAGTTATCAACACTGTATTGCAAACTTGATCTCTGGAAAAGGGATAGATCTCAGTTGTTCCCATCGGACACATACATAATAAATTAAAGGAGGAAAATGGTAACTGTGAGGTAATAGATATGCTATCTCCTTGGTCATAGTGAAAATTTTACAGTTTATACCAAAACATCAACTGGTGCACCTTAAATTATACAGTTTTATTGTCAATTATAGTTCCATAAAGCTGAATGAATTAAGCTTAGTTTTATGATGAAGAAATGTATATTTCCACATTTTCTCAATAAAAATGAGAAAAGATAAATAGAAAAAAATATTTATAGCAGCTTTGCTTATGATGTTAATAAACCAGAAACAAATTCAAAGTGCATTGACAGGAAAATGGATCAGCTTATTGTCATTTATTGTTAAATGGACTGACTCAAGTATAAAATTTCTCTCTCGCTGTCTCTCTGTTTCTCTCTCTTTCTCCATATATATCAAAACTTTGAGGTTTTATATCAGAGGCAGTCTGTTAAGTGAATAAATGTCAATATACGGATGCAGTTTTACATATGAAATAGCCTAAATAAACATCAAACATAAAAAAGTAGCCCTTTACCAGAAAAGGGGTCTGTAATGGTTGAGTCCATTTATATGAAGCTCAAAACATGAACAATGAATCTACAGTGGCAGAAATCAAAACATTGTGTTAAATGTGGGAGCTGACTGGAAGCACAGAGAAGGCCACTTGTGCTGGGGGATGGGCCTCCTCTTCATCCGACCTTGGCTGTTGGAGACAAGTGTGTTTTTATTTGCCAGAAATCCTCTAATGCTACATTGCAGATCTATGCATTATTCCTTATATAGAAATTACATCTCATAAAAATGGAAAATTAAAAATACTGTATAAGAACTAGTTTAAAAATCAGTAAATAATGCAAATAATAAAATCATACTGAAAATGTGGACAATATAATATGAATTAATAAAATATACTCAACAATACCTGCTAGTATTAAATCCCAGAAATCAGAAAGATAAGGGTGACATCCAGTTATAATAACTTAATAAACATGCATTTCATAGAGAAAACAAACTGGTCAAAAAGATGTGGAACATGTATTTTGTTATAATCAAAAGTCGTTAAATAATTGAGATAATATTTTAACCTATCTTATTAGTATTAATTACAAATATCATGTGTAAAATAGTAACTGGGAACACCCTTTGGGGAAATAAGGTATTTGAGAGCACAAGTACTAAGTTAAATATAGTCTCAATGTTTTTCCAGCTATTACTGCTGAAATTTCTAATTGTGCCCTGGATTTCTAACAAAATGAAGACCCCTGTGATCCCAAGGAGATGCCCTAATCCAAGGAGAGGGAGGCTCCAGGTCGTGTGGACTCAACACAGGGGACCTGCTTCTGTCCTTCATGGAGCTCCTCTCAGAAGCCTGCAGGAGGCAGGCGTGTGGATGGGTTTCTCAGGATAATCCAATCAGACCTGGTCAGGGAAAAAAAGATTATGACCTAGGATGGATTAAATAATTGTTTTAAAAAATGATAAATTATGGTTGTATATATATGAGGTACAAAGCAATGTTGTGATATATTAATACAATATGGAATAATTAAATATAACTAATTAGCTTATTCATCACCTCAAAATCTTTTCATTTTTTGCATCAAGGCCATTTGAAATTTATCTTAGCTATTTTGAAATGACCAATATACAATGTTTAAGTAAAGAAACAGATATTAATTAATATCAACAATGTAACATTTTTGAAATCAATTATGGATTATTCCAATAATTTATATTTAGTTCTCAATAAGTTTGACCATTTAGGACATATTTTTAAAATTACTTTATTATAATGTTAAATATAAATGACTATACATTTATGCACAGGTTTGTGGTATTCAGACCTATGTCTAGAGGTGTAAATTTATGTTCCCATAGCTCTGTAGTTGTTGATAGCAAGATATGTTAATAAAACTCTGGAAGAATAACTGCAAATAATTAGGAATAATTATTCCTTGAAAGTATATGTTTTTAAAAAATAACACTACAATGTTCAAAATTATTAAAACTTAAATACAAATGATAACAAATACATACTAAATAACAGTATAAAAATGTAACAACCTGTAAGATTCCAAAGTTCTGAAAACACAAACCTGACTTCTCCAGTTGAGAAGAAAGGAAACCTCCCCCTGCACCTGCTCCTGGGAACGGTCCCGTCTTCAGTGGGTCCCGAGCGCCCACTGAAGGGAGGCCCCGCACGCCCCTGGTGGCCCCGCATGCCCCTGCAGGGAGGTTTGCGTCTGGGCTCACACTAACCTCCCCTCACTGTGTCTCTAGTACAGTAATACACGGCCATGCCCCTTGGTTTTCAGGCTGTTCATTTGCAGATACACCGGGTTCTTTGAATCATCTCTTGAGATGGTGAATCAGCCTTTCACAGACGTGGCGTATTCTGTCGGGTAACTGTTAGATTTTGCTTCTAATGCGACCAACCCACTCCAGTCCTTTCCCAGAAGCCTGGCGGACCCAGTGCATAGCAGAACTACTGAAGGTGAATCCAGAGGCTGCACAGGAGGGTCTCAGGGACCCCCCAGGCTGGACCAGGCCTCCCCCAGACTCTACCAGCTGCACCTCACACTGGGCACCTGCAAACACAGAGACACCCTGGTCAGAAACTGCCACACATATTCACTGTTTCTCTCACTCATGTCCACTCACACTCAATATCTCTAGTTTTCCATGAATCACCTTTTAAAATAGTAACAAGGAAAACTCAGCTCAGCCCAAACTCCATGGCAAGTCTCCTGTATTCAGTGCTGGGAATTCCAAAGCTGGGGCTCCTCTCCCAGAGCTGCAGGGTCAGGGCTGGGCTGCTTTTCATCAGCACCAAGGGAGATATTATTTGCATGTCTCCTACTATATGGCAAGCTCCGGGTGGGACGCCTGACAAGAGGGCTGTCCACAGAGTAGAGAGTGTCCTGGGGGAGATTGGTAGTAATCCTATCATTCAGGAAAATATTATTTCATAGTATGTGATCACGTCTTGATAATCATTTAGCAGTCATCATCTAATTTCATTTTTACATACTTGCACACTGTATTTCTGCTTATATATTTCTGAAGTCCCTTGGCTTGTCTGTTTGATGTCTCTGTCCTCGACACTGACACTGTGAAGGGTATGATGTCATCGTTCACAGGTGCAGTCCTGGATGTACACACAGTTTCCATGGAAACGCTGTCATTTGGCAGTGTTGCCTTTGACAGCCTAATTACCTGATTTTTCTACTTGACCATTTGTGTCTCTTAACATCCCATCTAGATGTTACATTGTGCTCATTTCTGGAATGGAGACGTTGTTTTGTAACATAAATTGATCAACAATCTGATGCAATTAAATTTTGCTTCTTTTTGGGGCAGTTTTTGAGGTTTGACCCCAAAATATTACTGTTTTGAAGAAATGGAGTCTAGCTGTGTTTCCAGGCTAGGCTTGAAATCCTTGGCTCAAGTGATCCTCTCACCTCAAACTCCCAAGTAAATGGAACTCGAGGCTGTGCCACGGTGCCCAGCTGGTTATTCTTCAATTACAATTTTTCTTATTCTCTCTGTTAAAAATGAGTGGACTGTTGTTTTCTATATTGCTCTCATGAAGGTATTAGCTTTCTATTAATTACTTACCATGAAAACCACTAACATTTTAGATGAAAGTTTAGGGTTGAAAATACTCTCATTCAACTGCAAATCAAGGCACACCCTTTAGAGAGAGCTTTGTATCACTGTTTTTATGCCCTGCCTCTATCACTATAAGAATATACCAGACTCTATCTTGGTGCAGAAGAAAGGCTTCAGGTATCTCAGAGGGACATTCCTGCTTTAAGTACAGAAAACTGCGTGGGAGTGGTGGACTCCTATGATCTCATTGTGCCTCTCCCAGGAAGCTCCCCAGAACCTCTGCCCCACAGGTGAGCTGGTGTGAGAATCACTGGGGTACACCAGTTTATGGCCTATAATACATGGCCTAGAAACTCTGTCTTGTAAGTGAGGCTGGAAGGAGATAGGCATCCACCGAATCACAGACTGGAATTTAGTCTCCACCATAAAGACCCGACACCATGACGTCAACTGAGATCTGGGGGAGAGGGAAGCACCACCTTCCGGTCAGTTCAGCCCAAAGTCAACATTCTGTGATCCTGAGATGTAAAAAAGAGGGTAATGCTCTTCTCTCAAGTATTCTGGGTCCTCACTGCATTTGCTGAGACTGAACTGCTGTGAGAGAATACCATGGACTGGATGGCCCAGAAGTAACATAAATGTGTATGTCCCGATTTTCAAGGTTGGGAAGTTCAAGATAAAGATGCGTTAGAGATTCGTATCTGGTGATGTCCCAATTCTTCCATACCTGGTGGAAAGAAAGAGGAGCTCTCTGGGGTATCTTATCAGGGCACCAATTCCACTCAGGAGACGGTGCCTCAACAACTTTCAAAGGAGAATGAAGACCCCACCTCTACCACCATCACACTGGAGTTGAGATTCCAACATATGCCTTATGGGGGTCATAACCATTCAGTCAATAGGAGCACATTATAACAATCAATGATTTTTATTTACTGCGTGTTCTTAGAATAATTTGCTTTGATATTAAAGGCTGAGTTTTTATAATTTTTACCAGATGAGGTTGTTTCTTTGCAAAACTTGAAGTTTCTCAAGCCATCACCCTTGTAGTGAGATAACTCTATTCATATTCATAATTGAAGCTTCCTCATTAGGGCCATAAGCATTTTGAATGTTCTTCTCTTAAATCATTTCCCATGATAGAATAAACTTGTCCCCCCTCATAAGTATTATCATTTGTTCAGAAATACACATTTTTTATATTTTAATATGCAAATCCACCTTTCCTTTATCTTTTGTTACCGTGGTGTCTTTATGTTTTAAAATTTGTAAGTAAATATGTTTAAAATTTAGGATAGTTTTGGATTTTAAGGAGAGCTCCCCATAGTAGGGTGTGTTCTCATGTACTACTTGCCCTGGTTCCCCCTCACTGGGTCCACACTCTACCAAGCCTGGGTCTCTCTCCTGCCGTCTGTGGGGCTCACTATTCTATCTTTGTTTATTCTCTTTCTGTTTGGTTTTATGATTTGATGTTGTTTTGTAGTAATAATGTTTCTTTTCTCTTTTTTATTGTTTCTACCATTGAAATATAATTTTTGTGTGTTTTTTTCCCAAGGTGATGGTTTTCATGCTGGCTTTTATACAAAAATTCCCTTAAATATTTCTTGTATGATCCATCAAGTGTGAAGAAAACATCTTAGTTTATCTCACCTGAGAAATATCTTATTTCTCTTTCATTTCTGAGAGAAAGACCATATGGGTACACTCTTTCTGAATTGCTGATTTTGCTTACTGCTTTTTAATTTATTCACCAATTTTATTAAAAACTCCTACAAATATCCAGGATCAAACATTATTTGTGTTTGGATCATGTCAAAACTGAAACTGTTTTTCATGATAACTATACTATTTTTAGTCCCACCATTATGAAAAACAGTATAGCAGCTCATAAATACATCAAAAATGGAAATACAATATGACTCAGCAAACTCTCTTCTGGGAATAGAGCCAAAGGAAATAAAATCATAAACTTGTAAAGACACCTGCGCTCTTATGTTAATTGCAGCTCTATTTATGGCAGCCAATATATAAAAACAACCTAAGGGTTTGGTAATGGACAAAGGGATGAAGTAAAAGTGGTATAAGAAAACACTACAACGTTATTCAGCCTGATAAAAAAGAGATGCTTCCATTTGCCACAGGCTGGTAGGACCCCCACCATCACTACCAATGCACTCCATCCATTCCAGTCCTTTCCTGAGCTGGCAGATTCAGGCCCAGTCATAAGCACTGTTTGTAATGGAGTGACCAGAGACACAAGTGATGCAGAAGGTCCGTGTGGGCTCTTCTAGTCTAGGGCTGACTCTGTAGCTGCTCCAAAGACAGGGCACTGGGAGATATGAAGAATCAGTCTCTGCTAGTCATGTGCAACCACATTCACCCCATAGATCAGGGCTTGACATCTGAGACAGATTGGGAAGCTGTCAACAGGCAAAAATAAAAAACAAAAAAAATCACAGTGAAGTCATCTTCTTCATGAACACAATTTTGCATTTCACAGGTACTTTAGCACTATCTAACGAGAGAGCTTTTAGCTTCCAGAATCCAAAAGTATATTTTTTCCTGGAGTTTGAACAATAATTTGGATGTGGAACAGGCTTGTCCATATAAGTCAGAGAAATTGAGATCAGATTCCTGCTGTATTTTAGTATTTTGTCTATTTATTTTGTGGTTGTCTTGAAGCACTCATTGCCAAGAACTATTTCCACTGCAGTTATTAAAATCGGCTCAATTTTCATTTTTCTATCAGTGACATGAGCTTTTTTTTTTTTCCCAAGCCAAACTGTATCCAGCTTTATTAAAGATACTTTCCATAAACAATCATGGTATTTCAGGCAGGGCATGGGCAGACAATCGTTAACAGTATACAACAACTTTAAAACTCCCTTCTTCAATGGACTACCAAAAATCAGAAAGCCACTATAAAACCCAATGAAGTCTTCATCTGATGCTCTGAACAGGGAAAGTTTAGAGTGAGGGTTGACATTTCACATTTAGCATGTTGTTTAACAACTTTTCACAAGCCAACCCTGACTTTCTTGAAGTGAAATGAAAATGGCAGAATTTATCTGAAGATCCACAATCTAGAAATGGAACCACTGCTGTTTTGACAGGTGCCATCTCAGTGGCATCACTGGAAAGTCCAGATTGCTTGACACACTGGTAACCAATGACTAGGGGTCAGGTCCCAACAGATGTCTGGGCTTAAGGGAGTTAAGTCTATACCGAAAGATGGAAAGGGAGAAGAGGACATAAAAACAAATTTGTTTTTCCATACCACAAGGCTTTTGTGCCAAGGTGGCCATGTGTATGAAAGTCAGGGAATCCCTCCTCCTGGGAACCAAGAGGAAGTCTCTCAAAACTAGAAGGGAAAGGTGTTTTCCCCACATCAATTCAGCTTTGGAGACTTTCTATTAGTGACATATGCCCCTTCCCACAAAAACAACAATGAAGTGTTCTGTGTGCTAACAACATAGCTTAAAAAAAAAAAAAAAGTAAAATTCCGCATTCTTATAAAACTTGATAAAAAATAGTATTTCAAACTGTACAGTCACCAGAAGTACACAGTTATCAAAAATGCACACACTTCACTTGGCATCTGCAGCACCTTCAGCTTTCTGTGCCTGCTCTGTTTTGGCATCTCCGTTTTCTGCAGGGTTCTTCCCCTCCTTGCCAGCATCAGCTTTTCCCCTTTTCCCTTTGGGTACCTTCTCTCCCTTCTTTGCAGGGCCTTTGTAGGCTTGGGCTCTGGAGGAGCAGGTTTAGCAGACAACCTCGCGGATCTTCTCTGTGGTTCGTCCTTCACCTTGGCTTTATCTCCGTTAGCATCCCCTTCAGCCTTTCTCTTGGGCATGGTGGTGACGGCGGCGGGACGTAGGTGCTGGACGCGGGATGCAGCGCGCGGGCTTTGGTCGGTCTGGGGGTCGTTCTCGCCTCTTCTTCACACTGCTCCAACATGAGCTTTTATGTCAAGTGACTGACATGTACACCCTACAGAAAATATTACAAAATAACGCTGTGAGTCCATTCGTCATTCTTAAATACTACACTGCCATTACCACCAAGAATCCTCTGGAAAGCTTGAACTAAAAATAAATAGTAAATAATATTCTTAAATTAAAACTAGCAAATCTTTAAGAAACCTATGAACTCCATTTTCCAAAGCTACTCGCACTAGCACTTATGACCCGTGATTCACTTCATCAGAAACACCTCCAGCACCACTTTATGATTTGGAATGTGGAAGGCACGCACATTTTTTCTTTTATCTTCAGTGTCGGTGTCTGCTTTATCACATGAAGACACAGCAATATATTTTAAGAGATTGATGTGTTAGGCAGAAACACTGAACAATACATTAAGGTTGCCTTTCCATCATATCTTCCTAAAAGTCCTTTATATGGTAAAAAAAAAAAACAAAACAAAAAACCTCGCATTCCCATTTTTTATGTTGCAAGAAACATCAGACAAAAACAGCTTCAAAGATTGTCAAAAGGGCACTAATATTAACACTAAATGAGGCAATTACTTCAGGGTGTAAATTCTTAGGCTGTTAAAGTTAAAATGAGAAGGGTTAAGTAAGTTGCTTTGAGACAATTTTCCTGGGCTGCAAAGATTAATAACAGGGTGACAACAGGGGAAATTTGGACACACAGTACATGAGGACATATCCTTGCGGGAGTAAGTTTTTCCTAAAGTTGTGGTGGATTTTGGGCAAGGCTGTGCTTTTTTAAGGCTCTCTTTGTGATAGTTCTTGTTACCAAGTGTAAGTGTATGAGAACCCTCCCTCTACGGCTTTTCCCAGTCCCATTTCTAAAAGTTTTAACAAAAGTGACTCCGTTTTGATTCTGACAACATTCAAAAGCTCTTCTGGTTTGCACAATACAGAATCAATTCCACAGCCACATTTCATTGTCACCAAACAAGCTTATGCCCTTCAGTTCCCCTGGGCCACTCAAATTTCCAGATGGGTCTCCATGAAACACAGTGGAGGGTCCCAAGCGTTGGGGAAAGAAGAAAGTCCCATCATCCTCCCACATGTGGCTGCAGGAGCCACAGACTGAGCCCCACCTGAGCTCCAGCCAAGGAACGTGAGCCCTGGAATTTACACCATATGGACCACATCTTTCTGTTTCAGGGAGCAGAAAAGAAAATGAAAAAGTGAGAACAAATAAAAAGAAAGAAAATTGATTGACAGCAAAAGGGGCACCAGATGAGTGCTGATACGGCTTTGCATATTTTAATATCAAGAGAAGGGGCATCCAGGAAACATGTGAGGTTCTACATGACACTGACTCTGGCCCAGCCTCTCTCTTGGCTGGAATCAGAATCCCTAAAGCCTTTTCTAATCAGGGGATTAAAATTAGTTTCCTGTCCTGAGTCTGGTTGGAGAAGACCCACAAGGCACCCCTGAGCTTCCTCAGGACTCTGATCTTGGTGACCATGGTTGAGGACTTCTCATGCCTGGAAGTGGTTTTTGTACATGTGAGACTAGGCCTTTATATTACAACCTTTTAAAAGGTGTATATTTGGAGATTTGTTTGGTAGGCACAGGACTCTAAATTAGTGAGGTTCTCTGGGAAACTGTCAGATGGAGAGGGAAGTTCCAAACACTGAGAAAACCAGCTCCTACCCTCTAATCTGCACCGGCCTCTGAGGTTGAATCTGACAGTGGGTCCTGAGCGCCCCCTGTAGCCGATTTCCTCCATGTGTTTCTGCAGAGAGGTTTGTGTCTGAGTTCAACCTGACTTCCCTTCACTGTGTCTCTGGCACAGTAATACATGGCTGTGTACTCAGGTCTCAAACTGTTCATTTCCAGATAGAGTGTGTTCTTGTTCTCGACATTGCTTCTGGAGATGGGGAATCAGAACTTCACAGAATGTGCGTAACGTGTGCTACTCCTATCATTGCTAATACATGAGATCCATTTCAGTCTGTTCCCTGGAGCCTGGAAGACTCAGTGCATCCAGTGGCTCCTGAAGGTGAATCCAGAGGCTGCAGAGGAGAGTCTCAGGGACCCCCCTCCGGGCTGTACCAAGTCTACCCCAGGCTCCACCAACTGTGCCTCACACTGGACACCCAAAAACACAGAGGCATCCTGGTCAGAAACTGGCACATATTTTCAGTGTTTCCTTAACTGTTATCCACTCACACTCAAAATCTCTAGTTCACCCTGAGTCTACTTTTAAAATAGTAACAAGTAAATGCCAGGTCAGCACAAACCCCATGGTGAGTTCTCTGTGTTCACTGCTGATCACCATGTGGAAAAACCTTGGAATTCCAGGGCTGGGGCTCCTATCCCAGAACTGTAGGGTGAGGGCAGGGCTGGTTTTCACCAGAGAAGGAGGGTCCTTTGCATATTTCCAACTACATAAAAAACTCTAGGGTGGGATACGTGAGAAGGCATTGCCGAGAGAAGATGATGGAGTCTCCTGCAGGAGTTTGGTGACTTATGGTATTTGGAAGATTTGCACTTTTATTAGGAAATTGTGCTGTGATAAACACTTAGCACCAAACACCACATTATATTTTTAAATATAGTATAAATTATGTCTGTGAGACTCAATGTTTTCTCCATTTACGGATGTGAACGTAAACCCACACACAGAGAGTCTATGTCTGTGTCTAAGTGCTCACGTCTGAGATGACCGAGTTCCAGTATCTGAGCCTGTGCTTCTCATCACTGTGCTCCCTGAACCAACTCCAGCACAGAGCTGGACATGTCTAGTGCGGTTTGCAGAACTCACTGCCTGTAATGAGAACATTGTGATTCCGCTACACTCTAGCGTTCACCTAAAATTATGGAGAGAACTAAGGTTCACGCAGATATATTTTCAGGTAATTGGCATTTAACATACGTTATCCATTTTCTATCAGTTCTTTTTGTCTAATTTTTTATTTGTTTGCTTGTAATAAACTTTAAAAGTTTAATTGAGAGACAATAAACTTCATATCCTTAAAGTATACATTGATAAACATGACATAACTATCACTATTGTCAAGAAAGTGGGCAAGTGAATTCCCCTCAATTTTTTCTCCTGTTCCACATTTCCTCCTTCTATCCCTTTCCCTTCTTCTGCCATTTCCTTAAGCAACAACTGTTCTTCATTAAATTATTGTAGATTAGTTTTCGTTTTCCAGAATTTATAGAAATGGAATAATGTAGTATATACACTTATTCGTTTGGCTTATTTTACTCACCATAAATACCTAGATGTTTTAGCTTGTCATTGTGTGTATCAGATATTTATACATTATAAATGATGGGTAATATTACAGTGAACAAATGTACTATAATTATTTTTCCTATTGAGAAGCTAATTAATATGAGGAAGCTTATGTTATTCTGGGTTTTACCAAAAATATCTGCTCCTCAGCTTGGAGAAGTATATAGATAAGAAATATATATACTTTTTGTATTTTACAACAACAACATCAGCAATAACAGATAAACAGAAAATAAGAAATTTGGCAAATTGTCTTTCATACTTCAGATAATCAAAGATTTAAGAAAAACAACAAATCTGAAATTTGGGGAGAGACAAGTTCTTGCAGAGAGTAACAAAGTCAGGGTATGAGATTACCTGAGGCAGAGTCTGCCATATGAGATACTTCAAATACATATTGGATTGCTTGAAGTCAAGAGTGGTGAATGTGCTCTAGTGTAAAATTCTCAGGGACCAAATACTGAAGAGCTTTCCTATTCTCTTGAATATCTTTCCCCTAGAAAGGGGACAATCCCATAAATCATTCTGTACCAGAGTGTCTGGAAGAGAATGAGAGCCTGAACTTCTAAAACAAATCCAGACCCACCTCTTTCTCCTTTATCACCACTATAGAACTAAGAAATTACACTTTAGGGGCAGGACTCCAAAACCAGCATCCGAAGGGCTGAAATAGATACTCTAGAGGATGGAACAAGGTGACAATACAAAGCCAGGCAGAAAAGGAAAACCCATTGTTGCTGTTAATACTGTATCAGTTGCCTCTAGCTTAGGTAGATTGTCATTGATAACCTGGGTTGGGTCTGATTCCAATCAGAGAAGAATGGGAGAAGGTAAAATGCCATGATGTTTCAGCAGGTTCAGCTCTCTCCGAGACTTCCAGCCTGCATTTATTTACGGCTGGTCTTATGAACATTGAACGTGCTTAGACATCTCTCATAATTATTATCCCCTGTATCCCACAGAAAATTGGCAAGTCCATCTGCAGCGTGTCAAACCTGAATATCAGACAGAAAAAGACTCTAAAGTAAAGTGATATTTATTTGAGAATAAGCATTGCAATGGGAATGTGCATGGGCACATTTGGGTAGTTAAATAAGGAAAGTGTTTTAAAGAAAAAATGAGGAGGGCCACATATACGGTTTGAGACAGTTAACCAGGGATAAAATGATCAATAACCAGGGTGGCATCAGGCTAATATTGTGCAGGCAGCTCTAGGCAGATGTACTTGGAGAAGTAATTATTTTAAAGTTGTGCTGGCCTTTGTGCAATGTTGTGGTTTGGCTGAATCTATTTATGACAGTTCTTGTTAGGGAAGACGTGTGTGAAGAGAACCCTCCCTCATGGCCTTCCCAGCTCCATTTCCCAGGGTTTTAACACAAATTGTTCCATTTGGATTCTGACAACTTTCACAGTCTCTTTCTAACACTACGGTGAGAAAAGTGACTATGACTGTTTGCACAGCACAGGATCAAATCCACATCCACATTTCATCACCTTCACCACTAATGGCCACAGGCATCTCAGATGATTCTCCACAGCACCATGGAGGGCTCTGAGTCATGAGAAGGGAAGAAAGTCCCATCAGCCTCTCTCACGTGGCTGCAGGGGCCACAGCCTGAGACTCACCTGAGCCCCCAGGAAAAGGCTTGAGCCCTGGAATTTAGACCACAGAAAGTATGTCTTCCTTTATCAGGAAGCAGGAAAAGCAAATGAAAAAGTGAAAGCCACAACTAAGAAAAAAAATGGATATAGCAAAATAAATGACTAAACGATAACTAAAAGGAAAGAATATGGAAAGCAAAAGAAAAATCACTGCTGATACTCAATTGCATACTTCATTGTCAAGAGAAGGGTCATATATGGAAGTTGTGAGGTTCTATATGACACTCACTCTGGTGCAGACTGTCTCTTGGGTATGATCAGAATCCATAAATAGTATTTGAATCATGGAATTTCACTGAGGTTAACTGTACTGAGTCTGATTGGCAATGACCCACCAGAACACCTAGGCTTTTTCAGGACTCTGATATTTTTGACATTGGTTGATAATTTTTCTTCTCTGTCAATCTACATTTTGTGCATGGGAAAATATGTCCTCATATTATCATGATTATATATTATGTGTGTGTGTGTATATATAACAATAGTGCACACAGAATTCTAAAATGAAGAGACTCCCTAAAGAAAGTGACAGAAGAAGATGATGAAGTCCCACATCCTGAGAGAAAACCAACCTCTAACCTTCATGTGAACCTGCCTCTGGAGTGGCCTCTGACCGGTGGGCCCTGAGGGACCCCTGCACCTGATTTCTCCCCAGCGCTCCTGCAGGGAGGTTTCCGTCTGGGCTCACACTGACTTCTCCTCACTGTGTCTCTTACAGTAATAGACAGCCATGGTATCAACAATCAAACTGTATCTGCAGATACAGTGAGTTCTTGGTGTTTTCTCTGGAGATGGTGTATCGGCCCTTCACAGAATCTGAGTAGTATGTGCCTCCACCACTTGCATTCATGTAAGACTGACTCCAGCCCCTTCCCTGGAGCTTGGTCCACCTAGTGCGTGCCATAGCTACTGAAGGTGAATCCAGAGGCTGCACAGGACAGTCGCAGGGACCCCCAAGGCTGTGTCACTCCTCACCCAGACTCTACCAGCTGCACCTCACATTGGATACCTGTAAACACAGAAATTCTGGTCAGAAACTGCCACTGTTTCTCTCACTCATATTCACTGACACTCAATATTTCTAGTTCTTCTTGATCACCTTTTAGAACAACAACAAACAAAACCCAGCGCAGCCTCAACTCCATGGCATGTGTTCAGTGTTCAGTGCTGATGACTGAATGGAAGCACCTTGGTATTCCAGGGCTGGGGCTTCTGTCCCAGAGCTGCGGAGTCAGGGCTGGGCTGGTTTTCATCAGCTGAGAGAGGGCCCTATTTTCATGTCTCCTAATATATAGAAAGCGCTGGTTTGGGATGCCTGAGGAGAGGGGAGGGCCAAGAGAAGATGAAAGATTCCTAGGGGAGATTTAGATTTACATTGAATGTTAATATTGATCAATGAGATGATTATGTGGTTTTTATTTTTACTTGTGTTTATGTGATGAATCACGTTTATTGATTTCTGTAAGTTTGAGAATGGAATACAACACAGTCATAAGAAGAATAAGATCATGTTCTTTGCAGCAACATAGATGGAGCTGGAGGTCATTATCCTAAGGAAACTAACACAGTAACAGAAAATCCATACCATCTGTTCTCATGTGTAAGTGGGAGCTAATCATATTGACACAAAGAAAACAACAGACACGGGTCCTACTTGAGTGTGGAGGGTGGGAGGAGGGTGAGAATTGAAAATCTACCTATCAGGTACTATGCTTATTTCCTTGGTGACAAAATCATCTGTACATCAAACCAACATAACTCACAATTTACCTACAAAACAAAACTTGCACAAGTACTTCTGAATCTAAAATGAAAGTTTAAAAACATTTTGGCTAGTTTTTCTTCATTAGTACAATACCTGAATACACCTTAGTTATTGCAAATGCTCTCTAGAATATTTTTGTGTGTGTTTTCTATTATCATTTAACATAAACTTAAATTTATGTAACTATACAAGTTAATAATGTATTTTGAAACTTCATAGTCACACCCATATATACAGACACAGACACCAACACCCCGCAATGAAACATATATGTGCACAGGCAAATATAAATGCATTTCGAAACACCAAAGTGACATACATTTGTTTCTATGTTATTCTATTGAATTTCTATGGATTTATTTGTATTTACAGTTTAAGGTTTCGGTCCAAAGTAACATTCTTCAACAAGTAAGTCTGTCTATTCCACTGTAAATTAAGAAATATATGTAAACACATGTTTTAGTAAAGCTTACTGTAACTGCCATTACTGACAAATGTAACATTGAAATATACAATGGTATTCTTTATATACTCTGTGCTGGCTTATTTCCCATTTTTACTAACAGCATACTTTTTAAATAAATGTTTTAATGCATTTAATATTATAAATATAATACAAATATCTCTATTAAAATTTTATTACACGATTGGTTGAAATAACATTGTACTTTACAAAAGTCATCAGCTTTTTCCCATTTAAATAGTATTTAAATATTAAATTAAAATAACATTAAGTATTAAGTTAAAAATAGCAATTTCCAATTTAAAGACTGTTTTTTCTTTTGCAATGGCTTCACACAAATTTTTAACATAAACTCGATAGGTTGTTTATTTGACAACATTCCTGGATGCTAGAGAATATCCATAAATATAGAACTAAAATCAACCCAGGGTTCCCAGGGATTCACTCACAGTGACAGCTGGCTGGAGGGTGGTCTGAGAGTGTGCAAACACATGGGGATTTGGGCTTTATCATCAAAGCACTAGTGAGCCCCAGGACTGAGCACACAGGGGGCAGCAGGGGCTGCAGAGCCCACTCTGTGGTACTTACGGAAGGGAGGGGATGGGTGGGGGGATGTGTTGGGGGGATGGGGGGATGTGTTGGGGGGATGGGGGGATGTGTTGGGGGGATGTGTTGGGGGGATGTCTGCAGGACCCTAGAAAGGGGTGAAGAGGGCAGAGCATTTGCAGGTAGATGATCATATTAGAACTGTTGCCTGCCTATACTTGGTTGGCTTCAGCGATCATAAAGGAAAGTGAATTCATTCACCAGACGTAGATGAGACAAAGTAAATGGACTTGATGTTTCCTTGAATGGAAATTGAGGAATATAACAGGTTTGGATGGAAGAAGGGAAGGTGGAGAAACAGACGGAGGGGCAAAACACCAGGAACCACCAAAGTGGAAGACAGGAGCCCTTAAAGTGGTGTTTCATCTTCACAATTAGCAGATGAAAGAGCAAGAAACTCAACATCATGCATATGCAGAGTTATTGTTAGAAAACATTTACATAGTGTGACTGACACAGTACAGTAACAAAAATCTGTTTGTGGAAATAGTTTGAAGTAAGCATACACAATTTCTTCATTTTAAAATTTTACTGAGATATTATTGCTAGTATTACAAAAATATAAAGAATATAAAGATTAATTAAGATAAAGTTTAATTGAATTCCTGTTCTAAGTTAAGATTTTGTAGGTAAGAGAAACATGGATTCCAAGGAAGAAATGGCAAGAGATCCTGGGATACTTTGGCTTCACCAGGTCAGGAATCATAAGGATTAAATAAAGAAAGCCACCGTGACCTGATGAGGGACTGCTTCCTAAGAGAACCCTGGTGTCCTGACAGCCATGTGGTGGTCTGAGCTCCCCCTTTTGTCCTGAGCATCACCTCATATCCTGAGCACCCCCTGGTGGTTCTGAGCAACCCCTGAGTGTCCTGAGTGTTCCCTGGTGGTTCTGAGCTCCCCCTTGTGTCCTGAGTGTCAACTCATGTCCTGAGCGCCCCATGGTGGTAATGAGCGACCGCTGGTGTCCTGAGCGCCCCCTGGTGGTTCTGAGTTCCCTCTTGTGTCCTGAGCACCACCTCATGTCCTGAGCACCCCCTGGAGGTTCTCAGCAGACTCTGGTGTCCTGAGCACCCCCTGGAGGTTCTCAGCAGACTCTGGTGTCCTCAGCACCCCCTGGTGTCTTCACCACCCCCAGGTGGTTTTCAGCAACCCCTGGTGACTTCTGAGTCCTCCTTTGTCAGCCTCCTACTGGTTCTGAGCTTCCCTTCGTGTTTCTGATCAGTGTGTACCACACAGTCCCCTCCTGTCTTTCTACAGCGAGGTTTGTGTCTGGGCTCATCACACAGATGTCCCCTGAGTCTCTCATGGTAATACATGGCCTTGTCCTCGGCTCTCAGGTTAGTCATTTTGAGGGAGATTGTGCTGACGAGGGTGTCCCTGAGGATTATGATTTTTCTTTGAATTCATAGAGGGTACCACTGGCAAATTCCACTTGAATGACTCCCTGTTGCTTCCCACACCAACTCCTGTCCTGAATTCTGCTGGGCTGAGCTCATGCTAAAGTCAATGAAGGTAAATTCAGAGGCTTTGTATAAAACACTCTGAGAATTGTTGGGCTGTACCATTTCTCTTCCAGATTCCACCAGTGAACTTCATGTAGGACTCATAAAAACACAGAGGGAACAGGCTGAGAAGCAGCCACAGCTAGGCTGGATCCACAGGGACCCTACCTCTGAGAATGATAAGAAGAGAAGCCCAGATTAGCAGAGACCCTAAGGTGTGGACACTGAGGAAGGGCACAGACATCAGGTGGTATCCCCTTCATGCACAAGGGATAAGGTGTCCTGAGATCACAGTCATTTCCTCCTTTCTGGGTGCAGTGTTATCTACCAGGAGATACTGTGATGGACTGTTGATTGGACTCCTGCTTGGAGGTGTTGCTTGCAAAAGAGCACCAGTTACAGTATTAACAAACGGGTTTTGCTTGGCTTATGTTACCCAGGAATAGGGGCTACTGTGGATTCTCAGGCAGTGGGTGTGGCCATGTAGCTCCCAAAAGATGCCGTCCTTTGTGTTAAGCTGCCAGGGCAGGTGGCTGCACAAAGCAAGGTGAGGGCTGGCCCAGGCGGGTTTCTGCTCTGAGTATCCGTGTGCAGGGCAAGCAGCAGCCTCTGTGGGTGTGGGGGACAGGGGTGCTTCACAGGCCGCTGGGTTGATGTTCCAGAGGGGACCATGTCTTCCTCTGCTGCACAGAAGTTTGTTCTGGGAGTGGGGAGTGGCAGCTGGTGGTAAGCCCCACACAGTTCCCACACACTTGGTGACGCAGATGCATCCCCGTGGTTTTCCACTGGCAGCAATGAGATCAGTTCCAGTCAACCTGTGATCAGTATCTGCAAATGCCAGGAGTCATAAGCTGTCCCCATGGAGACTGCAGCCATGGGTTTCATGCCATGCCCCTTCCTGTCTGCTGCAAAGCCGGGCACCAGCGCTCTTCCCTGCCCGGGCCCTGGCCAAGGGAGTTCGTCCCCACCCGAGGTTGTATCACACAGCCCTGTTGAGAGCTTCTTTCAACCTGTGACCAGTGCCTGAAATTTTTGGCTGTTCTCCCCAGGGTCCTCTGTGAAGACCATTAGGAAATAGCTGTCCTCAGACTGCAATGAGATCTGGGGGCTTATGGAAGGGTCTTCCTGCCACTGCCCTTACTTTTACATTCCACGACCCTCCAAGAGTGGGTCCTGGCACTGGGTGAGTTTAGAGCCTTCTCCTGTGGCCTGGACTTTCAGGATCCCAGGTGGGTGTGTGTATCCCAGAGGCAAACTCTCCCCTCAAACTCTGGGGACTCCCAGCCCTTCACCTGACTCACAGTGTGTGCTGCAGCTTCCTGCTTTTTTCAGAAAGTCTGCAGATTATCTCAGTCTTTCTGTTCAGTTCCTGCATTGCTTCTTGAAAATAAGTCCACAATGTTCATCTCTCCATATTAGTTTGTCCTTCCAAGTGGAAGAGGGATGCTAGCAGTGCCTCCAACCTGCCATCTTGGAATATAAGTTTGATTTTTTTATTCTGGAAACTTATTGAATCTCTTCATTGCTTCCAACCTTCTTCCGTGGAGTCTTTCGGACTTTTTATAAATAAGAGCATATAATATGAAAAAATATGTCTTACATTTATTCATTACTGTATGGATGACTTCTGTATCTTATTCCTGCCTAACTCTTCTGTCTAAAACCCCCTGTGCTATGTTGAATAATATTAGTGGTGGTGAGGATCTTGTCTAGTTTCTAGTCTTAGAGGAAGACAAAATTTTCCTCATCGAGTATAATGTTAGATGTGGGTTTGTTTTATGTTGTCTTTATTGTGTTGAGGTATATATTTTATGCATTTGTTCAGATTCTTTATAATGAGAGTGTGGTGGATTCTGTCAGCGGCTCTTTCTGAATCTATTGATATGGACATATAGTTTTAGTCCTTCAGTATTTTGATTTAATATATCACCTTTATTTGTGCAGGTTGAAACTTCATTGCATCCTAGAGATAAACCACACCTGATCATGGTGAATTCTGTTGTTAACGTGCTGTTGAATTTTGTTTGTCATCACTCTTGAGAGTTTTTGAAACTATGATAATCAGGGGTATTAGTCTGTAATTTCATTTATTTGTAGTTTCTTTTCCTTGCTTTGGAAATAGGGCCTTCCAAAATAAGCTTGGATGTATTCCTTTTTATTTTGTTGGAAATTTCAGTAGAGATTCTTTTTTTTTTTTTTGATAAAATTCAGTAATGAATCCATGAAGTTCTTGACTTTTCTTTGATTTGAGATGTTTGAAAAACCACTGACTCAATCTCTTTACTCACTGGTCTGTTCAGAATTTTTTTTTTTTTTTTTTGAATTGAAGTCTCACTCTGTTGCCCAGTCTGGGGTGCAGTGGCTCAATTTTGGCTTTCTGCAACCTCTGCCTCCTAGGTTCAAGTCCTTCTCCTGCCTCAGTCTTCCGAGTAGCTGGGACTATGGGACTACAGGGGAACACCACAAAGCCTAACTAATTTTCATATTTTTAGTAGAGATGGGGTTTCGCCATGTTGGTCACACTGATCTCGAACTCCTGACCTCAGGTGATCCACCCGCATGGGCCTCCCAAAGTGCTGCGAGTACAGGCATGAGCAACCACGCCCAGCCCAGATTTTTTATTTCTTAGTGGTTCAGTTTTGATAAATTTTAAAAAACATACAACCTATCTATTTATTTTAATTTATCCTTAACCAAACAGGTTCTAAAATATTTGCAAGATTACTCACAGGGAATCTATTTATGAAGGAAGTCTTTGTTATACCGAATACTTATGAATTGGCACAAAGATGAATTATTCAGGGCATATTATTAATGAAAACAATAACAAAAACAAGAGAACCTATTAATATTTCAAAAAGTGATTAAATGACTTTGTAAAAGTAAGTAGAAAATAAAAGGAGGGAGTGAGAGCGGATAGGAGGGAGGAAGGCAAGCAAGCAATGATTAACTGTGTAAAATTTTCACTAATTGAAATACTGTCATATTGAAGAGGTGCCTGTTAGGCAGGCTTTTGGTGTTAACTATGTAATATTCACCATGAAAAACCTTGTAGAACACACAAGAGCCCGCTCAGAGAATCCACCTCCCATGGTCAGGTCCCCTATCCAGTTGCCTTAGGGGCTGGGAACCCTCCCATGTTGTTCTCTGGTTCTGGCTCCTGAGGACAAAAAGTGTTTCCTCCGTGGATGATAGAGAGGTCCCTGGGGAGGGAGTCTCTGGCAGCTCACTCTGCACCTGCACTGTGGAGGGTTTTTGGTGCTCTCAGTGCTGGTTTCTCTCACTGTGACTTTTGCACAGTAATACGTGGCAGTGTCCGAGGCCTTCAGGCTGCTCCACTGCAGGTAGGTGGTGCTGATGGACTTGTCGGCTGAGATAGTGACGTGGCCTTGGAAGGACGGGTTGTATCTGGTATCAGAATCACCAGGATAGATGCTCCCCATCCACTCCAGGCCTTTCCCGGGCATCTGGCGCACCCAGCTGATCCAGCTGCTGGTAAAGCTGTATCCAGAAGTCTTACAGGAGATCCTCAGAGATTCCCCGGGCCTTTTCACCTCTGCTCCAGACTGCACCAGCTGCACCTCGGCACAGACTCCTGTGGGGGAGATACAAAATTTGAATTGGGGCTCCTTTCTCCCCATTCTTTTCTGTGACCTCAAACCCTGGGCAGGACTGACCTTGGAGAACAGCCAGGAGGAGGGCGAGGATGGCAGTTGACCCCATCGTGGTGGAGGACAGAAATGAAGCACTGAGAAATGAAGGACAGAAAATGAAGCACTGAGATCCCCAGCTGGGTGGTGAGGGAGACTCACTGTGAAGGGGAGCCCTTGGTTTAAGTGGGGAGGCCCCCACTTGGATTTGCATAGTTGTCACCCTGCCCTGAAGGGAAGAGTCTACAGGGTTTATAACCCAGAACCTCAAATGCAGAAAAAGACTGGCCAGAGCCTCCTGGGAGGGGCAGAATAAGGTCTCAATAATTCCTTACACCCTGCTTTTGTCCCTCTCCACAATTTTCCATGTTTCTTTGGGACTCATCCCAGGGCCTGCCTTTCCACCCTTCTCTGTGACCCTGTGAAGGTAATTAATCTAGATGAAACTATGTATGTTTAAAAAAATGAGAAATAGAGCCAAGAAAGGCCATGAAGAGAAAATTCAAATGCACATATGCCTGATAACAAGAACTACCAAAAAAACTACTCTCTCTTCCCTGGCAGTTTCACGAGCTGGACTGTGGTCTTGGCACCAAGCAAGGGCAGGACCACCTCAGGCCTTCTACAGTCCTCAAATTGATTAACTTGCCAGACCTTCACCCATGCAAAAATCACACAATTTTCCTGGCCATTTTGTCTTCTAGATTTCACACTCTGCCATTTCAACATGAATAGGGAATAGTTGTTTAGGTCTCTGAATTGCTGATGGACCTGAAGGGATCCCCGTTGCTGCACCCAACTCCTGGTAGTGCTGTTTCAAGTCCTTTGTGTCAACCCCAGCACCTTCTTGTTTAGTTCTTTCATTCTTTAACTTTTATTTTATGATACCAACGTTGCTTGGAAGAGGCCCTTAATTATCCCCTTTGTCTGCCCTGTTTTATGGTGAACCATTCTCATTTCCTTAGCACCTAAAAGATCCAAAGGAGAAGCCAAGGAAACACAAACTACACAGGTTCTAAAGCTATACAGGATCAGGGATCCAGGGCATCAGGAACATCCTACTTGAGGTTGGGATCAGAGACAGCCATCTGTCATGTGTCTGTTTTGAACTGTGGGTCCAGCATCCTCCCAAACATTCTCCTCTCATCTGCAGCACAGGAAGCCAGTGACACTGCTATGTCAGTCATTCTCACAGTCCATTGGCTAACTTTGTTCACAATCCGATGATATCAATTAATGATATCAATCATATCACAAATTGATGCCAGTTTCCACCCCTGGGCTACCTTCTGTGTGGCTCTTGTGTGTTGGTGTTGTTTCTGGACAACTGTACCCTTTGGTGGTGAATGGGAGTCTAGCAGCCTCGGCTCACAGAGCACAGTGCAGGGCTAGATGGGCATCTTTTTACTATTATTTTAGCTATCACAAATATTAATTGCATATTTGGGTTGTTCTTTGTTACTTTTACATTTCCTTATTCAGGGAACAACTCCTAGGAAGCTGTGTCTGTCATTTCTAAATTCAATGGATCACTTTCACTTCCTGCTCCTTATTGGAGCGCACACGCCATCTCATGCCATATCATTCCATAGCCATCTGGGCATTGAATGTCTTTTATCCCACACTTTCTCATCCTTTGATGTTATAAACTATCCTCTAGCCATGTGTCACAAGTCAGGAACTTTCTAGCATTCTCCACCTCTGATGTAATTGTGTTGAGTGTCCCAAGACCATCCTCAGGCTCCATAATCAATAGAAATAAAGGACTCAAGACAGGCTGTTATTCTTATCGGTGCAGCTTTATTATAGCAAATGAATATGAATTAAAACAAGCAAAGACACTAGGGAGAAGGCCCTGAGAATCCAAGCACAAGCACTCAGGTGTTCTTTCCCTGAGGATTCTCTTGTCCCCAATTCTCCCAGCAGTGATGTATGACACCACGTGTGAAGCACCGTCCACCAGAGAAGCTCACCTGAGTGCTGGGGCCCATCACAGATGTGTGTGGCACCTGCACAACTGACCTCCAGTGCTCAAATGCCCGCCCCTTGAGCAATAATAGGCGTTCACCATAAGTCATTATGAATTCAGCTAGTATAGTGTGCACCCAGGCTACACACAGAGAGTCACAGACACAAAGAAACAAAAATACATTTTAACTAATAAAATAATCATAATACTAAGAGATAAGAAGAATGTTTTGGAAGTGATTGCTACAGTTATGACCTTGATGGTGGGGATAACTTTGCAGATGTACACTGACTCCAAACTCACTGAGTTAACTATGTTAAATCATGTGTAGTTTTACAGATGTGAACCTTAATCAAGTGCTTTAATAACACTACCAGGGGGAGTTTGCCAAAAAGGCAGATATCATCTGCCAGGAGCTGAATATGGACCTGGCCTGAGAAAGCACTTTTTTGGGAATTTTCAGGGTTTGCACAACCCAAGCCTGCTTGGTAAACACTTTCCTGTACACAAGTCCAGGTGAGATGGAAACAGGCTGTTGGAATAAAAGGCAAGGCTCAGAAGAAAAGAGAAGTGGTGAACAAGGTATGACCCAATGTAGGGTCAGTGTGGATGGGAGGCGCGGCTGAGAGCCTGTGGGTGGAGAAGAATGTGGACCAGGGGCAGGAGGAAAAAAAGGCAGAGGGGTTCTTCCTGAGCCAAAGCAGATATTTCATGGAGGGCACGGGCAGGGGCATGCACAGGCACAGGCGAGTGCCATGAGTAGGGGAGCCATTGGGGTATAGACCCAGGACACATCATAAGAAATACAGACACTCCCAAGGCAGCAGGCACAGAAACAATGACAAGCCTCTACCTTGGGCTTCCATCCATATATCTAAGATAAAGTGAACTGGTTTTCCCACTCGATCACAATGACTGAATCTCACAGTCATTTCTGAAACACACAGTTATTGGTACTCACAGGTTCTGGACAAAACATTGATATCCCAAAATACACTAGTATAGAAAAAAAATAAGAATCTGCTTCTATCCAGTTTGCAAGGATTCAAGAGCAATTCAAGAGATTCTGACATTAGATTTATGCAAATATATGGTAACAATTTGTCTCTTCAAACTTGTACTCTGATGGTAATAAGAAACAAGTGACAACAATTGGCCTTGTATTATTATTTCTATCTACAATGATGGTCATTTTTGAGGCATGATAACCTAAGTGTCCTAATTCTGAACCCACATTTAGAACTGAGCAGCAATCACTGGCAGCAGGGTCCCCCACATGGAGACACACCTGACTCAATAAAGCTGCACTTGGGGGTCTCTGCAAGCTCCAAGGTGTGGAGAGGCAGCTCGCATCTCAGACACAGTTGGATCAATCTCTGCTCTTTCTCTGAGGAAGGTAAGGCTTAGTGTGTGGAAAGGACCAAATTTGCTTGACTCAAGATCTCTGCACCTGAACGAAACCAAAGAATGTGATCACCATGTGGTTTCAGCCTGGATTGAACAATTTCTTAGGAGAAGGGCAATGCTCTGCCAAATCCCTACTCAGAATTAAGAAATAATGCATGTGTTCAGGAGAAATGTGGACAGTTGTTTACAGATTCTTTTCTTAATCCTCTATGTCATCTGAGAGAAGCAAGAAAAATCATGGTTTCTATATAAAAATGCATAAACAGTGTGTTTCTCCTGAGAATGCAGCTCACATTTTTCCAACATCTGGGAACCCACAGACCAGGCACCCCGCTGCTGTTCTCTGACATCCATCACCCGGTTAATGCAAAGACACGTGTCCTGGGAGCTCCTCCCAGACAGTGATTATACACAGTGGAGATTGTAAGTCGTGTCTGCTGCTGGGACACAGGAGAGATCCCTGATGGGTGGGTTTGGCCCAGGGAGGCATCAATGGCTTTACTAGACTTAGAGTGGACCATGGCGTAATTAGGAGGTTTGATCAGAGTTCCCTGATTTCTCATGTCTTTGTCATCAGATCTGCATCCACGTCCGACAGTTTCCACAGCCTCCCTGGCCTCCTGTGACATCTTCTCCCTCAATTAGTGATTCATTCCATAGGGGCATATGATAAATTTTTTTCTAGTAGTAACCTTTTCCAAACCAGAGGTCTCAGTGGTAGGCAGATAACCATAAATACAGAGAGGCTCCCAGGAGAATGCATTTGGTGCAGAAGAAGCCACAGGGCCTGACAGGAAAGCAGCCCTTGAACTCCACCTGCCCCTGTCCTGGGCTGCTCCTGTCTCCTGTGGGTGCAGAGTGCCCCCTGCAGCCAAGCCACCCCCCCATCCCGCAGGGCGGTCTGTCTCTGAGCCCACGTGGACTTCCCATCACAGTGTCTCCTGCACAGTTTTACCCTCCCGTGTTCTGGGTTCTCAGGCTGTTCATTTGCTTGTACAGCATGTACTTGGTGTTGTCTCTGGAGATGGTGAGTCTACTCCTAACATAGGCTGCATCGTATTGATGAGTTTCACCACACTATGTAACTGCAGCCCATTCCAGCCCCTTCCCTGAGGCCTGCAAACCCAGTGAATCCCATAGCTACGGAACGTGAATCAAGAGGATGCACAGGAGAGCCTCAGGGACCCCTCTAAGCTGTACCAAGTCTCCCCCAGACTCTGTGAGCTGCGCCTCACACTGGACACCTGCAAACAGAGAGACATTCTGGTTAGAAACTGTCACATAGCCACCGTTTCTTTCACAAGCATCCACTTGACCTCTCAAGATGTGCTGGAACTGAAGGTCCAACGTCACCTTTGAGGGCCTTGGTCCACTGCGAGGTCATTACACCTGCTCTGCCTTCAGGAATCTGCGGCTGCCGGGAAGGGTCAGGAGAGTGACCTCTTACTTACTGCTCACCGGTCTCGAGTCACAGAAATTTAAATGCAGAGTTTCACATGTTCAATTCTATGAAGGCAGCAGATAACCTGAGAGAATACAATAGTACACATAGGAGGATTGATGAAAACAAAAATTAACAATTTAAATTTTAAAAATCACATAAAAAAAATCGCTGGCCGTTGGATTTAGTTTTCTTTGAAAAATTAAAGGCACATATTGTAAAACTGCTGTTTTTAAAGCATATGGAAATGTATTCTTAATTAGCCTATATACTGCCAACCACTGTGTGTTTGTATATTTGTGTGTTAGAGAGAGACATAGAAAGAGACAGAGTCAGAGAGATACAGAGAGAGAGAGATAGAAAGAGAATACAGACAGAAGAAGAAACACAAAAAAGGAGATAAATGTTACATAAAAGTATTATACTTTACAAGGTCATTGAATAAGGTGAGAGATGTGGTCTTTAATGGTCACATAAGGCAGAAGCAACAAATTCTTACACTAGATGTGATTATACACGTATATAAATAACATATTCTAATTATATTATACACGCACCTTAGCGTAGGCATAGCGTAGAGTATCTAATGGTGAAATGTGAGGGTTACGGGCAACCCATTCTCCAACTTGGGCCGTGTTTTCATGGAGCCGGAGTGCCCTTTGTTGGTCCTGGGCCCCTCTCCAGGGAAGTTTGTGTCTGGGATCACACTGACGTCTTCTCTGTTCCTCTCACAAGAATACAAGTTTGTGGCAGTTGGTCACAGAACTCAGCTGCAAGAAAATTTGACACTTGGACATGGATCTGGAGATGGTGACTGAGCTCGTGAGGAGTGGATTAGAATTTGTGCTCCCTCGTGACCTATGCCCCTGATCCACTCCCTTGACTGAGGACTGGCAGATCCAGCTCCAGCAGGAAGCGCTGGCTGTGATGGAGAATCCAGAGACAGCACAGGTGAGGGAGGGGGTCAGTGAGGGCCTCACCAGGCCGATAAATGACCATGAAACACGGTGGTTGGTGTGCACGGGTTCTGGAAAACTAACTGAAATTCCTACATACACACATTTTGGTAGGAATGAAGAATTCACTTTTGTTCAATTTGTGAGATTTCTAGACAATTCAGCAGATTCTGAGAATAAATCCAGGCACATATGTGGTAAACTTGCAACCAAATTAAAAAGAAACTACTTTCAGTGGAATGGATATTGAATTGTTTTCTTTTACTATAAAGAGGGTGATTTTCAGAATAGAAGTGAGGCATGATAGCCTAATGGCATCCTCTGTGTCTCCTGAGAGAAGCAAGTAAAATCGTGGTTTCTATATAAAAATCCATCAACAGTGCCTTGTCCCTGAGAATGCACCTCCCATTCCTCCAGCATTAGGGAGCCCATGATCTGGGCACCAGCTGCTGCTCTCTGAGGTCCATCATCTGGTTGGTGCTAAACACACACGTCCTGGAAGCTCGTCCCAGACAGTGAGTGGGCGCAGCGGAGATGAAAAGGCACGGCGGCTGCCAGGCACATGGCAGATCCCTGATGGGCACCTAGAGCTCAGGGAGGCCTGATGGCCTTGCTGGACTTAGTTTGGACCACATGGTACTTAGGGAGCTCCATCAGACTCCCCATTTCTCCCTCACTGCTTGTGAAACTTGAATCCTGGGCAGACAGTGTCCACAGCCTCACCCGGCTTCTTGTCCCCTTTTCTTTCTCCATCTGTGACACCTGCTTTAGGGGTGTTTGATAGCGGTTCCTCTTATAATAAACTTTACAAACTTAGAAACCTCAGTAGTAGGCATATAACTGTAAATATACGAGGCCCTCTGGGGAACTGTTAGATGAGAGGAAGCCAGAGACCCTGAAGGAGAGCAGCCCTTGACTTCCACCTGCACCTGCCCTGGGGCTGCACCTGCCCTGGGGCTGCACCTGCCCTGGGGCTGCACCTGCCCTGGGGCTGCACCTGCCCTCTGTGTAACCTGAGCACCCCCTGGTGGTTCCATACGCCCCTGCAGGGAGGTTTGTGTCTGGGCTCACACTGACCTCCCCTCACTGTGTCTCTCACACAGTAATACACGGCTGTGTCCTCAGCTCTCAGGCTGTTCATTTGCAGATAGAGGGAGTTCTTGGTGTTGTCTCTGGAGATGGTGAATCGGCCCTTCACAGAGTCTACATAGTATTTCTCACTTCCATCATACTTTATGTCGGCCACCCACTCCAGCCTCTTCCCTGGAGACTGTCGGATCCAGTTCATCCTGGTGCTACTGAAGGTGAATCCAGAGGCTGCACAGGAGAGTCTCAGGGACCCCCCAGGCTGGACCAAGCCTCCCCCAGACTCCACCAGCTGCACCTCACACTGGACACCTGCAAACACAGAGACACCCTGGTCAGAAACTGCCACACATATTCCCAGTTTCTCTCACTCATATTCACGTACATTCAACTCATTCTCCATGAATCACCTTTGAAAATAGCAACAAGGAAAACCCAGCTCAGTCCAAACTCCATGGCGAGTCCTGTGTGTGCTGTGTTGATCACCGAATAGAAACACCTGGGAATTCTAGGGCTGGGGCTCCCAGAACTGCAGGGTCAGGGCTGGGCTGCTTTTCATCAGCAGAGGGAGGGACCTATTTGCATGTCTCCTACTGTATAGCAAGCTCTGGGGTGGGGCGCCTGAGGAGAGGGCAGGGCCCAGAGCAGATGAGTGTTCTGCAGGAGTTTAGAGATATTGATACGATTTTGGAAAATGTTGTTTCTTATTATAAATTTGTTTTGTGATAAAGTCTTTAAACCTACAATTGTATTTGTAACTTATTTTAAAAAAGTTTTACTGAAGTACAGTGGACCTGTGAAAACTGCATATATTTAAACTTATCAGCAATCAATCATCTTATTTAATTTTTACATATGTGGAGAAATCAATGGTATGTAGTATCAATGTTATTTCCATGTTAAAGATGGAAAATTACCAGCAGAAGCACAGATGGGTGGTACAATGTTCCCAGAGATCACATTTGGTCAGAGTGAGCCCGGATACCTGGGTCTGTGCTTCTCACCACTGGGCCTGGCTGCTCCCTGAATCAAGCCCAACACAGTGTGGGTCACCCCAGTGATATTTTCAGAACTTTCTTCCTGTAATGAAAGCATGGTGTGATGTGTATGCACTATTGTGTTTACCTAATGAATGTAAAGAGAACACATTTTATGCAGTTGTATTTTCATAAATGTCAGACATTCATCATGTTAGTGTCTATTTTTCCATGAATCTGTACTGAACAAATTATTCATTCATTGATTTGTAATACTCTTATTGAGACATCATTACTATACAGTAAATATTGCATGAAATGTTTGGTTTAACAAGTGCTCAAGCCGATCCTGGTGGCACACAACGGTAGTTTCAGCTACTTAGATGGCAGATGCAGCAGGATTGTTGGAGACCAGAAGTTGGAGGCTACATTGAACTATGATCCCACCACTGCATTCCAGCCTGGGTCACAGAGTAGGACCACATCTCTTCAGAAACAAACAAAACAAAATGTAATTCCACGTGTGCTCATCTGTGCATCCACAAGAAACATTCAGATAATGAACAAATAAATGACACTTAAAAGTTTCCTTGTGTTCCTGTGCAATTCCTTCTTCCCAATTATTTTCTTCCCTCGCCATATTTTGAGTCAATCCTTCACATTAAATACTTTGGTTTTGAGTTTCAAGAATTTACTATATGGGAATTATATAGTATGTGTTTTATTTGTGTGGCTTCTCATGCATCATAACTACTTGTGATGCAACCAAGTTGAGCATCAACAATGTCTTGATTCTAGTGATAGATAATATTACAGTACATTAGCACATCATTAGTGTTATATATATATATATATATATATATATATATATATATATATATCTTCTTGAATCATTTCTAGTTTGAGTATTACACATAGAGGTGCTACTCAGCTTGGAGATGTAGGCATCCCATAAAAAATGGGTTATTCTTACAGCAACACTAAACTTACTGATCTGCAAATTAGCACATTTTTCTTAAATACATCAGATTTTTGATGTTATAGGACAAACAATATATCTGAAATCTGAAGAGAGATAAGGACTTGCAGGGAAATAAACAGGAATAGACGATAATCTTTTCTGGGGCAGAGGCTGCCAAATGTCATTTAAGCTAGCACAAGATTAAAGTAGACATATTCATTGGATGGTTTCAATTCTGTGTGATAGAGAAGTTATTGTTTAAATTCTCAGAGTGTATACAGTTGAGGAATTCCTCCTGCTATTGAACCTTTTTCTTCAGTCCTGGGGACACATCACAAAATGCTCCAGCCTCTACCCCTTGGGACGGTGCAGTCTGGGAAAGCAAAACAGCAACTACAGCTGAAATGCATCCAGACACACCTCCCCATCACCACTACCTTGCAAGAGAAATTATCTGCAGAGGTAAAGCCATCAAAACTGCTCTTCTGCAGACACTGGAGAAACCAGTAAGAACTGGGAGGGGACAGAGGAATGCACCAAATCCCTGTCCAGGCCGCCATCTTCCCTCAGGAGTGACAACCTTATTCAAAAGGAAAAGGCAGTAAAGAGGAAACTGAAGAAATCAGTGGGAAGACATAGGGGTTGCTGAATGAATATATGAATAAAAATGAAGAGGCCAGGTGTGATGGCTCATGCCTGTAATCCAAGCCACTCTGGGATGCCAAGGCAGGAGGATCACCTGAGGTAGGGAGTTAAAGACCAGTCTGACCAACATGGAGAAACCCCGTCTCTACTAAAAATACAAAATTAGCTGGGTGTGGTGGCACATGCCTGTGATCCCAGCTACTCAGGAGGCTGAGGTAGGAGAATCGCTTGAACCTGTGAGGCAGAGATTGCAGTGAGCTGAGATCACGCCACTGCACTCCAGCAAGAAGAAAGAAACTCCATCTCAAAAAAAAAAAAAAAAAAAAACAAAAAAAAAAAAGAATGAGAAGAATCAGCCAAGTGTATATGAAGGCCCTGGAAACCTAGCTACTTGCTACTCAGGAGGCTGAGGTGGGAGGATTCTATGAGCCAGGAATTCAAAATCACAGTGAGCTATGGTCACACCACTGCAGTCCAACCTGCACAGCAGAGTGAGACCCCGTCTCAAAAAAAAAAAAAAAAAAGAATTAAGTATTTTACACAATTGTAAAGCTACTGAAATAGAAGAAGTTAAACTGCACATCCTCACGTATCCTCTGGCACTTCTGATATTTTGAAGAAGACAGGTGACCTAAGACCTTCAGAACAAGCTGATGATCTCAAATCATGAAAAGCTTCCACACAAGACATTCGACCAGAATCCTCCTCCATATCCTCGTCCTACACATTATTCTTTTGCTTATAAACAGTCTTGTCATATTCTGCAGACCTGGCTGTTGTCCACCCATGTTGGAGTCTTGTCTCGTTTCTTACACATCAGTTGTATAGTTGCTATTTAGAGCAAGTCTTCAGACTCCGTGTTTAGGCCTGACTGCTGACCACTTAAGGCTCTTTCCTCCATCATTTTTTTTTTTTTTTTTTTTAAGCATACAAGGAAAATCTAGTTAGAAATCACAGGAGCTCCCTCATGTGATGCCAGTTTGACCTTGAAACCCCACAAAACCCTTCCTGCAAGTAGGATGCTCTCCCTAGCCCCCTACCAAACCGTGATAAAAACCCTGAGCTGGTCTCCTTCCTTGCTCTATCAAGCCACTTTGGACCTTCATGAGAGACCTGCCCTGCTCTCAGCAGACTCCTCAAGGATGCCGGTAACTAACATTTCCATACTCACTTGGTGTGAGTGTGTAGCACTACCAGACTCAACATCCACAGAAAATTTTAGTCGAGATCTCTGCATTTGCATGGTGTCAGTTACACAACGGATGCTGGGAGCTTGGTGTCACAGCAACTTCCCAAGGACATGCCTGCTCCCTGAGTTAACTCCAGAACACAGTTGGATGTGCCTCCTGGGGTTTGAGAAGCTCTCTTCATGTACTGAAATCCTGTCGTTATGTTTTTGTATTCTAGTGTTTCCCTAAAATTATAGCGAGATCCAGGATTCATTCATGTGTATATTCAAGGACTCTGATTTTTGTGTATTTTATTCATCTCTCTACCACTCTTTCTATCAAATTATACATTTTAAAAGTTGCAATATTTTAATGAGGTGAAATTAGCAAATAAGAATCTTTACATAAAGTGTACAATTTTACAAGTAGACATAATCCTCACTTTTCCTAACAGAGAAAAAATAAATTATCCTAGAAATTTCCTTTTGCTCTCCTATAGTTTCTCCTTTCTACACCTTCCTTTCTTGTACCATGTCCACAATCAACTACAGATCTTTTTATGTAACTTTAAGTTCATTTTTACTTTATAGAAATTATAGAAGTGGAATTGTACATATGCGCTTGTATTTTTTTGCCTTATTTTTCTCATTCAGGTATTTGTTACTTTAAGCATGGTGTTGAGTGTATCCGGCACTACTTGATTGTAACAGTGGGTATTATTCCAGTAAAAGAATTTGCCACAATTTGTTTACCAGTTAAGCTGCTGACTAACACTTGGATCGCTTTTGGTCTCTGGGTATAATAAACAAAGATGCTACTTAGCTTATTGAAGTAACCAGCTAAGAAACACATGGTTCTTATTTTTACATGACATGAATAGCAGGCAAAGCAGAAGAGCTGCACACTAATCAATTTGCTTCAATACATCAGATAATTAAAGTTGGGGAGCTCTGTGCATGTGTCAGTTCATGTGTTTTTGTGTGAAAGAGAGAGAGAGAATGGAGGAGAGACCAAGAAAAAAGAGACCCCACATGTTTGGACCATAATGTATGAGGTACTCAAGTAAATACAGGGACTTGGTGCCTGATGGACAAGGTCCACATAAGATGGAGAGGACAACTTGATGCACCTCCATATGAGTATATATATTAGTATTTATATAAATGCCATTTTCTAATCATATAAACAAACAGTCAGACAGATTAGAAAAGATGTAGTGGAGGGGTCTGGTGGTGAAATATGATGGTGAAAACAACCCACATCTACAGCCCCTTTTCTGCCCTGTTGCATCTGCCCCAATACTGAGCCTTGATCCTGCTCATCCTGACCCCCTGACAATCATCCTAAGCCCCCGTACTGCCCGAGTGCCCCCTGCTGGTCCTATGCACCCCTGCAGGGAGGTTTGTGTCTAGGCTCACAACGAAGTCCCCTCATTGCTTCTTTTCCTTAAAAATGCGTACTTGTGTATTCAGTAGACAAAAGCTCAGCTGTAAGAATTGGTTCTTGCATGTGGATATGGACTCTTGAGAAGTGGGTTGTAATTTGTGCTCCCTTCACAACCCATGAACCTGATCCACTCCTGTCCGTCTTCTAGGGGCAGATACAATTCTAGCCGGAAACACTGGTTATGATGGGGAATCCCGAGACAGTGCAGGTGAGGGAGAGGGTCTGTGAGGATGTCTCAAGCCAGAAGTGTGCTGAGAAACACAGTTGTTGATGTTAACGGGTTCTGGACAACAGGATGAAATTCCCAAATACACACATTTTTATGAGAATAAAGAGCTCACTTTTGTCCAATTTGTGAGTCTCCTAGAACAATTCAGTAGATTTTGAGGTTAGATTAAAAAATATTGGCACGTTTCTTTTCTCAAACTTGCAACCAAACAAAAAAGAGAAACTGCTGTTAGAAAAATGAACATTGAATTATTACCACCCTGTGTGATAATGATGATTTTTAGAAATGGAGTGGCCTGTGATAACTTAAGAGTGTCTTAATTCTGAGCCCACAATTAGACCTGAAAAGCAATCACAGGGAGTGAAACACCTAACTCAGTGAAGCTGCATCTGGCGGTCTCTGCAGGCCCCGAGTGGTACAGGAACAGCTCCTCCCTCAGACTCAGAGTGAGGACAATTTCTGCTCTTTATCTGGGGAAGTGAAGGTGAGTGTGTGGAAAGAACCAAACTTACTCTAATCAAGATCTCTGCACATGGAGAGAAACCAAAGAATAGGAGAAATGACTGGTTTCGGTTTAGATCGAACAATTTCTTATGAGAAGGGCAATACCATGTCTGGATCCTGCACAGAATTAAGAAACAATGAATTTGGGGTAAAGTAGAAAATTACAATTGTTTGCAGATTTTGTTAATTAAATATGTAATCTGAGAAAACGAAGTAAAATCGTGGTTTTTATATAAAAATCCACAGTGTGCTGGCCCTGAGAATGTACCTCCAATCCCTCCAACAACAGGGAAGCCCAATAGACCAGGCCGCCAGCTACTGGACTGCACTCTAACACCTGTCACCTGGTGTGTGCCGAAGACAGCCATCCTGGGAGCTCCTCCCAGACAATGATGGTGCACAGTGGAGACACTAACGCATGGCTGCTGCTGGGACACAGTGGAGATCCCTGATGGAGAACTGTGCTCAGCGAGGCACCAATGGCTTTTGCTGGAGATAACTTGGACCACAGGGTCATTAGGGAAGCTCCATCAAACTCCCACCCTTCTCCGGCACTACTTGTGAGTCTGGCATTGTGGGGTAGCAGTATCCACAGACTCACCCTGCTGCCTGTGCATTTTTCTGCCTCCAATACTTCCATCTGTTTTGGGGACATATGAGAATGCTTCCTCTTTTAAATTAGTTTTCTGATCCAGGGACCTCACGCCGGGCACAAAACAGAAATGTGCAGAGGCTCAGAGGGGAAATGTTAGAAGCAGATGAAACCACAGACACTGAAGGAAAGCAGCCCTTGCCCACCCCTCCATCTGCACCTGCCCTGGGGCTGCACCTGTTTTGTGAGTGCTGAGTGTCCCCTTTCTGCCCAGACTTCTTTCTTCTTTTTGCAGGAAATTTTGTGTCTGTACTCACACTGATGTTTCCTCACTTGGGACCTTATGTACAGCCATAGAGAGCCATGTCCTCAGCTCTCAGACTATTCATTTGCAGATACAGCGAGTTCTTAGCATTGTCCTTGGAGATGGAGAATCTGCCCTTCACATAGTCTCCATGGCATATCTGACTTCCATCATATTTTATACCTATTACTCACTGCAGCCCTTTCCCTGGACACTGGTGAACTTGGCTAATTCACAAGCTACTGCAGGCGAATCTGGAGGCTATACAGGAAAGTCTCAGGAGCTTCCCAGGTTGTCTCAGGTCCTCTATGGACTCAATCAGCTGCACCTCACACTGAAAACCTGCAAATGCACGAACATCTCAGTCAGAAACTGCCAAACATATCCACTGTTTCTCTGACTCATATCCACTCACTTTAGTTCTCTGTGAGTCACCTTTGAAAATAACAACAAGAAAAATTCAGCTTGGTTCAAACCCCATAGTGAGTCCTCTGTGTTCAGTGCTGGTTACCAAATGGAAAACCCTGGGAATCCCAGGGCTGTGGCTCTTCTCCCAGAGCTACAGGACCAGGTCTGGGCTTGTTTTCACCAGGAGAGGGAGGGCATGGTTTTCACGTCTCCTCCTCCATTGCAAGATCTGATGTGGGATGCCTGAGGAGAGGGCAGTGCCCAGAGCAGATGTGAGACTCCTGGAGTTTAGTGGCAACGGGCAGCATTTGGGAAAATAGGATGACTTATAATGTGACTGTGCCATGAAACTCACTTAGCAATTATTATATTTTACACCTGTGTACAAATACAAATGTGACTACTTTAAGCAAACTTTAAGAGATATAAAGGGAGAAATAGAAAACGATACAAAAGAGAGAAGACCTTAATACCTCATCACAATCATATATAGCAAATCCAGAAAGAAAATTCTTAAGCCTCTGAACTTGAACAACACTATTGAACAAATTTACCTGAAAGACATTTATAGAACCTTCCAACCAAAACCCATATAATACACATACTTCTCAAGCACACATTGAACATTCTCCGTGATATGTTACATAATAAAATTAGCCTTAACACATTCAAAGAAGTAATGACAACCCTTCTCTAACTCTTTCAAAAATTGGTGAGGAGTCAACCTTCCAAACTTTTTTGAGGCTACCATTACAGTAGTACCAGTAATAGTCAAAGGCATCAGAAAAAAAGAAAAGAAAACTATAGATCCATATCATCAGTAGACATAAATTAACCACCCCCAAAATAGTAAACTAAATTATAAAGTTTTTTAGAAGGCCATACACCATGACCAACTCAAATTTATTCTAAGATGCACGGATGATTCAACATCCTCAAATCAATTTGGTACACCCACATTAAAAAAAACTAAAAAAACCTCACTTTTAATCAGACATAGAAAAAAACTTGAAAAAATTCAGGGTTTCATTATAAAACTCTGGATAAATTAGAAAGACAAGAAAACAACTTGAATATAATAAAATTCATTAAGAAAAGTCACAGCTATTATACTCAATAGTAAAAGGTTAGAATATTTGGGTCTATTATCTGTAACAAGGTAAGAATAAAGCTTTAGGGATTTCACTTCCAGGCCTCATCATTTAGTACAAACAGAGTAATAAATCAGAATGGCAGTGGCATAAATGTATACAGAGAGCTTAGATACAAACCCCCATATTGATGGCCAGCTGATTTTCAGTGTGAGAACCATCGATATACAATGGCTAAACTATATTGTCTTTCAAAGAGCGAGTTATGAAAACTGGATTTTCACATGTAAAGAGCTAAGAATTTTAGGTTAGAATAAACACAAAACTTAATTCTAAATGCTTTAAATATTTAAATGCAAAACCCGTAATTGTTTGATTCCGACAATATTCAAAAACTCTTCTGGTTTGCACAACACAGAATCAATTCAACATCCACATCTCATTCTGAACAAGCAAGCATATGCCCTTCAGTCCCCCTGGGCCGTTCAAACTTCCAGATGACTCTTCCCGCAACACAGTGGAGGGTCCCAAGCACTGGGGAAAGAAGAAAGTCCCATCATCCTCTCCCCACGTGGCTGCAGGAGCCACAGCCTGAGCCCACCTGAGCTCCAGCGAAAAAACTTGAGCCCTGGAATATAGACCATATATCGATCACACCTTTCTTTTCATGGAGCAGAAAAAAAAGTGAAAAAGTGAGAACAACTAAAAAGAATGAAAATGGATTGATAGCAAAACGTGCAAGAGATGAGTGTTGATACAGCTTTGCATAGTTTAATATCAGGAGAAGAGTCAGACGTGAAAGCTAGAAGGATTTATATAACACTAACTCTGGCCCAGCCTCTCTCTTGGCTGAAATCAGAATCTCCAAAGCCTTTTCTAATCAGGGAATTAAACTTAGTTTCCTGTCCTGAGTCTGATTGGAGAAGACCCACCAGGCACCACTGAGCTTCCTCATGTCTCTGATCCTGGTGACTATGGTTGAAGACGTCTCATGCCTGGAAGTGGTGATATGCATTTTGTGCCTGTGAGACTAGGCCTTTATATTACAACTTTTTACAAGGTGTATATTTGGAGATTTGTTTTTACAAGGTGTATATTTGGAGAACTGTAAATTAGTGAGGTTCTCTGGGAAACCGTTAGATGGAGAAAGAAGTTCCAAACACTGTAAGAAAACCAGCTCCTACCCTCTATCTGCATCTGCATCTGAGGTTGAATCTGATCAGTGGGACCTGAGCGCCCCCTGTAGTCTATTTCCTCCACGTGTTTCAGCACAGAGGTTTGTGTCTGGGCTTACCCTGACTTCCCCTCACTGTCTGGCACAGTAATACATGGTCGTGTCCTCAGCTCTCAAACTGTTCATTTCCAGATAGAGGGTGTTCTTGGCATTGTTTCTGGGGATGGTGAATCAGAACTTCACAGAATGTGTGTAGCGTGTGCTACTCCAATCACTACTAACACATGAGACCCACTCAAGTCCTTTCCCTGGAGCCTGGCAGACCCAGTACATCCAGTTGCTACTGAAGGTGAACCCAGATACTGTACAGGAGAGTCTCAGGGACCCCCCAGGCTGTTCCAAGTCTCCCCCAGACTCCAGCAACTGCACCTCACACTAGACGACTGAAAACAGAGGCATGCTGGTCAGAAACTGGCATATATTTTCAGTTTCTTTAACCTTTATCCACTCACACTCAAAATCTCTAGTTCACCTTGAATCCACTTTTAAAATAGTAATAAGTAAATCCCAGGTTAGCCCAAACCCCATGGTGAGTCCTCTGTGTTCAGTACTGATTACCAAGTGGAAAAACCTTAGAATTCCAGTGCTGAGGCTCCTCTCTCAGAACTGCAGGGTGAGGCCTGGGCTGGTTTTCACCAGAGAAGGAGGGTCCTTTGCATACCTCCTACTAAATAAAAAGTCTGGGGTGGGACACCAGAGGAGAAGGCATTGCCCAGAGAAGCTGATGGTGTCCTGCAGGAGTTTGGTGACTGATGGTATTTGGAAAATATGCTCTCTTACTAAGAAATTGTGCTGTGATAAACACTTAGCTTTAAATATGTGTGTAAATTATGTCTGTGACACTCAAGGTTTTTTCCGTTTACAGATGTGAAAGTAAACCAGGTCACAGAGTGCCTATGTCTGTGTTTAAGTGCTCATGTCTGAGATGAGTGAGTTCCGGTATCTGAACCTGTGCTCCTCATCACTGTGCTCCCTGAACCAGGACAGAGCTGGACATGTCTAGTGTGGTTTGCAAAACTCATTGCCTAGAATGAGAACATTGTGATTCTGTTACACTCTAGTGTTCACCTAAAATTATGACGAGAACTAAGGTTCATGCAGATAAATTTTAAGGTGTGACTGGCATTTAATACTGTTATCCATGTTCTATGAGTTCTTCTTTGTCTAATTTTTTCATTTGTTTACTTTTAATAAATTTGATGAGATTTGAGATTTTAACTTCACATATTTAAAGTATCCAATTGATAAACATCACATAACTTTCACCACTATCAAATAAGGTGGACAAGTGAGTCCCCTCAATTTTTTGTCCTGTTTGACATTTCCTCCTCCTTTCCCTTTCCCTTCTTCTACCATTTCCTCAGGCAACAACTGACCTTCATTAGATTATTGTAGATGAGTTTTTATTTTCCAGAATTTATAGAAATGGAAGAATTTTGTAATTACAGTTATTTGTCTTATTTTACTCAGCATAAGTACTTAGATATTTTACCTTATTGTTATGTGTATCAGATATTTATTGATTAAAAATGATGTGTATTATTTCAGTAAATGAATTCAATGTAATCATTTTTCCTATTAAGCAACTAATTAATATGTGGAATCTTCTGTTACTCTGGGTTTTACCAAAAATATCTGCTACTCCACTTGGAGAAGTACATAGATACGAATTTTTTATTTTGTATTTTACAACAACGACAACAATGACAGATAAACAAAAATATAAAATTTGGCAAATTGTCTTTAACACTTCAGATAATAGAAGTTTTAAGACAAACAACAAATCTGAAATTTAGGGAGAGACAAGTTCTTGTAGAGAGTAACAAAGTCAGGGTATGAGATTACCTGAGGCAGAGCCTGCCGTATGAAATATAGTCAACTACAACATAAGGCTTCAAATTTATTTTGGATTGCTTGAAGTCAAGGGTGGTGAATGTGCTCCAGAGTAAAATTCTCAGGGACCAAATAGTGAAGAGCCTTCCTGTTCTCTTGAACATCTGTGCCCTAGAAAGTGGGCAGTCACATAAATCATTCTGTACCAATGTGTCTATCTGGGAGAGAATGAGAGCCCGCACTTCTAAACACATCCAGACCCACCTCCCTTATCACCACTACAGAACTAAGAAATTAAACTTCAGGGGCAAGCCTCTAAAACCAATATCCGAAGGGCTTAAATAGATCCTCTAGAGGATGGAACAAGGCAACAATACAAAGCCAAGCAGAAATGAAAACCCCATTGTTGCTATTAAGGCTGTAATCAGTTGGCTCTAGCTTGGGTAGCTTGGCATTGATATTCTGGTTGGGTCGGATTCCAATCAGCACAGAATGGGAGAAGGTAAAATGCCATGGTGTTTCAGCAGGTTCAGCTCTCTCCGAGTATTCCAGCCTGCATTTGTTTACAGTCGGTCTTACAAATAATGAACATCCCTAGACACCTCTCAATTATTATCCCCTATATCTCAGAGAAATTGGCATGTCCGTCTGCAGATTAAGCCTGAATATCAGTCAGAAAGAAACTCTAAAATAAAATTATATTTACTTGAGAATAAACATAGCAATGGGAATGTGCAAGGGCACATTTAGGTGGGTAAATGAGGCAAGTGTTTTAAAGGAAAAATGAGGAGGGCTACATATGCGGTTTTGAGAAAATTAACCTGTGAGAATATGACCAATAACGGGGTGGCATCAGCCTAATATTGGACAGGCAGTGCTGGGCAGATGTACTTGGAGAAGTAATTATTTTAAGGTTGTGCTGGCCTTTTTGCAAGGTTGTGGTTTTGCAGAATCAATGACACTTCTTGTTATGGAAGACGTGTGTGAGAACCCTCCCTCAAGGCCTTCCCAGTTCCATTTCCCAGGGTTTTAACACAAATTGTTCCATCTGGATTCTGACAACTTTCACAGTCTAACATTGTGGTGAGAAAAGTGACTCACCATAATAATGTCAAAAGCAAAAAAAAAAAAAAAAAAAAAAAAAATTAACTCAGCGCTGATACTGTATTTTATATTTCACTGTCAAGAGAAGGTTCATATATGGAAGCTGTGAGGTTTTATATGACACTGACTCTGGTGCAGACTCTCCCTTGGCTATGATCATATGATCAGAATCCATAAATAGGATTCAAATCAGGGAATCTCACTGAGGTTCCTCTTCTGAGTCTGATTGGAGAAGGCTCGCTAGAACCCCTAAAATTTTTCAGGACTCTGATCTTGTTGACAATGGTTGATAATTTTTCTTCTCTATAAGTGTCAATATACATTTTGTGCATGGGAAAATATGTCCATATATATACACATGCACACACACAGAGAGAGAAATGACAGTGGTAGGCACAGAATTCTAAAGTTAGAGGGATTCTGTAGTGAAAGTGCCAGAAGAAGATGAAGTCTCACATCCTGAAAGGAAACCAGCCCCTAACCTCCATGTGCACTTGCCTCTGGGGTTGACTCTGATCACTGGGTCCTGAGTGTCCCCTGCAGCTGATTTCCTGGCAGCGTTCCTATAAGGAGGTTTGTGTCTGGGCTCACACTGACTTTTCCTCATTGGATCTCTCGCACTGTAATAGACAGCTGTGTCGTTAGCTTTCAAACTGTTTATTTGCAGATACAGTGAGTTCTTGGTGTTTTCTCTGGAGATGGTGAACCGGCCTTTCACGGAGTCTGGGTAGTATGTGCCTCCACCGGTAGGATTAATGTGAGACCCATTCCAATCCCTTCCCTGGAGCTTGGCGCACCTAGCGCATGCCATAGCTACTGAAGGTGGATCCAGAAGCTGCACAGGAGAGTCTTGAGGACCCACAGGAGAGTCTCGGGGACCCCCAGGATGTGCCAAGCCTGCCCCAGACTACACCAGCTGCACCTCACATTGAACACCAGTGGACACAGAGACATTCTGTTAGAAACTGCCACACAACTGCACTGTTTCTCTCACTCGCCTCCACTCACACTCAATATTTCTAGTTCTTCTTGAATCACCTTTTAGAACAGCAAAACCCAGTGCAGCCCCAACTCCATGGCATGTCTTCATTGTGCAGTGCTGATCACTGAGTGGAAGCACCTTGGTATTCCAGGGCTGGGGCTTCCCTCCCAGAGCTGCAGAATCAGGGCTAGGCTGGTTTTCATCAGTTAAGGGAGGGTCATATTTTCCTGTCTCCTACTATATAGCAAGCTCTGGGTTGGCATGCCTGGGGAGAGAGGAGGATCAAGAGCAGATGAAAGATTTCCTGGGGGAGATTTACACGGAAAATAATATTGATCAATAAGATTATTGCATTTTTTTTCCTTCGGTTTATGTGATGAATCACAATCACTGATGTTGGTGTGATCAGACCCAACACCAGGTCATTGGGGCGACGAAGTCCAGCAGAGTCAAAGGAATGAGAAAAAGACAGTTTGAGAGAGAAAGTGTGACCAGGGGACCATCCCGCGTGTGGAGCCTGTGAAGGCCCTGAGCTCTGGAAGCCCAGACTATTTATTGGTGATCAAACAAAGAAACAGGTGGTGAGAATGTAGGGGGTCAAGAGGGCAAGCACACGATCTACAGCTGTGATGGTTTAGCATTTATATGGAACATATTCTGCTACTTGAGATAATGGGAATACAATCAATCTAGGAGCCTGGGAGGGCTAGAAGCAAGGAGCCAGCAAGTCTAGACACATTCCAAAGGCCACGAGGGATTTTATGCCCTGAGCCCTGGACATTATGTCAGATATGCAAGCCCTGCTTCAGCTTCTTTCCCAACACAGCTTTTTCCCAAAATGCCCCCTTCTCTTTTTTGTAAAACCGCCACAGCTATCATTATTACTAGCATAAAAGGTAGCCTCTTTTAATTGAGCAAGGCAATTGCAGGCTCTGCGGCCCTTAATTGCTGGTTGGTGATCCGGCTTCATTTTTCATATCCCTTATTCAAAATGGAGTTGCTCTGGTTTGAATGCTTCCCACAACCTCCCCTTTCCCTTTTACAAGAGGACCCTTCATCCTAGGGGTTGCAGAAGGATGAAGGACCGTCTTCTGTAACTTCTTCATGCTGAATAGGGGCGATGATATTCCTGCCAATTAGGGTCTCTCGTATTCAGTGTAGAGAGGAGCTCAGTCAGAAAACATTGGTCTGTTAAGCATCTATTGTATCTCTGAATCCCAGCAAAGGTAAAACCCTGGCGCTCCAGCAGTTTGTTTCCTGTGTGGTTTTCTTGATCTGTCCCCATGTTATGGGGGTTGATGTCAGTATGACTCCGGTCCGAGCTCGTTCCATCTTTGCATTAAAATTCAACTGTCTCATAGCTCTTACTGGGGGGAACCTGATCCATGGTTGGGATCCATGGGTCCCTTCAGTCTCCCTTTCCAGACACTGGCATTACTGCTAGACCAGGGAGCCCTCTGGTGGCCCTGTCCGGGCATAACAGAAGGATCACACCCTTGTCTGGTCACTTCTCACCATGTCCCTTCAGCTCCTATCTCTGTATGGCCTGGTTTTGCCCAGGTTATGATTGTAGAGAAGATTATTATAATATTGGAATAGAGTAATTACTACAAACTAATGATTAATGATACTTATATATAATCATGTCTATGATCTCTATCTAGTATAACTCTTGTTATTTTATATATTTTATTATACTGGAAAAGCTCGTGGCCTCAGGCTCTTGCCTTGGCACCTGGGTGGCTTGCCGCCCACACAGCCCGTGTCATGCCTGTGTGCTCATTAAATCTGTTTTTCTCTAGGAGAGGCAGGTTAATCATGAAACTGAAGCTTCAAGATGACTATTTGCCCTATACAAGGCAGCCCATAATTTATTTTTTCCAGGGACTACAACCAACCAGGCCTATGTGTCAATCTGTAAGCATCCAACAGCAGGTCTATTGTAAAAATAGGTCTTTTGTCAGACACTTGATTAACCCAATATACAGTCTTTCCTGTTGGATTAGTACTACACCAAAGCCTCCTTTTCTTTTCACTGTGCTGCTTCACAGTTTTACGTAAGGTAACAGCAACAATTTAGGAATTATTTCTCCTCGGGAGGAAGACCACAGAGCTGAGGAACTAATAACTAATTGAATTTTTCCGATGTAATCATAACAAATTACTCCAATATGCACAGCGACACCTCTAGATCTTTCAAGTAATAGATCAACTGTTCTGGAGGGTAAGGGGTCCCCTAACTCCCATAGAGACCTTTTTTGGTGGTTCTCCAGGAAGCAAGGAGATGGGAATTGTGCTGCAAAGTTCTACGACAGCACTGTCTGCTGTGGTGGGGGACAATTGTACATTTGTAAGGGCACTGGCTGTGCCAGGTATGCCTTGATTTGCTGAGGGGCTTCAGGCAGGCCCCTCTTCCCATTTCCCAAAAGAGGTTGTCCATCTTTGCTAAATTTAGATGACACTGACTTGCCCAGTGATGGCCTTTTTTCACAATGGGGGCATACACCAGGGCTTTTCCGTTGTTTGATGGTAGTAGTTCTTGCCTTTTGACTTCCTTTTCTACATTCCTTGTGTGTCCAAATTGCCCACAATTAAAGTAAGAGCCTGAGAAAAGGGGCATATTTTTTCTGACTCTTAATCCAGCTATAGCCCGAGCAAAAGAGTAGTCTCATGTAAGTTACCTCCAATGCCATTGCAAGCCTTAATATATTCAGCAAAATGAACCTTCCCTCTCAGGGTTCTAATAGCAGTTTGACACTCTGCATTAGCATTATCATATGCAAGCAGCTGTATTACAACATCTTGAGCTGTTTTATCAGTTATGGCTTTATACACAGCCTCTTGGAGCTGAGCAATAAAAATCAATATATGGTACTTTAGGTCCTTGTCGGACAGAACTGAAAGGAGGATATTTTTCCCCTGTAAAATTTGTCCTTTCCCATGCCGGTAAGCACACAGAGTGCAGCTGAACAATGGCAAAATTCTCCATTACTGCTTGACCCCTAATTGACCCCTATTAGGGCCGATTCCCATTAACTGTTCAAAGGAAACAGGCACAGGTGACCGTGCTTGTGTATTTTCCCTTGCCCGAGTTTGAGCTTCATCAGCACACCAGGTTTTAACCTGGATGAGATGGAGTGAGAACAGATTTTGTCAAAGTATCCCAATCATATGGTATTAACCTATTATCAAGAGCCACATCGTTTTTAACAAAGTTTGCACAAAAGGAGAGTTCGGTCCATATCGACTCATGGCCTGCTTGAATGGAAAGGTGGTTCAATTAGAGTAACTAGAATTGCCAAGCTTCAAAGTCTCCGTTGACTCTAGCCTTTTGAATAGAATTTTGTATAGCACCACCAATTGCTCCAGGTTTTAATGTTGTAACTACAGGAGAAGTTTTGTAGCTAATATATTTTCTTGCCCATTAAGGGGAGAGCGAGGAGGTGGCCATTCACTTAATTCAGCAGGTGGAGCCGACGGGCTAGTAGAACATATATTTTTTTAGTTTTCCTTTCTTTTAATTTTCCTCTGGTTTCTATTCTTCACATTCAGAATCTGAAGTTAGTTTTGTACACTCATCCTCCTCTTCCTCATCTGAATCTGCCTCATCATCTGTTTGAAACAGCTCAAGAGTTGCCTTTATTGCGCCCACTTTGACCAAATGGAGACTGGAATTTTGCTCCATCTTTAGATGCTTTTTAAAAAGTATCTGCCAATTCTCTCCCATTCATCCAACTCCATAATACCTTGTTCCGGGAACCATGGGCAAAAACTGCTTTCCTATACTAATCAGTGATAACATATTCTGAGTACTAACTTTCAGTTCCTCTCTTCATAATAACCGCCTTAAGAAATTTAAATAAGTAGAATGTTTGCTTTCACTCTGTCCCATTGTTACCCTGGTTCTTCTGAGCTCTCAGCTTCCCCTCTGAGATTCTTCTAATCATGATCGGGTGTCCTTTGACAATGCATCCTCCACTTTTACATGTTCTGGCGTTTCTTCACCAGGGTCTTTGTCGCCCCACATTTGGCACCAGGAATGTTGGGGTAATCAGACCCAACACAAGGTCAATGGGGGCAACAAAGTCCGGCAGAGTCAAAGGAATGAGAAAAAGACAGTTTGAGAGAGAAAGTTTGACGAGGGAGCCATTTCAAGTGTTGGAGCCTGTGAAGGCCCCGAGCTCTGGAAGCCCAGACTATTTATTGTTGATCAAACAGAGAAACAGGTGGTGAGAATGTAGGGGTCTAAAGGGCAAGCACATGATCTACAGCTGTAATGGTTTAGCATTTATATGAAACATGTTCTGCTAGTTGAGATAATGGGAATACAATTGACCTAGGAGCCTGGGAGGGCTGGAAGCAAGGAGCCAGCAAGACTAGACACATTCCAAAGGCCAGGAGGGTTTTTATGTCCTGAGCTCTGGACATTATGTCATATATGCAAGCCCTGGCTCTGCTTTTTTTCCCAACACTCAGCTTTTTCCCAACACATTGATTTCTGTGTGTTTGAGCATGAAATACAACACAGTCATAACAAGAATAAGGACACGTTCTTTGCAGCAGCATAGATGGATCTGAAGGTCATTATTCTAAGCAAACTAACACAGTAACAGAAAACTACCACTTGTTCTCACTTATAAGTGGGATGTAATCATATTGACTTAAAGAAGAAAACAACACACACTGGGACCTACTCGATTGTGGGGGGTGGGAAAAGGGTGAGAACTGAAAAACTACCCATTAGGCACTACAATTATTACCTTAGTGGCAACACAATCTGTATATCAAACCCACATAACTCACAATTTAACTATATAACAAACCCTGCACATGTATCCCTGAACCAAAAACAAAAGTTTAAAAACATTTTAGCTAGTTTTTTAAAATTTTTTTTAAATTTATTTTTATTTTGTTTATTAGGACACCTGAATACACCACAGGCATTTCAAATGCTTTCCAGAATTTTTTTTTTTTTTAAACAGCATTTTGTTCTTGTTGCCCAGGCTAAAGTGCAGAGGCGTGATCTTGGCTCACTAAAAACTCTGCCTCCAGGTTCAAGCAGTTCTCCTGCCTCAGCCTCCCCAGTGGCTAGGATTGCTGCTGCCACCACATCCAGCAAATTTTTATATTTTTACTAGAGATGGGGTTTCACCATGTTGGTCAGGATGGTCTCAAATTCCTGACCTCAGGTGATGCACTCACTTCACCCTCCCAAAGTGCTGAAATTACAGACCTGAGCCACTGCACCTGGCCTAGGATTTTGTGTGTGTGTGTGTGTGTTTTCTGTTAATTTTTAATGAACGTGAAAAAAAGAAAAACTTAGATTTCTACGACTATGTAAGTTAAATAATGTATTTTAAAATTTTATGGTCACACACAAATACAAACATACACAGCAATGAAACACATTTCTGAACACCAAAGCAAGCAACATACATTTGTTTCTATATTATTCTAATTAATTAATTGATTTGAATTTGTTTGTATTTATAGTTTGAGGTTTTAGTCCAAAATAATATTCTTCTATGAATGTCTATTTCAATATAAATTAAGAAATATATGTAAATGTATGTTTTAGTAAAACTGTAACTGCCATTATTGGAAAAGGCATCATTGAAATATACAATGGTATTCCTTATATATTCTCTTATGGCTTATATCTCATTTTTGCTAGCAGCATACTTTTTAATTACATGTAATAATACATTATACATTATAAATAAATGTAATAATAAGGCAAACATCTCTATTAAAATTTTATTACACAATTTGTTGAAATAACATTGTATTTTTTAAAATTTGTCATCTTTTTCCAATTTAAATTACATTTAAATCTTAAAATAAAATATTAAGTATTAAACTTAAAAGATAACATTTTCAACTTTAAATAATTTTTTTATTCTGCAATTGTTTTACATGAATTTTTAACATAAACTCTATATGTTGTTTATTTGACAGTATTCCTGGATGCTAGAGAATATCCATTAATGTAGAACTAAAGGCAGCCCAGGGTTCCCAGGATTCACTCACAATGGCAGCTTGCTAGACGGTGGTCAGAAAGTGTGCGAAGACAATAGGGATTTGGGCTTTATCATCAAAGCCGTAGTGAGCCCAAGGGCTGAGCACACAGAGGGCAGCAGGAGCTGCAGAGCCCACTGTGGGGTACTTAGGGAAGCGGGGGATGGAAGGGGGTGATGTCTGCAGGACCCTAGAAAAAGGTGAGGAAAGCAAGGAGTCTGCAGGTAGATGAGCATATTCTAAGGACTGTTACCTACCCAGACTTGGTTGGCTTCAGTGATCATGAAGAGAAGGGAACTGATTCACCAGACATGGATGAGACAAAGTAAATGGACTTGCCGATTCCTTGAGTGGAAACTGAGGAATATAAAAGGTGTGAACAGAAGAAGGGAAGGTGGAGAAATAGACTGAGGGTCAGAACCCCAGGAGCCACCAAAGTGGAGGACAGAAACAGTTAAAGTGATGTTTCATCTCCATAAACAGCAGATGAAAGGAAAATAAACTCAACACATTCATATGCTGAGTTATTGGTAGAAAAGCATTCAAAATAGTGTGACTGACACAGTGCAGAAAACAGAAATCTGTTTGTGGAAATAGCTTAAAGTAAACACACACAATTTCTTCATTTTAAAATTTACTTATATATTATTGCTATTATTATTACAAAAATATAAAGAATTACAAGTTTAATTGAATTATGGTTCTAAGTTAAGATTTTGTAGACAAGAAAAACATACATTCCAAGGAAGAAATGGCAAGAGATCCTGGGAAGACTTTTGCTTCACCAGGTAAGAGATCACAAGGTCTAAAAAAACAAACACACCATCCCCACACCATCCTCAAGCACTTGATAGAGAGCTGCCTCCCAAGAAAATCCCTGCGACCTGAGTGACCCCTTGTGTCCTGAGCGCCCCCTGGTGGTTCTGAGCGTTCCCTGCTATCCTGAGCAAACCCTGGTGTCCTGAGCACTCCCTTATTATGGTCCTGAGCGACCCCTGGTGGTTCTGAGAGCCTCCTGGTGTCCTGAGCACCCCTTGTTGTTATGAGCGCCCCTGGTGGTTATGAATGTCCCCTGGTTTCCTTTGTGACCACCTGGTGGTTCTGAGTCCTCTGGTGTCCTGAGCATCCCCTGGTGTCCTGAGCACCCCCTGCTGGTTATCAGCACCCGTTGGTGTCCTGAGCGCCCCCTGGTGGTTATGACCATCCCCTTTTGTCTTGAGCGCCCTCTGGTGGTTCTGAGCGTGCCCTGGTGTCCTGAACCTCCCCTGGTGTCCTGAGTGCCCCCTGGTGGTTCTGAGTGTCCCTTGGTGTCCTGGGTACCCCCTGGTGGTTCTGAATATCCCCGGGCGTCCTGAGCGTCCCCTAGTGGTTATGGTCGTCCCCTGTTGTCTTGAGCGCCCCCTGGTGGTTCTGAGTGTCCCCTGGTGTCCTGAGCATCCCTTGTTGTCCTGAGCCTCCCCTGGTGTCCTGAGCGCCCCCTGGTGGTTCTGAGTGTCCCCTGGTGTCCTGAGCATCCCTTGTTGTCCTGAGCCTCCCCTGGTGTCCTGAGCGCCCCCTGGTGGTTCTGAGTGTCCCCTGGTGTCCTGAGCATCCCTTGTTGTCCTGAGCCTCCCCTGGTGTCCTGAGCGCCCCCTGGTGGTTCTGAGTGTCCCCTGGTGTCCTGAGCATCCCCTCCTGGTTGTCAGCACCCCCTGGTGTCCTGGGCGCCCCCTGGTGGTTCTGAATATCCCCTGGCGTCCTGAGCGTCCCCTAGTGGTTATGGTCGTCCCCTGTTGTCTTGAGCGCCCCCTGGTGGTTCTGAGTGTCCCCTGGTGTCCTGAGCCTCCCCTGGTGTCCTGAGCGCCCCCTGGTGGTTATGACCATCCCCTTTTGTCTTGAGCACCCTCTGGTGGTTCTGAGTGTCCCCTGGTGCCCTGAGCGCCCCCTGGTGGTTCTGAGTGTCCCTTGGTGTCCTGAGCACCCCCTCCTGGTTATCAGTGCCCCCCCCTGGTGTCCTGGGCGCCCCCTGGTGGTTCTGAATATCCCCTGGTGTCCTGAGCGCCCCCTGGTGGTTATGACCATCCCCTTTTGTCTTGAGCACCCCCTGGTGGTCCTGAGTGTCCCCTGGTGTCCTGAGCATCCCCTGGTGTCCTGAGTGCCCTCTGGTGGTTCTGAGTGGCCCCCTCATATCCTGAGCACCCCCTTGTGGTTATGAGAACCCCGTTGTGGTTCCTGAGCGCCCCCCGGTGTCTCCTAAGCCCTCCCTGGCATCTGCATCACCCCCTTGTGGTTCTGAGCAGTGCCTACCTCACAGTCCCCTTCTGTCTCTCTGCAGGGAGGTTTTTTGTCTGGGCTCACACAGATGTCCCCTAACTGTCTCTCTAACAGTAATACACGGCCTTGTCCTCGGATCTCAGGTTTGCCATTTTGAGGGACACTGTGCTCAGAAGGGTGTCCCTGTAGAATATGAATCTTCTTTGTATCAATTGAGGGTACCACTAACAAATTCCACTTGAAACACTCACTGTTGCTGCCCACCCCAACCTTTGTCCTGAAGCCTGCTGGGCTGAGCTCATGCTAGAGTCATTGAATTTGAATCCAGAGGCTTTGTAAGGAAGGCTCTGAGAATTATTGGGCTGTGCCATTTCTCTCCCACATTCCACCAGTGAACTTCATGTAAGACTCCTACAAACAGAGGGAACAGGCTGAGAAGCAGCCACAACTGCATTGATGCACAGGGACCTTACCTCTGAGAGTGATTAGAAGGGAAGCCCAGATCACCACAGACCCTAAGGTGTGGACACTGAGGAAGGGCACAGACATCAGGTGGCTTCCCACCAGGACCTTTGTGGAGAGGGAATTAGCTTCATTTTATGAGCGTGGGCTGGCACATTTTCACCTCTTTCTCCTCTTACTCCCCGTGGATAACTGCACTGCTCAGCAGGGCTCATCCCTCTGCCTCTAGATTTCAGGGAGTGCAGGATCACAGAATCACTGGAACTGGGTGCTCTTTCTCATCACTCTTTTCTTTTTCTTTAATGTGAACCTGGTTTAGATATTTTATTAACCTTCATCAACAAGTAAGTCAAGGAAGTACATGAAAAGGAAGTGTTAGGAAGTGTTAGTTAGTACATGAACAGGAACCGATTTGCATGTCTCCTGCTTTAGAGTCAGTTCTGGGGTGAAATTCCTGAGGAGAGAGCAATGCCCACAGTAGATAAGAGTGTCATTTGTAACGTTTGGAAATACATAACTTTCCACTCTGTCCTTAAGCAACTACTGATCTTTTTTGTTACTTTAGATTCATTTTAATTTTTTATAAATTGTAGAAATAGAATCATACTTTATGCACTTGTATGTGTTGGCTTATTTTAGTTAGCAAAATTTTTGTGACTACAACAATGTTGTTTTGTGTATCAAAGTTGTGTTAGTGTTCTCCAGAGAAATAGAACTAATATAACATATATATATGTATATATATGTATAGTTTATTAGAAATAATTTTCTCACACAATTACAAGATGAAAATTACATGATAGTCTTTCTACAAGCTTGGGAAGAGAGAAACTGGTAGTGGCTCAGTCTGAGTCCAAAAGTCTCAAAACCAAAAAAGTCAACAGTGCAGCCTTTAGTCTCTGGCCGAGGGCCTAAAAGACCTCAGCAAGCCCGTGGTGCAAGCTCCAGAGTCCAACCGCCAAAGAGTCTGAAGTCTTATCTCCAAGGGCAGGAGGAGTGGAAAAAAGAAGCCAGTATGGAAAACAAAACAAACAAAACAAAAACATAAGGTGAAGCAAGCAATGTTATCTCATCTTCTACCACCTGCTTTATCCTAGCTGTGCTGGCAGCTGATTAGATGTTGCCCAACCACATTGAGGCTGGGTCTTCTTCTTGCAGTCCACTAACTCAAATGTCAGCCGCCTCTGGCAACACCCCCAGAGACATACTCAGAATCAATACTTTTTCAGCCTCCTGGGCACCCTTTAATCCAATCAAGTTGACAACTAATATTAACTATCACTAGCCTACCCCTTGTCAACTTAGCACCTTACACATCACGTAAAATCATGCTTGATATCCAAATAAAGACAATGATAAGGTCATAATTATGCTTAACATAATACATCTATCCTTCATACAACTGAAAGTGCACTTATTCTTAACCTAGATGTCACTACATAAAGTTAACATTTAAATGCTGATATTAAGTGAACAAATCTTATGTTACATGATAAAGAAAATAATAACATAGTCAAAATTTTCTTAGTATCGTTATATACTTGCACAAATATATTCTTAACAAAATAAGGAGAAAATGCTCAAAGAAAATAATAATATAGTCAAGCTATTTTCTTAGTATAGTTATATACTTGCACAAATATATTCTTAACAAAATAAGGAGGAAATGCTCATGACAATTACAGTCCTCATTTCTGCAACTGGTCACATAGTCATACCTGTTATTGATAACTACCATCTTCTACTGCCCATTCTGCATTTTCTTTGCCTTCACTAAGTAACTTGTCTGGTCATGTTTTGTTTTTACCTGGTAAAGTGACCCAAACTTTTATTCCTAAAGAATCTGGGCCATTTGTAGTCCAGCCTTCAATGGGTTGTTGTAGTTTCCCATTTACCTTAATAACATGGCAAAGTAATACTAAGAGATACCCAAAGGAATCTCCTGTATTCCAGACATTATGTTCCTTACCTGCATTGTGGAGTAGTAGTCTGATTTCACCTTCATAGTCCGGGTCAATCAACCCAGCCATACACATTATAGAGATTTTTTTTCCAATTTATGTAAATATCGGATGTCTTTGGAATTTTGTATGGGATTTTATTGAATCTGTAAATGCTTAGATTAGTGTGAATATATTCACGAGATAAGTTCCTCCAACACATGAACATAAGGTAGCCTTCCATTTATTTGTTTTTTTCGATTTTCATCAATACATTATAACTTTCATTGTGCAGATTTTTTTGTCATGTTAAATTTGTTTCTGTAGCATTTATTTTATAAATTATAAGCTGTCCTAATTATAATTGTTTTCTTGATTTTAATTTTGAATAAAAATTTTTTAGTGTATACAAAAGATATTGTGGGTTGATTTTTTAAAATTTCAATAGCTTTTGGGTTAAAGGTGTTTTTTTGTTAGATGGATAAATTACATACTAGTAAATTCTGAGAGTTTAATAGACTCATCACCTGAATAGTGCACTCTGTATCTAAAGTGTAGTTATTTTCTCTGTAGTCTCTAACCTATTCTTTAACTTCTGAGTCTCTGAAGTCTACTAAATCACTCTGTATGCCTTTGCAAGCTCATAGCCTAGCTCCCACTTACAAGTGACAACACACGGTTTTTGGTTTTCTACTCCTGTGTAACTTCACTTACAGTAATTGTCTCCAGCCTCATCCAAGTTGTTGCAAAAGACATTATGTCATTCCCTTTAATGAGTTAGTAATATTTCATGGTGTCTATTTGCCATATTTTCCTTATGAACTCATTAGTGAATGGACACTTAAATTGGTTCCACATCTTTTCAATTTTGAATTGTGCTGCTATAAACATACATATATGCATGTCTTTTTCATATAATGACTTTGTTTTATTTGGGGAGATATCCTGCGGTAAGATTGTTGGATCAAATAGTAGATCTACTTTTTTGCTTTTTAAGTAACCTCAATAGAGTTTTCCATAGAGGTTGTACTAAATTACATTTTCAGCAGCAGAGTACAAGTATTCCATTTTTTTTTTGACTTTTTATAATGGCCATTCCTGCAGGATAAGGTGATGTTTGATTGTGGTTTTAATTTGTATTTTCCTGATGATTAGTGATGTTACACAGTTTTTCATGTTTGTTGGCCATTTGTATATATTCTTATGAGAAATATCTATGTATGTCCCTTGTCCACTTTTAAATGGAATTATTTGTCTCTTTCTCAGCAACTTAAGTCTTGTGTAGATTCTGGATATGAATCTTTTGTCAGATGTGTAGTTTGCACATATTTTCTCCCATTCTTGGGTTATCTTTTCACTCTGTTGACTATTAATTGTGCTGTGCAAAAGCATTTTAGTTTAAATAGATTCCTTAAATTTATTTTTGTTTTTGTTGCATTTGCTGTTGGGGTCTTAGCTGTAAATTCTTTGCCTACCCTGATGTCTAAAAGTGTTTTTGCATATTGCTTTCTTGGATTTTTAGAGTTTAATGTCTTATATTTAAGTATCTGACTCGTCTTGAGTTGATCTTTTATATGGTGACAGATAGAAATCCAGTTTTATCGATTTACATATGGCTTGCTAATTTTCCCAGTACCAGATATTAAATAAAGTGCCTATTTTCCAATTTATATTTTTATATGCTTTGCAAAACATCAGTTGGTTTTAAACATTTGGCTTTATTTCTAGGTTCTCCATTTTGTTACAATGGTCTATGTGCCTACTTTTATTTCAGTAACATGTTATTTTGGTAACTTTAGCCTTGTGGTATAATTTGAGGTTTAGTAATGTGATGCCTCAGTTTTTAAATTAGGATTTTGATGGCTATTTGGGCTCCTTTTTGTTTCATATAAATGTTAGCATTTTTTAAAATTCTGTAAAAAATAATGAGGGTATTTTCATAAGAATTGCATTGAATCTGCAGATTGCTTTGTGCACTATGGTCATTTTCACAATATTCATTCTTTTGATCATTGAGCATGGGGTGCATTTCCATTTGTTCATGTCATCTGTGATTTCTTTCAGCAGTGTTTTGTAGTTCTCCTTGAAGAGATCTTTCAATTCTTAGGTTAAGCATATTCCTAAGAATTCTATCTTCTTGTAGCTGCTGTAAAAGGGATGAAGTTATTGATTTGATTCTCAGCTTTGTTGTTTTTCATGTATAGCAGTGCTACTAATTTGTATACATTTATTTTTTACACTGACAATTCATTTATTAAAACTAAGAGTATTTTGGAACACTCTTTAGGATTTTCTAGGTATATAATCACTTCATCTGTAAACAGTGATAGTTTGACTCTCTCTTTCCAATTTAGATGCCCTTATTTTTTTTCTCCTGACTAATTGCTCTGCCTAGAACTTCCAGAACTCTATTTAACAGAAGTGGTGAACATGTGCATTGTTGTATTTTTTGTGTTCACGGGGGGAATGCTTTTAACTTTTCCCATTCAGTATGATGCTGGCTGTGGATTTTTCATGTATAACTTTTATTATTTTGAGGTAGGCTCCTCCATGCCTAGTTTGTTTATAGAATGCTGAGTTTTGTTAAATGCTTTTTCTGCGTCTATTGAACTAATAATATGGTTTCTGTTTTTAATTGTTTATGTGATTTATCACCTTTATTGAGTTGTGTATGTTCAAATAATCCCCGCATTTCTGACACGAAACCCACTTGATCATGGTGATTTAGCTTTTTGATGTGCTGTTGGACCTAGTAAACTATTTTTATTAGTATTTTTAAATATGTATTTATCAGCAAAATTCATCTGGTGTGTGTGTGTGTGTGTGTGTGTGTGTGTGTGTTTGTGTGTGTATTCTTTCCTGGTTTTGGAATCTGGATTACACTATTTTCATTGGATAATTTAGGAAGTTTTTTTTTCTAAATTAAAAAAAAATGTTTCCATAGAATTGGTAGCGATTTTTCTTTGAATTTTTGATAGAATTCAGCTTTGAATTCACCTGACCCTATTTCGTTGCTGTTATTGTTGGCAATTCTTAAATTACTGATTCAATCTCACTGTTTGTTATTTGTCTATGGAAAGTTACTGTTTTTTCTTGATTTAATCTAGGAGTGTTGTAGGTTTCTAGAAATTTGTCCATTTCCTTTAAGCCTTCTAGATTATGCACATGAAGGTGTACATAGTAGTCTCAACTTATTTTTATATTAGTGATGTAGATTTTAATGTTCATTTCATTTCTAATTGAGCTTATTTGGATCTTTGCTCTTTTTTTCTTGGTTACTTTAGCTAATGGTCCATGAATTTGCTTATTTTTCAAATAACCAATTTTTTGTTTCTTTTTTTTTTTTTGTATTTTTTGTTTGAATTTCATTTAGGTCTGCTCTGGTCTTTGTTATTTCTTTTCTCCTTCTGGTTTTAGGTTTAGTTTGTTCTTGTTTGTCCTCTTTCTTTAGGCATGACATTAGGTTGTCAATTTGTGCTCTTTCAGACTTTTTGATGTAGGCAACTGGCACTATAAACTTTCCTCTTACCACTGATTTCACTGTATTTCTTGAGGTTTCCATAACTTGTCTCCTTATTATCATTTAATTAAAATAACTTTTAAATTTTCATCTTGATGTCGTTGTTAATCCAGATATTATTCAGGAACGGATGTCTTAATTTCTATGTATTCAGTTTGGAGGGTTCTTTAGAGAGTTGACTTTTAGTGTTACTCTGCTGTGGTCTGAGAAGATTCTTGATATAATTTAATTGTTTTAAAAATATATTGAGATTAATTTTGTGGTCTATTGTATGTTCTATCTTGAAAATGTTGCATGTGCTGATTAGAAGGATGTTTATTCTGTAGATTCTGGACAGAATGTTTTGTAAATATCTGCTACATCTGTTTGTTACAGTGAGTCATTTAAGTCCATTGTTTCTCTGTTGACTTTCTGTCTCAAAGATATGTCTAGTGCTGGGAGTAGTGTATTAAAGTCTCCCACTATTATTGTTTTGCTATCTATCTCATTTATTAGATCAAGTAGTACTTGTTTCATGAATCTAGTTCCTCCAGTGTTTGGTGCATATAAATTTAGAATTGTGATGTTTTCTTGTTGAATTGATCCCTTCATCATTAGATAGTGATCATCTATGCCATTTGCAATTTTTAATATTTATTATTAATTATACTTTAAGTTTTGGGATACATGTGCAGAACGTGTAAGTTTGTTACATAGGTATACACATGCCATGGTAGTTTGCTGCACCCATCAATCTGTAACCTATATTAGGTATTTCTCTGAATGCCATCACTTCCCTACCCTCCACCCCCTGACAGGCCCGGTTGTGTGATGTTCTCCTGCCTGTGTCCATGTGTTCACATTGTTCAGCTCCCACTTATGAGTGAGAACATGCAGTGCTTGGTTTTCTGTTCGTGTGTTAGGTTGCTGAGAATGATGGTTTCCAGCTTCCTCCATGTCCCTGCAAAGGACACGAACTCATCTTTTTTTATGGCTGCATAGTATACCATGGTGTATATGTGCCACATTTTCTTTATCCAGTCTATCATTGATGGGCATTTAGATTGGTTCCAAGTCTTTACTATTGTGATTAGCACTGCCAAAAACATACATCTGCGTATGTCTTTATAGTAGAATGATTTATAATCCTTTGGGTGTATACCCAGTAATGGGATTGTTGGGTCAAATGGATATTTCTGGTTGTAGAGCCTTGAGGAATCGCCACGCTGTTTTCCACAATGGTTGAACTAATTTAAACTCCCACCAACAGTGTAAAAGCATTCCTATTTCTCCACATCCTCTCCACCATCTGTAATTTCCTGACTTTTTAATGATTCCCGTTCTAACTGGCGTGAGATGGTATCTCGTTGTGATTTCGATTTGCATTTCTCTAATGACCAGTGGTGATGAGCCTTTTTTCATACATTTGTTGGCTGCATAAATGTCTTCTTTTGAGGAGTGTCCGTTCTTATCCTTCACCCACTTTCTGATGGGGTTGTTAGTTTCTTTCTTGTAAGTTTCTTTAAGTTCCTTGTAGATTCTGAATATTAACCCTTTGTCAGATGAAGAGATTCCAAAATTTTCTCCCATTTTGTAGGTTGCCTGTTCACTCTGATAATAGTTTCTTTTGCTGTGCACAAGCTCTTTAGTTTAATTAGATCCCATTTGTCAATTTTGGCTTTTGATGCCATAGCTTTTGGTGTTTTAGTCATGAAGTCTTTGCCCGTGCCTGTGTATTGAATGATATTGCCTAGGTTTTCTTCTAGGGTTTTTATGGTTTTAGACCTTATGTTTAAGTCTATAATCCATCTTGAGTTAATTTTTGTATGAGGTGTAAGGAATGGGTTCAGTTTCAGTTGTCTGCATATGACTAGCCATTTTTCCCAACACCATTTATTGAATAGGGAATCCTTTCTCTATTGTTTGCTTTTGTTAGGTTTGTCAAATATCAGATGGTTGTAGATGTGTGGTGTTATTTCTGAGGCCTCTGTTCTGTTCCATTAGTCTATATATCTGCTTTGGTACCAGTACCATGCTGTTTCAATTACTGCAGCCTTGTAGTATAGTTTGAAGTTGGATAGGGTGATGTCTCCAGATTTGTTCTTTTTGCTTAGGATTGTATTGGCTATCAGGGGTCTTTTTGGTTTCATATGAAATTTAAAGTAGTTTTTTCTAATTCTGTGAGGCTAGTCAATGATAGCTTGATGGGAATAGCATAGAGTCTATACGTTACTTTGGGCAGTATGGCCATTCTCTCTCTCTCTCTTTCTCTTTCTTTCTTTCTTTTCTTTCTTTCTTTCTTTGTTTTCTTTCTTTTCTTTCTTTCCTTCTTTTCTTTCTTTCTTTCCTTCCTTCTTTTCTTTTCTTTTCTTTTCTTCTTTCTTGCTTTCTTTCGAGACTGAGTCACACTCTGTAGCCCAGGCTGGAGTGCAGTGATGCAATCTCCGCTCACTACAAGCTCCGCTGCCTCCCGGGTTCACACCATTCTCCTGCCTCAGCCTCCAGAGAAGCTGGGACTCCAGGTGCCCACCACCACGCCCAGCTATTTTTTATTTTGTTGTTGTATTTTTAGTAGAGACGGGGTTTCACCGTGTTCACCAGGGTGGTCTCGATCTCCCGACCTTGTGATCTACCCGCTTCGGCCTCACAAAGTGCTGGGATTACAGGCGTCAGCCACCACGCCTGGCCAGTATGGCCATTTTCATGATAATTTATTCTTCCTATTCATGAGCATGGAATGTTTTTCCATTTTTTGTTTTCTTCAAAAAAGGCAAACAAAACAAAATGTAATTCTACTTGTGCTCACCTGTTCATTTACGAAAACCATATTCGGAGTCCATCCTTCATATTTATTATTTAGTTTTGAGTTTCATGAATTTATTATACAGGAATTATATAGTATGTGTTTTATTTGTGTTGCCTCTCACTCATCATAACTACTGGTGATTAACCATGTTGAGCATCAACAATGTATTTATTCTAATTATGGATATTATTACAGTAAATTAGCATATCATTACTGTTCATCTATAAATCTTGATATTTCTATTGTTTCTCATTTCTAATTATTACAAATAAAGGTACTACTCACCTTGAAGATGTAGGTATTCTATGAAAATATGTTATTATTCTTACAATAACTGCTAGCCTTACTAGGTGACAAATTAGCATAGAAGGGACTGGCCTAATCTCCCAGGCTACACATTTCTCCTGTGCTGGATGCTCAAACATCAGATTCCAAGTTCTTCAGTTCTGGGATTCGGACTGACGCTCCTTAATCCTCAGCTTACAGACAGCCTATTGTGGAACCTTGCAATTATGTAAGTTTGTAGTTAATAAACCCATAGGTTTATTAAGTATATATAATAAGATACATATATTAGTTCTGTAGATATATATAGTAAATATATCTGAGATATATATTTATTAGTTCTGTCCCCCTAAGAGAACCCTCTTTTATTATGTATACCTAATAAACCCATACATAAATATGGGTTTATAAATAAACCCATAAATTTGTATGGGTTTATTAAGTATATATAAGAGATATATATATATAAGTTCTGTGTGTGTGTATATATATATATAAAGTAAATATATATATGAGATATATATGTATTAATTCTGTTCCCCTAAGAGAACCCTGATTAATACAGTCACATTCAGACTCAGGTCCCAATGCCTTCCTAGGAATACAGACCCAGGAGGGATCAGAGACTCCCCCTTTAGTCTAATGCATTCCACTAATTTAGCAAATGGCAGATAAATATAACAATGGAATGCACCCGATGAAGCTGAAAGATATTCTCTGGAGGGCAGAACAAGGTGAAGAGACAAAGTCAAGCAGAAAAAAAAAACAAGGTATCACAGGATCACTGGCGGATGTGGTGGACATGGAAGAACACAGTTAGATTAAATTTTGAAACCTTTATATCAGTCTTTAGTAATTTATATGATAAAATTGTTGGCCTCATCAATGGAGTCTTATTATCCCCATCAGGGATGACTATCCACATGGGCACGTGGTGCAGTTCTAGTCATGGAGGCAGGGGAGATGATCTGTTGGGGCTTTCATGGTCCTTCAGAGGAGAGGTTCAGTATTGTCTATTCCCCACTTCCAGACAATATGTGACCCTTGGGAATGTTGTCCCTATGTCTCTGCATGACTGGAGTCACTGCAGGAGTGAAGCTGACTTTCTGGATGCATCAGTGTGGAAAATTGAGACAAGAAATTACCTTGATACATGAGCTGTCAAATCAACCAAGCCTGGAGCCTCTCATATCCAGGCTTCTTGTTTCATTAGATTGTGATTTTTCTAATTATTTAGTCAGCCTACATTGTCTTTGTTCATGCTCTGCTAAAATAGGCACATATAATAATCTAGAGGCATTAAGATAAATAAATAACTAATTTGAAAATTATAACAAGTCCCAAATGTAGTCAAAGTTACTGTGTAGTTCGTAATGTGATAGACAGAAGACATGGCTGGATACTTTGGGCTCACATCTCTATTATGTAAATATTTTAAACAATTAAATATCCCTTAGGTAAGATTTCTGTTAAGATCCTTGATTTAAGATTATATATTGATGGATAACACTTCAAAAATAAAACTGAAGGTTATTATCCAGTAATTCATATTGGTAGTACAAACTTATTTTAGGATGTATTTCTCTACACGATGTAAAATCAGCCCAGAAGGCAGAAGTTATTGTATTTAGTAGGGCGAATTAAATACATGTTTTAGAGCACTGCATGACTTTGGAATATTTTGCAAGCAAAGGGGATTCTTACATCTTCTAGAAACCCCTCAAAATATACAGCAGAGGAAGAAACATTCGGATGAATTATTACATTATAGAGTCCAGTTTAATATAACTTTGAAAGTAAATGCAAAGAAACATACAATAACCTAGCATGGAAACTGAAATAATGTTGTAGTCGGTGGATCAGTACATCAAACCAGAATCTTACCGACCTCATAATGTTATCTAAGCATGGGAGTCATTGCCATTGTTCATCTAATACAGAATCAGTCCTGCTTACAATTTTCTGGAAAGGTTGAAAAAAATAACATTTTTAAATAGAAATTATAAAAACTAATAAAATGTTGAACTTCCTTGGCCAAGTGTTCTCCTGCTAGCACGTGTGGCATCATGGTTCACTCCTCAGGGCACATCAGTTATTACCCTATGAGTTGGTAGCTAGGAGACCCATACATGCAGAGATTTGACCCTCATCACTCACCTTTTTCCTGCTGCATGCATGTGTTACAAATTATTAAAAGTCATTCCTGTACCATACACACTGCAATCACCAACAGTTTAAGGCTGCCTTTTTACTATAACTTTTTAACTGTTTCTTGTGACCTTCAACCAGGAAATCATGTCTGTTGGAAGAAACATTCGGGAAAAATACCACATTGGAAGGAGTCTGTTAAGGTATTTTTAACCAAAACACTGCAGAAAACATCCAGGGAATCAATTATTGGGTTCATATTTTACATCAAAAAATCAATTCAGGCTGAATGAGGCGGCTCACACTTGTAGTCCCAACACTTTGAGGGGCCAAGCCTGCAGAATTGCATGAGACAAGGTGTTCAAAAGCAGCTTGGGCAACACATGCAGACCTAGTTTCTGTGAGAAAATGAATAAAAATAATCAGATGGGTGTAGATGAAGGCCCTCTAAACATAGCAACTTGCTACTCAGCAGGCTAAGGTGGGAGGATTCTATGAGCCACAAATTTAAAATCACAGTGAACTATGATCACACCACTGCAGTCCAAACTGTGAAACAGTGAGATCCTGTCTCAAAAACAAACAAACAAACAAAAAGAATTAAAAATTTTACACAATTGTAAAGCTACTCAACTAGAGGAAGTTAAACTGTGCGTCCTCACATATCCTCTGGCACTTCTGATACTTTCAAGAAGACAGTTGACCTAAGACCTTCAGAATAAACTGATGATCATGAATCGTGAGAAGCTTTCACACAAGACATTGTACCAGAATCCTTCTCCACATCCTCCTCCTACTCATTATTCTTCGTTTATAAACAACCTTCGCGGCCTGGCGTGGTGGCTCACGCCTGTAATCCCAGCACTTTGGGAGGCTGAGACGGGTGGATCACGAGGTCAGGAGATCGAGACCATCCTGGCTAATACGGTGAAACCCTGTCTCTACTAAAAATACAAAAAATTAGCCAGGCATGGTGGTGGGCACCTGTAGTCCCAGCTACTCGGGAGGCTGAGGCAGGAGAATGGTGTGAACCCGGGAGGTGGAGCTGGCAGTGAGCCGCAATCGCACCACTGCACTCCAACCTGGGCGACAGAGCGAGACTCCATCTCAAAAAAAAAAAAAAAAAAAAAAAAATCTTCGCATTTTCTGCAGACCTGTTTGTTCACCCATATTGGGCTCTTGTCTCTTTTCTTACTCATCATTTTTATACTTGCTAGAGTACGTCATCAGACTCTTATTTTTGTGCCTGACTGCTGATAAATTCAGATCTCTTTCCTCCATCATTTGCTTTTTTTTAAGCACACAAGGTAAATCTAGTTAGAAATCACAGGAGCTCCCTCATTTGATGCCATTTGGACCTTGAAACCCCAAAAAACCCTTCCTGCAAGTAGGATGCTCTCCCCAGTCCCCCAACAAACCATGATAAAAACCCTGAGCCAGTCTCCTTCCCTGCTCTACCAAGCCATTTGGGAGCTTCATGAGAGGCCTGCTCTGCTCTCAGAAGACACCTCAAGGATGTAGGTAATTAACCTTTCCATACTCACTTGGTGTGAGTGTGTTCCATAATCAGACTCAACATCCACGTAAAATTTTAGTCGAGATCTCTTGGCATTTGCATGGTGTCATCTACAACGGATGCTGGGAGCTTGGTGTCATGGCTCCTTCCAAAGGACATGCTTGCTCCCTGAGTTAACTCCAGGACACAGTTGGACATGCCTCCTGGGGTTTGAGAAGCTCCCTTCATGTACTGAAATCCTGTCATTACATTTTTGTATTCTAGTGTTTCCCTAAAAGTATAGCGAGGTCCAGGGTTCATTCATGTGTATATTCAGGAGTCTCTGAATTTTTACATGTTTTATTCATCTCTAGCACCTTTTCTACCAAATTATACATTTTAAAATTTGCAATATTTTAATGAGGTGAAATTAGCAAATAATCTTTACATAAATTGTACAATTTTACAAATATTGACATAATACTCACTTTTATTAACACAGAAAAAATCAATTACCCTAGAAATTTCCTTTTGTTCTCCTGCAGTTTCTCCTTTCTATACCTTCTCTTCTTGTACCACATCCACAGTCAACTATGGATCTTTTTATGTAACTTTAAATTCATTTTTACTCTATAGAAATTATAGAACTGGAATTATATGTATGAACTTGTATTTGTTTGCCTTATTTTACTTATTCAGGTACTTGTTATTTTAAGCATGGTGTTGAGTGCATCCAGCAGTACTTGATTGTAACAGTGGGTATTATTCCAGTAAATGAATTTTGCATAATTTGTTTACCAGTTAAGCTGCTGACTAACACTTGGATCACTTTTGGTCTCTGGTTATAATAAAGCAAGCTGCTACTTAGCTTAGAGAAGTGCCCAGCTGAGAAACGCATGGTTCTTATTTTTACCACAACATTAATGGGAGTCAAAGTGGAAAAGTTGCACATTAATCAATTTGCTTCAGTACATCAGATAATTAAAGTTGGGGAGCTCTGTGTGTGTGTGTCAGTCCTTGTGTTTTTGTGTGAAAGAGAGAGAATGGAGGAGAGATCAAGAAAAAAGGAAACCTTACCTGTTTGGACCATAATGTATGAGGTACTCTAGTAAATACAGGGCCTTAGTGCTTGATGGACAAGGTCCACATAAGATGGAGAGGACAACTTGATGCACCCCCATATGGGTATATATTAGTGTTTACATAAATGCCATTTTCTAATCACATAAACAGTCAGACACATTAGAAAAGATGTAGTGGAGGGTCTGGTGGTGAAATATGATGGTGAAAACAACCCACATCTACAGCCCCTTTTCTGCCCTGCTTCACCCGCCCTGATGTTGAGCCTTGATCCTGCTCATCCTAAGTCCCAACAATCATCCTAAGACCCCGAGTTTCCCCGAGTCCCCCCTGCTGGTCTTATGCACCTCTGCAGGAAGGTTTGTGTCTATGCTCACAATGAAGTCCCCTCATTGTTTCTTTTGCTTAAAAATGCATAGTTATGTATTCACTAAACACAGAGTTCAGCTGTAAGAAAATTTTTTTCTTGGATATGGATATGGACTCTTGAGAAGTGGGTTGTAATTTGTGCTCCCTTCACAACCCATGCACCTGATCCACTCCTGCCCATCTTCTAGGGGCAGATATAATTCTAGCAGGAAGCACTGGTTATGATGGGGAATCCAGAGACAGTGCAGGTGAGGGGGAGGGTCTGCGAGGACGTCTCAAGCCAAAAGTGCTCTGAGAAACATAGATGGTGATGTCAACAGGTTCTGGACAACACGGTGAAATTCCCAAATACACATGTTTTTGTGAGAATAAAGAGCTCACTTTTGTCCAATTTGTGAGTCTCCTAGAACAATTCAGTAGATTTTGAGGTTAAATTCAAAAAAAAATTATCACATATTTCTTTTCTCAAACTTGCAACCAAATAAAAAAGACAAACTTCTGTTAGATAAATGAACATTGAATTATTATCACTATGTGAGATAATGATTTTTAGAATAGGCTTGACCTGTGATAACCTAGAGTGTCCTAATTCTTAGCCCACATTTAGACGTGAGCAGCAATCACAGGGAGTGAAACACCTGACTCAGTGAAGCTGCACCTGGGGGTCTCTGCAGGCCCCGATTTTTACAGGAACAGCTCCTCCCTCAGACTCAGAGTAAGGACAATTTCTGGTCTTTATCTGGGGAGGTGAGGGTGAGTGTGTGGAAAATATCAAAGTTACTCTAATCAAGATCTCTGCACATGGAGAGAAAGCAAAGCATATGAGAAACAACTGGTTTCAGTTTAGATTGAACAATTTCTCATAAGAAGGGCAATGCCATGTCTGGATCCTGCACAGAATTAAGAAATAATGAATTTGGGGTAAGGTTGAAAATTACAATTGTTTGCGGACTGTGTTATTAATTATCTATGTTATCTGAGAAAACGAAGTAAAGTCATGTTTTTTGTATAAAAATCCGCAGTGTGCTGGCCCTGAGAATGCATCTCCAATCCCTCCAATATCAGGGAGCCCAATAGCCCAGGCCGCCAGCTACTGGACTGCACTCTAACACCCGTCACCTGGTGTGTGCCAAAGTCACCCATCCTGGGAGCTCCTCCAAGGCAGTGATGGCGCTTGGTGGAGGCACTAAGGCATGGCTGCTGCTGGGACACGTGGGAGATCCCTGATGGACAACTGTGCTCAGGGAGGCACCAATGGCCTTGCTGGATTTATCTTGGACCGCAGGGTCATTAGGGAAGCTCCATCAAACTCCTACCATTCTCCAGCACTAGTTGCGAGTCTGGCATTGTGGGGTGACAGTATCCACAGCCTCACCCGGCCGCCTTCTGCCTCCAATATTTACCTCTGTTTTTGGGACATATAAGAATATTTCCTCTTTTAAATTAGTTTTCTAATCCAGGGACTCACGGTGGGCACAAAGAATAAACGTACAGGGGCTCAGAGGGGAAATGTTAGAAGCAGAGGAAACTACAGACCCCGAAGGAAAGCAGCCCTTTCCCTGCCTCCATCTGCACCTGCCCTGGGGCTGCACCTGGTTTGTGAGTGCTGATTGTCCCCTTCAGTCCAGACTCCTTTCTTCTTTTTGCAGGAAATTTTGTGTCTGGACTCACACTGATGTGTGCTCACCTGGGACCTTCTGTACAGCCATAGAGGGCCATGTCCTCAGCTCTCCAACTGTTCATTTGCAGATACAGCGAGTTCCTAGCATTGTCTTTGGAGATCGAGAATCTGCCCTTCACTGAGTCTACATGGTATATCTGACTTCCATCATATTTATATCTATTACTCCCCCCAGCCCCTTTCCTGGAGTCTTGTGAACCCAGCTCATTCAGTAGCTACTGCAGGCGAATCTGGAGGCTACACAGGAGAGTCTCAGGAACTTCCCAGGTCGTCTCAGGTCCTCTATGGACTGAATCAGCTGCACCTCACACTGAAAACCTGAAAATACGCACACATCCTGGTCAGAAACTGCCAAACATATCCACTGTTTCTCTCACTCATATCCACTCACTCTCACTCACTCTACTTCTCTATGAGTCACCTTTTAAAACAGCAACAAGAAAAATTCAGCTTAGCTCAATCCCCATAGAGTCCTCTGTGTTCAGTCCTGATTACCAAATGGAAACCCCTGGGAATCCCAGGGCTGCGGCTCTTCTCCCAGAGCTGCAGGTCAGGAATTGTTTTCACCAGGAGAGGGAGAGTCCTGTTTTCATGCGTCCTCCTCTATAGTAAGCTCCGGTGTGGGACGCCTGACAAGAAGGCAGTGCCCAGAGCAGATGGCAGACTGCCATTGTTTAGTGGCAATGGTAGCATTTGGAAAAATATTACTTATAAATTGACTGTGCCATAAAACTCATTTAGCAACTATGATTTTAGTTTTTACACATGTGTACAACTACAAATATAACTGCATTAAGGAAACTGTAAGAGATATAGAGAAATAGAAAACAATAAAAAAAAGAGAGAAGACCTTAATACCTCATGACCATAATGTATAGCAAATCCAGAAAGAAAATTCTTAACATGCCTCTGAACTTGAACAACACTATTGAACAATTTTACCTGAAAGACATGTATAGAATCTTCCAACCAAGAGCCACATAATTCACATCCTTCTCAGGCACACGTTGAACATTCTCTGTGATATGTTGCATGTTACATCATAAAGTGAGACTTAACATTTAAAGAAGTAATGCCAGCCCTTCTCTAACTCCTTCAAAAATTGTGAGGAGTCAACCTTCCAAACTCTTTTTTTAATATAGCTAAAGAAACTTTATTTATCTGTTTCTCGGAGATAACACTGCAAACAGTCACAGATAAGCATACAATACAATTATGTGTTGGCTATTTACAATTTACAGTAGTGATTTTTCCTCTGAAAAATATAAGTACAAAAGCTAAGTAAACAATGAGGTACTGCCATTTGGGATTTGTTACATGTCATAGCTTAAAGAACTGGCCTTTCGCAAATATTCAACAAATTAACCTGAAGAAAATAGTCAATTAAGTGATTTATTTTTTCTAATTTATTAGAAAAAAAAATCCACCAAGTTTCACCTCAAAATATATTGCACAAATATAAAAATAAACCTAAAATTAAATAGGAAAGGTAAGTGGTTCTTCAAAAAGAATCAAAAAAAAGGAATAAAATGTAAGCCCATAAGCAAGGTTAAGTCATTCTAAATATCTTTTAAACAACATGAAATTCTTCCCAAGAGAAAACTGAAGAAAAAACTATCACCGTTTCTCCACTGATGAAATGTATTTTAAAGGCAGTCTGCAGTATACCTTCTAAACTCTTTCTATGAGGCTACCATTATAGTTTTACCAGTAATAGACAAAGGCATCACGATAAAAGAAAACTACAGACCAATATCATTAGTAGACATAACTTAGTCCCCAATGATAGTAAACTAAATTCTAAAGTCTTTTAAAAGACCATACACCGTGAGCTACTCAAATTTATTCTTGAGATGCACAGTTGATTCAACATCCTCAAATCAATCAATTTGGTACACCACATTAAAAAACTAAAGAAAAAATATCTCAGTAACATTTCATCAGACACAGAAAAAAATTGAAAAAATCGGGGTTTCATTATAAAAATTCTGAACAAAGTAGGAAGATAAGAAAACAACTTGTACATAATAAAAGCCATTAAGAAAAGTCACAGCTGTTATTATGCTTAATAGTAAAAGGTTAAAATATTTTGGTCTAATGTCTGTAACAAGGCGAGAATAAAGCTTGAGCATTTCACTTCCAGGCCTCAACATTTATTTACAAACATCGAAAGATATTGGCATAAATGCATATAGAGAGATTCGATATAAACCCACATATTGATGACAAACTGATTTTCAGCATGCGAACTATCAATATAAAATGACTAAATTATAGTGTCTTTGAAAGAGGGTGTTATGAAAACTGGTTTTCACATGAAAAGAATTAAGAATTTTAGGTTAGAATAAACACAAAAATTCACTCTAAATGTTTTAAATATTTAAATGTAATACCTGTAATTGTAAAACTCCCAACCTTTAAAAATTAGCAATCTTTTTCAGGATTTTACATTCAAAGCCCCTACAAAAAAAGCAGAATTGAACAACTGGAAGAATAGATTTCAAAAAAGATTCTGCAAAGCAACAAAATAATTACAACTTACAGAATTGGATAATATGCTATATATCTGAAAAAGTTTAAATGTTCAAATATAAAAGAAACTTTTACAACTCAATAGCAAAAATAAAAATCGCCTCATTTAAAAATAATCTGTTTTACACCTTTAACAATGTAAGAACCTAGAACTCATATTAAGTGTTTTCCTCTATGGGTGATGGTCCGTCTTATGGTATACTTGGCTGGACAATGCTTTGTCGTTATTTGATCAAACACTAATCCGGGCGGTGTTGTGAATTTTGTAATAGAGGTTATTAAAACCGTAATCAGTTGACTCTGTGTTAGGTAGATTATCATTGCTAACCTGCTCGGCCCTGATTCCATCAGAGCAGAGCTGGAGAAGGTCAAACCCCATGGTGATTAAGCAGCTTCAGCTGTTTCTTTGACTGCCCGCCTGCACTTACTGATGGCCGGCCCTGAGGATATTGGATGTTTTTAGCCATTCCCCAAAATTACTTCCCCTACATCTCACAGGAAAGTGGCGTGTCCATCTGCAGCTTGTCACACCTAAATATCAGACAGAAAGAGATTCTCCAAAATCAAATAATATTTATTTGAAAATGAGCATTGCAATGGGAATATGCATGGGCATATTTAAGCAGGCAAATGAAGACAAGTGTTTTAAAAGAAGATCGAGGAGGCTTACACGAGCTGTTTCGAGACAATTCTCCTGGGATAGAAGAATAAAAAGGGTGGAATCAGTTTAAAGATGGACAGGGACTGGCAGGGCAGATATCCCCACAATATCCATTCTTGTTATCAGGGATATGTTCATGAGAACCCTCTATTCATGACCTTCTCCAGCTTCACCTGTAAAGATTATAACACAACTGGCTCCACTTTGATTCTGACAACTTTCACACCCTCTTCCTCACACCACTAGTGAAGAACGTTACTGTGTGAAGGTTTTTCAGAACAGGATTAGAAACACATCCACATCCCACATTAACCAAACAAGCTTGTCCCCTTCAGTCCCCACTGGCAACTTGCATTTCCAGATGAGTCTCCATGCAACACAGTGGAGGGTCCTGAGTGACGAGGAGTGAAGAGAGTCCCACCAGCCTCTCCCGCGTGACTGCAGCAGCCACAGCCTGAGACCCACCTGAGCGCCACGAAAGGGCTTGAGGCCTGGAATTTTGACCACAGGGAAAATATCTTCCTTTTCCAGAAAGCAGGAAAAGCAAATGGAAAAATGAGAACAACGACTACAAAAGAAAGTAAATGGATTAGGGACAAAAGAAGCACCAGATCAGTGCAGATGCTGATTTGCATCCTTCAGTGTCAGGAGAAGGGCCAGACGTGAAACCTGTGAGGTTCTGCATGACACTGACCCTGGCCCAACCTCTCTATTGTCTGTGACCAGGATCCGTAAAGACTGTTCTAGTAAGGGAACCTCACTGAGGTCCCTGTCCTGGGTCTCACTGGAGAAGACTCACTAGGAAGCCCTGAGCTTACTCACTACTCTGATCCTGGTGACCGTGGTTGAAGAATTTTCATCCCTGTAAGCATCAATCTGCATTTTGTGCCGGTGAGAATAGGTCCCCATATTAAAATAATTTCTTTCAAATACATAGAGAAGACGTTGTTAGGCACAGATTTCTAAACTTAAGAGGTTCCCTGGGGAACTGTCAGAAGATGACGTCCCACATCCTGACAGGAAATCAGCCTCCGTGTGCACTGGCCTCTGGGTTGACTCTGATCAGTGGGTCCTGAGCAGCCGCTGCAGCTGATTTCCCCCCACGTTCTTGCAGGGAGGTTTGTGTCTGGGCTCACACTGACTTCCCCTCACTGTGTCTGTCGCACAGTAATACACGGCCGTGTCCTCCAATTTCAGGTTGTTCATTTGAAGATATAGCATGTTCTTGGAATTGTCTCTGGAGATGGTGAATCGGTCCTTCACAGAGTCTGCGTAGTATTTCTTACTTCCATCATAATATATCACTGCCACCCACTCCAGCCCCTTCCCTGGAGCCTGGCGGACCCAGCTCATGCCGTAGCTACTGAAGGTGAATCCAGAGGCTGCACAGGAGAGTCTCAGGGACCCCCCAGGCTGAACCAAGCCTCCTCCAGACTCCACCAGCTGCACCTCACACTGGACACCTGCAAACAGAGAGACACCAAGGTCAGAAACTGCCACACATATCCACTGTTTCTCTTACTCATGTCCACTCCCACTCAATCTCTCTATTTCTCCATGAATCACCTCTTAAAATAGCAACAAGGAAAACCCAGCTCAGCCCAAACTTCATGGTGAATTTTCTGTGTTCAGTGCTGATCACCGAATGGAACACTGTGGACTTCCAGTGCTGGGCTCCTCTCCCAGAGCTGCAGGGTCAGGGCTGGGCTGGTTTTCATCAGCAGAGGGAGGGCCCTATTTGCATGTCCCCCACTATATAGCAGGCTCTGGGGTGGGACATCGGAGGAGAGAGCAGGGCTCAGTGCAGATGAAGTGTCCTGGGGGAGACTGGAATAATTATATCATTCAGGAACATATAATTTTATATTATGTGATTGTGGATTGATTAACATTTAGCTCTCATAATCTTATTTTATTCTTACATATTTACACTATATATTTAATGCATGTTTCAATGTTATATTTTATAGAAGATAATTTACATAGAGAACACAGCAGTTGTGCAGTATGTTTAAGATTACACATCTAAAAAAATTAGTCCTATTATCTGGGACTGTGCTCTATTCACCAGAGGAGGCTGCTCTCCTGAGACAACTCCAGGGCAGTGTGGCCCACACCTAGTGAGGTCTGCATGATTCCCCATCTGTTATGTCAACTTTCTGTAATTTACCTAAATATGTAGAGTGAATCACATTTCATGTGTATGTTTTCAGAAGTCAGTCATATTCTTTGTGTTAATGTTGATCTATGTTGATCTGTTTATTGCTCCATTTTAGTCAAATATTATTTCATCAGTTTGTTATTGCTTTATTCAAGTGCAATTAATAAATAATTAATTCAAATGTATAGTGAATGATTTGAAAAATGTTGACCTATGTTTGCAACCATTTACTCAGCACTTCAACCAGGTTTTGAATAATTAAATTAATCCTGAAATCTTTCTCTTATTTCTCTGAAATTCAACTCACATCCCCATTACTCCTAACAGCATATTCTCAGAAAAACTGAAATCTTCTCCATGTTAATTTACAATAGTGGCAACTTCTAAAATTTCTACAAATGTGTCATGTAAAATTTACTCTTAATTCCTTAGTTTCTTTCACTAAGCACAATTACTTGAGAATTTAGCCACGTTTTTATATGAGTGAGGCATGCCTTGATTTCAAGCTGCATTAGATTCTAGTACATAAATATATGCCAAACTATTTAATTATTCACCTGTAACCAAATGTGATTTGTTCTCTCAGTTAATGGATTTGATAGAGAAAAGCAGCTACTAACCACGGGAATGTAAAAATGAGTAAACTATGCTCTTATTCTGACCTCATTAACAACAAACCTGGACAACTACAAATAAAAAAAAAAATCTTCAACATATCTGAGTTGAAATCAGAGAGAAAGCAAACAATAAACACAACCTGAAATCTGAGGTGAGAGGAGGCTTCAGAGAGAACCAGGACCCATATATTAGTGTACCTGGGGCAGATATCACTGGATGGTATCTAAGATCGGAACAGACTGGCTTGGAAATATTCAGTGAGTTGCTTGAGGATGCATATGCTGTTAGTGTTAGACTTTGAAGCTGCTAGTGCTTGAAGACTTTTTCTACAGAATTATTATTAATATTCCTGCTGCACTTCATGCAAATAAACAGGCCAAGTTTAAGACTAAAGTTTATTTTGCAAACAACTCAGTCTTATCATTATTTGCTTCTAACAAAAACCAAAACTGGAAGGAGAAACGTTGTATTTCAAAACATATCACACACTTGTCTTTAAACTCGAATCTCCTCAGTTGTTTAAGCATTTGCCTGCATTTTAGAGTAACTCTCTTATTCCTGAGGGGCAGTCAATGATCTCTGGCTATAGCCCAGAAGAAACAAAAAGCGGTGGGGAATATAAAAAATCTGGATCAATATTTTAATTCTAAGCAATTATCCTTCAAATCATGCCAGGTGATGGGAATAAATAGGCTGCCCCTAACCTGGCGGTTTCTTTGGGAAAATAAATCCCAGGGAGCTATCAAAAAAGCCAAGCCCCATGCACCCACATTTCGCAGGCATAACTACAGTCACCAGTTATCTGGGCGTGTCAGCAGCTTTGGAATTGTTTTTCAAACTCTTTACCAACTTGTTTGGTTCTGATACATGTCTTCTAATAACCCGATTTGTCTCTTCTCATTTTCAAACCATCAAATTCCAAATGGTCATGCAACTGAAGCCTAGGATAATGGCTCCCTTTTCCTGGGGTCACTTAGATAGGCCTCCAAGAGAGATCTTCCCCAAACAGCATCCCCCATCAGCTGGAAGCAGTTAAGATTGGTCTTTGGCTGTATTCTCAGGACAGTTAGATGTACTTCTTCAAAGAGGAAAATGATAGAGGTAGGAGGCAGAGTATTCTCCTAGGCAGCCAGGAGAGGGTCCCCATAGAATCTCCAACACATCAAGGTCATTGTGCACAGGGGACTTGCCTAGACATGCCTGCAGTGAAAATTGTTAAAGTTGTCTTGTCTCTGATAAAATAGTTGTAATACCTAACCTTGTTTTAACATGAATAGACTCTCCCTCAGCTACCTAACCTTGTTTTAATATGAATAGACTCTCCCTTAGCTGAGAAAACCTGACAGACTCCATTTGGCTCCTTCATTTGCAAGACATCAAGGACTTCTTACCCACCTCCTTCCTCAAGGAGTTAACTTGTGTAAGCTGACTCTCAGCACATCAGAGTCCCATTCACTGATCAGGTACCGTGGCAAGCAATGTCCACAGTTCCCAGGAATTCGCTAGGGAGATAGCACCATAAAGCCCCTATGTTTGTGTCCCTCAGAGCCCCCACACCTGTCACCTTGTGATGAATTCAAAGCCCCTGCACCCGGAATTGTTTGTTTTCCTGTAACCATTTGTCTTTTTAACTTTTTATCTGTTTTACTTCTGTAAGATTGCTACAGCTAGAATCCCCCTCCCCTCTCTAATCCAAAGTATAAAAGAAAATCTAGCCCCTTCTTCGGGGCTGAGAGAATTTCAAGCTGATACATATCATGTTCAAGCAAATGCTAACAGGCAAACAAAAAGCTAACATGGAGCTAAAAAATATACAGTGATTCAATACAGCAAACACGCTAGCTCGGCCTAGTTTACAATATTATCTAATCAAGGAGGGCATTGTCATTGTTCATACAAGACAGTCAATCCCACTCAAACTTCTGGGAATGTTTAAAAAATGGCATCTCTACATAAAAATTATCAATTTTTATAAAATGTAAAACTCTCTTGGCCAAGGGTTCTCCCACTAGTACTGTGGAATCATGGTCCACTCCTCCAGGTGCATCAGTTATTACCCTATGACTTGGCAGCTAAAAGGCCCATCCGTTTATAGACTCTACCCCCAGAGATCATGTTTGTTCTATTGCATGCACATGTTACAAAATACTGAAAGTGATTCCTGTGTGATAGCCACTCTAATAATGAAGAGTTTAAGGCGGCCTTTTTACTACGTTTTGTCCAGAATCCCCTGTGATCTTCAGCAAGGGAATTAGAAGGAACATCAACAGAAAATACTGCTCTTGAATCATATCAGAAGGAATCTTATCAGATACTTTTAAATAACTCACTTCAGAAAACATTCAGGCAGTTAATTATTGGGTTCATATTTTACAACTGAAGACTCAATGCAGGCCAGATGCAGTGGATCATCCCTATAATCACACCACTTTCAGAAGCAAAGTGAGGGAACCCCCTTGAGACCTGGCAATCGCAGCCAGCCTGGACAGCATAAAGAGATGCTATTTTTATGAAAAAATGTTTAAAAAATAAGGAGGGTAGGGGTGGTGTGCCCATCTACTTGGAGATACTCAGGAAGCTAAGATGGAAAAGTTATGTGAGTCAGGAGCTCAAATTTACAGTGAGCTATGATCACACAACCATACTTTGTGCAACAGAATGAGAGCCTGTCCCTAAAAACAAACAAAAAAGAATCAATTAAGAATTTTACACAACTGTAAAGCTACTCAAATAGGAGATGTTAAACTGAGCACCCTCATAGATCCTCTGGCATTTCTGATGTTTTTAAGCAGATGGCTGACCTAAGACATGCAGAATAAGCTGATAGTCCTTGATTGTGAGAAACTTCTACCCAAGACATTAGACCAGGACCCTGTCTAATTCCCCATCCCCTCCTTCTTTTTCTCATCATTCTTTGCTTATATTTTTAAAGTCATCTCATTTCTGTAGACCTGGGTGTTGTCCACCCATACTGAACCCTTATCTTCTTTCTTATTCATTATTTTTATTCTTACTATGTAGAATAAGTTGTCATACTATTTTTTGGTGCACAACTGCTGATGACTTAAGGCTCACTACTCCAGGACCACAGTCATCCTGCTGTACAGAGCGCCCTCTGGTGTCCTGTTTTTCTTCGATGGTTCCTGAGGGCCCCTGGTGACCTGAGTGCCTCTGCAATGGTCTTGAGTGCCCCCTGGTTTCCTGAGGGACTCTGGGGTCCTGAGCAAGCCCGGCTGTCCTTTGCACCCCTACAGGGAGGTTTGTGTGTGAGCTCACACAGTTGTTCCCTCACTGTGTCTTGTCTTAAAAATGCACGGCTATGTGCTTGCTGTTCACGTAGCTCAGCTGTTGGAAGAACTAATTTATGGATATGGATCTGGGGTTGGTGACTGGACTCTTGAGGAGAGGGGGGTAATGCGTGCTCCCTTCACAACCTATGCACCTGATCCACTCCAGTACCTCCCACGGGGGGCTGATGGATCCAGCTCCAGCAGGAAGCACTATTTATGATGGAGAATCCAGAGACAGCGCAGGTGATGGAGAGGGTCTGTGAGAGCTTCACCAGGCCAAGCCTGCACTGAGAAACACAGTTGTTTGCATGTACAGGTTCTGGATAACACATTGAAATTCCCAAAATACACACATTTTTATGAGAATGAAGAGCTTACTTGTGTTCAATTTTTGTGTTTCCTAGAGTAATGCAGTGGATTGTGATGTTAGATTCACACAAATATATTGTCACATTTTCTCCATACTTGGAACCCTACAATAAAGAGAAACTGATGTCAGGAGAATGGGCACTGAACTATCTCTGTCCATGATAATTGTGATTTTAAGATTAGGATTCAGATGGGATCATATAAAGGGTGTCCTAATTCTGAACCCACAATTAGACCTGAGCAGCAATCACAGGCATTGGAGGTCACTTACATGGAGAAATAACTGACTCTCTGAAGCTGCACCTGGAGGTCTCTTCAGGCTCTGAGTTGTACAGGAACAGCTCCTCCCTCAGACTCAGAGTGAGGACAACCTCTGCTCTTTCTCTGCGGGAAGTGAGCGTTAGTGTGTGGAAGGAACCTAACTTACTTTCATCAAGATCTCTGTACTTGGGCAGAAAACAAAGAATATGAGAAAAAACTGATTTCAGACTTGTTAGCACAATTTCTCATGGGGAAGGCAATAATATGTCTGGATCTTACACAGAATCAGGAAACTATACATTTGGGGTAACATTGAAAATTATGATTTCTTTGCAGATTATGTTCTTAGTTATCTATGTCATCTGAGAAAATGATTTAAAATCATGGTTTTTTTATAAAAACCCATAAAAAGGGTGCTGGCCCTGAAAATGCACCTCCCGTCCCTCCAGCATCAGGGAGCCCAATAGACCAGGCAGCCAGCTGCTGCACTGCACTCTGACACCCATCACCTGGTGTGTGCCAAAGACACCCATCCGAGGAGCTCCTCCCAGACAATGGCTGTGCACAGTGGAGATACTGAGGCGTGGCTGCTGCTGGGACACATGGGAGAAAGATTCCTGATGGACAACTGTGCTCTGGGAGGCACCAATGGCCTCTCTGGACTTAACTTAGACCACAAGATAGTTAGGGAAGCTCCATCAAATTCCTACCCATCTCCAGCACTAGCTGAGAGACGGGCATTCTTGGGTGACGGAGTCTAGAGCCTCACCCAGCTCCTGCGCATTTTTATGCCTCCATTACTTACATGTGCCTTGGTGACAAATGAGAATGTTTCCTCTTCTTATAATAAACTTTTCTAATCCAGAGACCTCAGGGATAGCCACAGAATCATAAATGTAGAGAGGCTCACAGGGAAACTGTTGAATGCAGAGGAAGCCACAGACCCTGAAGGAAACCAGCCCGTGACAACCATCTGCACCTGCCCTAGTTTTCTGTGGGTTCTGAGTGCCCCCTTTAGCCCAGCCTCCTCCCATATCATTGCAGGAAATTCTGTGTCTGTGTTCACACTGACGTCTTCTTACCTCGTGCCTCACATACAGTAATACACGGCCACGCCCTCTGCTCTCAGACTGTTCATCTGCAAATACAGTGACTTTTGGCACTTTCTTTGGAGACAGTGAATCTGCTCTTCACAGATTGTGCATAGCATATCTGATTACCATCATACTATACATCTACTACTCACTCCAGCCCCTTCCCTGGAGCCTGGGAAATGGAGCTCATTCAGTAGCTACTGAAGGTTAATCCAGAGGTTGCACAGGAGAGTCTCAGGGACCCCCGAGGTTGTCTTGGGTCCTCTCCAGACTCCACCAGCTGTTCCTCACACTGGACACCTGCAAACACATAGACATCCTGGTCAGAAACTGCCGGACATATCCACTATTTCTCTCAAATTTTTTCACTCACACTCAATCTCTCTAGTTCACCTTTTAAAACAAGGACAGTGAAAACCCAGCTCAGCCCAAACTGCATGGTGAGTCCTCTGTATTTAGTCCTGTTCACCAAATGGAAACCCCTGAGAATCCCAGGGCTGGGGCTTCTCTCCTGGAGCTGCAGGGTCCGGACTGGGCTGGTTTTCATCAGCAGAGGGAGAAACCTATTTGCATGTCTCCTACTGTATAGAAAGCTCTGGGATGGGAATCCTGAGGAGGGGCAGGGCTCAGAGCAGATAAAGTGCCCTGGGGGAGATTGGTAGTAATCTTATCACTCAGGAAAACATCATTTTATATTATATGATTGTGCCTTGATAATCATTTAGCAGTCATCATATTTCATTTTTACATATTTACAGAGTACTTTTAATGCAAGTGTGAATGTTACATTTTAAGGAAGATAAATTACATACAGAACAGAGTGGTTGTACAATGCATTCCAGGTCACACAGCTGGATAGAGTTTGCCCCATTATCTCTGCCTGTGCCTCTGTGCCCCTAGAGGAGACTCCTCTCCTGAGACAACTCCAGGGCAGTGTGGGACATGCCTAGTGAGGTCTGCAGGATTCCACCCCTGCCAGGACATCTCTCTTTTCTTTTTTTGTATTCTGCTATTTTCCTAAAATATCTAGAGAGAACCACTGTTCATGCATGTGCATTTTCAAGAGTCTGAGACGTTTTGAGTGTTCATACCCATCTATTTTTTGCTCCTCCTCAACCAACATACTGATTTTTTCCTTTGCTACTGCTTTAAGTACAATTAATAAATCATTAATTCAAACATATACTGCACAATTTGGAAAATGTTAATGTGTGTGTGCAACCCTTTGATCAGGGCTTCAATTAAGTTGTGTACAATTCAGTTGACCCCTAAATCTTTCTGTCACTTCCCTGTAATTTCATCTCACTACCCCATTACTTTCAACACCCAATTCTCACCAATTTCAAATCTTCTTTACTACTTGAGAATAATTGTACCTTCTGAAGTTTATACAAATAGAAGTTATGAAGTGCTCTCTTAATTCTTCAGCTACTTTCACTCAGCAGTTATTTGCGAATGTGCCTTCCTCCTTTCTTTTCTGGCAGAAGAATGTGAGGAAGCAGAACCACAGATATCAAAGAAAGAGGAGCCCTGGGGACAGCTGAGGTGCTGGTGAGGAGGGAGAGCACTGAGCAGATGAGGAAGCCCCGCCCTCCCTGCACCTGCTCCTGACCCGGCCTCCTGCTCTGTGGGCCCCGCGCGCCCCCTGCTGGTCCTGAGCGACACCTGCACCCGCCCCCTCCGCCTCCCTGCAGGGAGGTTTGTGTCTGGGCTCACACCCTCCTCCCCTCACTGTGTCTCTCGCACAGTAATACACGGCCGTGTCCGCGGCGGTCACAGAGCTCAGCTTCAGGGAGAACTGGTTCTTGGACGTGTCTGTTGAAATGGTGACTCGACTCTTGAGGGAGGGGTTGTAGCTGGTGCTACCACCACTACCAGAGATACGTCCAATCCACTCCAGTCCCTTCCCTGGGGGCTGGCGGATCCAGCTCCACCAGTTACTACTGCTGATAGAGCCACCAGAGACAGCGCAGGTGAGGGACAGGGTCTCCGAAGGCTTCACCACTCCTGGGCCCGACTCCTGCAGCTGCAGCTGGGACAGGACCCCTGTGAACAGAGAGACCCACAGTGAGCCCTGGGATCAGAGACAGCCTCCCATATCATCATATCTGCATCCCGAGACACTCACATCTGGGAGCTGCCACCAGGAGGAGGAAGAACCACAGATGCTTCATGTTCTTGCACAGGATGTCCGTGACTCTCAGAGAGCATTTCCCATGTGAGTAGGACCCTGAATTTAAGGAAATGTGTGGTGGTTTCCTGTGGGTGCCTAAGTGAAGATTTGCATGAGGGTGGTGCCTTTGTATGGAGAGGTGAAAAGGGATGAGGGAGGCCCCAGTCTTTTGGGTTCACACTGTGAGGAGGATGCTGGCTGTGCCCTCTGAGAACCCAGTTGTCTTCCTGGGGCCTCCCCTCACCAAGCCCAGATTCGTCTTCTTCCAGGTAGGGAGATGTGCTGAAGAAGCTGGTCTGTGAGATGAGTGTGATCATGGATCAAGGACAGGTTTTGGAATAGGTTCAATGCTGTTCTACCCTTGAAGATTTATATGAAACCAACCAAACAGCCAGGTTATCTAAACTGTCAAATCTCCATTCAAAAATATTAGGGCCGCAGCTGAATATGTTAATCACAGTGAGTTCATACAAATCTAAATCCATGCAATTTTTTATTGCAATTCAGAACATCCATCATAGGTAGCGGGAAAATATCTGTCCCAGAGAGTGCGTCATTTAAGGAAAAAAAAAATCTGAGAGCTGCTCTTCTGGGACCTTTTGAAATTTGGGATTCTGTCTGAGATCTCAGGAGAAGGTGGTGGCACATGTCTCCATCGTTCTCAATGTGTGACCCTGAGAATGTGGCCTGGCCTGTAAACACTTCTCTGTGAAAATATGCAGATTGGGGATTGCAGTGACAATTTCAGTCAAAAACTGTAATAGGTCAGCACAGGAGGATAGTCTCATCACCAAGTTTAGTGCAATTACCTTTCCTGGGAACCAGAGAGGACATCTGTGAGCCCTCCTCTCTGAGAGCACATGGAACTCTGGTCCTTCCCTGATAGGTCATACCTGTGAAACATGGCTGGAAAATTATACTCAAGTCCAGAGTCCTTACCTACATATTTACCAATTCAGATCCATCTGTCTCTGAAAGACTTTCTCCTCCATTGATTTGCATGAACATACCCTATGGTGTGCGGTATTGCAACTTGGGCATTTGACATTAGTTTTGTGAATTATATAATAAATAATCTGTCTCCATGGATGTGGGTAGCAGGAGAATCACCAGAAGTTGGGAGTGTTGTATAATCAGGATAAACCTGGGCTCTCTCCTGAGGAGCTGAACAAGTGAGCTGACCTGTGGGACAACAGATGGAAAGAGACAGACCTAACATCCAGAGCCACGTGAACTCCTTGTCTCCCAGGGGATCTCTGGGCCTTTTGTTTGAACAGATCCAGAAAGACCTTCCTCACCCTCAGAATTATGAACATTGAGGGTAATTGAGATACATTTTTATTTATGGAGAATAATTCACAGGCTTGTAAACATCTATGAGGGTGTGTACAGGGATGCTAGGATATGCTCACACAGAGAACAGAAAGAATTGTATTTGGTGGAAAGACAACCAAAGAGCTTCTGAATTTGTAGGTATTGTTTGCCGCAAATATGGCAGGTGGCTAGATCATGTTATAATGCTAGAGGTAAAACTTCCCAACAGTGTTATAGAGACAAAATGCAAAAGAGTGAAGATTCAAGTGAAGTTTCTTTGAAAATCAACAGTAATGAACAGTCCAAAAGAAATCAGCCATATGGGAAGAGTGGTCATTAAATGAAATAGTAAATTCCATCTGACAGCTCATTTTCACCTCTGCGAAGACTTCAGAGCATAGACTAAGAGCAGAGAGTGAACATAGGGCAAACAGGGACCAGATGTTTGAGGAGGATGGAGAGTGAGCTGGAGTCGTTGTGAGCCATTCAGAAAGATAGCAGTGTGCCAGAGAGTATTGAGTCCTCCTGAGTTAAGAGGTGCTGAATATACACCTGTATCACTGCCCTCAGTGTATTTTATTCTCCAGATTGTCTTGGATGTTCAGATTTGAACACGTGGAATGTTGATGGAAATCAGCATGACTAGGAACTTTTCAGTGAAGATGTAGGTAACAATGTGGGTGTGATTAAATTTGGGTCGTGAAAATATTATTATCCAAAATGTCAAAGTCAGTGTCTCTTAATGTATCTTTCTTTTTTATTTTACAGGCAAAGACTTGTTCCCTTGCCTAGGCTGGAGTGCAGTGCTGTCTACTAATTTCATAGCATAAAAACGATCAGCCCAATTTATGTAGTCCTGCTATCTTCATCAAGGACTTAGGTCCATGTGGCCTGTGACATAGCTCTAGACACAGGGGGAAAAGAGGTGGTTTGTTGAGTTGATGTTGCTTCTTCAGAGGGGAATTTAAACAGTCAACTCCTCATCTCACCCAGCCTATTTTTATAACTGTGCATGAACCTTGGGAATGCAGTCACGATTTCTTAAATAACGGGAGTTGACTGTGCCATGAAGGAAACAAGAATATGGGTAAATTTAAAGCCTGGGTACATAATCTGCTGAATTAACAAAGCCTAGAGCCAATCACATTCTGGCATCTTGTTTAGTTAGTTGTGAATTTATTTTCAGTTGGTTAGTTCGAGTTCCCATAATTCACTTTCTGCTAAAATAGTCAGATACAATAATCTTCAGATATTGAAATGAAAAAAATAACTAATTTTAAAATGAACCCGACTTCCAAGAGAGTTGAAAATTCCTTTGTGGTGAACGGTGTGAAGCACCACACCTGGTCTGCACATATGTCTATGAGTATAAATTTATGTCCCTATAGCTATATAGTTGCTGATGTCAACAAATGTTACTAAAACTCTGCAAGAATCAGTGAAAATAATTAGGAATGTTTATTTCTTGAAAGTATATACTTAAACGATACATATATACAGAATTTTAGTAATTCCTAAAATTTAATAATAAATTTATAATAAATACAAGTAATAAAATAACACAGCCTAGAATGCTCCAGAGTTCTGCAAATACAAACCTAACTTTTTTTCCAGCTGAGGAGAAAGGAAACCTCCCCCTGCACCTGCTCCTGGGACTGGTCCTGTCCGCAGTGGGTCCCGAGAGCCCCCTGGTGGCCGCGCGCGCCCCTGCAGAGAGGTTTGTGTCTGGGCTCACACTGATCTCCCCTCACTGTGTTCCTCGCACAGTAATTCATGGCCGTGTCCTCGGTTTTCAGGTTGTTCATTTGCAGATAGGTGATGCTTTTCGAATCATCTCTGGAGATGGTGAATCTGCCTTTCACAGATGCAGCGTAGTCTGTTGTCTCACCATCAGCTTTGTTTCTAATTAATCCTACCCACTCCAACCCCTTCCCTGGAGCCTGGCGGACCCACTGCATGTAGTGGTCACTGAAGGTGAATCCAGAGGCTGCACAGGAGAGTCTCAGGGACCCCCCAGGCTGTACCAAGCCTCCGCCAGTTTCCATCAGCTGCGCCTCACACTTGACACCTGCAAACAAAGAGACACCAAGGTCAGAAACTGCCACAAATATCCACTGTTTCTCTCACTCATGTCCCCTCACACTAAACATCTCTAGATCCCCATGAATTACCTTTTAAAATAGCAACAAGGAAAACCCAGCTCAGCCCAAACTCCATGGTTGGTGGTCTGTGTTCAGTGCTGATCACCAAGTGGAAACTCCTGGGAATCCCAGGGCTGAGCTCCTCTCCCAGAGCTGCAGGGTCAGGGCTGGGCTGGATTTATCAGCAGAGGGAGGACCCTATTTGCATGTCTCCTACTATATAGTAAGCTCTGGGGTGGGATGCCTGAGGAGAAGATGGGTCCAGATAAGGTGACTGTGCCTTGCAGGAGTTTGGTGACAATGATGGTTTTGGAAAATACGCTGTCTTATTATAAAATTTTGCTGTGATAAGCACTTTGAACTGATTACACTATTTTAGTTTTACTTATTTGTGTAAATTACATTTTGTTGGAATCAATGTTTCTTCATGTACAGATGTGGAAGTAAACCACACATGGAAAATTAGTCTTGCCACTTTGGGAAGCAGAGTGGAGATTTCTCAAAGAACATAAAACAGAAGTAGCGTTTTACCCAGCAAATCCACTACTGGGTCAACACTAATAAGACCTACTTTTTGAAAGCACAATAGGTGCCTATAGTCAATAATAACTTAATGGTATATTTTAAAGATATTTAAAGAATGTAATTGGAATTTTTTTTGTATTTCAAAGAATAAAATATTGAGGGGATGGACACCTCATTCTCCATCATGTGCCTATTTCATATTGTATGAAAACATCTCATGGAGCTGGTAAATATATACACCTATTATGTACCAACAAAAATTTTATAAATCATTAATTTTCTAATTGAAGGCAAATGTTCAAAGGAAATAAAGTGATGAAAGTTTAAAGACAGACACTTTCTAAGCAGTGAGTAACTACTGTGAAGCCCCTACCAATATGCACATACATGTTAGATTTTAATTTTTTTCTTTTTCTTCCATGCACAGAGAAGCACATTTTAATAAACAAATGTAAGGTTTCTTTTTAGTGGGGATGTGGTAACAGCACAGAGCAGATAAGGTGACAGGTCCTTCTTCCCTGCTACTTTGTGTGCAGCCCCTGCTGTGCGAAGGTTGAAATAAGGCCCTGACTCAATCAGTAGAACGTCACCACTCATACAAGGTGAAATGTCCTGGAATCAGAGGCAGATTCCACTCAGACTTCTTTCCCTACTGTCACACATGTTTTGGTACTTTTTGCAGGATCTTTTATTATTATTATCATTATACTTTAAGTTCTGGGATACATGGGTATACAGGTGCCATGGTGGTTGGCTGCACCCGTCAACCCATCATCCACGTTAGGTATTTCTCCTAATGCCATCCCTCCCCTAGCCCCTCACCCCCCAACAAGCCCCGGTATGTGATGTTTCCCTCCCCATGTTCACAGGTTCTCATTGTTCAACTCCCACTTATGAGTGAGAGCATGTGGTGTTTGGTTTTCTGTTCCTGTGTTAGGTTGCTGAGAATAATAGTTTCCAGCTTCATCCATGTCCCTGGAAAGGACATGAACTCATCCTTTTTTATGGCTGCATAGTATTCCATGGTGTATATGTGCCATATTTTCTTAATCCAGTCTATCCTTGATGGGCATTTGGGTTGGTTCCAAGTCTTTGCTATTGTTAAGAGTACTGCAATAAACATATGTGCACATGTGTCTTCATAGTAGAATGATTTAAAATCCTTTGGGTATATACCCTGTAACGGGATTGCTGGGTCAAATGGTATCACCTACTTTGCAAGAAAAATAATTTAAAAAACAATAAAAAAAAGTCTCCCGGACACAGCTGTATTCCCAACACTTTGTGAGGCCAAGGCGGGTGGATCGCTTGAGCCCAGGAGTTGGACACCAGCTTGGGCAACATAGCAAAATCCCATCTCTACAGAAAATACAAAAATTTATCCAGGCTGAGTAGTGAGCACCTGCCTGTAGTCACAGCTGTAGAGGAGGCTGAGGTGGGAGGATGGCTTGAGCCCAGCAGGTGGAGACTGTTGAGCGATGATTCAACACTGCATTCCACCCTGGGCAGCAGAGCAAGAGCAAGACCCTGACTCGAACAACAACAACGACAACAACCACAACAACAAAAATAGAGTCAAATGTCAACACTTTTAGTTTTCCTTTCTTTCCTAAATGCAAATTTGTACTATGAAACAATAATCCATTCTAATTGTCTTAATAGTTTTAGTAGAACTCTCATAGAAAATAAAGATAGATATTTTAATACAGAGAAAATGTATTTTATAATAATTCAGATATCGGTTTAATAGATATTGTCACCAAATTAAAAACAAATCACTGCCTGCATTTAGTCTAAAAGAAGCCCTAGGAAAGTATCAAGGAAGAATGCTTTCTAAAGATAAATAGGTACTTTCTATATGTATACATTTTACTTTGGGGAATACATATTCTCAATTTTAAGATAGGGACCCAGTAGAAATAATAATGGAGTGGACTGTTAAAAATCTCTTTCTGTTTGAGTCAGAAAGTTTAGATTAAAGGCTTACAATAAAAGTGTTTCCAAATCATATGAGTTCCAAATCATGTTTAGTTCAAATCATTTTCTCTTGAAGGTACTTTTGATTCATGGCAAGAATTTATATTGAAACAAAATGTATATAAAAGTCAGCATGAACTTCTCTAAGTGGTTGAGAGATCATCTAGTTTATCACAGACAAAAATTGTAGTATAAAATAAACACAAAATGTTACTATTTTAAATTTGATCTATGTTATGTAAAATAGAAAGAGAAATTTTGTGATTATTTTTCTAACTTATGAAGCTAGCAAAATTATTAAAAATCAGGAAAGTTAGAGTGTGATTAGTCTTCCACTTATAAGTTATTTGAGTATAAAATTATGCTCAAATGCTGAACTAAGATACAAATGTCATATTGAGTAATCATTCATGTACTTCTGTATTAATTTACTTTCTTAAAAAACTTGTATCCCATACTATAAAACAAAAAAATTTTTAAATTTATTCTAACTATATAGCATCATTTAATGGATCAATGTGGCAAACTCAATATATTTCAGGCACAAACAAAAATATTTAATGGGCAGGTTTTTTCATTTAAAATACATTATATTAATTGTCAAAACAATAAATTCGCTGAGTGATTTCATAGCTTCACATTTACTTTTCTGCTGCAGTCAAAGCCAAAAGGCTATAATTTCCTCAAACTTTGAAAAGCACCACGAATCTTTAACAACAGGAGTAATAGGGCTTGGAAAGAAATATTTATCGATTGATCCCAGGGGAACTTGTGTGGGGTTTTTTTTGAGACGGAGTCTCGCTCTGCTGCCCAGGCTATTCAAGCAATTTTCCTGCCTCAGCCTCCTGAGTAGCTGGGATTACAGGTGCACACCACCAGACCCAGCTAATTTTTGTATTTTTAGTAGAGACGGGGTTTCACCATATTGGTCGGGCTGGTCTTGAACTCCTGACCTTGTGATCCACCCTCCTCAGCCTCCCAAAGTGCTGGGATTACAGGCGTGAGCCAACGCGCCCAGCCCCTGCTACTTTTAATTCATATAAAAATATAATTTTATCTCTATTTCATTTCACACAGAGAAAGCAATTCTAAATGTGTTAAAAACTCATGAAAACAAAAAAAAGTGATGAAACATTGCAGGTTATATGTTTATGATTAGTATGAAAAAGGAAATCCTAGGAATAAAAAACCATGAGGTTTTAAATAAAAGATTGATATGTCTCACTAAGAATTCATCAGTATTTACTATGCAGAAAACAGAAAGGCTACCAACTAGAAATATATATATATATATATAAATATATATATATAAATATATATATATAAACAGTGTTAAAGGTTTTAATAAAAATATATATAAAGAACTCTTTTAAATAACCAACCAATGACATAGAAAATAAGTGGGCAAAATTTTTAAATAGTCATTTTATGGAAGAGGAAATCTGAATAGCCAACAACCTCCTGGAAACTATACTGAAAACATCAACAATGCGGAAAATGAAAATCAAAAATCAATAAATTACATACTCCAGTCAAACAAATGTTTAAGTTCTGGTTAGTTCAAAGGTTGGTAAAGATTACCATAATGGAAATTTCATACATTGCTGGAAAAAAATGTAAATTTTATAAACTCATTAAAAGCAATTAAAAATTTTTTAAAAATCTAAACATAATGCATAGGAAGCAAACTAGTACACAAATGAATGTAAAGGTACTTGAATAATAAAGTTCACAACAGAAATGTTTATTACAGCAATAAATGGAATCAACCCAAGTGTTTCACAACAAGGAATGAAAAAATTTTTGCTACCTATTATTTATATATATAATTCCATTTAAATAATATTCAAAGATATATAAAGGTCAATAGCATTTTGTTTAAGGTTACATATTTATGTGTAATACATCTAAAAGCAATTGAAAAATGAGCATAAAAGTTAGCAAAATTACTTCTTCCTGAGTACACAGAGAGTGAGATAGGATCAGATACACAGTTGGTTTAAAATCTTCACTTTTTTCTGTGTGGGTGTGTGTTTGTGGGAGGGTGTATTCATCTGTATTAATTTTATTGTTGTATTTTATCCAGTATTAATCATGAAATATCTTTGGTATATATTTAATATTTAAATAAAAACAAAACCTTCCAAATTAAAAAACTTTATTAAAAAGACATTATAGCACATAGCAACACAACATGATCATCATATCTATATTTGTACTTTTAAATGTTTATTTATTATAAGCCTTTTTAGACACACCAAACTTGGACGACTACTATTATTTCACTTGGATTTCTTGCAACAAGGGATTATGTCAAATTTGATGAACTAAATAAACAAACCACTAAAATGAAACTTTGTGGTCAATTTAGAATATTCTAGTCTTTCTGATGTCTCGCTTTTAGAAAAACTGGATCTATGCTTACAAAGAATTAAGAATTTTAGTTTGGAATAAACACAAAAATCAACTCTAAATGGGTTAAATAGTTAAACGTGTGGCTTGCAATTGTAAAATTTCCCCCACCCAGAAAATAATACTAAGAATGATTTCCTATATTTCAAATTAAAGGCACAGACAACAAAAGCAGAATTGAACAAGTGGAACTACAACACAACAAAAAGAGTCTGCAAAGCGTGGAAATAATTCCAACCTACAGAATGGGAGAATATAATTACAAGCCAGGCATCTGAAAAAGGGATTATATCCAAAATACACACACAACTACAACTCATTAGCAAAATCATAATTGCCTGATTGTAAAGTGGTCAGTTTTACACCATAAAAATTTAAGAATATAGATGTCATTTTAGAGATTCTTCCCTCTGGGTAATGGTAAGTTTGATGGTACACTTGGTTAGGGTAGACTATGTAGTTATTCCATCCAATATTAATATGTGTGGTGTTAGCCAGTTGCAGTGGTGCATGCCTGTAATCCCAGCACTTTGGGAGGCTGAGGCGGGTGGATCATCCGAGGTCAGGAGTTTGAGACCAGCCTCACCAATATGGTGATACCCGGTCTCTGCTAAAAACGCAAAAATTAGCCAGATGTGGTAGCGTGTGCCCGTAGTCCCAGCTACTGGGGAGGCTGATACAGAAGAATTGCTTGAACCCGGGAGGCAGAGGTTATAGTGAGCCGAGATGATGCCATTGTACTCCAGCCTGGGTGACAGAGTGAGACTCCATCTTAAATATATATCATATATATATACACACACACATACACACACACACACGTGTGTGTGTGTGTGTATATGTATATCTTGTTGTGAATTTGCTTAATAGATGCTATTAAACTTGTCATCAGCTGACTCTAGGTTAAGTAGATTATCATTGATAAAATGGGTGGGCCTGATTCCATCAGAGCAGAACTGGAGAAAATGAAATTCCATGGTGATTCAGCAGCTTCATCTCTCTCTGGGACTTCCAGCCTGCACTTATTGAGGGATCACTTAGGGAAATTGGATATTCCTAGCCATGTCTAAAAAATGTCATCCTCTACATCTCACAGAAATGTGGCATGTCCATCTGTAGCTTGTCAACTGAATAACAGGCAGAAAGAGACTCTAAAATATAATATAATAATATGATATTATTTAAATATAATAATATATTATTAAAATATAATATAATAATATATTTTGAAAATATAATAATATTTATTCTAGGATGTGTATTGCAACTGAAATATGTATGGGTGCATTCAGGTTGGCATGGAAAGAAAAAAATTAAGGAAAAATGAGGAGTATTACATCAGTTGTTTTGAGACAATTATCCTGGGGTAGAAGGATCAGTAACGGGTGACATCGGTATAAGGTTGTACAGGCAGTTTGATGGGCAGATATTCTTGGAGAAGTAATTATTTTATGGTTGTGTTGGCCTCGGTGCAAAGTTGTGGTTGTGCAGAGTCTATAATAGTTCTTGTTACCACGAATATGGGTGTTAGAACCTCCTTCATGGCCTTTCCCAGCTTCATCACCTTCCCCAGCTTCATAAGTGGCTCCATTTTGATTCCGATAAATTTTACAACCTCTTTCTAACACTACGTCTGAAGCAGATGAGTCCGATAGTTTGCACAGAACAGGGTTAATTCCACATCCACATCCCATTTTGATCAAATACGTTTATCCCTTTCACTATTAATGACCAGTTGCATTCCCAGATGAGTCTACACACAACACAGTGGAGGGTCCTGAGAAAATGGGGAGAGAAGGAAGTTCCATCAGCCTCACCCATGTTGCTGCGGGAGACATAGCCTGAGCCTCACCTGAGCTCCAAGAAAATGCCTTGAGCCCTGGAATGTAGACCATGGAGACCATCTTTTTCTTTTTCAGAAAGCAGGAAAATAAAATTTAAAAGGAAGAACAAACACTACAAAGAAAGAACGAAGTCTGTGAGCAAAAGCAGCACCAGGTCAGTCTGATACTGACTGGCTTTAGTGTCAGGAGAAGGGTCAGACGAGAAACCTGTGAGCTTCTACATGACACTGACCCTGGCCCAGCCTCTCTATTGACTGCGATCAGAATCCCAAAGACTGTTCTAGTCCAGGAATCTCCCTGAGGTTTCTGTCCTGGGTCTGATTGGAGAAATCTCCCCAGGCACCCCTGAGCTTCCTCAGGACTCTGATCCTGGTGAGGACTTTTCATCTCTGGAAGCAACAATCTGCATTTTGTGCATATGAAAATAGGTTATCATAATAAATAGTCGTTTAAAAAATATGTAGAGATGACATTACTAAGCACAGAGTTCTAAACTTAGAGACGTTCACTAGAGAAACTGTAGAAAGATGACGTCCCACATCCTGACAGGAAATCAGCCTCCGTGTGCACCGGCTTCCGGGTTGACTCTGATCAGTGGGTCCCGAGCGCCCCCTGCCGCTGATTTCCCCGGCGTTCCTGCAGGGAGGTTTCTGTCTGGGCTCACACTGACCTCCCCTCACTGTGTCTCTCGCACAGTAATAGAGAGCCGTGTCCTCAGCTCTCAGGCTGTCCATTTGAAGATACAGTGTGTTCTTGGCGTTCTCTCTGGAGATGGTGAATCTGCCCTTCACGGAGTCTGCGTACCATGTGCTACCACCACCATTACTAATACGTGAGACCCACTCCAGCCCCTTCCCTGAAGCCTGGCGGACCCAGTGCATGTAGTAGTCACTGAAGGTGAATCCAGAGGCTGCGCAGGAGAGTCTCAGGGACCCCCCAGGCTTTGCCAAGCCGCCCCCAGACTCCACCAGCTGCACCTGACACTGGACACCTGCAAACAAAAAGACACCAAGGTCAGAAACGCCAAACATATCCACTGTTCCTCTCACTCATGTCTCCTCACACACAGTATTTCTACTTCACTCTCAATTACCTTTCAAAAGAGCAACAAGGAAAACCCAGCTCAGCACAAACTCCATGGTGTGTTCTGTGTTTAGTGCTGATCGCTGAACAGAAACACCTGGGAATTCTGGGGCTGGGCTCCTCTCCCAGAGCTGCAGGGTCAAGGCTGGGCTGCTTTTCACCAGAAGAGGGAGGGACCTATTTGCATGTCTCTTGCTATATAGCAAGCTCTGGGGTGGGGCGGCTGAGGAGAGGGCAGTGCTCAGAGCAGAGGAGAGTGTCCCGGAAAACACTGGAGTCAATTCTATCTCTCAGGAAATATAACTTCAGATTATGTGATTGTGCCTTGATAATCATTTAGTATTCATCGTCTTATTTAATTTTTACATACTTGTAGAATGTACTTAATGCAAGTGTGAATGTCACATTTTTAGAGAAGATGATTACATGCAGAACAGAGCAGCTGTGCAATATGTCCAATATCACACATCTGGACAGAGTTAGCCCTATTATCTGTGCCTGTGACTCTAAACGCTGGAGGAGTCGGCTCCCCTGAGACAACTCCAGGGTGGTGTGGGACATGCCTAGAGGGGTTTTCAGGATGTCCCACCTGTCATAACAACTTTATGGAATTTTGCCATTTGTAGCGTTTACCTGAAATACACAATCAGTGTTCACATGCATGTATTGTCAGGAGTCCGTGATTATTCAAGTGTCAATATTTATCTCTTTCTTGCTTTTTCTCAGCCAATATATTCATTTTTGTTACTGTTTTATTAAAATCAATTAATAATGAAAACAAATTGATAGTGCAGCATTTGGGAAATGTTGACATATATGTGCAGTCATTGAATCAGCACTTCAATCGTGCTGTTAGCAATTAAATTAAACTCTATTTTTTTTCTCTCACTTCTCTGTAATTTCATTTCATCATGTTTTACTCTTACCATCCTTTTCCTCAGAAAATTCAGATCTTCTTCATGTTAATTTACAATAGTTGCATCTTCTACAATTCATACAAATAAAATCACTTGAGATTTTCTGTGAATTCTTCAGCTTCCTTCACTCACCACAATTATTTTATAATATCCTCATGTTCTTATGTGAATGAGGCATGCCTTGATTTCAACGGTTCATCGCATTCTTGTACATTAATATTTCTCAAATTGTTTGACAATGCACCAAATAATGGATGCCTAATATGTTGTCTCAGTTTCTGAATTTTATTTAGAAATTAGATACTAAGCATTATAATGTAAAAATTGAGAAAATAATCATTTTCTGACCTTGTTAACAAAAACCATGAATAACTACAAAAAATAAACCCTTCAACATATCTGAATTGATGTCACAGAGAAAACAAATCCCTGTATTCTGAGAAAATAGGGGCCTGCAGTGAGAACTAGGGTCCACTTATTAGAGTAACTGGGGCAGATGCCACTCACTGCATCATATTGAAGAAGGAAAAAGCTAACCTGGAAATGTTTCATGAGTTTTGAGGACATGTGTGCTAATGGTGTGTGAATGTGAAACTCCTGGTACTTGCAGGCTTTTCCTACAGAATTGGGGAAATCCCCAGACAACTCACCCACCTGCTGTCCTGTGGTGTGGACTGGGGAGGAAGAACAGCAGCTCCATTCAATGTTGAATCCCCCTTCACTATATGTGGGAGACATTTATTAAATTTTGTGTCCTGTGGGCACTGGTAGAATCAACTAGAACACAAGGAAACAGAGGACACCAAGGAAACTCTACCCAGAAACACCTCCCATCTCTTTCCTGCAGAATGAAATCCTGAATCTGTGGGGTAAGAACAGTGGGGGTCAGAAGTTGAGGACGCTGATGAAAATCCACTGTGGCTGGGAAGAGACACTCTGACACTGGGGAAGGGAAGGAACAGAAACCCTTGTAAGGCCATGCTTCAGAGCCAGTCACACCACCCATAGCTAAGAAGGAGCCTTAGTCAGAAGGTTGGAGAATGTGCCCCTGTGTCCAAGCCCCTTCACCACACAAACAATCACCAAGTAAAAGTGTCAGCAGGATGCACCTGTCACAGCTGAAAGAGGCTGTCTCTGGGGAGAATGAAATGTGAAAACCCAAAGCCAAACAGGGACACAGAAGCAGGTATCATTGGAGTAACTTGAAGCTCTTGTGAACAGGAGAAGCTGACTTCAACTCTGATAGCTGTGGCAACCATACACTTGAAATCCAACCCTGAGTAGATTCACAGAAATGTGGCTAATAAAGGCCAGCAGAATGTAATATGTGATCATCTCCTGGAAAAAACAATAAATGTAAGAAAATAAATTACAAGCGAAATGCAAACTGAAATTATACATGCATTTCATTTTTATAAAAATGTGAAAGCAAATAAAATTATGTCATTAAAAAAGATCCTGAGACAATTTGTCAGCAGATTCATGTTTCAGGGCACATGTTAGCAAAGTTTCTCTGCAAGTAGCCACGTGATATGCACTCAAAACATAGATCTATACAAAGAAATTAAGATTGTAAAAAAAGGGAAAATCGAGAGGAAGTGCAGTTATTATCTTTGTAATTGCTATAACATATAACTATATAAAGCAATAAAATATATATTATATTTTATATGTAAGTGCCAACTGAGGATAAACAAGAATGACTGGGGAGAAGGAGGAATTCAAAGCACACAGTTACACTATCTCCGTACTTCACATCAAGGCCATCACAGTATCTGCATTAGAATCTAATTATACACAATTCTTATTGTAAACCCTATGGCAACCAATACCATATTTATAAAAAATGAATTAAATAATCTGTTAATAGAGAAATAAACATCATTATAAACTACAAATTTAAACAAAAAATAACAGAAAAATTAATATTACTTTTAAAATAGAATTTATTATAGTTGATTTGATAAAACAAGACCCAACTATTAGCTTTGTACAAGAAAGTTATCCTACATATTCACAAATAGAAAAGATAAAGATGGGAAAGCACAGATTATGAAAACATAAACCAAAAGAAAGCTATAGTAGCTGTGTAAATTTCAGACAAAGTAGACATCAAAAAACACTTTTAGGACTTAACAGGTATTACATAGGATAAAGTTACCAGTTTTTTTGAAAGACACCAAAAAAGACTTAACAAATGTATAATAGATGAAGAATACACCATTCGTTGTGATTTACAGAACAAACATGATAAAGAAGTAAAGATGTCAGTTGGACCATGCACATAAGAGTGTCCTGGGGACTGTGAACCTTCTTTGTAGTCATGGAGGGCACCACTGAGAACTTCCTCTTGAATTTCTCCCTGCAGCTGCCCACACCAATCCTGATCCTGAGGCCTGCTGGATCAGGCTGATGCTGCAGTCAGTGAAGGTGAATCCAGAGTGTTTGCAGGAGAGACTCACAGAACCCCTGGCTGTACCATTATTCCCACTGTCTCCTTCAGAGAACTTCACACAGGGCTTCTGCAAACACAGAGGGAACAGACTGAGAACAGCCCCATCTGGAGCAGCCAAAACTGAGCCTGATCCACAAGGGCCCTAATATTAAGAGTGATTAGAAGGAAAGCCCAGATCAGCACAGACCCCATGGTGTGGACACAGAGGAAGGTGCAGGTGTGGGGTAGCTCTTCACCAGGCCACTAGAGACAGGGGATGAGCTGCTCCTCATGAGCGTGGGAATGACCACATTTCCATGTCTCCTCCCTGTGGACGTAAGTTTGCTACTCAGCAGTTGTCATTCCCCCTCTGCCTTTGGATTTCAAGGAGGGCAGGTCAAGGGATTCCTGGGACTGGATGCTCAGAGTTAATCTGCAAACTACACTTTCTTGTTCCCTGATGAGGGCCCTTTTCAGGTGTCTTTATAGAGTGAATGTTTATTAACAAAATAACCCAGTAAATACACTAAAATAAACTTTTCCAGAGGAGTCATATGTCTGCCTGTAGTCTCTGCATGTAGAACTATAAACCACTGCTTTTAACAAGAAGGCAATGTCTTCAGGTAGAAGTAAAAATAAAATGCAGACCTACCCGTTTTTAGGGCTGGAGTCCATACTGCTTGTATTCTGAGCTAATTTTGCCACACAGCAGTTCAGCATCAGACAGGCATGCTTATGTGAAGGAGTCATTGTGGGGACATTTGTGGTTTTCTGAGGGAAGAGTCCACAAAGCAATGCGTGTGCTTGTCTGAGGGAGGAGTACACGCAGGGACAGATGTGGGCACATATCTAAAAGTAATTGCCCATTTAGGGACAGTGTGAGCTAGTCTGAACTGGAGTTTGGGGAAAACTTTGCTCAGTTAAGGGAAGATGAGAAACCTCTGGGTGACCTGCTTGTCAGGAAGGAAACTGACTCACATGGGAGCCTGCTGAAAGAAAGTTATCTCGTGAAGGGAAACAACTTATATGCAAATGGGGAAAGTTAGCTTATTCTTTATTGCCTGCATCTCATGCCATCGCTGCCCACACTGAGTAAAGTTGCCAGAGACTTCTATACAGTCTGCATTTCATTTTGGAGTTCATGACAAGCTACATAGTTTTTAAAAGTTGTATATATTTAGGTTCCCACTTGGTGTCATTAAATTCTAAGTGTTGACAAATTAAGTGTGTCATGTGTCCAAAATTGCATATGATTTAAAATAAGTATCACCACCCTTAATCAGTGCTCAATTCACGTACGTGATACCTTCTTTCTAAATTCCTGGAAAATCTTCATATGCTTACTTTATCTGTAAGTTGGTTTTATGAAATTTTAAATAAAATTATATAGTGTATTTGAAATAACTACACTTTGAAAGGTGACACACACAATCTCTCACCTAAATAACGTTGGTAATTAGGGGATTCTGTAAGTCTAAACTGTAATGAAACTGCGTAGAAGCACCGTGCTTTAGTAGATAAACATGCTTCCAAACAAGTACAGCTTAAATCTGATACCGCTGTGCATGTGACCTGAGATTCTGCAACTAAATAATTCAATGACATGTGATGGAGTGGAATTCTTCATATTGGAGTGGATGATTATGAGCAGGCAAGGAAGAAAAGTTAAAAGTCTATATGTGGTATTACAGTAATGTAAGTATATCGGTGTGTTCTCATGTTTAATGCAATATAGGTACAGAAGATTAGATATATAAATAGTTTCCATGTGCCCATAAACGTTGGTTAATATTCAAATGCTACTGTTAGCTTAGAGTCCCTAGAATCCCTGACACCACATTAACAGTACACACACCCAACATCATAATGTTGTACTTTAATACAATTCTTCAAACCAGAGGCCAGAAATCCTTGGAGAAATGGCTGATTCTATGTATGGAAAATATAATACAGGAAAATGAGTTTAGAATTTCTTGTAATACTAGGAAATGGGGAAATGTTAAGAAACAAAAGGATGAGTTGTATCATAAAGATACAGAGTGCAAAGTAAATGAGCTCACACCCTCTAAATTAAAGTCTGGTTACTTGAGCAATAAAATGAATAATGTAGCATGGATCTACACCAGAGTATGAAGTAAACATCCCTGAACAATTTCTGAAATTAATAGGTAATTAAATCAAGGAAAAATAGAAAGAAGGACACATCTCCCTTATAGAATAATCCAAATGACTTAAGTTGGTAGTCCTCTCATCAAGTGAGTGAAGTTTAAATACTCATTAGTTAATTGTGGCATGAGATTAGAGAATGGAAAATATTTTCAGTGTTAGTGGATTTTATTCTGAGTTTTCAGACATGATGTAAAAACATGATTCAAGAAATAATAAAACTTTACATGTTATTTTATCCAAATTTACACACACATGCACACACACAGACACAGAGATAAATATAAATGTTTCTGCAGTATACACTGATGAGGGAGTGAAAAGACAACCACAGACTTGGAGAACACATTTGCAAATCACATATTTGGTAAATGGCATTTTTTAAACTTGGTAAATAATTTTTATCTGTAATTTTGTATTTTAGATGCAGAGGAAGCCACAGACCTGAAGAAAAGCAATCCTTGACCTCCATCTGCACCTGTCCCAGGGCTGCCCCTGTCTCATTTAGGTGCTGAGTTTCCCCTTCAGCCCAGCCTCCTCACCTCTCTGCAGGAAATTTTGTCTTGTCTCACACTGACTTCCCATCACTTGGTTTCTTAAATACAGTGATACACGGCCATTTACTCTCATAGCAAGTTCTCGAAATTGTATCTGGATACAGTGAGTCTACCCTTCAGAGAGTGTGCATAGCATATCTGACTTCCATTATATTTTATATCTACTACTCAATTCAGCTCCTTTCCTGGAACCTGGTGGACTCACCTCATTCAGTAGCTACTGAAGGTGAATCCAGAGGCTGCATAGGAGAGTTGCAAGAACTTCCCAGGCTATGACAGGTGGGACACATACACCATGAACTACTAAGTAGCCATAAACAGGAATGAGATCATGTCCTTTGCAGAGACATAGATGGAGCTGGAGACCATTATTCTCAGCAAACTAACACAGGAACAGAAAACCAAATACTACATGTTCTCACTTATAAGTGGGAGCACAATGATGAGAACACATGGACACAGAGGGAAACAACACACACTGGGGCCTCTTGGAGGCTGGAGGGTGGGAGGAGAAAGAGAATGAGGAAAAATAACTAAAAATTACTAATAAGCACTGAGATTAATACTGGGTGTAGTAGTTTGTTTTCACACAGCTCATAAAGACATACCTGAGACTGGAAAATTTATACAGAATAAAAGGTTTAATGAAATCACAGTTCCACATGGCTGGGGAGGCCTCACAATCATGGCAGAGGTCTAGGATGAGCAAGTCATTTTTTCATGGATGGCAGCAGGCAAACAGAGAGCATGTGCTGGGAAATGTCCCCTTATAAAACCATCAGTTTTCGTGAGACTTATTTACCATGATGAGCACAGCAAGGGAAAGACCTGCCCCCATGGTTAAATTACCTCCCACTGGGTCCCTCCCACAATGTGTCAGAATTCAAGATGAGATTTTGGTGGGGACACAGCTAAACCATATCATTATGTCCCTGCCCCCTCCTAAATCTCAAGTCCTCATATTTCAGAACCAATCATGCCTTCCCAACAGTTCCCCTAAAGTTTTAACTCATTTCAGTGTTAACTCGAAAGTCCACAGTTCAAAGTCTCATCTGAAACATGACAAGTCTCTTCCTCCTATGAGCCTGTAAAAATTAAAAGCAAGTTAGTTACTTCCTAGATACGATAGGGGTATAGGTATTGGGTAAATACAGCCATTCCACATGGGAGAAATGGGCCACAACAAAGGAGCTACAGACCCCATGCAAGTCCAAAATCCAGCAGGGTAGTCAAATCTTAAAGCTTCAAAATGATCTCTTTTGATTTCATGTCCCAAATTCAGGTCATGCTGATGCAAAAGGTGGGTTCCCATGGTCTTGAGTAGCTCTGGCCCTGTGGCTTTGCAGGGTACAGCCTGCCTCACAGCTGCTTTTACAGGCTGGTGATGAGTATCTGCAGCTTTTCCAGGCACGGAATGCAAGCTGTTGGTGGATATATCATTCTGGGGTCTGGAGGATGGTGGCCCTCTTCTCGAAGCTCTGCTAGGTCATTCCCTAGTAGGGACTCTGTGGCAGGGTTCAAACCCCATATTTCCCTTCCACACTACCCTAGCAGAGGTTCTCCCTGAGGGTCCCACCCATGCAGCAAACTTCTGCTTGGGCATCCAGGCATTTCCATACATCCTCTGAAATCTAAGTGGAGGTTCCCAAACTGCAATCCCTGTATTCCATGCACCCGCAGGCCAAACACCACGTGGAAGCTACCAAGGCTTGGGGTTTGCACCCTCTGAAGCAACAGCTCAAGATATACCTTGGCCCCATTTAGTCATTGCTGGAGTTGCTGGGATGCAGGGCTTCAGGTCCCAGGGCTGCTAAGGCTGGGATTGCCCTTGGTTTGGTTCCCATAAGAATTTTTTTTCTGCTAGACCTTTAGGGCTCTACTGGGATGGGCTGCTGTGAAGACCGCTGACATGCCCTGGAGACATTTTCCCCATTGTCTTGAAGATTAACATTTGTTTCCTGGTAACTCATGCAGGATTTTCTTTTTTATCTCATTGTCAGGCTGTAAATTTTTCAAGTTTTTATGGTCTGCTTTCCTTATAAAACTGAATGCCTTTAACAGCACCCAAGTCACCTCAGGAATGCTTTGCTGCTTAGAAATTTCTTCCACCAGATACCCTAAATCATCTCTTTCAAGTTTAAATTTCCACAAATCTCTAGGGCAGGGGCAAAATGCTACCAGTCTTTTTGCTCATACATAAGAGTCATCTTTGCTCCAGTTCCCAATAATTTCCTCATCCCCAACTGAGACCATCCCAGCCTGGACTTAATTGTTCATATCCCTATCAGCATTTTGGGCAAAGCCATTCACCAAGTCTTTCCAAACTTTACTACCTATTCTGTCTTCTTCTGAGCACTCCAAACTATTTCAACCCCTGTCTGTGAACCAGTCTCCAAGCCACTTCCACATTTTCAGGTATCTACAGCAGTGAGTCATCTACTGGTACCAATTACTGTATTAGTCTTTTCTCACTTTGCTAATGAAGACATATCTGAGACAGGGTAATTTATCGAAAGGTTTATTGGACTCACAGTTCCACATGGCTATGGAGGCCTTACATTCATGGCATAAGGGAAGTAGGACTAAGTCACATCTTATATGGATAGCAGCAGGCAAAGAGAGAACTTGTGCAGAGAAACTCCTTGTTACAAAACCAGCACATCTCATGAGACTTATTAACTATCATGAGAACAGCATGGGAAAGGACTGCCCCCTTGATTCAATGACCTCCATCAGGTTCCTCCCACTACACGTGGGAATTCAAGTTGAGATTTGGGTGGAGACACAGCTGAACCATTTCACTGGATGATGAAATAATCTGTACAACAAACCTCCATGACACAATTTATCTATGTAACAAACCTGTACGTCCTACACATATACCCCTGAACTTAAAATAAAAGTTAAGAGAATTAATAAATAAATAATATGTTTGTATATGCATATATATTATATACTTATATATACACATATATTTGTATATTATATATGTATAAAATACATATGTATAGATAGAGTAATATAAAACAAGAAAATCTAAGAGGAAACAAGCTTGGCCTAATTTTCTTTTTCTATAATAATTAAAACAATTATTTTTAGAACTTTGTGTATACGACAAAGTGCTTTTTTTCAGTTCATATGGTTGCAACAGCCCTTATGAAAGATATAAACATCCCTGGCCTGACTGCGTAAATGTTGAAGGTAGACCTGGTTCTGGATTCCTGAGTCAGAATCTTCCAGTTGTCCACACGCCCACAAGGCCAGAGAAGTGAGAGGAGATTTCTGTTCTGGAAAGGAGTGAGTGGACGGCACAACTGGTTTGGAGACACGACAAACTGCACCTGCATTTACAGAAGCAACGCACACAGGGAACGTCCTAGCGCCATCTGGTCTCACACACACGCTTGGGACTCATGGTGGGGGACCCCGGCCTCGGACAGCCCTAGTTGTCAGTGGCCAGCTTGGAGAGGCCTGGGCAGAAGTCATGCAGGTCCTGGATCTTCCTGTCCAGCACCTCCAGGAAGCTCTTCACCTCCACCTCCAGGTGGCGCTGTCGGGATTTGCTCTCCTCAGCCTCTGTCTTTAGGGAACGCGCTTTGTCTTCCTGGTTTTGATCCTCTCTCTGCGGCCTCCATCTTCTCAGAGACACCGTCTCACTCTGACCTGAGCTGAGGTGTGAGTTCACTTTGTTTTGGGAGATCTTCCAGCTCTGCCTCCTTTCCTCGGAGCTCGGCCTCCAGCTCCTTGCTCCTCCTCAGCTGCATGTTCTTCTCCTTCTCTCTGTGGATCTCACGGCCTCTTCCTCTGCTCCGCGCTGGCCGCCGACTCCTGCAGCGCCGTGGGCAGCCGGGCGTCGCTCTCCCGCCGGGCCTGCAGCTCCATCTCCCGCCTCTTCCCGTGGGCAGCCCCTGCGTCGAGGCCGCCTTCAGCTTGTGGTTCCCAGACTGCAGGTGCCTGTCGGCTGCAGCGGCATGAGAGGCCTTTCCATCGTCCGTCCCGTTGACACTGGATGCCGGAGTAGAAGATGAGGCTCCACGCCCGGGTTCTCAGGGGTGATCACTCGAGGGCTCCATGTTCTCCTGGGTCTTGTTTTTGCCTATCTTGGCAGCTTCTTCCACCTCCCGGAATTTCTCTGCAAACTTTGTCAGCTGCTACTCAGTGGAAATCCCCAAACCAAACGCCGTGTTGGCTCTGCTGTCGGCCCACTGCCCAGACGTGTGTGACGTGTTGGTGAAGGTCATACTTGGTGCGATTGTGCTCTTTATGGGCACCTTGGCTCCGTCCACACTAACCATCCGAAAGCTGTTCCTTGTGACATCATAGAAGCAGGAAACGGTGACCACCTATTGCTCACAGGCATCCAGTTCTTGGTGTTGGGGTCAATCTGGAAGACCTGCCCTGGGGGTTGAAGATGGGCTGTTCTCCCATCTCTGGCGCTGCTCAGGCAGCCTCTCCGACCAGGCCTCTGGTGCTCGCTCTCCGCCCGCTGTGCATCCGCTCCCTGCGCAGCACATGTGGCGACCCCTGCGCGCCTGGCTCAGCTCTGGCGCCACTCCATTCCGCCAGGTGGGCCGGGCGGGGGCTCTGGAAAGAATCATTCTAAGAATTAAATTAAAAGAATAATATGTAATAAGGAGACGTCAGAATTCCATCTCAGAAAAAAAATTGAAAATATGTAATACATACAAAGTCTTGAGAAAAAACCTTGAAGCACAGGAAGGTCTCATGTATAAGTAGTTTGTAATATGTTTATTGTTAAAATTACTACCTTTATGTTGTTTTGAAAAATTGAAGCAAAGCATAATGAAATTGTTTTGTGCTTATCTAGTACAACAGCCTGGTTAAGAAAACTGAAGAGCCCTGTAATCGTGAGGAGGAGACCTAATCCGCGAGAGAGGCTCTAGTTCCTGTGTGGACACACACATTTGCCAGCTTCTGCCCATCTAGGAGCTGCTTCCTGAAGCCTTCAGGAGGCAGGAGGGTAAATGAGTTTCTCAGGATAATCTAATCGCATCCTGACTGGGAGAAAACATTAATGACCTGGGACGGATTAGAAAATACGTAGTTAAAACTTCATTGAAAATTGAGACATTTTGATTGTATATATTTATAGGGAATGAAGCTATGTCATGATTTATGATTGCAAATCAGAATAATTGAATCGAGCTAGTTGACATATATATCGTCTCAAATCCTTATTTTTGTGTGTGTGTGACAGGGACATTTGAAATTTGTTCTTGGCTATTTCAAAAAGACCAATACACTATGTTTAAGCTTACAAATAGACATCAATTTATGTAAACTATAGAGAATGATCAAAAGGAGTTATGGATTACTATAATTTATATTAAGTTAATCATTGAGCTTCATTCTTTAGGACATATTTTATAATTATTTTATATATTTTCTGTTATTTTATTATAATAAATACAAAGACTACACATGTATGCATAACTTTGTGTATTTACACATATGTCTATAGATATAAATTAATGTCTCTATAGCTACGTAATAGCTGATATCAACAGATGTTAACAGAATTCTAAAAGAACAAGTGCAAATTATTAGGAAGAATTATTCCTTGAAGGTATGTATTTTTAAAAAATACCCTTACATATAAATTTAAAAAATACTAAAACACAATTCTCAATAAAAAAATTAATGACAAATAACCATAGTAAAATATTGCAACCTAATAAGACTCCAGAGTCCTGCAAAAACAAGCCTGCCTCTTGCACCTGAGAAAGGAAACCTCCCTGCATGGCCCTGCAGGGAGGTTTGTGTCTGGGCTCACACTGTACTCCCCTCACTGTGTCTCTGGTACAATACAAGGCTGTGTCCTTGGTTTTCAGGCTGTTCATTTGCAGATGAAGCGTGTTCTTGGCGTTATCTCTGGAGATGGTGAATCGGCCCTTCCGGAGTCTGTGAGATATGTACTACCACCCTTAGGATTAACTTGTCCAACCCACTCCAGGCCATTCCTGGAGCCTGGTGGACACAGTTCATGTAGTAGCTACTGAAGGTGAATTGAGAGCCTGCACAGGAGAGTCTCAGGGACCCCCACCAGGCTTTGCCAAGCCTCCCCCATACTCCACCAGCTGCACCTCACACTGGACACCTGCAAACACAGAGACACCCTGGTCAGAAACTGCTGCACATATCCACTGTTTCTTTCACTCATGTCCCCTCACACTCAACACCTCTCATTTTCCATAAATCGCCTTTCAAAATAGCAACAAGCAAAACCCATCTCAGCACAAAATCCATGGTGAATCCTCTGTGTTTGGTGCTGATCACTGAATGAAAACACCTGGGAATTCTGGGGCAGGGCTCCTCTCTCAGAGCTGCAGGGTCAGAGCTGGCCTGGTTTTTATCAGTAGAGGGAGGGCCCTCTTTGCGTGTCTCCTGCTATATAGCAAGCTCAGGGGTGGGACAACTGAGGAGAAGGCAGTGCCCAGAGCAGATGAGAGTGTCCTGGAAAACACTGGGGGTAATCCTACCTCTCTGGAAAATACAGCTTCAGATTATGTGATTGTGCCTTGATAATCATTTAGCAGACATCAGCTTATTTAATAGTTACATATTTGCAGAATATATTTAATGCAAGTGTCAATGTTACATTTTTAGAGAAGATAAATTACACACAGAACAGAGCAGTTGTGCAATGTGTCTGATAACACACATCTGGCCAGAGTTAGCCCTATTATCTCTGTTTGTGCCTCCAAACACTGGAGGAGACTGCTCCTATGAGACAACTCCAGGGCAGTGTGGGATATGTCTAGAGAGGTTTTCAGGATGTCTCACCTGTCATAACAACTTTATGTAATTTTGCTTTTTCTAGTGTTTTCCTGAAATATGCAATCAGTGTTCACATGTGTGTATTTTCAGGAGTCTGTGATAATTCAAGTGTCAATATTCATCTCTTGTTATTTCTCAGCAAATATATTCATTTTTGTTGCTGCTTTATTCAAAACATCCATCAATAATGAAATCAAATTGACAGTGCAGCATTTGGAAAATGTTGATATATGTGTGCAGTCATTGAATCCACACTTCGATCATGTTGTTAGCAATTGAATTAACCCTCTTATTTTTTCTTTCACTTCTCTGTAATTTTATTTCACCACCTTGTTATTCTCACCACCCTATTCTCAGAAAAATTTAGATCTCCATGTTAATTTTATACAAATTATGTAACATGAAATTTCCTGTGAATTCTTTAGCTTCCTTCACTCAGCACAATTATTTGATAATGTCCCCATGTTCTTATGTGAAGGAGGCATGCCTTGATTTCAGCGGTTCATTGTATTTCAGACATGAATATTTCTCAAATTGTTTAACAATGCACCAAGTAATGGGTATTTGATTTGTTGTCTTAGCTTCTGAATTTTGTTTAGAAAGCAGATACTAAGCATGGGAATGGAAAAAATGAGAAAACGATGATCTTATTGTGACCTCATTAACAAAAAACTTGAACGACTACAAAAAATAAACCCTTCAACATATCTGGGTTGATGTCACAGAGAAAAAATTCCCCTGAAATCTGAGAAAATATGGGCCTGCAGAGAGACCTTGAGTCCATCTATTACAGTACCTGGGTCAGGTGCCACTCATGGCCTGGTATTTAAGATGGAAATATCTAATCTGGAAAAGTTTAATGAGTGGCTTGAGGACGTGCGTGCTAATGGTGTGAGAATGTGAAACTCTGGGCACTTCAAGGCTTTTCCTACAGAATTGAGGAAATCCCCAGACAACTCATCTACCTGCTGTCCTGTGGTGTGGACTAGGGAGGAAGAACAGCAGCTCTGTTCAATGCTGAGTCCCCCTTCACTGTATGAAGGAGACATTTATTAAATCTTGTGTCCTGTGGGCACTGGTAGAATCAACTAGAACACAAGGAAACAGAGGACACCAAGGAAACTCTACTCAGAAAAACCTCCCATCTCTTTCCTGCAGCATGAAATCCTGAATCTGTGGGGTAAGGACAGTGGGTCAGAAGCTGAGGACACTGACAAAAAACCACTGTGGCTGGGAAGAGACACTCTGATACTTGGCAAAGGGAAGGAACAGGAACGCTTGTAAGGCCATGCTTCAGAGCCAGTCTCACCACCCATAGCTAAGAAGGAGACTAGGTCAGATGGTTGGAGAATGTGCCCCTGTGTCCAAGCCCCTTCACCACACAAACAATCACCAAGTAAATGTGTCAGCAGGATGCATCTGCCACAACTAAGAGAGACAGGCTCTCTCTGGGAAGGATGACATGTGAAAACCCAAAGCAAAACAGGGAAACAAAAGCAGGTATCACCAGAGGAATCTGAAGTTTTTGTGAACAGTAGAAGCTGACTTCAACTCCCTTAGCTGGGGTAACCATACACTTGAAACCCAGCCCTGACTGGATTCACAGAAATGTGGTTAATGAAGGCCCAGCAGAATGTAATATGTGATTGTCTCCAGGAAGAAAATAAATACAAGAAAATAAGTAACAAGGGAAATGCAAACTGGAATTCTACATACATTACAATTTCATTAAAAGTGAAAGGCAAGTAAAATTATGTCATTTAAAAAAAAGATCTTGAGACAATTTGTCAACACATTCATATTTCAGGGCACATTTTACAAAGTTTATCTGCTAATAACCATGTGATATGCACTAAAAACATAGATCTATACAAAGAAATTAAGATTGTAAAAAAAAAGGAACATCAAGATGAATTGTAATTTTTATCTTTGTAATTGTTATAATGTATGGGTATAAAGTGATGCAAAATTACATATTATATTTTATAGAATATATAAGTGCAAACTGACAGACCAGTTGGAAGGAGGAATTCAAAGTACACAGTTACACTATCTCTGTACTTCAGATCAAGGCCATCACAGTATTTACATTATAATCTTATTATATACAATTCTTACTGTAAAAGTTATGGTAATCAATACCATATTTATAAAAAGTGAATTATATAGTCTGTTAATAGAGAAATAAACATCATAAAATGCTAATTTAAACAAAACTAAAAAAAAATAATATTAGTTTTAAAATAGAATTTATTATAGTTGCTTAAAAAAAGCAAGACCCAACTGTTAGCTTTGTACAAGAAAGTTATCCTACATATTCACAAATAGAAAAGATAAAGATGGGAAAACATGGATTATGAAAATATGAACCAAAAGAAAGCTATAGTAGCTGTGTAAATTTCAGACAAAGTAGACATCAAAAAACACTTAGGACTTAACAGGTATTACATAGGATAAAGTTACCAGTTTTTTTGAAAGACACCAAAAAAGACTTAACAAATGTATAATAGATGAAGAATGCACCATTCGTTGTGATTTACAGAACAAACGTGATAACAGAAGTAAAGATGTCAGTCAGACCACGCACGTAAGAGTGCACGTAAAAACTTCCTCTTGAATTTCTCCCTGTTGCCACCCACACCAGCCCTGGTCATGGAGCCTGCTGGACCAAGCTGATACTGTAGTCAGTGAAGGTGAATCCAGAGGCTTTGCAGGAGAGGCTCAGTGAACCGCTGGGCTGTACAATTTTTCCACCTCAGACTCCACCAGGGAGCTTCACACAGGTCTTCTGCAAACACAGAAGGAACAGACTGAGAACAGCCCCGTGTGGAGCAGCCATAGCTGGACCTGATTCACAAGGGACACTAATATTGAGGGTGATGAGAAGGGAAGCCCAGATCAGTGCAGACCCCATGGTGAGGACACTGATTAAGGGCACAGACATGGAGTGGCTCCTCACCAGGGCCTGAAGGAACAGGGGATGAGTTGTCTTTCATAAGGAGGGGAGGGGACACATTTCCATGTATTTCTTTTTGTGGTCATGGGTGCACCGCTCAGCATTGCTCATCCATCCTCTGTGTCTACATTTCAGAGATGGCAGGGTCAAAGGATTCTTGGGTCTGGATGCACAGGGTTAATCTGCTCATCGCTCTTTCTCAGTCTCTAATGTGGACACTGTCCAGGTATCTTCATAGCAGCAAACATTATCAACAAATAAGACCAGTAAGAACATAAGAAATATGTTTCCAGAGAAAACAGGCATCTGTCTGTGATCAGTACATTTAGAGTTGGAAACCACTGTTCCTGACAATGAGGCAAAGTTAAGTTAAAATGAAAAAAAAATGTGCATCTACATCTTGTCTGGAAGGAGTTTTATAATTATAATTATCTTGGTATCATTTTGCCACAAAATTATTCAACATTGGATATATGTTCTTATGTCAACAAACAGTCAATGTGGAAATGTGTGTACTTATCTGAGTGAAGAGTTCACAAGGAGACATGTTTGTCTGAGACAAGAGTCCACATGAGGAAATGTCTGTTTCCTGAGTAATTGTAAGGACATATGTGGTGGTCTGAGGAAAGAGTCCATGTGGGGACACGTGAGTTTGTCTGAGGGAAGAATCCACATGAGGAAAGGTGTGTTTTTCTGACAGAAGAGCCCACACATTGACAGGTGTGTGTACCCATCTGAGGGTAAATGTCCATTCAGGGACAGTGTATGTCTGAACTGAGCTGAAGTTTGGGGAAAACTTTTCTCAAAGAAAGAAAAGAATGTTCTGGGTTGTTTGCTTGTCAGGAAGAAAAAGTCTGGGCCACATAGAAAGTAGATTTTGTCTTAACTAAAGGTCTTCATTGAATGGAAATATCATATATGCAAGTCAGGAAAATCACTTCATTCTTTGCTGCATGTATCTCGTAACATTCCCATGGTCCCAAATACGTTATTAGATAATTTTATAGAGTATGCATTTAATCCAGAGGTTAATGAACTGCTAAATATATTTTCATTGTATATATTTAGGTTTATATTTTCCATCACAAAATTATGAGCTTAGACAAATTAATTGTGTCACGTCTCAACCATTGCATATCACTAGAATATTCTTACTCTTCTTAAACAGAGCCTGTTTTACTTATTTTACACCCACCCTCTAAATTCCTGGAATATCCTGTTTACTTGACTATAGTTTTGGCTTTTACAGAATTTCAAACAAATGAAATGATATCGTGTAATTGAAATGACTTCACAGAAGAAAGTGGAAAATGAAGTTGCTGACATAAGTAACTTTGAAAATGAGGAGATTCTGTAAGTTTTAATTGTAAACAAACCACACATAAGCACTCTATTCTAATAGATAAACATGTTTCCTACAATGGTACAACATTACATTTCTGATGCTGCTCTGCATGTGTCCTGAAATTGTGCAGCTAAGTAATAAAATGGCATATGGTGGGATGGGGTTCCTCACTTTGCAGTGGGTGGTTATAGACAGTCAAGGAAGGAAGACTAGAAAGGTCCATGTTGTAGCATAGTTGGGTGGAGAGTCCAGTGTCTTCTCATTTTTAATGTAATCAAGTTACAGAAGATTAGATACATAAACAGTTTTGAAGTGTCCATAAACATGGGTTCATATAAACATGCACATTTACTAGGCCAATTCATTGAGAGGTACCAGAAGTACTTACACCTCATTAACAACACACGTACCCAGTATCACAATATTTTATTGTAATATTATACTTTAAAATCAGAAACAAGCACTCTTTATAAAAATGGCTAATTCTATGTATGAAAAAGGTAATATGGAAAATGAGCTTAGAATTTATTATAATATCCAGGAAACAGGGAAGTGTTCAAAAACAAAAGGATGAGCTGTGCTGTAAGGATGCAGGATATAAACTAAATCAGCGCCCAGCACCTAATAAAGCTGTGGCGATTTGAACAATAAAATGAATAATGTAGCATGGATCTTTTTCAGACTATGGAATTGACATCCATAAATCAATACGGATATTAATAGATGATTAAATAAACAAACAATGGGAAGAAGAACACATCTCCTTACAGAAGTGTTAAAAATATCTCAGGAGGATAGTCCTCCAATCAATAGGTGAAGGCTAAACACTCACGAGTTGATTGTGGCCTGAGATTAGAGACACGGAAAAAAAAAATCACGAATAGTGTATTTTATAGTGAGACTTCACATATAATGCCAAATACATGATCTCTGAATGAATAATTTTTTTTGGTCTAAATTTGTTTAAACACACACACACACACAAACATTTTTCCTCAATATCCACTGATAAGGGAGAAAAAGGCAACCACAGACTGGGAGAAAATACTTCCAAGTCATATGTTTGTTAAATCAATCCTTTTCATTTGTTTTGTTTTGTTTGTTTGTTTGTTTGGAGACAGAGTCTTGCTCAGTTGCCCAGGCTGGAGTGCAGTGGCGCGATCTCAGTTCACTGCAAGCTCCGTCTCCTGGGTTCATGCGATTCACCTGCCTCAGCCTTTGGAGTAGCTGAGACTACAGGCGCCCGCCACTACACCTGGCTGATTTTCAATTTAATTTTATTTTTAGTAGAGACGGGGTTTCACTGTGTTAGCCAGGATGGTCTCGATCTCCTAACCTCGTGATCCGCCCATCTCAGCCTCCCAAAGTGCTGGGATTACAGCTGTGAGCCACCCACCCCGGCCAATTTTTTAAATTTGTTAAGTGACTTTTATAATCAATATGCAAGTAAACTTACAACTAATCAAAAGAAAACAATGCAGTTAAAAATCAACCAAATATTGGGAGAGGCATCTCACCAAAAATTATATAAAAATTGTTAAATACGATTTTTTAAATTAAGAACATGTGCATTTAAAGAAAAATTAGATACAATTACTCACCTATTAGCATGGTTAAAACTCACAAATCTCATGAGGATAAATGGCAGTATGTATGTGGAAAAACAGGAAATATCATGCATTGATGGTAGGAATTCAAAATGTTACACGCACAAAATGATAGTTTTTGGCATTTTTAAAATAGAGATAAAAGTAGAGTTAAAATGTGAACTTGTGTTTGTGTTCCAAAATATTTACAACATTGATTCAGAAATTGATGTTTACAAAGATCGATTCAGAGGAAGTTCTGTATCAGATTTCTTAATTTGATTCATTCTACAATACCTGAAATTTGCTTACAGAATAAATGTTATATGAAACATCTCTCAAATTACTAAAATCCCGTCCACTCAAGCCCTTGTCCAAGGTTCTGTCGCACCCAGTGCATAACATAGCTGGTAAGGGTGTATCTGGAAGCCTTCCAGGAGACCTTCACTGAGGACCCAAGCTTCTTCACCTCAGCCCCAGACTGCACCAGCTGCACCTGGGAGTGGGCACCTGTGGGGAGGACACAGGAATGGATGAAAGCCCACTTGACTGAATTCAATCCCCTTCTCATCACTGGGACTTGGGAACCCCTTACCTGTAGCTGCTGCCACCAAGAAGAGGATCCTCCAGATCCGGTCCATAATGAGGAGCTGTGCTCTCATGGGCTTCTCTGGGAGAGGGATGTGGTTATTGGGTGATGCTCTCAGGGCTGAGACATATCCATAATTACCTCCGTGGATCTCAGGTTATTTGTATATTCATGAGTCAGAGCATTTCATAGCTCAAGACCCTGATTCAGGATAAGAAACAGCAGACGAATGACACATCAGCCTTACACGAGTGGGATTCTGGTGGTCCAAGCCCTAATCCTGCTTGAAGAAATGGATGCCCTACTCCATTTACAAACTTTTTGTGGCCAGACATCCTTTCACTGAAATGCAAGCACCCAGAGGACATGCTCCTCACTGTGAACCCACATTTGATTAGCATGGAGACCACATGGATGATTTCTGGAACCATCACTCTTTATGACACTGACCAGATGCCTTAACCCCATCCTGGTCCCATCAGGCATCAGCCACAGCTCACGTTGACTCTGAGAAAGTGAGTGCTGAAGTCCCACGTGAGTGTCCAGCAGGTCCCTCTAAGATCTTCTGGGCACTCCTGAGACAATGTCTCCAGCACCTGCCTGACACTGATCCACCAGGATCTTCAACAGAACCACCCTTGGTTTACAGATTTGCCCTGTGATGCATAAATAGAATTGATTTTCTCATCTCATGGACAATAGGAATCAAAAGATGGAAGAGATATTTGGAGTTCTTTATGAATTCACTACTCCAAAAATAATTGGCAAGGAATTTGTGTTTTGAATAAATCTTGGTTTTATTTCCTACTCCATTTAATAGAATTTCATGAAGTTTTTATGTACTTTCAGTTCATATCTATAGATCCTCATCTTCACATATTGGTTTCTGACTCACTGGGTCTGTGTACCTGCCACACTCTCAGATCCATCACTGTCCTGTCAAATGCACAATGGAGGCAACATTACTGAACACTAAAATCTGACCTTTTTATTCGTAGGAATACAGTGGTTCCCACATTTCTGTATCCATTCAATTAGTAAAACTATTCCTATTCTTTACATAATCACTATTAAGATATTTATAGTCTTAGAAACCCACTTTAAAAATAGTTCACATTGCCTTAAATTATATGAATGGTTCTGATGTAACAGGATATTTAAATGCACATCAGCAACTTGTTGAACACATAGTTGTTGTTGTTGTTGTTGTTGTTGACAAAGGAAGAAACCTGAGAGGAAACTTCCTCCCCATCCTTCTGTACACCTGCTCTGGGGTTGGAACCTGTGCTTGGTGGCTCCTGAGTGCCCCCTCCAGCCCAGCCTTTCCTTGCAGTGAGGTTTCTGCAGTGGCTGTGACCTTGACCAGGCGTCTCCACAGGAAAAGCTCAACTTTCATCTTTACTGCCTTTTGTGGTTTCAGTGTCCCTGGACTATTTGCCTGGATTTGCTTACCTCTTACCTGGACTATTTGCTTACATCTTACCTGTCTATGCACTATTTACTTACATCTTCATATAATCATGGAAGAATGGGGGAGATATCTGGAATGGCAGATTTGTCTTTCTTCACATAGGACAAGGTGCTGGAAAAGTCCTTCCCTGTAGGATCTTTTGGAGAAGGCTCTTGGTACAGTTTTCAGTAATTATAACTTCCCCACTTCTGATCCATAGGAAACATATTTGGATTGTATGTTTTCGAATCTGGAGGTTTCTGGAGGGAAAGTCCAGAAGACTGAGGAGTGTACGGCCCTCTGGAACTGTCACTTCACCATAGTCCACATCTGTCTTTCAGACGTCTATAGTGCTTACCATGTAAGTGCCCTCAACAGCTTGTTTTTATATATATATGTATGTATATGCATGTATATGCATGTATATATGTATGTGTATATATGTCTTTATGTACATATATGTATGTACGTATATATGTATGTGTATATGTACATATATGTGTGTGGTTTTTTTTTTTTTTGTGTGTGTGTATATATATTCTTCTGCGGCTTCTGTTCCAGTAAAGCAAGTGCTAACTGCCATTCTGGACATGCCTGTCTCTCCCGTTTCGGGAGTGGGAAATTTTTGATTGGAATTTTATTCCTTTGATGAATTCCCAAAGGTATTGAGGATCAGATTGTGCAGATGCCTCTTGACGTAAGAATGAGGTGATAACTTTTGTAATCTTTACATTTTGGAGCAAAGACCAAAAGTACAATCAAAAGTCCTCTTCATGTGTTACTGGAAACAGGATTCTAATCTGATTACATAGATGTGGCACCTGGTCTGACATAAATGAACAGGCAAGGAAACAGAAAAAGGACATGGCACAACGGTTATGAAAAAGTCTCGGCAATTTTAATTTTCTTCTGAGGAAGCTGAAATTGTGCAAGTAAAACAGTGTGACTGGACACGTCTCAGATGATGTTGTGTTCTGGAAAATATCTCCAGTCCTGGGCTGGATCCAGAAGGTGCACTCAGGCCCCCAAACCTAAAGCAGGGACTTTTATTCCTTAAAAGGATGATATTCCAATGAGAAAGCTGTTCTAGGTGAGCTGCAGAGCAGGGAGGAGGAGATGGAGAGTCCTTGGCTTCCCAGAATTGCTGAAACTTGAAGACCAAGGCCACCTCCGTGGAGCAGAGATCCACCTATGAGTACATCACGTCGGCTTTGTCTTCAGGAATCTTTGGCTGTGGGGGAGGTGAAGGAATGTGATTTGTTCCTTTCTGCTAACACAGTGTGCTTCAGAGAAAATGAACTGAAAATTTAATAAATATGCTTTTTGCCATAATAAGGGAGAGAATATGAATAATTCATGGCAATGCAAGTGGTCACTTCAGAGCTGGCAGAAGGAGCAAGTGCACACCTGAGAGAAGGAAGCGCCCTGCCCCAGGAAGCAGGTGCGGTAAGACCATCCCCTGAGAAGTGCCCTCTAGATGCCACGTGTCAGTGGAACCTGGGCTCGTGCCTGGGATTTGTAGGTAGTGTGGGGAGCAGAGCACAGCTCCATTCCTCCTCACTGTGTGACCTAGGATGTGACCTCTTCCTCTGAGCTTCATTCTAACCAGGTGTTAAAATGAAATAACAGCAGTAACTTTACTTGTAAACTTTCTGGTAAGAGCCAGTGATGATCAGAATTGTTATCTTTGTTTTTGCCGAATCCCTTAAATATCATAAAAATACCTGTTTGATGCCTCATCTCAGACCTCAGAGGACCACCTCGCAGAGAGCACATCTGTTTTGTTTCTGTCACAAACGTGGTATTAGAACTGGAAACTATGTGTACCTTGTTATAGAATTTATCTTACTTATGTTATATTGGATGAAGTTAGAATTTGTGAGAGTTAGAAATTTGGCTGATGGGATATCTAAGCAAACTGTTGATGGTGTGCCTCGTTTATCCTTGCTTATTGTAGATAATGTGAGTGGAGAGAGAAAAATTAAAGAGAAAACTATTGACCAATAGTCAAGTGTCTGATAAACAAAGGAGGTTTTCACATCTTCTTGAAACCCCATTATATTAAATAAATTAAGGAACTTTAAGACATTTTTCCACATTCTGGATGCATGTCTAATACAGACTTAGATTTAAATGCAAAAAGAGGTAACACAGAAAATGGAAATTCGGCAGCAGATCATTTTGCCAAATAGGCAGATTTAAACTAGTTTGTAATTTTATCTAAATATTCAAAGAATAAACCCCAGATTCAAATAACAAATGATAAAATTTCAATGTTTAATGACTGGTTGAGAGAAGCTTGAACTAACATTATTTTGATGAATCATACATCAATAATAAAACTTTGTCCAGTGGTCCAAATTTTCTAGCGGGTGCTTGAGTAAATAGTTTCTACCTCCCCTACCTGTGATTTCTGGCAGAATCTATCATCCTCTAAAACCTGGGGACCATTAAGAATAGAGACAGAAGTTTGAATACTATGAAGTTTTGAGAGACCCAAATTACTGCCTGGACAGATTTGTGAGGATGATCTCTATAAACCTCATCTTTGAAGAGTATATGGTGGCTTTTGTTATAATGAACAGGTAGCAACAAAGACAGTCAAGGAAAATGAAGGAGGAGGGGAACATGGTCCAAACAGAAGAACAACATAAAGATCCAGAAACTGACATCAATGAAAAGGAAGCATATGGATTACCTGGAAGAAAATTTAAAGTAAATGTTAGAAACATGTTCAATGAGGCCGGGCGCGGTGGCTCAAGCCTGTAATCCCAGCACTCTGGGAGGCCGAGGCGGGCGGATCACGAGGTCAGGAGATCGAGACCATCCTGGCTAACACGGTGAAACCCCGTCTCTACTAAAAAAAAATACAAAAAACTAGCCAGGCGAGGTGGCGGGCGCCTGTAGTCCCAGCTATTCGGGAGGCTGAGGCAGGAGAATGGCGTAAACCCGGGAGGCGGAGCTTGCAGTGAGCTGAGATCCAGCCACTGCACTCCAGCCCGGGCGACAGAGCGAGACTCCGTCTCAAAAAAAAAAAAAAAAAAAAAAAAAAAAAAAAAAAAAAAAAGAAACATGTTCAATGAGCTAGTGGCATCACGCAAGAACAATGCAAGAATTTTAATAGAGATAAAACATTTAAAAGATGACTAAACAAAAATATTGATGCTGAAGAATACAATAAGTCGGACAAAATTTTTAACAGAGGATTTTAGACCAGACTAGATCAAGTAATAGAAGAAACAGTAAACTCAAAGAAAGATCATTTGAAATAGTAGAGACAGAGAAGAAAAATTTAAATGAAAGAAATAAAGAGTTAAAGACTTATGAGTCAGGAAGCACAGTGGAGGTGAAATTATGCATTGAGGAGTTATGCAAAGATAAGACAAAAGGGGTAGTGAAGGAAGAGGGTGAGAGAGAGATCGAGAGAGACAGAGAGAGAGGCAGGGTGAGAGAGGCAGAAAGGATTTTTAAAGAAGTAATAGCATGGAAACTTTCTAAATCTGGAGAAGCAAATATTCATCTACATCTGTGAAGCTCTATACATTTTAAATAAGGTAAACCAAATGAGAAAAATCAGAGATAGTTTGAAACCACATCGCTAAAGGAAAGGTTTTTGAAAACAGAAAGAAAAAGAACAGATTTAGCAGATTTCTCAGCAGAAGATTTTCAGGTCAGAATGGAGAGGAATTACATTCAATGATGTATGGTTTGCTGATAGAGATTATTTCTGAGAAATATATTTCCAGTCAATGTCATCATTGTGCAAATATCACAGGGAGAACTTACACAAACCTACAAGGAATATCCTACTACACACAGACTATGTGGAATAGCACAATGTTTCCAGACAACTAACCTGTACAGCATGTTACTGCACCAAACACTGTAGGGAACTGAAACACCATGGTAAGTATCTCTCTATGTAAACACATCTAAATATGGAACATCCTTAGTGAAAATATGGTATTACAATTTTATGTGGCCACAAACATATATGTGGTCTATTGTTGACTGAAACATTGTTAGGTGGCCCATGACTGTATTCGAATTGCTGGGGGGAAAAAGGAATGAAAAACAAACAAAACTCTGCCAACCAAGAAACTTTACCATGTAAATCTTATCGTAAAATAAAGGATAGGTAAGACCTTCCCCAGAGAAGCAAAAACTAAAGGAGTCACCATTGGGCCTGCCTTAAATACCAAAGGGTCTCAACTAAGTCTGCAGAATAATGACATAGCTGCATCAGCTCCATTCTGGCCTCTGCCGTGTGACAGTTTTGTGTGAATTTTCTTTCTGCTCTCTCAGGACTTTTCTCTCTCAACTTCTAACTCCATTCTCCTTTTAATTCTCAGTTTGTTGAAAAGATTCATATTTAGCTAAGAACACTAAACATTTTGGAAAAAAATTTCATCTTAAACTCAACAAATTTAATTAACTGTCTTCACGGATGCCTAGATGGCATCTTGTTTTCCTTGTTTTTTCTTGTTTTCCTATGGGATTTGGCCCTTGTTTCTACTTCAGTCCAGTCCTTAATTCCATATACATGAGGCATCCAACCATCACACACCCAGGACCATCTTGGAGGAAGGGACCCTACCATCTTCCTCATCAGCCTTCAGGTGTAAAGTGGCAATTCCTTCAGCTGTTGTTATGTGCTTTAGGGCTTTCCATTTAAAAGTGTATTTCACTATCCGCCCAAATAAAGTTCCTGGACCTAAAAAAGTGATGTGGTGTTGGGGGCACTGACAGCCAAATTTCATTGAAAGCCTCTTCTGCCCTTGGTAATTGAGGAAGACTGGGAAGAAGGGAACAAAACTCAGACCTCATGTAGCTCCTCATTTAGCAATAGATTCAGTGCAAATTTAGGAAGTTGAAGACATAGAGTAATGTTGGTGTGGTTTTCTGTGGCATACTAAGGAGACAGCAGAAGATGGTCAGTGGTCAGTCTCCATCCAGCTGGTACCCATTGTCCATTAGTTAGGTCGTCAGAAAAGATAAAAGACAACTTTTGTGACAAAGCCCCAAGGCCTTCATTAAAACACTTTGCCCAGAAATTGGTCAACAGGGACATGACAAGTTTTTGTATCAGAGCTACTATTTTTTGCCTGCTTTATGTAGAAATCTGAGAGATGTGCCCAGGGGCTGATTCTCCATCCAGGGGACAGCACTAACAGAGTTATGAGTTATGTGGTATTAGTCTGTCTGGGTCTTCCTAAGAAGACAACACGGAGTGGGTGGCTTAAGCAACAAATATTGATTTTCTTACAATTCTGAAGTCTGAATGTTGAAGATCAAGGTGCTGGCAGGGTTGGTTCTTGGTGCGGCTTCTTCCTGGCTTGCACTGGGGCACCTTCTAATACACTGCGTCTCCACATGGCCTCTTCTCTGCGTGCACGTGAAAAGTGAGAGGTCTCTGGTGTCTCTTCCTCTTCTTATAAAGACAGCACGTCTATTGCATTAGGTTCTCACACTTCTGACCACATTTAACCTTAATTGTATCATTAAAATTCCAATATAGATCCATTGAATTTAAGGTTTCAGCAAATGAATTTCAAAGAGGGCACAATTCAGTTGATGACACAAATCAACAGATGGTGAAAAGCATTAGAATATATATATTATATATATATTTTATATATAATATATATAGAGAGAGGGCATATATATGGGAGGGCAGCGGCACGATCTCTGCTCACTGCAAGCTCCGCCTCCCGGGTTCATGCCATTCTCCTGCCTCAGCCTCCCAAGTAGCTGGGACTACAGGCGCCTGCCACCACGCCCGGCTAATGTTTTGTATTTTTAGTAGAGACGGGGTTTCATCATGCTAGCCAGGATGGTCTTGATCTCCTGACCTCGTGATCCGCCCGCCTCGGCCGCCCAAAGTGCCAGGATTACCGGTGTGAGCCAGCACGCCTGGCCAGAATATATATTTTTTTAATCACTAAGGAATACTGGGCCATGCAGGAACTTGTAGGAAAGGTCCTAGTAATCGGTGAAACTTTAATTGTAAGAGGAAAATGTACCTTCCTCCTTTCTTTTCTGGCAGAAGAATGTGAGGAAGCAGAACCACAGATATCAAAGAAAGAGGAGCCCTGGGGACAGCTGAGGTGCTGGTGAGGAGGGAGAGCACTGAGCAGATGAGGAAGCCCCGCCCTCCCTGCACCTGCTCCTGACCCGGCCTCCTGCTCTGTGGGCCCCGCGCGCCCCCTGCTGGTCCTGAGCGGCACCTGCGCCCGCCCCCTCCGCCTCCCTGCAGGGAGGTTTGTGTCTGGGCTCACACTCACCTCCCCTCACTGTGTCTCTCGCACAGTAATACACGGCCGTGTCCGCGGCGGTCACAGAGCTCAGCTTCAGGGAGAACTGGTTCTTGGACGTGTCTTTTGAAATGGTGACTCGACTCTTGAGGGAGGGGTTGTAGTAGGTGCTACCACTACTACCACCGATATTCCCAATCCACTCCAGCCCTTTCCCTGGGGGCTGGCGGATCCAGCTCCACCAGTAACTATCGCTGATGGAGCCACCAGAGACAGCGCAGGTGAGGGACAGGGTCTCTGAAGGCTTCACCAGTCCTGGGCCCGACTCCTGCAGCTGCACCTGGGACAGGACCCCTGTGAACAGAGAGACCCACAGTGAGCCCTGGGATCAGAGACAGCCTCCCATGTCGTCATATCTGCATCCCCGAGACACTCACATCTGGGAGCTGCCACCAGGAGGAGGAAGAACCACAGGTGCTTCATGTTCTTGCACAGGAGGTCCGTGACTCTCAGAGAGCATTTCCCATGTGAGCTGGACCCTGAATTTAAGGAAATGTGTGGTGGTTTCCTGTGGGTGCCTAAGTGAAGATTTGCATGTGGGTGGTGCCTTTGTATGGAGAGGTGAAAAGGGATGAGGGAGGCCCCAGTCTTTGGGACTCACCCTGAGAGGAGGATGCTAGCTGTGCCCTCTGAGAACTCAGTTCTCTTCCTGGGGCCTCCCCTCACCAAGCCCAGAGTCCTCTTCTTCCAGGTAGGAAGATGTGCTGAAGGAGCTCGTCTGGGAGATGAGTGTGATCATGGATCAAGGACAGATTTTGGAACAGGTTCAATACTGTTCTACCCGTAAAGATTTATATGAAACCAACCAAACATCCAGGTTATCTAAATTGTCAAATCTCCATTCAAAAACATTAGGGCAGTAGCTAAATATATTAGTCACAGTGAATTTATACAAACCTACATCCATGCAGTGTTTATTGTAATTCAGAATATCCATCATGGTTAGAGGGAATATATCCGTCCCAGAGAGTGCGTCATAAAAAAAAAAAAATTCTGAGACCTTCCCTTTTGTGAACGTTTGAAGTTTGGGATTCTGTCTGCAATCTCAGGAGAAGGTAGTGGGACGTATCTCCAACCATGTGAATGTGTGATGCTGAGAATATGGCCTGACGTTTATACATTTCTGTGTGAATAGATGTGATTGGGGATCACAGTGACAATTTCATTCAAAAACGATAATACGTCAGCACAGGAGCATAGTCTCATCATCAAGATTAGTGCAATTGCCTTTCCTGGGAACAAGAGAGGACATCTGTGAGCCCTCCCCTTTGAGAGCACAAGGAACTCTGGTTCTTCCCTGACACGTCATACTTCTGAAACATGGCTGGACAATGACACTCAAGCCCAGAGTCATCACCCACATATTTATCATGTCAGGTGCACCTGTGTCTGAAAGTCTTTCTCCTTCATTGAATTGAATGAACATACCTTAGATTTTGCGGTATTGCAACTTGGGCATTTGACATTAGTTTGGTGAATTATATAATAAATAATCTATCTCCATGGATGTGGGTAACAGGAGAGTCATCAGAAGTTGGGTGTGTTTTAACATCAGGACAAACCTGGGCTGTCTTGTTAGGACTGAACAAGTGAGCTGACCTGTGGGACAACAGAGGGAAAGACACAGAGCCAACATCCAGAGCCAGGTGAACTCCTTACCTACCAGGTGGTCTCTGGACATTTTGTTTAAACAGATCCAGAAAGACCTTCCTCACTTTCAGGAGAATCATGAACACTGAGGGAAATTGAGATAAATTTTTATTTACAGAGAATACTTCATAGGCTTGTAGACATCTATGTGGGTGTGTACAGGATTGCTAGGATATGCTCATACACAGAACAGAAGAAATAATTCTATTTCATGGAAAGAAAACCAAAGAGCTTCTGAATTGGTAGGTATTCTTTGCTACAAATGTGTCAGGTCACTAGGATCATGTTATGATGCTGGAGGTAACACTTCCCAGCATTGTCCTGGAGACAAAATGCAAAAGAGTAAAGATTCAAGTGAGATTCCTTTGAAAAATACAAGTAATGAACAGACCAAAACAAATGAACCGTTATGTAAAGAGTCCAAATGAAATGAAACAATAAATTCCATGTTGAGGTGATGGGGAAGTTCCATCTGACAGCTCATTTTCACCTTTATGGGTACCGAGTGCCCTCTGCAGCCCAGCTCCCACCCTGAAGGGAGGTTTCTGTCTGAACTCTGTGAGTGAGCTGGAGTCATTGTGAGCCATTCAGAAAAGTAGTTGATTCTACTTCTTCAAACGGGAATTTAAACCATCAACTCCTCACCTTAGCCAGTCTATTTTTGTAACTGTGCATGACCCTTGGGAATGCAGTCACCATTTCTTTCATAATGGGAGTTGACTGTGCCATGAAGGTAACAGAAAGATGGGTAAATTTAAAGTGTGGGTACATAAACCGCTGGATTATCAAGGCCTGGAGCCAATCACATTCTGTCATCTTGCTTAATTAGCTGAGAATTTGTTTTCAGTTGTTTAGTTCAAGTTCCCGTTACTCACTTTCCGATAAAATAGTCACATACGATAATCTTGAGATATTAAAACGAAAAAAAATCACTAATTTCTAAATGAAACCAACTTCCAGGAGAGATGAAAATTCCTTTGTGGTGAAGGGTGTGAAGGGTGTGAAGGTGGAGACATGGTTGAATACTGAGGTTGTGTTCACAATTTTATTATTTTAATTAGGGAACTTCTGTACGTCACTTATATTTATTAGAATCTGCCATTGAGAACCTTGATGTAACATAATTAATTAATGGGTCACACAAAAGCAATGAAGCTGAAGGTTATTGAGCAGGCATTGCTATTACAACTTCAGCTTTCCTTTAGAACACATTCCTCTACCTGATATGAAATTTGCCCAGGTGCACTGATGAGCGTTTTACAGTTAACCAAATATCAGGGAATGGGCACTCATGTATGTGGAGCAGGGCATGGCTTTGGGATGCTTTGCAAACAAAGTGGCTTCTCACGTCTTCTGGAAAACCCATCAAAATGGGCAAGTTAGGGATCTCTTAGGAGCACCCGTCTATCCCACATTCAAGGCTAATATAACAGTGGAAGTTGATGCAAAATGAGATCACATGGAAGATAAAGAAACTGCTGCACCACTGCCTCAGCTCAGCACAGCTTCCTCTTCCCTCAGGGCTTCTGACTCTCTCAGGATGTGGGTGTCCACACTGTGTCTCTCGTACAGTAATGCACGGCCGTGTCCTCAGCCTTTAGGCTGCTGATCTGCAGATGCACTGTGCTGACAGAGGTGTCCATGGAGAAGATAAACCGTCCTGTTTAGCCCTGGGCATACGTTGGGTTCCCAGGGTTGGTGTTCATCCATCCCATCCACTCAAGCCCTTCTCCAGGGACCGGTCTCACCCAATTCATACCATAGGTGGTAAAGCTGTAACCAGAAGCCTTGCAGAAAACCTTCACTGAGGCCACAGGCTGCTTCGCCTCAGGCCCAAACTGCACCAGCTGCACCTGGGAGTGGGCACCGGTGGAGAGAGAGGACACAGGATTGTGGGAAGTCTCACTTGACTGCCCTGGTTTCTCTGTCAGCCCTGGCACTGGGGAGCCCCTTAACTTTTGCTGCTGACGCCAAGAAGAGGATCCTGTGGGTCCAGTCCACGGTAGGGTGTGGTCTTGAGGAGGGGTGTGGTTGTTGGGTGATGCTCTCAGGGCACAGAGTTATCTGTATTAGCCTCAGTGATTTGCATATTCTTGAAGGATGCTATTTAATAGCCCAATTCCTGACCCAGTGTGAGAAAGAGCAAATACATGACATGTGGACGACATAACTGTAGAAGCTGAGGGCTCAAGCCGTAATCCTGTTAGAGGCCATGTGTCCCCTACACATCCCTGAACTCTGTGTTGACAGAGCTTCCCCCACTGGAGAACAAGCTCCCCCAGGACATGCACCTCATTTTGAATCCACATTTGAATGAATCAGGGACAACATGAACCATTTCTAGAACTTAATATGTGAATGCGTTATTTTGGGAATGAGTGTGTTTATCCAAAAATTGCACTGATTTAAAAGAAAAGAGCTCTTCCTGACCTCCAGCTGCTTACTATTAAGATAACTAGCAGAGTTTGAAATCCCCATTGTGAAAGTGGTTCTCATTACAACATTCAGTTTGATAAATGCTCACAATTGAATGGAATATTTATACAAACATCAGAAGTCCTTGTGAAATACTTATATTAGATATTTTTAAAGGAAGTGCCGGGCACTGAGAGGAACCCCTCCCCAGCCTGCTGTGTACCTGCTCTGGGGCGGGAGCCTGTGCTGGGTTTATCCTGAGCGCTCCCTGCAGCCCAGCTCCTACCCAGCAGGAGCGTTTCTGTCTGAACTTAGACTGTATTCCAAGCCCGGTATAAAGTGGCTGTGCCCTGGCTCAGAATTCTCCTTTAGTGACACAACATGCTTCTCACACCATCATTTGAAATACTGAATTGGCCTTAGGAAACCCAGAGAACTGTACAGGGAGACCCGAAGAAAAGACTTATGCATCACTGGGGAGCCCTTTCCTGGAGCTCCAGAGGCACTGAATCGTTTGACATATGGTGAACCCAAAAACTCTTCAGGGATTTGGCAGGGGATTCTTATTTTCTTTAGGGTCCTGCAGTTGATTATTGCACCTGAGAATACCTGCAGGTGCAGGTGCACGTGGACAGAAGCCCAACTCAACTCTAGTATTCAAATAACACACACATACACACATACACACACACACACACACACACACAGTGGCTCATTTTAACATTAATTGGCCCACTTTTTTCCTTTCTTTTCTGGTATCCATGTCAAGGAAAGCACTCCCTACACTGGCACAAAGGATGAGTATGTGTCTACTTTCTGCAAACAGAAGTAAAGAAAACAGAATACAAGTAGACACCTGGGAAGTGCATGCCCATTGAATTCAGCTGGTCTCACTTTGGAACCCTGCACACATGCCATGAAAAGTAAATGTGAGGCTAATGAGGGTGAAATCATTTCCTTGGTGCTGAAGTTGCTGTTGTCAGAGCCTTCAAATTGCTCTATTTTCCTGAACATTTTGTATCCTATTTTCCTCCTCAGATAGAGTTTGTGCATTGCCAAACTCTCATATTTAATCCATATTGACTAAACTGGTGAGACATAATGTGTGGAACACGGAAGCATTACATGTTCTTACAGATGAATCTTAATACTCTGGTGATCTTCTTTCTCTGGACTGTGCCCGATACAGGAAGTCTCCAGGTGTGAAGCTGATTTTTGCTCTTTTCTCGATGGAACATCACAGGAAAATTTTTGTAAATGTGCCCCTTTTGGCTAATTGTAGCCATTTTCGTGATAAAGGGAGCCTGTAGGTATGGGTTTGTAATGGGGATGGATTACCTTTCCCCACATACATAAGGATGTAAAAATGGGTTGTCTGCCTGAAGAAGGTCTCGGTGTTTTATCAGAGATTTGGTCTCCTGGTAATACAGCCATGCAGGCATCTAGGTGGATTCTCACCCTGAGAACCTGGAGGTTCCTGGAGGAAAGGGCCATAAGAGTGTGTGGGGGGGGTGAGGCCCCCAGGATCTCTCATCCTCATGCTAGTCCAGACATGCTCTTTATGTTTATTTAGTTCAGATTTTCATATAACAAATCACACAGCCAGGCTCATTTAAATTATTCATATTCAGGCCATATGGGACCAGCAGCTGAGTATAATAATTACATTGAACTCAGACAAATCTGGTCCTAATCCAATGTTTACCGCAGCTCAGAACACCTATAATGACTCACTTAACTTGCAGACTATTTCTTCCTTGAAAGAACGGTAAGGGTTGCTGTGGAGCCTCTGTGGGGTTGGATTTTTTTGAATCAGCCTGTCATGCAGGGTATTCTGAGTGATGTAGACCTTTACACTAAGATGGCAATTATTCCTAGCGACATGGAAATGGCTGGCAGCCCTCAATTCTGGTAATTCCTTTGGTTCACCTGAGTGTCTACAAGTATCTGATGAACTTCAAGACTCTTCTTCATGGATGACTCTGAAGATTGTCAATCAACTCAGTGCCACAGACAGGCAGCTAATGGAGGATTCTCAGTCCACTGCCACTATGAGCATTTAGGTAAATTCCGTGTGTATGCTATTGTGAATAGTGCTGCCGTGAACCTACATGTTTATATTCCTTTAGGTGTCTGTCCGGCTGTGGGATTGTTGGGTCAAATGAAACTTCAGTTTTAGGTTATTGGAGGGATCACCACACTGCTTTCCACAATGGTTGAACTAATTTATATTCCCACAAAAAGTGTATAAATGTTCCCTTTTTCTTGCAACCTTAGCAGCATCTGTTACTACTTTTTTTAAGATTAGCCATTCTGACTGATGTGAGATGGTACCTCACTGTAGTTTTAATATGTATTTCTCCAATGATAGTGATATTCAGCGTGTTTTCCTATGCTATTTGGCCACATGTAGGTCTTTTTGTAAGTGTCTTTCCATGTCCTTTGACCACTGTTTCTTTCTTGTATGTTTGTTTATTTCCATGTATATTATAAATGTTAGACCTTTGTCAGATGTATAGGTGGCAAATACTTTACTTCCCATTCTAGAGGTTGCCTGTTTACTCTGTTGATAGTATATCTTGCTATGCAGAAGCTCTTTAGTTTACTTGGTCCCATTTGTCAATTTTTGATTTTGTTAAAATTGCTTCTATCATTTTCAGAATAAAGTCTTTGCCAGTTCTTATGTACTAAATTGTATTGCCTAGGGTATTATCCAGACTTTCTATAGTCTTAGGTTTTACATTTAGATCTTTAACTCACATATTATTGTTTTTTCAATTGATGCTGAAAAAGCATTTGATGAAACTCAACATCCTCTCAGGAAAAAAAAAAATTAAAAATGGGTATAGAAAGAACACATCTCGACATAATAAAAAGTTGTGTTCCAGAGACTTTCAGGTAGTATTATAATGAATGAGCAATAACTAAAAGTCTTTTCTCTAAGATCTGGAACATGACAAATTTCCCACTTTAACCACTGGTAAAGCGTAAATCCTTCTGCTGCCCCCATAGCCGGCTCTTACCTGCACGCGCCACCTACTGGCCTGGTGTTCAAACTGCATGACCTAATACAAAGCCGCTACCACCAGTGTACAGCAGGTGAAAATGAGATTAGCTTCTCAATACTTCAGTGATTCCAGCTCCGCAAAAGACCACGGGCCTGCTCACATGCTCAGTATGTTACTACTTAAGCTGGAATTTGGAAAAGGCACAACACTAAAACTATTAATAACAAGATAAATCACACTGAGTAGATGCCCCTCACCTGGCCATTTCCATCAAGGCTGGTGTTTTGCTTGCCAGGCTGAGTGGTTCATGTTTGTCACCCTCTCAGGAGCTCAGCAGAGAACTCAGGTTACTGCGCATTTCATAGACCAACCCATTGCCTGAGGCAACGGAGAGCTTCTCCCTGTGCACAGATATCGAGCATGTACTCATCTGCTTCTGCCACAGTCAGCTCAAATCTGTAAGGCCACCTACTAACGTGAAGGGTAAACTTAACAACCCAATATAAAATCTGCTGAAACAAATGCATCCCAAATGAGAAACAGTTCCTGAGGCCTCCACTATCCAGGACCTGCAGGAGGCAGTGAGCCTGCTCACAGGCCCAGTACATTGTTTTACAACCATCATTTCAGAAAGCCACTAAATAATGACCATCTATAGACAAGAAACAATTACAGAGTCTTTGCCACTGAGTAAAGCAAGAACCAAATAAAAAGACCCACCCAATATGCATGATATTCACATTCCAAAGGGAATGAAATTTTCATTAAAATCAAAATAAGTTCAAAAAGAGTAAGAGATAGTTTAGCCAATGAAAAGCAAGCAGATAAGCAATTCTGGAAGTATGAAAAAGCAGAATTATAAGACCCCAGATATCACCTTAGCTCTCCAGCAATAGAATCTAAACAACACGATATATTTGAAATCTCAGATAAGTAATTCAAAATGTTTATTTTAAAGAAGCTCAATTAAATCCAGAAGAGAGTTGAGAACCAATACAAATAAATCAGAACCACTCAGGCCAGGCATTGTGGCTCATGCCTATAATCCTAGCACTTTGGGAGGCCGAGGAGGGGGGATCATGAGGTCAGAAGTTCTAGACCAGTCTGGCCGACATAGTGAAAAGCCATCTCTACTAAAAATACAAACCACTGGCTTGGTGTGGTGGTGTTTGCCTGTAATCCCTGCTACTCAGGAGGCTGAGGCAGAATTGCATGAAGCCAGGAGGCGGAGGTTGCAGTGAGCCAAGATCACACCATTGCACTCCTGTCCAGGTGACATTGCAAGACTCTGTGTCGAAAAACAACAAGAAAAAAAGCCAAAATCAGAACAATTCAAGATTTACTTAAGACTTTGATTTTTAAAAAATAATCTTCAGGGAATAAAAACTTCTTTGAATTATAATTAGAAAATACAGTTTAAAACTTTAACAATGGACTATACTAAAAGGAAGAAAGAACATCAAACCTAACAGACAGATATTTCAAATTTACTCAGTCAGATAAAAGTGAACAAAATCATTGGGAAGTATAGGATTATGTAAAACAATTGAAACAGTGGATCGTGGATATTCCTGAGGGAGAAAATTAGTAAAAATTTTTAGAAGACCAAATTGATGAAATAATTGAGGAAAATATCCCTAGTCTTGCTAGAGGTTTTCACATGCAGATAAAAGAAGTTCAGAAAACTCCATGACAAGACACTGGAAAACAGACATAACCAGGATCTACAGTCCTCAGACTATCTAAAGGATAGGAAGAAGAACATTCTAAAATTCACAAAAAAGTGTCCAATAATTTATCTGAAATTCTATTAAACTAACAATGTACTTCTCAACATAAACTTATAATATAGAAAAGATTGAACTCTCAGTTTCAGACTACTTAAAGAAAAAGTAAAGAAAAAAATTCTATGTCAATAATTCATTTTGTATCTTGCTAAACCAAGCTTCATAAATGAAGGAGAAACAAAGTATTTCTAAGGTAAGAAAATGCTAAGGATATTTATTTGCACTAGACCAGAACTACAAGTAATGCTCAAGGGAGTCCTAAATATGGAAGCCATAGGTCAGTACTCACCACCATAAACAACACAAAATTATAAAATTCACTCATAAAACTATTACACAATTAAGACTACAAAGCCCCTAGTTAATAATTAACATGACAACAGGATGCAAACCTCACATATCACTATTAAGTTTGGATATAAATAAGTTAAATTCTTCACCTAAAATATATACACTGGTAGAAAGAATAAAAAAGAGTTTTGAAATTTATGCTGCTGACATGAAACTCCCTTAATTGGTAAAAACACATAGATTCCAGATCAAGAGGGTGAAAAAAGATATTTCATGCAAATGGAAACCAAAAGCAAGCAAGAGTAGCTATGCTTATGTCATATAAAACAAACTTTCAGTAAACACCAGTAATTAAAGACAAAGAAAGTCATTACATAATGATAAAATGATTGATTAAAAATACCAATTCTAAATATATATGTGCTCTACACCAGAAAACCCATGTTCATAAAACAAATACTATTAGACCTAAGGAAGAACATAGATAACAATATAATTGTGATGGACTTCAATGCCCATCTGACAATCCTAGAAAAATCATTGAGAAAGAAAATCAACAAGGAAACATTAGACTTAAATGGGACTCTAAACCAAGTAATCACGAAAGATATTAACAGAACATTCAATTCTGATGACTGCAGAATATACACTATTCCCATTAGCAAGGAATATTTTCTTTTTTGTTTTTTGTTTTTTGTTTTTTTTTGAGACGGAGTCTCGCTCTGTCGCCCAGGCTGGAGTGCAGTGGCGCGATCTCGGCTCACTGCAAGCTCCGCCTCCTGGGTTTACGCCATTCTCCTGCCTCAGCCTCCTGAGTAGCTGGGACTACAGGCGCCCGCCACCGCGCCCGGCTAATTTTTTGTATTTTTAGTAGAGACGGGGTTTCACCATGGTCTCGATCTCCTGACCTTGTGATCTGCCCGCCTCGGCCTCCCAAAGTGCTGGGATTACAGGCGTGAGCCACCGCGCCCGGCCGCAAGGAATATTTTCTAAGATGGATTATATACTCTGCCAGAAATAAAAGTCTCAACTTTTTAAAAAATGAATTATCTTGTCAGACCACAGTAATATAAAGCTAGAAATCAAATCCTAGAAGAATACTCAAAACTACACAAACACACACACACACACACACACACACACATGAAAATTAAACATCCTGCTACTGAATGAAATCTGGGTCAACGATAAAATTAAAAAGGATATTGTAACATGCTTTGAAATGTATAAAAATAGAGAAACAGCATACCAAAACCTTTGCAGCAAAAACCTGTGCTAAGGGGGAAGATTATAGTGTTAAATGACCTCATCAAAAAGATCCAAAGATTACAAATTAACAACCTAACATTACATATCAAAGAATTAGAAAAACCACAACAAACTAAACACACAGTAGAAGAAAACAAATAGCAAAGACAGAGCAGAACTAGATAATATTAAGAACCAAGAAAAACAAAGAACCAACAAAATAAAACATTGGGCTTTTGAGATGATAAACAAAACTTACAGATCACTAGCTAGGTTAGGCAAGTAAAGTAGACAGACAATTTAAATAAGCAGAATGAGAAACAAAAAAGAAAAGATTACAACTGATGCCATAGAAATATAAATGATTAACATAGACTACTATGAACATCTCCAGGCTAACAAACTAGAAAATTTAGGGTGAACAGATAAATGTCTGAAAACATGCAATCTCCCAAGATTGAAACAGGAAGAAATAAAAATCCCGAAGAGACCAACAAAAATTAGTGATATTCAAGCAGTAATTTTTAAAAGTCTCAACAAAGAAGCCCTAAAACAGATGATTTTAAATGGTGAATTCTGCCCGATATAGTAAAAGATCTGCTAGGAATTCTACTGAAACTTTCAAAAAGTTGAGTAGAGGGTGTTTCTCCCTAACTCATTCCACAAAGCCACTAACAGCCTGATACCACATCCATGCCAGGACCCAAAAAGGAATACTACAGATCAATATCACTGATGACTATAGATGTAAAAATCCTCAACAAGACACAAGAAAATGGAATACAATCACATATCAAAAAGATAAAATGCCACAATCTACTAAGTTTTGTTTCAGGGATGCAAGGATGGCTCAACATTCATGTATCAATAACTGTGATCCACCACATAAACAAAACGCAAAAAAAGAAACATATAATCATGTCAATAGGTCCAAAAAAAAAGCAATTGATGACATTCAGGATTTCTTTATGATAAAAACCCTCAACAAAATTAGAATAGAAGGAAAACATACCTCAGATGAATAAAAACCATATATGACAAACTCACATACAACATTATACTGAATAGGAATATGTTGAAAGTATTCCTTCTAAGACTCAGAACACATCAAGGATGCCCACTTTCACCACTCTTAATATAAAACTTGAAATCCTGGCCAGAGTAGTCAGGCAGGAGAAAGAAATAAAGACACCCAAATTGGAAAAGAGAAAGTAAAATTATTTTGTGTTTGCTGATAATATGATGTTATACTTAAAAAACTAATATTCTTTAGAAATACTCCTAGAATTGATGTATTAATTCAGCAAAGTTTTAAAATGATGGAAAAAACATACAAAAGACAGTACTATATTTATACACACGTAACAAGCAGAGAACCATAGATTCGTGGAACAGGATAGACATTCCAGAAATAAAGTCATATGCCTGCAGCCAACTGACTGTGACCAACTAGACAAAAAGCATATCCTGGGAAAATGTCACCTTGTTCAATAAATAGTGCGGGAAAAACTGAAAGGCTATTTGCAGAAGAATAAAACTGGACCCATATCTCTCACTATGTGCAAAAGTTAAGCCAAAACCTATAAAAGACTTAACTGGGAGACCTGAGAGTCTGAAGGTTGTAGGTGAAATCCTAGGAAATGTTTTTCTGGACATTGTCCTAGGCAAAGAATTCAGGACTATGACCTTAAAAGTAAACAGAACTAAACCAAAATAGACAATTTAGGCTTCATACAAATAAGAAGCAAAGCATGTGCTCAGCAATAAAAAATGAACAAAGTTAACAGAAAACCTACAGAATGACAAAAAATATTTGTAAACACTGGGTCTGACAAAGAACTAATATTTGGAATGTGCAAGAAACAAAAACAACACAAGAAAACACAAATAACCTCATTTTAAAGTGAGCAAATAACAGACATTTATTTTTCAAAACAGGACATAAAAATCATCCACTAGCATATGAAAAAATAATCAATGGCATTAATCATCACAGAAATGCAATTTAAAGTCACAATGAGAAACCATATTAAACCAGTCAGACTAGCTATTATTAAAAAGTTAAAAATAAAAACTAAACTGAACAAAAAACAGATGTTGGTGATGATACAGAGAAACAGTAGTGCATATACACTGTTGGAGAAAATGTAAATTAGTACAAGCTATATGGAAAACAGTATGGAAATTTCTCAAAGAACTAATAATCGAACTAATATTTGATTCTGCAACCCCACTACTTGATATCGGCTCAAAGGAAAGTAAATTTTATATTAGACAGATGTCTGCATTTATGTTTATTGTTGCGTTATTCACAGTAGCACATATTGGTGCCAAACTCAGTGTCTATTACTGAATGATTAGATAAAGAAAACATGCTGTACATGTCTATGTGCATATATATAGACACACATATACACCCTCGCAAATACACTATATATATTTGTGTATATGAACACACATTTAATTACTACTCAATAACAAAAAATGAAATAATGCATTTTACAGTAGCATGGATGAAACTTTAGACCACCATCTTAAGTTAAATAACTCAGAAGAGTAAAGTTGAATACCACATGTTCTGACTTACGTAAGTAAGAACTAACTAATATGTACACATGAATACAGAGTATAGAATAATAAATATTGGAGACTTGGAAGGTCTGGAGGGTGGGAGCGGTGTGTGGGTTGAGAAAATACTTAATGAGTACAACATACACCATCCAGATGATGACTCCCCTTAAAGCCCTGACTTCATCACTAAACAATATATCCATGTAACAAAATTGCACTTTCTCCCATGAATTTACACAAATACAAAGAGAAGTGGATGCATATTCCAAGTTATCATTAACCCATATTAGAATGTCTTACACATACAGCATTACAACTTCTTTATTTGGAGCGTTCTTTTTTTTTTCCCTTACAAGAGAAAGGCAAAATCAGTTCTCAGGGTGAACAGACTTTGGAGAAGCTCTTGTGCGGTAGAGGAGGGCAGCTGTCCCATCAGTGACAAGAGGCTTTGTGTTTGGGTCATGTTCAACCATCTACTGTTGTTCTATAGTAATCTCTGGGCACAACATTGACCCCTGCATTCTCCTCCATTCTAAAGGCACTCAAAGCAAAGTCCACTTTTACATTAGTCATTGTCCAAGTCCAGATTAACAAAAAGTATTAAGCTAAAGATAAAGCTCAAAAGCAGAGCCCCTTGTCACTATCCTCCCTCATTTTAGTTGTTTAATGGTTCACCCTCCCCACGTCACCACCTGAGCCACCTTCTGGATGGATAGAGTTTGTGAAGCTTTGGTGTGTCATCCCAGCATAATTGCCCCCTTAGGTAGTGCACGTGAGCCCATCAGCCAGAAATGAGATTGGCCAAAATCTGAGGTCAGTGCATTGCCACTTCCCTGCAATCACTCTCCCAGATGTTCACTTAATTCTCACAAATAATAATTGCATATTTAGGCTAATTCTTATCATTTTATGTTTCCTTATATATCGATTGAGCCAGCTCTATGGGAGTATGAGTTATCATTTCTAAATTGCATTTACCTCCAGACATCTACTTCGGTTCAGCTGCTGTCTCAGACCAGGTAATTCTGTTTCCACCCAAGTATCAGATTTTGTCACTTCACACCTGAATATTTATGTTTCCAAACAATGCTTCAGCCACATGTCATTGATTCAGGGTCTCTCTAGGAAATCCTTCTTCTGATACAACTGCATTGAGAGGTTGCATCTGCCCCCCTAAGGCTCAAAACTCAGTAAAAACACAGGACTCATGAGAACTATCATATTCACAGGAACAGTTTATTGCAGCAAAATGATACAGTGGAAAATACATGAAAAAAAGGCACAAGGAGTGAAGCCCTGGAGAATCCAGGCACAAGCTCTCAGGGGTCCTCCCACAGTGGAGCCTCCTGCACATGTGTAATTGTCCAGCTGTGCTGTAAGATGACATGTGTGAAGTGTTGACACCCAGGGGAGTGCCCCGAGCTTTCTTGTCCAGGGCTGTGTTTTGGGAATGAATCATAGACTATGGAACACCTGGGTAACTGACCACAATCCTCGGACAACAGCCCTCTCCAGCATAACAACAGCAGGCACTCACTCTAAATCCCTGTGATTAAACTCGTACCGCATGTTCCAAGGCTGCAGACATCCACAGACACTGCTATCAGGTGGAATCTTTTATGGACTTGGACACCTTATCCCAGGAGGTAAGAGAGAGCCATAAATGAAGAAAAGTTTTCTTTTGATTTTTTTAGTTATTTCCTTTTTTAGGAATGCGCAGGGTTTGACCAATTCAGGCCTGCTGAGTTAACCCACCGCTGTACACAAATCCCGATGGGATGGATTGTGGATGGTTAGGCTCAGCAGAAAAGGTAGAGGTGGCCGAGTTAGGACCACAAGGAGGAGCTGAGGGACTGTAGGAGGAAAGTTGAGAGGCTCTGGAGGGACCCATGAGTGTGCCTGAGCTGTGAGTTGAACCGAAGCTGTTGTGTTTCCCAGAAGCCCAAGAAAATGGTGCTAGAGTGAAGGGTGTGGGGAAGGGGCGGTAAATAGGCAGTGGATGGGTACGGTGGGGGAAGGGAGCTAAAGGTGTTAGGAACCAGGAAGGAGAGCAAGGGATCTGAGCATTCCTTACAGAAGCAGGTTCAGAAATAAACTGTCAACTCCCTCTTGCCTGGGCTTCCATCCGTATGTCAAAGACAAATTCTAGGCATGTTTCTCATCTGACAAATACCACAGAGTGAGGAAGGGATGGAGGCGTTGCTAGGAGAGAACACCCTGGACGTGGCGTCAGCCCCTCCTTGTCCTCATACGGCCCTGCCTTTCCTCCATCCTCACAGCTCGGAGGTCCTCATCCTTGTGCTATGGTGGGAAAAAATGTCCTGTTCTTAGAACACTAAGAAGACCTCCAGGCACACGTGGGTGGTTCAGTCTACCATAAATCTGGCATTTCCAAACAAGTCCTCTATCTGCCTTTCATCAATGTGATCATGAAGCTTCAGGGTAAGTGAAACATGTCAGTCACTAAACAGTAAAAATGAAAACAAATGGCCTATTTACCCATGTTGGGATGACTCCCAGGTTTCTGAAGCAAAGAATTGGACAGAAAAGCAAAAGTGTTGGTTCTCAGGACTTCTGGACACCACACATGGAAAATGAAACTCACACATACACACATTATAGTAAAATGGATCATCGCACTTATCTTATTTTTTTGAGGTTCCCTGAGCAATTAGGAAGCACTAAAGGTAGATTTGTCACAGAAAAAACATCAAGTAAAGACACTTGTTCCAGCACAGTAAGGAAGACTTTATCCAGGGTCCTCATGGTAGGTGTAGGGACCAGGGCAATGGTGTTTTGCTGTGGGGAGAGAGATTCAGCTGAACTCTAAATGCAGAATGGGAACGTGAGGATTTACAACCAAGCAGCAGGGTGGGGTCCATAACATGGAAAATTACTAAGTGGAAACATCAGGGGCCTGGCCAAATCTTCTTAAACCAACCTGCCAGGATTCTTGATGTTGGGCCAAGGTGATTCGACGTCACCAAGGTACGGTGAAGGGCAAGGAACCTGATCAGACACCCAGGAAAATCACACATGGAGGATGGGAAATCTGGCTAAACCAACACACTGGAATTCCAGGTAAAACGGAATTTCACATGAAGATCAGAGAGAGGGGCGGATGAGAAGTTTCAGGAGCCTCCTAACTTCTGTGGAGGCAAATGAGCTGCATCAGGTGGAGACCCATCAATGGTGGCACTTTCTGCTGAACAAACTCACAACTGAGTGAAATGAGAACAATTCGGCACAACAATGTAAATTCAACCATTTCCTGAATTTCTGGAGATTGTGAGTGGCAGAATGAGCTGAGGTGTGATAGCTCAGGGGGTGTCCTAATTCTGAACCCACAATTAGTTCTAAGCAGTGTTCACTGACAGAAGAATAGCTCGAGGTTCATACAGGCACAAACACCTGACTCCATGAATCTGCAACTGGGGGTCTCTGCAGGCTCCGAGGTGCACAGGACAGATCCCACCTCAGAGTCAGCCTCAGGTAATTATCTGCTCTTCCTGTGGGGAGGAGAGGAACAGTGCAGAAGGAGAGTCAGCTGTATTCTACTCAGGATCTCTGCACATGGAGGAAAACAATGAAAGGGGGGATCACACATCCTCCACACGTCACAATTCCACATGAGAAAGGCAATTCTGTTCCAGGACATTCTGTGGAATCAAGGAATAAAGCAATTGGGGCAAATTAGAAATCACCATTGTTTACAGACTGCATGTTTGTTTCTATGTCATCCACAGAAATGAATTAAAAGCCTGTGTTCTGTATAGAACCCACACCGTGTGGGCCCTGAGTCAGCACCTCCCTCCCTCCACCTTCAGGGAGCACAATTCACCTGACCCAGGTGCCCAGGGCACTCTGTCTTCCATGCCATGTCTGGTGCTGGAGCCCCGTCCTGAGCTCCACTCTCCGGAGAAGAACGAGCTCTGCGCTGATCTGAGCAGAGCCACTGCTGGGAGTCACTGGGTCCCCGATGGGAAACTTTGACACGACTCTGACTCAGTGCCCTTGCTGGACCTTCTAGAACAACACAGAAGTTTAAGAAAGTTCCTCCCAGTCCTCCTCTCTCTCTCCTTCACTCAGGGACTGACTTCCCTCACATGCCTTCAGATTCCCCAGCCTCCTTCCACTTCCTCTGCATTTCCTCTCAAAAGCATGGACGGGTTCCTTAGGACACTGTACACAAACGTAACCCAGTCATAGAATGTGCTTCTCTGAAGACCAACACTAACACACATATTTTGGCAAAGCTGTTTATAATACCAGCCAGATTCTATTGACAAATATGAACTGACCACGGCAATCATCAGTTTTACATGTCTCCTTGGTTAGAACATAGTCTCAATTATTAAATGAGACTCGAATCTAGGTGTTGCTCTGATGATTTCATATAGGTGTTATTCAAACCTGCCATCAAGTTTCTTGAACTAGGAAGATGGTACTAGTTATCCTGGGTGTGCCTGATTTAATTCTAGCAGAACAAAAGACAACAAAATTCCCTGATGGATAGCAGGTGCGCCTCTTTCCAAGAATTCCAGCCTGTTCTTCCTGATGGCTGGCCCTAGACATGTCTAGACAGAAGACACAAAGTTTGTTTACATCTTTTAGATTAGATTCCCATGGAAATCCTTGATCTAATTTCATCTCTGATGAATGATACATCAGTAACAAAACTGGAGGTTATGCACTCAAATGAGTAGTGCGTTCAGAGTGTGTTCTTCCACCTGATGTAAAGTCAGCCCATATGACAGACATTATTGTGGTCAACAGAGCTCGTCAATAAGCCAAGGCAAGGATTAAGTGCATGTTTTAGAGGAGTGCCTGACTTGGGATGCTCTTCACACAAAGAAGCTTCTCACATCTTCTGGAACATGTAAAACTTCTCAACAAAAGAATAAATTTCAGATGCATGGCTACATTTTAGGAACCTGACAAGTGTAACCTAGAAAGTAAAATCCTAAAGGAAACTGAAATGGCAAAACAACTAAAAGAATACGTATTGTAGTGGATCATCACACCAAACAGTCTTGTTTATAATACTATCTAAACTCAGAAGTCATCAGCATTACCCATATAACTCAGCATCTGTCCCATCCACAATCTTCTGAAGACATTGAAGAAAATTGTCATCCTTGAATTAACATTGTCAAAACCTTAAACGAATCTTGAACTTCCTTGGCCAAACGTTCTCTCCCCCTAGCATCAGAGCATTATAGTCAAGTCCCTCACGGAGACATCAGTTATTAGCCTATGGTTTGGTAGCTGGCAGGCACATACACTTAGAAATTTACCCCCAGTGCTCACCTCTTCCTAGTACATGCACACATGACAAACTATTGAAAGTGATAACTGTATTTTACACACTCCATTCATCAACAGATTAAAGCTACCATTTTCCTACATCTTTTCAATAGCCTCTAATGACATTAAAACAGGGAATTATATCGGTTGGAAGAAACATCAGGGTGGAACACTGCTCTTGAACTACTTTGGAAGGAATCTTACCAGGTGATTTCAACCACAACCCAGCAGTGAATTTGCACAATGTCAATACTTGGGTTCATATTGATGAACTGTAAACTAAAAATAAAATCCTAAGTGCCCCAACTGACTAAATAGTCCATCTGTTTGTCTAAGGGACTCCAGAAGAGCCTAAAACTGAGTTCCCAGCCATGACAAGATCCGACACGCCTCTTATACCCACTCCCCTTTTTGGTTTAGACACAACAATGACCAACACTAATGTTAAAATAGAGTTCATAAGACTGACAGAGCAGACTCCCTGTGGCAATAAGATGTCAAATTATAAACAAGACCTAAAGCCATGTCAGGCAAGGGTTTTGCCACTCCTACACTTGAAAGATAAACTATGTTCTAACTGCCAATAGGTGATTCTTCTTCTCTAGTGGTTCAGTAAGCACGGGCACTGAGACAAGCACTGTGAAGACAATTGCAGCCCATCCCCTGATGAACTGACCCCTGTTCCACAAGCCATAATCCCAGCTTTGATTGAACACTAGACTCATATCAGGAACTTTCTCCTGATCAGAGACCACTGACCATGGCCTGGCTCTGGCCGTTTACAGAGGCTGCACACTGAGTACCTTTGTGTCTCTGCTTCTGCTTTTGGCACATAGGTCCTAATTGTAATGAATTTAAATGCTAAGTCTTCACTGTTAAGTAAATAGGGGTCATAAGTTACATGCATGTGTGTCCAGTATGCATGTGTCAGGACCACCTCCATGAACATCCATAGCCCCTCCTGTAACCTGTCAATTGTGTCTGTTTAACCAAACCCTTCAGCATAAAGCTTCTGCCCAACCCCTTCTTCGTGGGAGTGCCTTTCTCTCATCTTTACCAAAAGCTATGGGATGGCTGTAACCCTGATAAAAAATAAACTCTCACTTTCCTAAATTGTAGATTGTGTTTTGTTTTGTATTTAACATAACTGGAGATTAAATTCAGAAGTTCATCTAATTATAAGGCTACTTTATTGAAGAACGACAAACCGAGCATTTTCACATATACTGTAAGGGCCTCTGGTATTTTGAAGCAGGAAGCTGACCTGAGAGACCTTCAGAATAAACTGATGACTGTGGATAATGAAAAGACCCCACACAGGGCATTGATTCAGCACCTCTGCCTGTCTCATTCCTTCTTCTCTTTCTTTTTATTATGTCCTTATAGTAATAAATATTTTTATTTTCTTTAGACCTGTTTGCTTTTCACACATAGTGGACTCTTATTTCTCTTTTTCATTCCTTTTCTTAAGCTGCTAGGGAGAATAAAGTGTCAGGTCCTATTTTTGGTGCCTCAATGCTAACGAATTAAGGTTTATTCTTCCTCCTCTTTGTCCTCTGCATGTGGTAAATCTAGTTAAGAAATCAAGAAAGCTCCCTTATCTGATGTCAGTGTGAGGTTTAAATCAGGCAAGCCCCTTCTCCTAAGTAGGAACATACCTGCTGACCCCACCACCAAATCATTAGAAAGCCCTGAGCCAGCCTCCTTTCCTGCTCTGATGAGGAAATTCCAGTTTGTAATTTCTTGAGAAGTCTGTGCTGCTCTCAGCAGACACCCCAAAAATAGAATTAATAAAACTTTTTATATTCAACTGGGGTGTGAGTGTGGAACCATCAGACTCGACATCCACACTAAACATTGGTGGGGTCTCTCTTCCTTTGCCAGGGATCACCTACAATTGGAACTGTGGGCTTGGAGCCCTGACAGTGACCACCACGTGGCCTTTCTTCTCTTGCACTGGATGCGAACTCCCTCTGCCCCAGTGCCCAGCATGCACGTTATCCTGCCTGTTGCTCGCTGGGCCTTGGAGTTCTGTTGAGCTGGGCTGCAATGCTGAGTTAAACACAGCATCTTTATAGATTTAACTGATTAACTTCAGAAGCACTGATAGCTTATTGATGTGGAGAAACAGGAGTAAATGACTGTAGGTGACTCTGCCTTTGGTGCATGTGAGAAAGTTTTTCTCTTGTTATGACAAATGCTTCTTCTTCAGAGACTTCATAGGAAGAGCAGGATAAAGAATTCAGAGAAGTGCCCCAGAGGAATCTGTTTTATGGAGAGGAAGCCACAGGGCTGACAGGAAACCAGACCTTAACCCCCATCTGCACCTGCCCTGAGGCTGGCTCTTGTGCTCAGTGGGTTCTGAGCACCCCCACATGGTCATCCACTCACATCAGGGAGGCTCCTTTCTGGGATTATACAGATTTTCTTTCTAATTGTTTTCACAAAAATGGAGATAGTAAACAATGAATCCATGCATCTCAGAGAACACAGAACAGCATGATAACACCCCTCGACACACACACACATTTAGGTAAATCTTATTAAAACTGCTGAAAATCAAAGACAAATAGAAATACATGCTGAAAATCTAAGACAAATAGAAATTCCTTCCAAAAGAAAAGATGATTACAGCATTCTTCTGGTTAAAACCTTACAAGCAAGAGGAAAAGTGATGGTATCTGTAAAGTGTTGGAAGAAAAGCCAACCCATTATCTTATAGCCCATGGATGTTCTCTAAAAAGTGAAAAAAGTTTTATTTCTCTTTGACAGCAATGAGGGGCTCAATGAATCCATGCCCTCAGGAGACCAGTGAAAATTATTTTGGAAAATTACAGGGTTTGGAAAGGCTCTGACAGCATACAGCAAGTGAAGAAACATTTATTCAGGAAAATCTAGAAAACTCAGTAAGGCCAGTCATCATATTTTATCTAAGACGCTCTTACTTCCTTCCACATCCAAGCTTAGCATGATGTATTGTAACCTCCACTACAGAAGATGCAGCCAAGAAGACAGGACACCTTCTACCAGCTCCCACCAGAGGAAACTCTTCCCCAGGGGCCAGGACATTGGCCCTCTGACCCTGCCCACAGCACGTGATGCTGAGGCTCAGTTCTGGACAAGAGCTACTGAGAGCCAGAGACTCACTTCTTCCATGGAGCCCCACTCATGGATGGAGGCTCTGCCCTGGGTCCAGTGCCACTGGAAACATTGGGTCCCTGATTTCTAGCTCTGTCCTTCGGCAGAGGTTCCGCTCCAGCATAACCAAAGTGTTGGGAAGGTGGGAAGCTTCTGCCCAACCCTCCACTTAGAGCTCAGTTCCTATGCTGAGGAAGAAAAAACCCTCAACTTTGTCTCCACCTGCAGAATCGTGGTTATGCGCTCTGTCCCAGGGGAGAGGGAGTGCTGGAATTCAGTCATAAAATATCATCCTTAATTTGGTCCTAAACATCCTAACTTCAGGAACAACAGAATGCGGAAAAGTCCAAAGCCTGCCAGTGCTCTCAAAAACAGTGGAGGGTGTAGTGGAAGGCCCTTGGAACGAGATGGGTGGATGTATGGGAGATATAGCCTAAACTGCAGGGCTGCTGGCTTGCAGGAGAGAACCGAGGAGGGAGAGAGTGGGGGGACATTCTCTTGTGGTTGGAACAAATGCCAGACACTGTTCAAAGGAGCCCGTGTTTGTTTGTTTCAGTCTGTGTGAAGCACTTCAAACCTCAGTGCATGATTGAAAATAGTGGGATTTTCCATCTGCAAGTGGCGAAGCTCAACATCTGGGCCTGGTCAGGAAAGAGACAGAGAAAGCCCAGCCCAAACCACTGACACCTGAGGATGACCGTGGTGCTGACAACTGTGTCCCTTTGATCTTTGAGACTGACTTTTCTCACTTAGCATCATGTCTGGAGTTCACCAGTAATGGTTTATGTATCGGTCACTTGTTATTTTTTTATTGCTGATGGTGTTCAATTTACAGATGCTTCCTAGTTTCTCTATGCCATTTCCCAAAGGAGGTTGGTCCATCTTTGCTAAATTTAGAATGACACTGACTTGCCCAGTGATGGCCTTTTTCACAACAGGGGCACACACTGGGGCTTTTCTGTTGTTTGGTGGTAGTAGTTCTTGCCTTTTGACTTCCTTTTCTACATTCTTTTTTTGTTTCCAAATTGCCCACAAGTAAAGCAAGAGCCTGAGAAATGGGGCATAGTTTTTCCAACTCTTAATCCAGCCATAGCCTGAGCTAAAAGAGTAGCCTTATGTAAGTTACCTCCAATGCCATTGCAAGCCTTAATATATTCAGCTAAGTGAGGCTTCCCTCTCAGGGGTCTAATAGCAGTTTGACACTCCGCATTAGCATTATCATACGCAAGAAGCTGTATTACAACCTCTTGAGCTGTTTTATCAGTTATGGCTTTATTTACAGCCTCTTGGAGCCGAGCAATAAAAATCAATATATGGTTCTTTAGGTCCGTGTCGGACAGAACTCAAAGGATATTTTTCCCCTGTAACATTTATCCTTTCCCATTCCCGTAAGCACACAGAGTGCAGCTGAACAATAACATTCTCCATTACTGCTTGACCCCTAATTGACCCCTATAGGGCTGATTCCCATTAAATGTTCAACAGAAACTGGCACAGGTGGCTGTGCTTGTGTATTTTCCCTTGCCCGAGTTTGAGCTTCATCAGCACACCAGGTTTTAAACTGCAAGTACTGAGATGGAGTGACAACAGATTTTTATCAAAGTATCCCAATCATATGGTATTAACCTATTATCAAGAGTCACATTTTTAAACAAACTTTGCACAAAAGGAGAGTAGGCCCATATTGACTAATGGCCTGTGTGAATACCTTTAACAGTTTAAATGGAAAGGTGGTTCCGTTAAAGAAACTGGAATTGCCAAGCTTCAAGGTGTCTGTCAGCTCTAGCCTTTTGAATGGAATTTTGTATAGCACCACCAATTGCTCCAGGTTTTAATGTTGTAACTACAGGAGCAGTAAGTTTTGTAGCTAATACATTTTCTCGCCCATTAAGGGGAGAGAGGAGGTGGCCATTCACTTAATTCAGCAGTTGGAGCTGACGGGCTAGTAAAACATACATTTTTAGTTTTCCTTTCTTTTATTTTCCTCTGGTTTCTATTCTTCACATTCAGAATCTATAGTTTTTTTACACTTGTCCTCCTCTTTCTCATCTGAATCTGCCTCATCATCTGTTTGAAATGGCTCATAAGCTGTCTTTATTAGTGCCCACATTGACCAAACTGAGAGTGGAATATTGCTCCATCTTTAGATGCTTTTTAAAAAGTATCTGCCAGTTCTCTCCCATTCATCCAACTCCATAGTCCCTTGTTCCGGGAACCATGGGCAAAACTGCTTTCCTATACTAATCAATGATAACGTATTCTGAGTACTAACTTTCACTTCCCTTCTTCGTAATAAATGCCTTAAGAAATTTAAATAAGCAGAATGTTTGCTTTCACTTTGTTCCATTGTTACCCTGGTTCTGCTGAGCTCTCAGCTTTCCCTCCGAGATTGTTTTAATCATGATCAGGTGTCCTTTGATGATGCATCCTCTACTTTTACATGCTCTGCCGTTCCTTCACCGGGGTCTTTGTCACCCCACATTGGGTGCCAGAAATGTTGGGGCGATCAAACACAACACCAGGTCACTGGGGCTATGAAGTCCAACAGAATCAAAGAAATGAGAAAAAGACAGTTTGAGAGAGAAAGTGTGACCAGGAGACCATCTCGAGTGTGGAGCCTGTGAAGGCCCAAGCGCTGGAAGCCCAGGCTATTTATTGGAGATCAAACAAAGAAACAGGTGGTGAGAATGTAGGGGTCGAAAGGGCAAGCACACGATCTACAGCTGTGATGGTTTAGCATTTATATGGAACATGTTCTGCTACTTGAGATAATGGGAATACAATTGATCTAGGAGCCTGGGAGGGCTAGAAGCAAGGAGCCAGCAAGTCTAGACACATTCCAAAGGCCACGAGGGGTTTTATGCCCTGAGCCCTGGACATTATGTCAAATATGCAAGCCCTGCCTCAGCTTCTTTCCCAACACTTGGCTTTTTCCCAACACATTGATTTCTGTATGTTTGAGTGTGAAATACAACACAGTCATAACAAGAATAAGAACACGTTCTTTGCAGCAGCATAGTTGGATCTGGAGGTCATTATCCTAAGCAAATTAACAGAGTAACAGAAAACTGTATACCACCTGTTCTCACTTACATGTGGGAGCTAATCATATTGACATAAAGAAGAAAACAACACACATCAGGACCTACACAAGTGTGGAGGATGGGAGAAGGTTGAGAACTGAAAAACTACCCATTAGGCACTATACTTACTACCTTAGTGGCAAAACAATCTGTATATCAAACCCACATAACTCACAATTTACCTATATAACAAACCCTGCACATGTACCCCTGAACCAAAAATAAAAGTTTAAAAACATTTTAGCTAGTTTTTAAAATGATGATTAATAGGACACCTAAATACACCACAGGCATTTCAAATGCTCTCTGGATTTTTTTTTTAAAACAGCATTTCGCTCTTGTTGCCCAGGCTAAAGTGCAGTGGTATGATCTCGGCTCACTCCAAACTCTGCCTCCCAGATTCAAGAATTCTCCTGCCTCAGCCTCCCCAGTAGCTAGGATTACAGGCAGCCACCATCACGCCCAGGTAATTTTTATATTTTTACTAGAGATGAGGCTGGTCTCAACCTCCTGACCTCAGGTGATGCACTCACTTCAGCCTCCCAAAGTGGTGAGATTACGGATGTAAGCCACTGCACCTGGCCTAGGACTTTTTTTTTCATTTGTGAGTTTTCTGTTAACTTCTAGCATGAAGAAAAACAAACTTAGATTTCTGTGACTATATCAGTTAGTAATCTATTTTAAAACTATAGTCACACACACAAAAAAACACCCACACTCAGCAATGAAACATATATGAGCACAGGCAAAAGTAACACATTTCTGAACACCAAAGCAACATACCTTTGTTTCTATATTATTCTAATTAATTAATTGATTTAAATTTATTTGGATTTATAGTTTGAGGTTTTAGTTCAAAATAATATTCTTCTATGAATGTCTGCATATTCCAATATAAATTATGAAATATATGTAAATGTATGTTTTAGTAAAACTTACTGTAACTGCCATTATTGGCAAACGTATCATTGAAATATACAATGGTATTCCTTATATATTCTCTTATGGCTTACTTCTCATTTTTGCTAGCAGTGTACTTTTTAAATGCATGTAATAATACATTATACATTATAAAGGAATGTATTAATCATAAGGTAAGCATCTCTATTAAAATTTTATTACACAATGTGTTGAAATAACATTCTGCTTTGAAAAATGTGTCAGCTTTTTCCAATTTAAATAACATTTAAATATTTAATTAAAATAAAATATTAAGTATTAAATTTAAAAGATAGCGTTTTGCACGGCCGGGTGCGGTGGCTCAAGCCTGTAATCCCAGCACTTTGGGAGGCCAAGACGGGCGGATCACGAGGTCAGGAGATCGAGACCATCCTGGCTAACACGGTGAAACCCCGTCTCTACTAAAAAATACAAAAAACTAGCCGGGCGAGGTGGCGGGTGCCTGTAGTCCCAGCTACTCGGGAGGCTGAGGCAGGAGAATGGCGTAAACCCGGGAGGCGGAGCTTGCAGTGAGCTGAGATCCGGCCACTGCACTCCAGCCTGGGCGACAGAGTGAGACTCCGTCTCAAAAAAAAAAAAAAGATAGCGTTTTGCAATTTAAATAATGTTTGTTATTCTGCAAGTGTTTTACATGAATTTTTAACATAAACTCTATATGTCGCTTATTTTACAATATTCCTGGATGCTAGAGAATATCCATAAATATAAAACTAAAGTCACCCCAGGATTTCTTCACAATGGCAGCTTGCTAGACGGTGGTCAGAAAGTGTGCAAACACAATAGGGATTTGGGCTTTATCATCAAAACTGTAGTGAGCCCCAGGGCTGAGCACACAGAGGGCAACAGAAACTGCAGAGCCCACTCTGGGGTATTTAGAGAAGGGGAGGATGGGATGGGGTGATGTCTGCAGGACCCTAGAAAAGGGTGAGGAGAGCAGGGATTCTGCAGGTAGATGAGCATATTCTAAGGACTGTTACCTTCCCATACTTGGTTGACTTCAGTGATCATGAAGGGAAGGGAACTGATTCACCAGATGTGGATAAGACAAAGTAAATGGACTTGCCGATTCCTTGAGCAGAGACCGAGGAATAGAAAAAGTGTGAACAGAAGAAGGGAAGGTAGAGAAACAGACGGAGGGTCAGAACTCCAGGAACCACCAAAGTGGAGGACAGAAGCCCTTAAAGTGATGTTTCATCTCCATAAACAGCAGATGAAAGGAAAATAAACTCAACACATTCATATGCTGAGTTATTATTAAAAAAGTATTTAAAATTATGTGACTGACACAGTGCAGAAAACAGAAATCTGTTTATGGAAATAGTTTAAAGTAAACATATACAATTTCTTCATTTTAAAATTTACTTAGATATTATTGCTAGTATTATAAAAATATAAAGAATTGAATTATAGTTCTAAGTTAAGATTTTGTAGAGGAGAGAAACATGCATTCCAAGAAATAAATGGCAAGAGATCCTGGGAAGACTTTTGTTTCACCAGGTGAGAAATCACAAAGCCTAAAAAAAGAAACACACCATCCCCAAGCACTTGATAGGGAGCCACCTTCCAAGAGAACCCTTGCGTCCTGAGTGCCCACTTGTGTCCTGAGCGCCCCCTGGTGGTTCTGAGCGTTCCCTGCTATCTTGAGCTAACCCTGGTGTCCTGAGCACTGCCTTATAGTACTGAGCGCCCCCTGGTGGTTCTGAGAGCCTCCTGGTGTCCTGAGCGCCCCCTGCTGGTTCTGGGCGTTCCCTGCTATCTTGAGCTAGCCCTGGTGTCCTGAGCACTGCCTTATAGTACTGAGCGCCCCCCTGGTGGTTCTGAGTGCCTCCTGGCATCCTGAGCGTCCCCTGGTAGTTCTGAGCATTCCCTGCTATCTTGAACTAACACTGGTGTCCTGAGCACTCCCTTATAGTCTTAAGCGCCCCCTGGTGGTTCCCAGCGTCCCCTGGTGTCCTGAGCATCCCCTTGTGTCCTGAGCGCCCCCTGGTGGTTCTGAGCATTCCCTGCTATCTTGAGCTAACCCTGGTGTCCTGATCACTGCCTTATACTCCCGAGCGCCTGCTGGAGGTTCTGAGAGCGTCCTGCAGCCCTGAGCGCCCCCTTGTGGTTCTGAGCATTCCCTGCTATCTTGAGCTAACCCTGATGTCCTGATCACTGCCTGATAGTCCTGAGCGCCCCCTGGTGGTTCTGAGAGTCTCCTGGTGTCCTGAGCGAGCTGCTGTCCTGAGCACCCCTGGTGGTTATGATCAGCCCTTGGTGTCCTGACCGCCCAGTGATGGTTCTGAGAGTCTCCTGGTGTCCTGAGCGCCCCCTGGTGTCCTGAGCACCCCCGGCTGGTTGTCAGCGCCCCCTGGTGTCCTGGGCGCCCCCTGGTGGTTCTGAACATCCCGCAGTGTCCTGAGCGTCTCCTGGTGGTTATGATCATCCCCTGTTGTCTTGAGCTCCCCCTGGTGGTTCGGAGCGTCCCCTTGTGTCCTGAGCATCCCCTGGTGTCCTAAGAACCCTCTGGTGGCTCTGACTGACCCCTCCTGTTCTGAGCACTCCTTAGTGCGTCCTAAGCGCCCCCTGGTGTTTCATCGGCCCTCCCTGGCATCTGCATTGCCAAGACTAGCTCAGTCGGGGAGACCCAGTGGCCCTAGAGGAATTAAAGACACACGCACAGAAATATAGAGGTGTGAAGTGGGAAATCACTGGTCTCACAGCTTTCAGAGCTGAGAGCCTCGAACAGAGATTTACCCACGAATTTATTAACAGCAAGCTAGTCATTAGCATTGTTTCTATAGATTTTAAATTAACTAAAAGTATCCCTTATGGGAAAGGAAGGGATGGGCTGAATTACAGGAATAGGTTGGGCTAGTTAACTGCAGCAGGAGAATGTCCTTAAGGCACAGATCACTCATGCTATTGTTTGTGGCTTAAGAATGCCTTTGAGCGGTTTTCTGGGTTTTCTGTCCTGGGCGGGCCAGGTCAGGTGTTCCTTGCTCTCATTCCAGTAAACCCACAACTTTCCACTATAGGCTTTATGGCCATCATGAACATGTTACAGTGCTGCAGAGATTTTGTTTATGGCAGGTTTTAGGGCCAGTTTATGGCCTTACTTTGGGAGGCTTCTTCCCAACACATCCCCCTTCCTTGATTTGCAAATTGATAAAGGCAAAGGCAACTTTGTCACAGTGAGCTACTTCTCTCGGCAGTCAAGAGCCACATCTGCAGATTATGCAAAGACAAACAACACGGATTAAAAGCACAATTGTCATTGAAATCACAGAGTTTCCAAGTGTTTTTATCCATTTTAATGGGTTACTAGCTGCTAATTTTTCTGTAACTCCTTTAAGCACTCCAGTTCCTGGCATTAAGGTCAGGTGTGCCTGGGATGCTGTAAATATTTGTTCTTTAATTTTGCAATATCCAAAGACAAGTTTGTAGAGTGTCCTTCTAGATGCTTTTTTATTATTTCCCAAATTTTGATCTTATTAGGAGCTATTAATTGTTTCCATAAATCCTTATGTTTAGTTCCTACAACGAGCCATATCATTTGAGGTTGAGGTGCTACTATACCACCATGGCTCCAGATAATAGGAACTTTTGCCGTACTTCTTATCATTTCTACCATCTGACTGTTTTGTTGAGACCAGCTGAACACAGTGTGGCCATGGCATGCAGACTGAGAGGTGCAATTTAAGCTAAATATCCCCTTAGGTGACCAATTAATACTGATTCTGAAACTAGGCCGCATAAAACTTAGAAACTAGGCCTCATAAAAAAAGAACTTAAAAAAATTAACACCAGGTGGCTCTGGATAGGGTCCCACCCTGCCTCGATAGGGTCCCACCCTGATAGGGTCCCACCCTGCCAATTCCGGGAAACAACCTCATGGGGTCCCACCCTGCCAATTCCGGGGGTCCCACCCTGCCTCGAAGTTCCCGGAATCAACAACTCCAGGAAAAAAACCTCATAAGGTCCTGCTCTAACCAATTAGAACAAGACACCTTGCTGAGGCCATAGACAGACCCAATTACCACGCGCCTAAAGCTTTGTTTGAATTTCGCGCCCTAAGCTGTGTTTGAACTTGTGTTTGCCTATATAAACAGCCTGTAACAAGCAGTCGGGGTCCCAGGGCCAACTTAGAGCTTGGGACCCTAGCGCGCTAGTAATAAATAACTCTCTGCTGTGAATCTCGTGTCGGTGATCCTTCGCGGCGACCCCTGCCCAGGGAGGGAATCGACAGTTCGGGGTCCCAGGGCCAACTTAGAGCTTGGGACCCTAGCGCACTAGTAATAAATAACTCTCTGCTGTGAATCTCGTGTCGGTGATCCTTTGCGGCGACCCCTGCCCAGGAAGGAATCGACAGTTCGGTTCCAACAATTCCATAGGAATCATTGTGCAGCACCTGTGCCTGTTCTGCAATGCAATCTTCCTAAACAAGTACGTTCATTATTTCTGGTCAGGTTCTGTTTTGTTTACAAATGGTTTTTGAAGGTGGTATGCCTCAATTATAGGAGCAGATTTATTATGGTAAACACTGAGATCAGAAAACATGTGTAACTGTGTCATAGAGCGATTATGTCCAGGCATTATTACCAGCCAGGATTGATAAATATGCCCAATAAGTATAATTGTTCTTTGTGTCAGCCCTTGTTGAAGGAATACTCACAGCAGTGGTGATAGCTACTATCAGAGCTCCCATTAAATTACTTCTTGCAACTGGTTGTCCCGCTTTCCTCAGGTTTTCTTCTGCCATCTGTGACAGCTTCTTGATCTGTCCCCAGGTGGGTGGGTGTGTTTGACGAGTGTTGCTCATGACAGATGGGGTCCTCCTCAGCGTCAGCCTCGACATGGCTGCAACTGGGTGTCCTCAGGATCCTCCCAGAATCTCTTCCTTGGCATCTGGCTCATTATAAGGTTTCAGGTGTCTTGATGCCATCCAAGCTGGCTGTTGATTTTGGCCTGGAGAAACACAAGCATAACCTCTACTGCAAGTTATTATTTTACCTATTTCTCAACTTTTTGTTATCAGATCTCTCCACCCAACCAATTTTTCTGCTTCTGCCTTTGCAGCTGGTTTCTGCAGATGCTGTTCAGCTGCTGATAACATCTGGCCTTTGGGCAGGCTCAAAAACTTTAAAGTTAATAATGCACGATTCAGTTGTATCTGTGGTGTTCCATATTATCTGTCTGCCCCTTTCTGCTTTTGCAACTGTTGTTGTAGGGAGAGATTTATTCTTTCCGCTATCACTTGTCTTTGAGAATTATATGGGATACCAGTAATGTTTTTAATATTCCACATAGAGAAAAATGTAGCTAGAGCTTGGCTAGTATAGCCTGGGGCATTATCTGTTTAATAGAAGCTGGAATGCCCATAACCGCAAAACACTGCAAAGGGTGACGTTTAACACAGGCAGAAGACTCTTTTGATTGGCATGTAGCCCAGACAAAGTGAGAAAAGGTGTCCACACATACCTGTACCTAAGCTAATCTCCCAAACAAGGGAATATGTGTGACATCCATTTGCCAAAGAGAGTTAGGTTCCAATCTTCGAGGATTAACTCCTCCTGTAAAAGATGAGGAATGTACCATTTGGCAAGTTGGGCATCATTGGATCATATTTTTATCTTCTTTCCAGGTAAGGCTGTATCTGCATTTGAGACCAGAGGAATTAACACGGGCTAAATTGTAAAATTTTCTAGCATTAGATATTGCATTAGCAACTAGGCAATCAGCCATTTGATTCCATTCAGTCAAAGGTCCTGCAAGAGGTCTATGAGCCCTAACGTGAGTGATGTAAAAATGGTACATTCTACTTCTAACTGCTGTTTTCAATTGGGTAAATAAAGGCATCAGTTGTTCATCTGTATGAAATTGTAACTGAACATTTTCAATTATCTGTGTGGAATGAATAACATATGAAGAATCAGAAATCACATTAATATCAAAAGCAGTCAATCTCATATCAAAAGCAGTCAACACCTCAATTACAGTGACAAGTGCTGCTTTTTGAGCTGCAATATAGGGCGTCTGGAAAACCTTACTTTTTGATCCACAATAAGAAGCTTTACCATTACTAGACCCATCTGTATAACAACGAAAACGCTTAGCAGGCTGCAGGTTGTTTACTGCAGGTATTGTAAATGCAAACCATTCACAGTCTTGCTCAGCTAAGGGAACAGTAAAAAAAACAGTCTTTTAAATCTATGACTGTTAAAGGGCAAATTTTTGGAATTATAGCAGGAGAAGGCAACTCTGGCTGTAATGTTCCCATAGGTTGTATAACTGAATTGATGACTCTTAAGTCAGTTAACATTCTCCATTTACCTGATTTTTTCTTAATTAGGAAAACTGGAGAATTCCAAGGGGAAAATGTTGGAGCTATGTGCCCATTTTCTAATTGTTCTGTAACTAATTTATCTCAAGCCTCCGGTTTCTCTTTACTTAGCGGCCATTGTTCTATCCAAATTGGCTTGTCTGTTAACCATTTTAAACGTATAGGTTCTGGAGGCTTAACAATGGCCACTTTGGTGGGAATTTTGTCTTTCTGCTTGAAGCAGTTCTTTCAAACCTTGCAAATATTTTTCTAGTCCCATACCAAGGACATACCCCGTTTCATGCATCATCTGTTGACTTTGAGGGCTATATAATTGTTCTGGAATTAGAACTTGTGCTCCCATTGTTGTTATAAATCTCTTCCCCATAAATTTATAGGTACAGAAGTTATAATGGTGGAATAGTCCCAGGTTGTCCAACGGGCCCTTCACAATGCAAACTATAACACTTTGATATACTTTAGGGGTTTACCAACCCCAACTATGATAAATTGAGTGGGTTGAATTGGCCATGAGGGTGGCCAGTACTATAGAGAAATTATTGAAATGTCCACTCTGCTGTCTGTGAAACCTTTAAATTTCTTTCCCTGAATAGTTTTTCACGGGTAGGATGTTTCTCAGTAATTTGATTTACCCAATAAGCTGCTTTGCCTTGTTTACTTGTACTTCCAAATCCTCCTGTTCGTTTAATTTCACTTTTTTCCATTCCCACATATGGCACAATGAGGAGCTGTGCTATATGCTCTCCTGGCTCTGTTTTCCAGGGAACAGAAGTAGACATAACAATTTGAATTTCTCCTTTGTAATCTGAATCAATGACTCCTGTATGTATTTGTACCCCTTTTAAACTTAAACTAGACCTTCCTAAAAGTAATCCCATCGTCCCTGCTGGCAAGAGTCCACAGACGCCTCTTGGGACCTTTTGTGGGGGTTCGCCAGGCAGAAGGCTCACAGCTTTTGTGCAGCATAAATCTACTGGGGCAGTACTGGCTATGGCAGGAGACAGACATTGTATAGGGGTGAGGGAATGGCCTGAGCTGGAAATGCCCTGGTTTAGAATGGAGCCCTGGACGGGACTCACCTGGCATTTCCCAAAATCGGGTTCCCTTCTTTGTCAAACTTAGAGTGACACTGATTAGCCCAATATTTTCCTTTTTCACATTTTGGACAAAGATCACATGGTTGTAGATGTGTGATATTATTTCTGAGGACTCTGTTCTGTTCCATTGGTCCACAATTCTGTTTTGGTACCAGTACCATGCTGTTTTGGTTACTGTAGCTTTGTAGTATAGTTTGAAGTCAGGTAGTGTGATGCCTCCATGGTGTCCCTCACAGTAACGCAGGAACTGTTCCTGAGCACTCAGGTTAATCATCTTAAAAGAGATTTTCTGATAAGAGTGTCTAGAGGAATGTTAATTTTCTTTGTACTCAAGGAGAGTCTCATTGGGAACTTCCACTTGAATTACTTATGTTATCACCCACACCAACTGCTCTCTTGAAGACTGCTGGACCAAGCTTATGCTGTTTTCAGTGAAAGTGAATCCAGAGGCTTTGCAGAAGAGTGTGAGAATTCTTGGTCTATAGTATTTCTCTGTCTGACTCTACCAGTTAACTTCACAGGGGACTTCTGCACACAGAGGCTGGGCCTGATCCATGAGGAATACGAATATTGACAGTGATGACAAGGGAAGGGCAGATCAGCACAGACCCCATGGTGTGGACACTGAGGAAGGACACAGATGTGGGATGGCTCGTCACCGGGACCTGCAGGAACAGGGGATGAGCGGCTTTCCATTTGCAGGGGAGGGGCCTCATTTCCATGTCTTTCTCCCTGGGGACATAAGTGCACTAGTCATCAGGGCTCATCCCGTCTCTGTCTCTGGATTCCAGGGAGGGCAGGGTCAAAGGATTTCTGGGACTAGATTTTCAGAGTTGATCTGCCCAGTACTCTTTTTCTCTTATGTGGACCCCATTAGGGTATCTTTATAGTATCAATGTTTATCAACAAATAAGTACAGTAAAAAAACATAAACCTTACCCAGAGGAAATGGAATCCTGCCTGTAGTCTGTGTAAATAGAGCTGTAAGCCCCTGTTGTCTACAATAAAGCAACATCTTCAGTTAGAGTTTTAAAAATGACAATTTCTACAAATTTTCAGAGCTGGAGTCCATAATTACCTCTATCCTGAGCTCATTTTACCACGCAGCTTTTCAGTGTCCGATATATGTGCTTGTCTGAGGAAAATTCAATGTGGGAGCACGTGTGCTTATCTGAAGAAAGAGTTCACCTGAGGAAAGGTGTGCTTGTCTGAGGGAAGAGTCAACATGAGGATGCGTGTGTTTGTCCAAGGGAAAGTCCACGTGGGGATAGGTGTGTGTATTGACTGATAGTAAATGCCCATTCAGAGACAGTGCGTGCCTGAACTGAGCTAAAGTTTAAGGGAAATCTTTCTTGGCCAAGCGAAGATGCGAATCATCTGGATTATTTGCTTGTCAGGAGGGAAACTTGACTGCACATGAACCTGATTAAAGAAAAGTCTCATGTGAACAGAAACATACGTAAATGGAGAAAGTTACTTCATTCTTTGTTGCCTGCATCTCATGCAATTCCCTCCCCACACTGTGTAAAGTTATTAGATATTTTGCTTTTATACTCTCTGCATTTTACCCTCAGGTTCAGGAGGTGCTAAATCATTCTGTAAGTTGTATATATTTCGATTCACACTTTATATCATAAAATTGCGAGACTTAACAAATTGTGTCATGTGTTCACTACTGCAGATCATAAAAAAGTTTCACTGTTTGTAAAAAGTGCCTGTTTCTCATAATGCATACCCTCTCTCTAAATTTCTAGAAAACCTTCATATATTTATATGATCTACAGTTTTGTCTTTTACAAAATGTCAAATAAAATGTGCACAGCATATTTGAAATAACCTCACTGAAGAAAGTGGCACATAAAATTTCTCACCTAGATAACTTTGGAAATTAAGGTGCTTTGTAAATCAAAGTATTAAAAAACTGCACTTAAACACTGTATTTTAATTGATAAACATGCTTCAAACAGGGGGACAAGTTAACAATTCTAATACCACTGTGCAGATATCCTGAACTTGTACACTCATTAAATGAATGGCATATGGTGGGAGGGGATTCCTCACTTTGCAGTTGGTGGTTATGCACAGGAAAGGAAGGAGGACTAGAAACATTCATGTGGCATCATAGTAGATTATAGATTCCAGTGTTTTCTAAAATTGATGTAATAAAGGTACAGAAGATAAGGTACAGAAATAGTTCAGATGTGCATGTACACATGGGTTAATACACACATGCATATTTTCCAGGGCTGTTAGCTTAGAGATCCTAGAAACACTGACACCACATTAACAACACACACCCAATATCACAATTTTGTATTTTAATGTAATTCTTTAATATGAGGAACCAGAAATCGTTAGAGAAATAACTAATTCTATGTATAGAGAAGACAGTAAAGAAAATGAGCTTGGAATTTCTTGTAAGACCAGGACAAAGGAACATGTTCAAAAACAAAAGGATGGGGTGTGCTGTGAGGAAATAGAATCCAAACTAAATGAGCTCACAGGACCGAAAAAAGCTGTGGTGATTTGAGCAATAAAATGAATAATGTAACATCAAATTTTCTCCATAGTGAAAAATAAATGTTAATGAATCAACACTGTTATTAACAGATAATTAAACTTTTAAAAAGTTGGAAAAAAGACATTTTTTATGCAGAAGAATTTCAAACATCTTAAGTTAATAATCCTCCCATAAAGTAGGTGAAATTTAAAGAATTATGCTGTATTGTGGCCAGAGATTAGAGACACAAGTTTCTCTGTTAGAGTTGTTTTGTAATTAGTTTTAGAATAATACAAGAAGTATAATCTATGGAAAATTAAAATTATTTTATCCAAGTTTATACACACATGCACACACACACCTAAGTGTGTATATACATATATATATGTGTGTATATGAACATTTTTCTGCCACAGACACTGAAAAGCAGTGAAAAGACAACTACAGACTTGGAGAATACACTTCTAAATCACATATTATTCAAATGGCTTTATGTAAACTTGGTAAATGAATTTTATATTGGGTATGTAAGGAAACATACAACGGAATAAAAGAAAACAGTTAAATTAAAAATGAGCAGAATAACGACACTTCATCATAATTATATAAAAATAATTGAATATAAAAATTTAATTAGAGATGTGCATTTAAACAACAATGGGATACCACTAATAATCTAGTAGAATGGTTAAAATACACAATACTCATACTGCCAAATGGCAATAAGAATGAGGAAGAACCGAGATCTATCATGCATTGCTGGCATGAGCCCCAAATCATAACTGCACACTATGGAAAACATTAAAACATTCTGATATTTCATATAATGGAGGTAAACGGAGGTAAACAGAGAGATAAAAACGCAGCTGTGTTCCAAAATATTTACAACACGGATTCAAAAACTCATGCTCACACTAGTATCTTCAGAGCAATTCCTATATCCGTTGTATTAATTTGATTGCTTTCTACTGCTTGAATTTCGCTTACAGAGTAAATATTGTACGGAAAATTTCTCAAATAATTAGAGTGCATACACATTTCTCTTGTTCCTTTTCTTCAATGACTTAACCTCACTTTCTAAGAAAGTCTACAATTAAATAATCCCTGTCATCTCCTCATGCCCAGCGCAGCTGCCTCCTCCCTCAGGCCCTCAGACTCTCTCAGGCTGTGGGTTTCCACACTGTGTGTCGTGCAGAGCAATACACGGCCGTGTCCTCAGATCTCAGGCTGCTCAGTTCCGTGTAGGCTGTGCTCTTGGACGTGTCCCTGGTCATATTGAGTGTGCCCTTAAATTTCTGCGTGTAGACTCTGTTACCATTGCTAGGGTTGTTCCATCCCATCCACTTAAGCCCTTGTCCAGGGGCCTGTCGCGCCCAGTGTATACTGTAGCTTGTGATGATGAACCGAGAAAAATTACAGGAGACCTTCACCGAGGCCCAGGCTTCCTCACCTCAGCCCCAGACTGCACCAGCTGCACCTGGGAGTGGGCAGCTGTGGAGAGGACACAGAAGAGTGGATAAAATTCTTTTTGACTGAAAAGTGTTCCCCTCTCATCCAAGGGAATAGGTGTTCCTTTTACCTGTAGTTGCTGCCACCAAAAAACCGATCCTCCCAGCCCAGTCCATGGTGAGAAGCTGAGCTCTCAGGGCATTCTCTAGAGGAGGGATTGGTTGTTGGATGATGCTCTCAGGGCACAGACATCCAGTAGATATCAGGTTATTTACTTCAGTGGATCTCAGCTTATTTGCATATTCATGAGGCAGAACATTTCGTACCTCAGAGCCTGATCCATGATAAGAAAGGGAAGGTAAATGACACATTGGCCTTATGAGAGTGAGATGCAGATGGTCTGAGCCCTAATCCTGTTTGATGAAATGCATGTCCTGCTCCATTTATGAATGTTTGTGGACAGAGGTCCTTTCACTGAAGAATAAGCCCCCTCAGAGCACGCTCCTCATTGTGAACTTTCATTTTATAAGTGTAGAGACCGTCTGGAAGATTTCTGGAACCATCCCTCTCCATGACACTGAGAAGAGGCCTTGGCCCTATTCTGGACCTGTCAAGCACCAGCTCAGCTCACTGGTGATCTGAGACAGTGACTGCTCATCTCCTATATGAGTGTCCAGCAGGTCCCTCTGAGATTTGCTGGGTACTCCTGATCCAGTGTCTCTAGCACCTGCCCTGCGTCTGATTCCCCACGATCTTCAATGGAAGCAGTCTTGGTTTAGAGATTTGCCATGGGATATGTAATTAGAACTGATTTTCTCATCTCAGGAACAATAGGAATCAGAAGTTGAAACAGTAGTTTGGAGTTCTTTATGAACTCACTGCTTCCAATATAATTGTCAAGGAATTTGTGTTCTTAATAATTTAAGGTTAATTTTGAACTCCACTTGTTAGTATTTTATGAAGTATTTACATACTTTCAGTTCATATCCATAGATCCTCATTTTTACATATTGATTTCTGACTCACTTGGTAAGTGCCCTTGCCACACTCCAAGATCCACCACTGCCCTGTCACTCACACAAAGTAGGCAACATTACTTACCACTGAAATCTGAATTTCTTATTTATAGAAATATAGTGACTGCCACAATTCTGTATCCATTGAATTAGTAAAACCATCCATATTCTTCATATTCTCACTATTAAGATATTAATAACCCCAGAAACCCACTTTGAAAATAGTTCTCATTGCCTTAAATTGTATGAATGGTTCAGATATCAGCAACTTGTTGAACTTGTATTTTAGCTTTTTTTTCTGACAAAGGAAGATTCAGTCCTTCAGAGGAAACCTTCTCAGCAGCCTCCTGTGCACCTGCTCCAGGGCTGGAACCTGTGTTGTGTGGCTCCTGAGTGACTCTCCAGCCCAGCCCTTGCCTTGCAAGGAGGTTCCTGTTGGGGCTCACAAAACATTTACCCCCAGCTTCTCTAGCCCAACATGAAATGGCTTTGTTCTGTTTTAGAATACTCTTTCAGTGACACCATATGCTGCTGACACCATTTCTTGAAACAAGTGATTAGCCTTACTAAACCTGTTGAACTCTGCAGGGTGAACCAAACCAAGGATTATATGATGAAGGAGGAAGCTCCTTCTCTGAGCTCTGGATTCACTTCATTAGTGGATCCAAAATGAATACAGAAACTCACAGGAGTTTGGGGAGTGACGTGTTTCTTCAATGGGCTCCTGCAGTTGAATGTTGCACCTGAGAATACCAGCAGGTCCAGATACATTCAGATGACACCCCACTCCATATCCACTATTCCAATAACACATATTTTCCCTTCTTCCTATGTTGTAGCTTATAGGAAGTGCCACCTACACTGACACTAGGCCCATGTATCTGACTTTTCCCCCTAGAGATCTAAAGCAAACAGGATACAAGGGGAGACTTGGGAAGTGCATTCAGGTGTTCTTTTCATTTTCTCAGCTAGGAATCCAGCAAAGCTTCATGATAACAGAAGCTGAGGTCAGTCAGGGAGTTTTCAAGACCTTGGTCTTAAAAATGGTGATATCAGAGGCTTCGGATTCCTCTATTGTCTTGTCTCACTCTCTGCCATTTTCCGTTAGTTTCCCTATGTTCTCCTCAGATAGAGTCTGTGCATTGCCATATTTGCATCTTTAATCCAGAGCCATCATCCTGGTTAGAATGGATTGTGCAGTGCGGGGAAGCACTGCCTGTTCTGACCATGGAAACCTTGAGACGCGATCGGCATCCTCTTCTGGGCTGTGACCTTGACCAGGCGTCACCAGGGGGAAAAGCTCATTTTTGGCAGTTAATCCCTTTTGTGGTTTCAGCGTCCCTGGACTATTTACTTACTTCTTACCCCTATTGGCTAACTTTGCTCATTTGTATAATAATGGAAGGATGGAAGAAAAATCTGGAAGGGAAGATTTGTCTTTGTTCACATAAGATAAGGTTCTGGAAAAGTCCTTCCCTGTAGAAGCTCCTGAAGCAGGCTCCTGGTATGTTTCTCAGTAATTAATCATCTGCAATTCTGATCCACAGGAAATGCATTTGGATTTTATTTTTTAGAATCCTGAGGTTTCTGGAGAGAAAGTAGAGAAACTTTAGAAGTGAAAGACCCTCTGGAACTGTTGCATTTACTGAGTCCACATCTGTCTTTCAGATGTCTATAGTGCTTGTCATGTAGTGCCCTCAATATCTTGTGGCTTCTGCAACCTCTGTTCTAGTCAAGCAAGTGTCAACTGCCATTTTAGGCATGTCCGTCTATCCAGTTTTTGGAGTGGGTAAGATTTCTTGCTACTTCAGTCATTTAAGAGATTCCAAAAAGTGTTGACATTCAGATTATGCAGATTTCTTTTGACATAAAAATGAGGTTGATGAATTTTATAATCTACATTTTGGAGCCTAAACCAAAAGTACAATCAAGCGTCACCTCAGATGTGTTACTGGAGGCAGAATTCCGATCTCATTACATATAAGTGGTAACTGGTCTGACATACATGAACAGGCAAGGAAACAGAAAAAGGACATGGCACAACGTTTATGAAAAAATCTCAGCAATTTTAATTTTCTTCTGAGGAAGCTGAAATTGTGCAAGTAAAACAGTGTGACTGGACACGTCTCAGGCGAAGTTCTGTTCTGGAAAGTATCTCCTGTCCTGGGCTAGATCCAGTAGGTGCACTCAGGCCCCAAATCCTAAAGCAGCAACTTGTATTCCTTAAACAGATGATATTCCAATGAGAAAACTGTTCTCAGGTGAGCTGCAGAGCAGGGAGGAGGAGATGGAGGTGTCCTTGGCTTTCCAGAATTGCTGAAACTTGAAGACCAAGGCCACCTCCTCATAGGTGGAGCAGAGATCCACCTATGAGTACATCACATTGGCTCTGTCTTCAGGAATCTTGGGCTGTGGGGGAGGTGAAGGAATGTGATTTATTCCTTTCTGCTAACGCAGTGTGCTTCAGAGAAAAGGAATTGAAAATTTAATAAATATGCTTTTTGCAATAATAAGCGAGAGAATATGAATAATTCATATCGATGCAAGTGGTCACTTCAGAGCTGGCAGAAGGAGCAAGTGCACAACTGAGAGAAGGAAGCGCCCTGCCCCAGGAAGCAGGTGCGCTAAGACCATCCCCTGAGAACTGCCCTCCAGATGCCACGTGTCAGAGGAACCTGGGCCTGTGTCTGGGATCTTGTGCGTAGTGTGGATAGCAGAACACAGCTCCATTCCTCCTCACTGTGTGACCTAGGATGTGACCTCTTCCTCTGAGCTTCATTCTACCTAGGTGTTAAAATCAAATAACAGCAGTAACTTTACTTGTAAACTTTCTGGTAAGAGCCAGTGATGATCAGAATTGTTACCACTGTTGTTGTCCAAACCCTTAAATATCATAAAAATACCTGTGTGACCCCTCGTCTCAGACCTCAGATGACCACCTGGCAGAGAGTACACCTGCTTTGTTTCTGTCACAAACGTGGTATTAGAACTGGAAACTATGTGTACCTTGTTATAGAATTTATCTCTTAGTTATAGTACATTGGATGAAGTTAGAATTAGTAAGTGACAGTTAAAATTTTAGGTGGTGGGATATCTAAACAAACTGTCGATGGTGTTTCTTCATTTATCCTTGCTTATTATAGATAATGTGAGAGGAGAGAGAAAAATTAAAGAGAAAACTATTGACCAACAGTCAGGTGTCTGATAAACAATGGAGATTTTCACATCTTCTGGCAACCCCATTAAATTAAATAAATTAAAGGACTTTAAGACACTTTTCCACATTCTAGATGCATGTCTAATACAGATTTAGATTTAAATGCACAGAGAGAACACAGAAAATGGAAATTCAGCAACAGATCAGTTTGCCAAATAGGCAGATGTAAACTAGTTTGTAATTTTACCTAAATACTCAAAGAATAAACCCCAGATTCAAATAACAAATGATAAAATTTCAGTGTTTAGTGACTGGTTGAGAGAAGCTTGAACTAACATTATTTTGATGAATCATACATCAATAATGAAACTTTGTCCAGTGGTCCAAATTTTCAAGGGGCTGCTTGAGTAAATAGTTTCTACCTCCCCTACCTGTGATTTCTGGCAAAATGTATCATCCTCTAAAACCCAGGGACCATTAAGAACAGAGACAGAAATTTGAATACTACAAAGTTTTGAGAGACCCAAATTACTGCCTGGACTGATTGGTGAGGATGATCTCTATAAGCCTCACCTTGAAGAGTGTATGGTGGTTTTGTTACAATGAACAGGTAGCAACAAAGACAGTCAAGGAAAATGAAGGAGGACGGGAACATGGTCCAAACAGAAGAACAACATAAAGATCTAGAAACTGATATCAATGAAAAGGAAGCATATGGATTATCTGGAAGAAAATTTAAAGTAAATATTAGAAACATGTTCACTGAGCTAGTGGCATCATGCAAGAACAATATGAGAATTTTAATAGAGATAAAACATTTAAAAGATGACTAAACAAAAATATTGATGCTGAAGAATACAATAAGTCAGACAAAATTTTTAAGAGGAGTTTAGACCAGACTAGATCAAGTAATAGAAGAAACAGTAAACTCAAAGAAAGATCATTTGAAATAGTAGAGACAGAGAGGAAAAACTTAAATGAAAGAAATAAAAAAGAGTTAAAGACTTACGAGTCAGGAAGCACAGTGAAAATGAAATTATGCATTGAGGAGTTATGCAAACTAAGACAAAAGGGATAGTGAAGGCATAGGGTGAGAGAGAGACAGAGAGAGAGAGACAGAGAGAGAGAGAGACAGAGCAAGAGAGGCAGAAAGGTTTTTAAAGAAGTAATAGCATAGAAACTTTCTAAATCTGGAGAAGGAAATATTCGTCCACATCCATGAAGCTCTATACATTTTAAATAAGGTAAACCAAATGAGAGAAATAAGATAGTTAGAAACCACATTGTTAAAGGAAAGGTTTTTGAAAACAGAAAGTAAAAGAGCAGATTTAGCAGATTTCTCAGCAGATGATTTTCAGTTCGGAATGGAGAGGAATTATATTTGATAATGTATGGTTTATTGATAGAGATTATTTCTGAGAAATGTATTTCTAGTCAATGTCAACATTGTGTAAGCATCATAGGGAGAACTTACACAAACCTACAAGGAATATCCTGCTACACATAGAATATGTGGAATAGCACAATGTTTCCAGACAACTAACCTGTACAACATGTTACTGCACCAAACACTGTAGGGAACTGAAATGCCATGGTAAGTGTCTCTCTATCTAAACACATCTAAATATGGAACATCTTTAGTGAAAATATGGTATTACAATGTGGCCACAAACATATATGTGGTCTGTTGTTGACTGAATCATTGTTAGGTGGCCCATGACTGTATTCAAATTGCTCGGGGAAAAAAACTGAAAAACAAACAAAACTCTGTCAACCAAGAAACTTTGCCATGTAAATCTTTTTGTAAAATAAAGGATAGGTAGGACCTTTCCCAGAGAAGCAGAACATAAAGGAGTTCCTCAACACTGGGCCTGCCTTAAACACCAAAGGGTCTCAACTATGTCTGCAGAATAATGACATTGCTGCATCAGCTCCATTCTGGCCTCTGCCGTGTGACAGTTTTGTGTGAATTTTCTTTCTGCTCTCTCAGGACGTTTTTTCTCTCTCATCTTCTAACTCCATTCTCCTTTTAATTCTCAGTTTGTTGAAAAGATTCATATTTAGCTAGGAACATTAGAAACTTCGGAAAAAAATTTAACTCAACAAATTTAATTGCCTGTCTTCACGGATGCCCATCTGTTCTTTTCTTGTTTTCCTGTGGGATATGGCCCTTGTTTCTAATTCAGTCTAGTCCTTAATGCCATATGCATGAGGCATCCAACCATCACACACCCAGGAACATCTTGGAGGAAGGTACCTTACCATTTGCCTCATCCGCCTTCAGGTGCACAGTGGCCATTCCATCAGCTGTTGTATGTGCTTTAGGGCTTTCCACTTAAAAGTATATTCCACTATCCCCCAAATAAAGTTCCTGGACCTTAAAAAGTGATGTGATGTTGGGGGCATTGACAGCCAAATTTCATTGAACGTCTGTTCTGCCCTTGGTAATTGAGGAAGACTGGGAAGAAGGGAACAAAACTCAGACCTCATGTAGCTCCTCATTTAGCAATACATGCAGTGCAAATTTAGAAAGTTGAAGACATTGAGTGATGTTGGTGTGGTTTTCTGTGGCATACTAAGGAGACAGCAGAATATGGTCAGTGGTCAGTCTCCATCCAGCTGGTACCCATTGTCCATTATTAGGTCATCAGAAAAGATGAAAGACAACTTTTGTGACAAAGCCCCAGGGGCTTCATTAAAACACTTTGCCCAGAAATTGGCCAACAGGGACATGACAAGTTTTTATATAACAGCTACTATTTTTTGCCTACTTTATGCAGAAATCTGAGAGATGTGACCAGCTTCAGGGGGCTGATTCTCCATCCAGGAGACAGTGCTAACAGAGTTATGAGTTATGTGGTATTAGTCTGTCTGGGTCTTCCTAAGAAGACAACACGGAGTGGGTGGCTTAAACAACAAATATTGATTTTCTTACAATTCTGAAGTCTGAATGTTGAAGATCAAGGTGCTGGCAGGGTTGATTCTTGGTGCGGCTTCTTCCTGGCATGCACTGGGGCACCTTCTAATACACTGCGTCTCCACATGGCCTCTTCTCTGCCTGCACGTGAAAAGTGAGAGGTCTCTGGAGTCTCTTCCTCTTCTTATAAAGACAGCACGTCTATTGCATTAGGTTCTCACACTTCTGACCACATTTAACCTTAATTGTATCATTAAAATTCCAAAATAGATCAATTGAATTTAAGATTTCAGAATATGAATTTTAAAAAGGGCACAGTTCGATTGATGACACAAACCAAGAAATGGTGAGAATCATTAGAATATATATATTTTTAATCACTAAGGAATAATGGGCCATGCAGGAACTTGTAGAAAAGTAATCGGTGAAACCTCAATTGTAAGAGGAAAATGTGCCTTCCTCCTTTCTTTTCTGGCAGAAGAATGTGAGGAAGCAGAACCACAGATATCAAAGAAAGAGGAGCCCTGGGGACAGCTGAGGTGCTGGTGAGGAGGGAGAGCACTGAGCAGATGAGGAAGCCCCGCCCTCCCTGCACCTGCTCCTGACCCGGCCTCCCGCTCTGTGGTCCCCGCGCACCCCCTGCTGGTCCTGAGCGGCACCTGCGCCCGCCCCCTCTGCCTCCCTGCAGGGAGGTTTGTGTCTGGGCTCACACTCACCTCCCCTCACTGTGTCTCTCGCACAGTAATACACGGCCGTGTCCGCGGCGGTCACAGAGCTCAGCTTCAAGGAGAACTGGTTCTTGGACGTGTCTTTTGAAATGGTGACTCGACTCTTGAGGGAGGGGTTGTAGTTGGTGCTCGTACTACTACCATAGATGTACCCAATCCACTCCAGTCCCTTCCCTGGGGGCTGGCGGATCCAGCTCCACCAGTAACTATCGCTGATGGAGCCACCAGAGACAGCGCAGGTGAGGGACAGGGTCTCTGAAGGCTTCACCACTCCTGGGCCCGACTCCTGCAGCTGCACCTGGGACAGGACCCCTGTGAACAGAGAGACCCACAGTGAGCCCTGGGATCAGAGACAGCCTCCCATGTCTTCATATTTGCATCCCCGAGACACTCACATCTGGGAGCTGCCACCAGGAGGAGGAAGAACCACAGGTGCTTCATGTTCTTGCACAGAAGGTCCATGACTCTCAGAGAACATTTCCCATGTGAGCTGGACCCTGAATTTAAGGAAATGTGTGGTGGTTTCCTGTGGGTGCCTAAGTGAGGATTTGCATGTGGGTGGTGCCTTTGTATGGAGAGGTGAAAAGAGATAAGGGAGGTCCAGGCTTTGGGGCTCACCCTGAGAGGAGGATGCTGGCTGTGCCCTCTAAGAACTCAGTTCTCTTCCTGTGGCCTCCCCTCACCAAGCCCAGAGTCCTCTTCTTCCAGGTAGGGAGATGTGCTCAAGGAGCTGGTCTGGGAGATGAGTGATATCATGGATCAAGGACAGATTTTGGAATAGGTTCAATGCTGTTCTACCCATGAAGATTTATATGAAACCAACCAAACATCCAGATTATCTAAATTGTCAAATCTCCATTCAGAAACATTAGGGCAGCAGCTAAATATATTCGTCACAGTGAATTTATACAAACCTACATCCATGCAATGTTCATTGTAATTCAGAATATCCATTATGGTTAGAGGGAATATATCTGTCCCAGAGAGTGCGTCATTAAAAAAAAAAAAAAATCTGAGACCTTCCCTTTTGTGAATGTTTGAAGTTTGGGATTCTGTCTGCAATCTCAGGAGAAGGTAGTGGGATGTATCTCCAACCGTGTCAATGTGTGATTCTTAGACTGTGGCCTGACCTTTATATACTTCTGTGTGAATAGATGTAGATTGGGGATCACAGTGACAATTTCAGTCAAAAACGATAATAGGTCAGCACAGGAGCATAGTCTCATCATCAAGATTAGTGCAATTGTCTTTCCTGGGAATAAGAGAGGACATCTGTGAGCCCTTCCCTCTGAGAGCAAAAGGAACTCTGATTCTTCCCTGACAGGTCACACTTCTGAAACATGGCTGGACAATGACACTCAAGCCCAGAGTCCTCACCCACATATTTATCATATCAGTTGCATCTGTGTCTGAAAGACTTTCTCCTTCATTGAATTATACGAACATACCTTAGAGTTTGCGGTATTGCAACTTGGGAATTTGACATTAGTTTAGTGAATTATATAATAAATAATCTATCTCCATGGATGTGGGTAACAGGAGAGTCATCAGAAGTTGGGTGTGTTTCAACATCAGGACAAACCTGGGCTCTCTTGTTAGGACTGAACAAGTGAGCTGACCTGTGGGACAACAGAGGGAAAGACACAGATCCAACATCCAGAGCCAGGTGAACTCCTTACCTACCAGGTGGTCTCTGGACATTTTGTTTAAACAGATCCAGAAAGACATTCCTCACCTTCAGGAGAATTATGGACATTGAGGGAAATTGAGATAAATTTTTATTTACAGAGAATAATTCATAGGCTTGTAGACATCTATGTGGGTGTGTACAGAATTGCTAGGATATGGTCATACACAGGACAGAAGAAATAATTCTATTTCATGGAAAGAAAACCAAAGAGCTTCTGAACTGGTAGGTATTATTTGCCACAAATGTGTCAGGTCACTAGATCATGTTATGATGCTGGAGGTAACACTTCCCAACCTTGTCCTGGAGACAAAATGCTAAAGAGTAAAGATTCAAGTGAGATTCCTTTGAAAAATACAACTAATGAACACACCAAAAAAATATGAACCATTATGTAAAGAGTGCTAATGAAATGAAACAATAAATTCCATGTTGAGGTGACGGGGAAGTTCCATCTGACAGCTCATTTTCACCTTTATGGGTACAGAGTGCCCTCTGCAGCCCAGCTCCCACCCTCAAGTGAAGTTTCTGTCTGAGCTCTGTGAGTGAGCTGGAGTCATTGTGAGCCATTCAGAAAAGTAGTTGATTCTACTTCTTCAAACGGGAATTTAAACCATCAACTCCTCACCTTAGCCAGTCTATTTTTGTAACTATGCGTGACCCTTGGGAATGCAGTCACCATTTCTTTCATAATGAGAGTTGACTGTGCCATGAAGGTAACAGGAAGATGGGTAAATTTAAAGGCTGGGTACATAAACCACTGGATTATCAAATCCTGGAGCCAATCACATTCTGTCATCTTGCTTAATTAGTTGTGAATTTGTTTAGTTCAAGTTCCCATACTCACTTTCTGATAAAATAGTCACATACGATAATCTTGAGATATATAAAATGAAAAACAATCACTAATTTCAAAATGAACCCAACTTCCAGAAGAGATGAAAATTCCTTTGTGGTGAAGGGTGTGAAGGGTGTGAAGGGTGGAGACATGGTTGAATACTGAGGTTGTGTTCACAATTGCATTATTTTAATTAGGTAACTTCTGTACATCCCTTATACTTGTTAGAAACTCCCATTGAGAACCTCGATGTAATGTAATCAGTTGATGGGTCACACAAAAACAATGAAGCTGAAGGTTACTGAGCACGACTTGCTATTGCAACTTTAGCTTTCCTTTAGAACACATTCCTCTACCTGATGTGAAATTAGCCCAGGTGCACTGATGAGCGTTTTACAGTTAACCAAAGACCAGGAAATGGGCACTCATGTGTGTGGAGCAGAGCGTGGCTCTGGGATGCTTTGCAAACAAAGTGGCTTCTCACATCTTCTGGAAAACCCATCAAAATGGGTAAGTTATGGATCTCTTAGGAGCACCCATCTATCCCACATTCATGGCTAATATAAAAGTGGAAATTTACTTTACATTTTGACATGTTTTTGCAATGGCTGGTACCTGTTGTTCCTTTCCATGTTTAGTGCTTCCTTTAGGATCTCTTTTAGGGCAGGCCTGATGGTGACAAAATCTCTAAGCATTTGCTTGTCTGTAAAGAATTTTATTTCTCCTTCGCTTATGAAACTTAGTTTGGTTGGATATGAAATTCTGGGTTGAAAATCTTTTCTTTAAGAATGTTGAATATTGGCCCTCACTCTGTTCTGGCTTGGAGAGTTTCTGCCGAGAGATCTGCTGTTAGTCTGATGGGCTTCCCTTTATGTGTAACCCAACCTTTATCTCTCGCTGCCCTTAACATTTTTTCCTTCATTTCAACTTTGGTGAATCTGACAATCATGTGTCTTGGAGTTGTTCTTCTCAAGGAGTATCGTTTTGGCGTTGTTCCATTGTACATACATTGTACAATGGAACATTGTGGCATACTTGAACATATTGTTTTATTCTAAACATCACTCTTCCTTAAATAAAGTCATTTTTATTTCAGGATAAATGTTATCATACAAGATTCTTTCTCATATAATTTTTAGAACTTTCCTTATTGAAAATACTTCTCTATTTCTGTAACTTTCTTTAAATCTCTCTTATTTACTGGTTATGTTTATGATGTTTTATAAGAAATCTTTGAATTAAATAAGTTCTTTTTGTAAGAACAAATTTTTTTAAAAAATACGTTTTTATAGTATATATTTTTTAAAACAATTAGTAATGACTTAAACATTTAGTCAATATTTATTAATTAAACTTTACATTTTTAAATTGTAGAACTAGTTTATGCAAAAGGTTTACTTTATTACATTTACCTAGTTTATTTTTAAGCAGTTTACTTAGATTATTTACGAAAGCTATAATACTCACACTTTAAAGTCTTTTCCTTGTTAACCAAGTTATAACCCATGAATTTCATGTATTTACCTAAGTAAAAATCTTATGTTTAATTAAATGATTATTTTTCTAATAACTATTTACCTGTTTTCTTATTAAAACAATATTAAACATATTATTTGCCAAATAACAAAAATCATTCTGGCTTTAACTAGGTTTATAATTTTATAATCTTTATAATAAATTTGCACGCCATATAATATCTAGTTGGGATTTTAAATAGAAAATCACTTGATCAATTAATATAAACAATAAGGTAAGCTGATAATTCTGAAAATATCTCTAATTTTGCTTTAACAATGATTTTAAAGCCAGCTCATTTATTAAATATTAATTTATATCACAGGTACTTAAAATGTATTTAGGGCTCCTTTATTTAAAAATAGTTACTTATTTTAAAGGCAATTTTGTACCTTGTAGCCACAACGCATAACGACATATATATACATACATATTAACACATACATACCAGCACACATTCACACTAATACAAAGATACTAGAGCTTTTACTTCAAAACTCCAGCTATGGAATATTAATAAAAACTCAGCAGATGTTTTTAAAAAGGGGTGAGATGTAAACAGTGGTTGTTAATTTAAAACCAGTAGAAATGCCCTGTAAACTGGAAAACAAAATATTTTAAAGCAAAAAGCATATCCTCATCTTTCTTTATAAACTTCAGAAAAATTTCATTATACTTTCTTACTATTCTAATGTTTAGAAACCTTAATTCACAGTGAGAAACCTCGGATTACTTAATATGACATGGCTTTGAGATTTTAAATTACTGAAGATAATTATGAGACTATATTTACCAAATTAATATTTGTAAAGCAATGTAAACTTTAAAGCTGACTCTAATAAAAGATGCATATTTTCTTTACAAAGTGTTTCATTAAACAGACTTCACTTGATTGGTGGTCTTTGAAACACAGCTTGATTAGATTATTGGCCTGAGAGTGGAGCCATTTAAGAAAAAGGGACAAGAAAGGATGCAGTTTTTAGTGCATTAACTGCAATTGTGTATGCAAATGTGCAAAGAAATGAGTAGCCTTCTATAGTAATGACCATTTCCTGTAAACTGTCCTCAGCTACTCCTAGCATAGCTTTCAAAGCCACCCCTAACATCGCAGCTTTCACTCACTTGTGCATACACCAAGAATAAATCCTCTCACAGTACTATGTAATTCTGGCAGCCTCCAAAGCCAAAAACATTACATAATACAAGAAAGCAGAGTTTTATACCTGAGAACAATCTGCCAATGATTGAATCCACAAAGGAAGCAGGAAAACTCCCAACAGGTTAGTGTCCAGATCCAAAAGGAACCCTCATCCTCCTCCCTGCCCCAACCCAGGGACCTGATGTGGAGCTGCCTCCTAAGGAAGCAGTGTTGTCCTCAGTGCCTTTGGCCACCCCTCCGCCCCACCATCGTGTCCTCAGTGTTCCCTGGTGTTCTGAGCCCCCCGTGGTGTCCTAAGCTCCCCCTGGTGTCCTGAGAGCCTCCTGCTGTCCTGAACACACCCTGGTGTTCTGAGTCCCCTGGTGTCCTGAGCGCCTCCTGGTTTTCTGAGATTCCCCTGTAGCTCTTGTGCAGGAGCACTCCCTGGTATCCTGAGCACCTCCTGGAGGTCCTGAGAATCCCCTGGTGACCTGAGCTCTCCCTGGTGGTTTGGAGAGCCCCCAGGTGTCCTGAGTGCCCCCTAGTGTCCTGAGCACCTCCTGGTGTGCTGAGTGCCCCCTGGTGGTTCTGAGTGTCTTCTGATGTCTTGCGTGCCCCCTGGTGATTTGGAGTGCCCCCTGCTGTCCCGAGCGCCCCCTGGTGTACTGACTGACCCCTGGTTGTTCTGAGGACCCCCCAGTGTCCTGAGCTCCCCCTGGTGTCCTGAGTGCTCCCTAGTGGTTCTGAGCCCCTGATGTCCTGAGCACCCCATGGTGATTCTAAGCGCCCCCTGGGTGTCCTGAGCATCCCCTGGTGGTTTTTGGTTGTTTGTTTGTTTTTTATTTTATTTTTATTTTTTTGAGACGGTGTCTCACTCTGTCACCCAGGGTGGAGTGCAGTGGCCGGATCTCAACTCACTGCAAGCTCCGCCTCCCTGGGTTCACGCTATTCTCCTGCCTCAGCCTCCCGAGTAGCTGGGACTACAGGCGCCCGCCTCCTCGCCCGGCTAGTTTTTTGTATTTTTTAGTAGAGACGGGGTTTCACCGTGTTAGCCAGGATGGTCTCGATCTCCTGACCTCGTGATCCGCCCGTCTCGGCCTCCCAAAGTGCTGGGATTACAGGCTTGAGCCACCCCTGGTGGTTTTGAGTGTCCCCTGGCGTTCTGAGCGCCCCCTGGTGGTTCTGAGCACCCCATGGTGTCCTGAGAGCTCCCTGGTTTCCTGAGCAACCCCTGGTAATGCTGAGCAGCATCTTCCATGCTGTCCCCTCCTGTTTCCCTGCAGGGAGGTTTGGGTCTGATCTCACGCAGATGTTTCCTCACTGTGTCCCTCACAGTAATACAGGGAGTTTTCTTGAACTCTCACGTTAATTATCCTTTTTTAAAAATATATATATATACATTATGTTGTAGGGTACATGTGCAGAATGTGCAGGTTTGTTACATATGTATACATATGCCATATTGGTGTGCTGCACCCATTAACTCGTCATTTACGTTAGGTATATTTCCTAATGTTATCCCTCCCCCCTCCTCCCACCTCACAATAGGCACTGGTGTGTGATATTCCCCTTCCTGTGTCCAAGTGGTCTCATTGTTCAATTCCCACCTATGAGTGAGAACATGCAGTGTATGATTTTCTGTTCTTGCAATAGTTTGCTGAGAATGATGGTTTCCAGCTGCATCCATGTCCCTACAAAGGACATGAACTCATCCTGTTTTATGGCTGCATAGTATTCCATGGTGTACATGTACCACATTTTCTTAATCCAGTCTGTCATTGATGGACATTTGGGTTGATTCCAAGTCTTTGCTATTGTGAATAGTGCCACAATAAACATATGTGTGCATGTGTCTTTATAGGAGCATGATTTATAATCCTTTGGGTATATACCCAGTAACGGGATGGCTGGGTCAAATGGTATTTCTAGTTCTAGATCCTTGAGGAATTGCCACACTGTCTTCCACAATGGTTGAACTAGTTTACAGTCCCACCAACAGTGTAAAAGTGTTCCTATTTCTCCACTTCCTCTCCAGCACCTGTTATTTCCAGTCTTTTTAATGATTGCCATTCTAACTGGTGTGAGATGGTATCTCCTTGTGGTTTTGATTTGCATTTCTCTGATGGCTAGTGATGATGAGAATTTTTTCATGTGTCTTTTGGCTGCATAAATATCTTCTTTTGAGAAGTGTCTGTTCATATCCTTTGCACACTTTTTGATGGGTTTGTTTGTTTTTTTCTTGTAAATTTGTTTGAGTTCTTTGTAGGTTCTGGATATCAGTCCTTTATCAGATGAGTAGATTGCAAAAATTTTCTCCCATTCTGTAGGTTGCCTCTTCACTCTGATGGTAGTTTCTTTTGCTGTGCAGAAGCTCTTTAGTTTAATTAGATCCCATTTGTCAATTTTGGCTTTTGTTGCCTTTGCTTTTGGTGTTTTAGACATGAAGCCCTTGCCCATGCCTATGTCCTGAGTGGTATTGCCTAGGTTTTCTTCTAGGGTTTTTATGGTTTTAGGTCTAACATTTAAGTCTCCCATCCATCTTGAATTAATTTTTTGTATAAGGAGTAACGAAGGCATCCCGTTTTGGCTTTCTACTTATGGTTGCCAGTTTTCCCAGAACCATTTCTTAAATAGGGAATCCTTTCCCCATTTCTTGTTTCTGTCAGGTTTGTCAAAGATCAGACGGTTGTAGATCTGTGGTATTATTTCTGAAGACTCTGTTCGGATCCATTGGTCTATATATCTGTTTTGGTACCAGTACCATGCTGTTTTGGTTACTGTAGCTTTGTAGTATAGTTTGAAGTCAGGTAGCGTGATGCCTCCACTGTGTCCCTCACAGTAATGAAGGGGCTTTTCCTTAGCTCTCAGGTTAATCATCTTAAAAGAGATTTTCTGATAAGAGCATCTCTGAGGAATGTTAATCTTCTTTGTACTCAAGGAGAGTCTCATTGGGAACTTCCACTTAAATTACTTAGGTTATTACCCACACCAATTGCTCTCATGAAGACTTCTGGACCAAGCTTATGCTGTTTTCATTGAAAGTGAATCCAGAGGCTTTGCAGAAAGGTCTGAGAATTCTTGGTCTATAGTATTTCTTTGTGTGACTCCACCAGTTAACTTCACAGGGGACTTCTGCACACACAGAGGCAACAGCTGAGCCTGATCCATGGGGAATGTGAATATTGAGAGTGATGACAAGAGAAGCCCAGATCAGCACAGACCCCATTGTGTGGACACTGAGGAAGAGCACAGATGTGGGGTGGCTCGTCACAAGGGCCTGCAGGAACAGGGGATGAGCTGCTTTTCATTTGCAGGGGAGGGACCTCATTTCCATGTCTTTCTCCCTGGGGACATGAGTGCACTAGTCATCAGGGCTCATCCCATCTCTGTCTCTGGATTCCAGAGAGGGCAGGGTCAAAGGATTTTTGGGACTGGATTTTCAGGGTTGATCTGCCCATTGCTCTTTTTCTCATATGTGGACCCCGTTAGGGTATCTTTACAGTATCAATGTTTATGAACAGTACAGTAAAAATACACAATAAACCTTACCCAGAGGAAATGGAATCCTGCCTGTAGGCTGTGTAATTAGAGCTGTAAGCCCCTGTTGTCTACAATAAAGAAAAATCTTCAGTTAGAGTTTTTAAAATGACAATTTCTACAAATTGTCAGAGCTGGAGTCCATAATTACCTCTATCCTGAGCTCATTTTACCACACAACTTTTCAGTGTCCGATATATGTGCTTGTCTGAGGAAAATTCAATGTGGGGACATGTTTGCTTATCTGAGGGAAGAGTTTACCTGAGGAAATGTGCGCTTGTCTGAGGGAAGAGTTAACATGAGGATGCGTGTGTTTGTCCAAGGGAAAGGTCTACGTGGGGACAGGTGTGTGTATTGACTGATAGTAAATGCCCATTCAGAGACAGTGTGTGCCTGAACTGAGCTAAAGTTTAAGGGAAATCTTTCTTGGCCAAGGGAAGATGTGATTCTCCTGGATTATTTGCTTGTCAGGAGGGACATTTGACTGCACATGAACCTGATTAAAGTCTCATGTGAATGAAAACATACGAAAATGGAGAAAGTTACTTCATTTTTTGTTGCCTGCATCTCATGCTATTCCCTCCCCACACTGTGTAAAGTTATTAGATATTTTGCTTTTATACTCTCTGCATTTTACCCTTGGGTTCATGATGTTCTAAATCATTCTGTAAGTTGTATATATTTCGATTCACACTTTACATCATAAAATTGTGAGACTTAACAAATTGTGTCATGTGTTCACTACTGCAGGTCATAAAAACATTTCACTGTTTGTAAAAAGTGCCTGTTTCTCATAATGTATACCCTCTCTCTAAATTTCTAGAAAACCCTCATATATTTTATATGATCTACAACTTTGTCTTTTACAAAATGTCAAATAAAATGTGCACAGCATATTTGAAATAACCTCACTGAAGAAAGTGGCACATACAATTTCTCACCTAGATAACTTTGGAAATTAAGATGCTTTGTAAATCAAAGTATAAAGAAACTGCACTTAAACACTGTATTCTAGTTGATAAACATGCTTCAAACAGGGGGACAAGTTAACAATTCTAATACCACTCTGCAGATATCCTGAACTTGTACAACTCATTAAATGAATGGCGTATGGTAGGAGGGGATTCCTCACTTTGCAGTTGGTGGTTATGCACAGGAAAGGAAGGAGGGCTAGAAACATCCATGTGGCATCATAGTAGATTGTAGATTCCAGTGTTTTCTAAAGTTTGGTATGATAAAGGTACAGAAGATAAGGTACATAAATAGTTTAGATGTCCATGTACACATGGGTTAATATACACGTGCACATTTTCCAGTGCTGTTAGCTTAGAGATCCTAGAAACACTGACACCACATTAACAACACACACCCAATATCAGAATTCTGTATTTTAAGATAATTCTGTAATATGAGGAACCAGAAATCCTTGGAGAAGTAACTGATTCTATGTATAGAGAAGACAGTAAAGAAAATGAGCTTGGAATTTCTTGTAAGACCAGGACAAAGGAACATGTTCAAAAACAAAAGGATGGGGTGTGCTGTGAGGAAACAGAATCCAAACTAAATGAGCTCACAGGACCTAAAAGAGCTGTGGTGATTTGAGCAATAAATTGAATAATGTAACATCAAATTTTCTCCATAGTGAAAAATAAATGTTAATGAACTAACACTGATATTAACAGATAATTAAACTTGTAAAAAGTTGAAAAAAAGACATTTTTGATGCAGAAGAATTTCAAACATCTTAAGTTAATAATCCTCCCATAAAGTAGGTGAAATTTAAAGAATTATGCTGTGATTGTCGTCGGAGATTAGAGACACAAGTTTTTCTGTTGGAGTTGATTTCGTAGTTTTAGAATAATACCAGAAGTATAATCTCTGGAAAAATAAAATTATTTTATCCAAGTTTGTACACACATGCACACACACACAAATGTGTATATACATATATATATGTGTGTGTGTATATGAACATTTTTCTGCCACCGACAGTGATAAAGCAGTGAAAAGACAACTACAGACTTGGAGAATACACTTCTAAATCACATATTTGTTAAATGGCTTTATGTTAACTAGGTAGATGAATTTTATATTGGGTATGTAAGGAAGCATACAATGGATCAAAAGAAAACAGTTAAATTAAAAATGAGTAGAATATCAAAACAGACACTTCATCATAATTATATAAAAAAATAAAATATAAAATTTTAATTAGAGATGTGCATTTAAACAACAATGGGATACCACTAATAATCTAGTAGAATGGTTAAGATACACAATATTCATAGTGCCAAATGGCAATAAGAATGAGGAAGAACCCAGATCTATCATGCATTGCTGGCATGAGCCCCAAATCATAACTGCACACTATGAAAAACATTAAAACATTCTGATATTTCATATAATGGAGGTAAACGGAGGTAAACAGAGAGATAAAAACGCAGCTGTGTTCCAAAATATTTACAACACGGATTCAAAAACTCATGCTCACACTAGTATCTTCAGAGCAATTCCTATATCCGTTGTATTAATTTGATTGCTTTCTACTGCTTGAATTTCGCTTACAGAGTAAATATTGTACGGAAAATTTCTCAAATAATTAGAGTGCATACACATTTCTCTTGTTCCTTTTCTTCAATGACTTAACCTCACTTTCTAAGAAAGTCTGCAATCAAATAATCCCTGTCATCTCCTCATGCCCAGCACCACTGCCCCCTCCCTCAGGCCCTCAGATTCTCTCAGGCTGTGGGTTTCCACACTGTATGTTGTGCAGAGTAATACACGGCCGTGTCCTCAGATCTCAGGCTGCTCAACTCCGTGTAGGCTGTGCTCTTGGACGTGTCCCTGGTCACAGTGAGTCTGCCCTTAAACTTCTGCGTGTAGACTCTGTTACCATTGCTAGGGTTGTTCCATCCCATCCACTTAAGTCCTTGTCCAGGGGCCTGTGGCGCCCAGTGTATACTGTAGGTTGTGATGATGAACCCAGAAAAATTACAGGAGACCTTCACCGAGGCCCAGGCTTCCTCACCTCAGCCCCAGACTGCACCAGCTGCACCTGGGAGTGGGCAGCTGTGGAGAGGACACAGAAGAGTGGATAAAATTCTTTTTGACTGAAAAGAGTTCCCCTCTCATCCCAGGGAATAGATGTTCCTTTACCTGTAGTTGCTGCCACCAAAAAACCGATCCTCCCAGCCCAGTCCATGGTGAGAAGCTGAGCTCTCAGGGCATTCTCTAGAGGAGGGATTGGTTGTTGGATGATGCTCTCAGGGCACAGACATCCAGTGGATATCAGGTTATCTACTTCAGTGGATCTCAGCTTATTTGCATATTCATGAGGCAGAACATTTCGTACCTCAGAGCCTGATCCATGATAAGAAAGGGAAGGTAAATGACACATTGGCCTTATGAGAGTGAGATGCAGATGGTCTGAGCCCTAATCCTGTTTGATGCAATGCATGTCCTGCTCCATTTATGAACGTTTGTGGACAGAGGTCCTTTCACTGAAGAATAAGCCCCCTCAGAGCACGCTCCTCATTGTGAACTTTCATTTTATAAGCGTAGAGACCGCCTGGAAGATTTCTGGAACCATCCCTCTCCATGACACTGAGAAGAGGCCTTGGCCCTATTCTGGACCTGTCAAGCACCAGCTCAGCTCACTGGTGATCTGAGACAGTGACTGCTCATCTCCTATATGAGTGTCCAGCAGGTCCCTCTGAGATTTGCTGGGTACTCCTGATCCAGTGTCTCTAGCACCTGCCCTGCGTCTGATTCCCCACGATCTTCAATGGAAGCAGTCTTGGTTTAGAGATTTGCCCTGTGATGTGTAATTAGAGCTGATTTTCTCGTCTCAGGAACAATAGGAATCAGAAGTTGAAACAGTAGTTTGGAGTTCTTTATGAACTCACTGCTCCCAATATAATTGTCAAGGAATTTGTGTTTTTAATAATTTTGGGTTAATTTTGAACTCCATTTGTTAGTATTTTATGAAGTATTTACATACTTTCAGTTCATATCCGTAGATCCTCATTTTTACATATTGATTTCTGACTCACTTGGTAAGTGCCCTTACCACACTCCAAGATCCACCACTGCCCTGTCACTCACACAATGTAGGCAACATTACTTCACACTGAAATCTGAATTTCTTATTCATAGAAATAGAGTGGCTACCACAATTCTGTATCCATTGAATTAGGAAAACCATCCCTATTCTTTATATTCTCCCTATTAAGATATTAATAATCCCAGAAGCCCACTTTAAAAATAGTTCTCATTGCCTTAAATTGTATGAATGTTTCAGATATCAGCAACTTGTTGAACTCGTATTTTAGCTTTTTTTTCTGACAAGGGAAGACTCAGTCCATCAAAGGAAACCTTCTCAGCAGCCTCCTGTGCACCTGCTCCAGGGCTGGAACCTGTGTTGTGTGCCTCCTGAGTGACTCTTCAGCCCAGCCCTTGCCTTGCAAGGAGGTTCCAGTTGGGGCTCACACAACGTTTACCCCCAGCTTCTCTAGCCCAACATGAAATGGCTTTGTTCTGGTTTAGAATACTCTTTCAGTGTCACCATATGCTTCTGACACTGCAGGGGCCTTTGAAAACAGTATGCTGAGAATAGATAGGGCTCAAGGACAGTATCTCCAATTGAACTTTTAATGAACTCCCGTAGGCGCCAAGAAGGCGGGCAGATAAAGAAGAGCATAGAAACAAGGAACTGAGTAGAAGGTTACATCTGGGAAAAGAAATTTGTTTTGCATTGCATTCTTTCTGCTGACGTGGGGTTTATGGAGTATAAATAAAGTGAGGCAGAGGCTCTGAGTGCGGCCGCCATGTTCTCTGTTTGTCTTTGTCTTTTGTGTGTTCTTTCATTCTCCACCACCCCGGGCAGGGACCCCAACAAGTGGCGCAGCGAGCAGGGTCAGCATGGGTGAGTAGGGGAGAACAAGAAGGGGAACCCCCTAGGGGCGGGTAAGGCCCGGATATTGTTAAGGGTAACCTTCTTAAGCTTTCATTATGGGAATTCCATCTCTCTGGCCTCAGAATATTTACGCCTGTTTCAAGGACTGTTGCTGTCTATAGGAGTAGAAGTGAAAGAAAAAGACTTTGAAGCGATTGTTTGCCCATGTTGAACAACATTGTTACTGGTTTCAGTATCAGACTAAAGTGCAGCTGAATCGGAAAGAATGGTTACAGGTAGTAAAAGCTCTGCTTAGAGCTCTCCAGTTAGGGGATATTATGCCTCTAAAATTGTGGACCTTGTGTAACTCTATCACTCAGACATTAGAGTTACTTGAGACTGATTCAGAGTGTGGTAATGTAGCCACAGGAGGAAAGGTATCTGAGGATTTGGGAAAAAATAAATCTGATATGGAGCCCATTTGTGCCAGGGTAACAGAGGATGGGGGGGTAGCAAAAGGGGGAGAAGAGAAAAAGCCAGCTCTTCCTTCTTCTAAGGGAAATTCTGACATGCAGTGTATTATGGAAATGCTTCAACAAATATTACAGATACATTCTTCTAATTCACCTTTGCGAGCTTTCCCTGTTTCTTTTCCTTCTGCCATGTTAAAAGAGGATTTTCCAGTGCCTCCAACCCCCTGGCTTCCTTACCTTTATCTTTGTCTGGCAAAGTTTTCTTAGTGCTTTGCCCGCCACTGGGGGAGGGAGAAAAGGAAAAGATAAAAAAAAAAAAAAATTTAAGGAGCTGAATCTGTTTCCAATTATTTGTGCTTCTTTTGCTCCTAATGCTCAGTTTTCAAATGGTGGCAATAATGTCCAATTTAATGCCTTACAAATTAAATTTTTAAAAGAAATGAAAGCTGCCATTTCTAACTATGGACCTCCATCTCCTTTTATCCTTGGTCTTCTTGATATTCTTTCATCAGAAAATTTGATGATTCCTATAGACTGGAAGACTTTGGGGAAGGCTTTTCTTGATCGTTCTCAGTGGTTACAATTGCACAGCTGGTAAATGAACAAGGCGCATGTACAGGCTAGAAAAAATGTTATGTGTGATCCCCCAGGACCCACTGAGGAACAACTCACAGGCACGGGCCAATATGCTACTCTTAATGCTCAGGCTGGTCTAGAGGATGTTGCCCTTACTCAAATCAAGACTTTGTTTTTAAGGGCCTAAAATAAGGCAGAGATAACAGGAAAATCTTCCCTTTCCTCTGTGAAGATTTTACAGGGCACAAATGAACCATATCCAGATTTCGTAGCCCGTCTTCAGGATGCTGTCTTGAAAATTGTGGGTGCTGACCTTGCTTCAAAAATTTTGTTACAAACATTGTCTTTTAAAAATGCTTATGCTGACTGTCAAAAATTGTTAAAATCGTTAAAGGCCAATGGGGCCAATTTAGATAAATATATTAAAACTTGTGTTAGTGTTGGAGGGGCTATTTATAATGCTCAATTATTTGCTGGAGCTTTGTCTAAAGTCTTAAAAGGAAATAACAAACAAGGTGTTTGCTTTCAGTGTGGTAAACCTAGACATTTCAAAAAAGAATGTCATAAAAATTGAACACTTTTATCCCTCAAGGCAGAAAGCTACCTTCAGAGGTGTACAAATGTTGTGGTAAAGGTCGACATTGGACAAATAAATGTCGTTCCAAAACTGATAAAAGTGGAAATTTACTGTCTCCTCTCCTGGGAAACAGAAGTCAGGGCCCATAGGCTTGGGGCCCCATCAATTACAATACAAGTCTACTACAATACCCAGTGAGCAATGGCCTACAACATCAAGGAATAAATTCAAGTCCTCCTTAAGGATCCCACACCTTACCCCAGTTTCTCAGCTTTATGCGGCAACTAAGCAGAGTGCCGCTGCTGACTTAGCTATTACTCAGCCTTATACTTTGTCTCCTAATAGAGGAGTATATAAATTAGCTATTAGAGTGTGTGGCCCTTTGCCAAAAGGACATGATGTTACTAATAAAATTCTTATTATGGTACAAGTCTCACAATTTATACGCCTAGAGGCAGGGGAACGTATTCTCAATAGGGAGGGTTTGGTAGCACAGAAAAAACTGTTTTTTTGGAAACTTTAGTTTCTAATCAAAAGCCCTTATGTTCATTGCACATTAATGGAATAGTTTTTTTTTTTTTGTTTTGTTTTTTTTTTTTTTTTTTTTTGAGACGGAGTCTCACTCTGCTGCCCAGGCTGGGGTGCAGTGGCTGGATCTCAGCTCACTGCAAGCTCCGCCTCCCGGGTTTACATCATTCTCCTGCCTTAGCCTCCCGAGTAGCTGGGACTACAGGCGCCTGCCACCTCGCCCGGCTAGTTTTTTGTAATTTTTAGTAGAGACGGGGTTTCACCGTGTTAGCCAGGATGGTCTCGATCTCCTGACCTCGTGATCCGCCCATCTCGGCCTCCCAAAGTGCTGGGATTATAGGCTTGAGCCACCACACCCGGCCTGGAATAGTTTTTAAAGGGTTAATTGATACGGGGGTAAATATGTCTATCATTTGTTTAAATTAGTGGCCTATACAATGGGAAAAAAAAAGACAAGTTTCAGTTATACTCACTGGCTTGGGTGCTGCTTCTGTGGTTTATCAAGACATAGAACCTTTAACCTGTGTCGGTCCTAAAGGTCAACAAGGTCAAGTTTTTTTTTTATATTATTCCTATCAATATTAATCTTTGGGGACAAAATCTGTCACAACAATTTGGTGCTTTTTTAAACATTCTTCATATTTCCTCAGCTGCCAAAAATATGATGTTCAAAATGGGCTACAATCCTTTAAACTCATAGCCACTGTTCACCAGCCTCAAGTTTTATAATTAAAGTGTAAAACGACCACTCCTCTTTAGGTGAAACAGTAGCCATTATCTAAAGAAATACTTAGGACTTTAAAAGAGTAAGTCAAAAAACAAATGGCTGAGAGGAATCTAAAGCCACGTACTTCTGCATGGAATTCCCATCTTTGTCTTGTCTTAAAACTATAAATGTTTACATTCAACCTGGGGAAAGTTTGCAGCCTGATCTTCCTAATCCTGCCCTTATCCCACAAAGTTAAAAATTAATGGTCATAAATCTCAAAAATTGTTTTTTCTCTATTCCATTACAACCTCAAGAATGTAAAAAGTTGCCTTTATTATTCCTAAATATAATAATGGACAACCCATTCAAAAATATCAGTAGAAGCTTCTTCCCCAGGGTATACTTAATAGCCCTACTATATGTCAAAAATTCGTACATAGGACTTTAAATCCTGTAAAAAATCAGTTTCCAACTGTGTTAATTTATCATTGTATGGATCTTCTCTGTCCCTGTTTTTAATAATTCTCAGCCACTTTCTCGATATCAATGGAAAGTTTTACCTCAAGGTATGTTAAACAGCGCTACCTTGTGTCAAGAATTTGTCCTTTTGCATCATTACAAACTCAGCTTTCTTTCTACTCACTTAATATTGCCCCAGAAAAAATTCAACTGGATTTTCCTATTCAATATTTAGGTTATACCTTAGGAGCACAAAATATTCGACCCCAAGAAAACTCAAATTCGATGTGATCATTTCAAAACATTAAATGACTTTCAAAAGGTGCGTTCTGTTTTAGGAATATAACATCTTTTTTCTATTCTAGAAGGACACAGTCACTTGGACAACTCACGCCATTTAACTCCTTTGGCTTTACAGGAACTCCAGCTTGTAGAAGAGCAACTTCAAAAGGCCCATTTACATTATCTCCTTCCTGATGTTCCCCTTTCCCTTTGTTTATTTCATACTTTACATTCTCCTACAGGAATGATTCATCAGACCAATCGGCCGCTAGAATGGATCTTTTTGTCCAATAAAACATCTAAATGCTTAACTATTTATATCGACCATTTAGCTGAACTGATCATCAAAGGACGACATCGTTGTCGACAACTTTGGGGAGGAGATCCTTCCTTAATTATTTCTCAGTTCACTCATAGTCAGATCATTTATCTTCTTGTAACTTCTGATTCTTGGCAAGTTGCTTGCGCTTCCTTTGTTGGACAATTTTCTACCCAATATCCTAAATCTCCGATCTTTTCATTTTTTAGGCAACATTCTGTGTTGCCTTTCTCACCAATTTCTGTATTTCCTGTTCAAGGTCCTACCTTTTTTACCAATGCTAGTAGCAATGGTAAGACTGGATATTGGAGTGTTCATCAATCTTGAGTTACAGTTTATCCTTATTCCTCGGTGCAACAGGGAGAACTGTTTGCTATTCTCATGGTCTTACTTGATTTCCCTACTACTAGTTGTAATATTGTTAGTGATTCTCGATATGCCGTTTATGTTACTTCTTATATTTCTCAGGCCACTTTACCTCTTTGTGCTACTTCTTCTCTTCAAAAACTCTTTTCCTTGTTATTCTCTACTTTGAGCCAACGTCGAGCTCCTTTATTCATCATTCATCTTCGTTCTCATTCTCAACTTCCTGGACCATTAGTTCATGGTAATACTCAGATTGATTCGCTTTTAATCGGCCACCTACATGCTGCAGAACAAAAATATACTCTACATCACACTAATAGTTCTGGCCTTCAACGACGGTTTCATTTAACTTGTAAACAAGCTCGTTCTCTTATTCAAGCTTGTCCTTCCTGTGCTCCTTTAAGCATTCCATCCTTCCATCCTGAGGTTAATCCACGAAATGTCCCTTCTTTTGGACGATTAAAATATGTTCATCATACCATTGATACCTTTTCTCATTTTCAATGGGCCACTCCGTTGCCATCTGAGAAAGCTGATTCTGTTATTACACATCTCTTAGCTTGTTTCGCCATCATGGGCATTCCTCTTATACTTAAAACTGATAATGCCCCTGCCTATGTCTCTCATAAATTACAAGTTTTCTTACAGCAATACAATATTCAACATATCACCGGTATCCCAGGCAGCAGTCAAGGTCAAGCCATCATTAAGCGCGCAAATTTAACCTTAAAAACTCAACTGCTAAAACAAAAAGGGGGAAATGAGCCCCCCAGAAACCAGATTTTGAAGGTTCTTTTTACCTTAATTTTTTGAATCAATGGAGACAATTGCAAGACTCCGCTGTCATAACCCATCTTTCCTCACCTCCCTCGGTGATAGTCCCCGCTGACAATTTAAGGGTTTGGTATCCTAATGAAGAAGGTAAGTATGTTCAAGGGCAAGTTCTAAAACAGGGATGGGGCTATGCTCTTGTCCTTACAGGGAGCGGACCTGAGTGGTTTCCTACAAGATGATTGAAACCCTGTTGAAAAGAGAATTGGATTCAGCATGCATTTCTTCCTTTGTTGGATGTGCCTCGGCGGGGGACTTATTTCTCTTAGTGAGGCTTTGTATGAATATTGGACTTATATTCCATTTCCACCCTTGTATCAGGGAGTCGCCTGGGGAGAGGCGGAAATTAAGGTTTTCACCAATGACACTACTTGGATGCCATCCCCCTATATAGACAAGGACAATATAGAACGGGAAAAGGGAATTATAAACAATACATACCAATTTGGAGTGGAAGGACTTCCAATATGTATGGGAAATAGTCCTCATTGTCTCCGAAAATCGCATGAAGCTTGGGCTGTTAGCTATAATCATAGTCATGTGGCTGTTAATACTGTTATTATTGTAACTAGAAGCTTTTAATATAATCATACTGTATATAGTAATGAAACTATTCCTAGTTCTTTACCTTTTTGTCCTATTCCAGAGGTTTCTCCTAATATTGAGATGCTGGAGAGGCAATAATGTTGGGGAACTAAACCCCGGATTTTATTAGAATACAATGGGATGCAAATAACTGATTGGAGTGTGCACGGTGATTTTCAAATAAAATTTAGTCACATACCTTTGAAATGGCACTGGGTAAATAAAAGTATTGCCGCTAACAGTAATGAAACCTTGGTATGGCGTGAAGGAGGCCTGAAGTACAGAGTCATCTTTGGAAGTTGTTAGCTGCAGGCGATGCCTTTAGCACTTCTGTGGGGAATATGTCCCTTAATCTTTCTAACCCGAATAACCCCTTTCATATTCAGTTATATCAGAATACCTCCCGATATATTATTGCTTGTGTCCATAAGCCCTACCTATTATTAGCTGGGAATTTGACATGGGATAATGATACGGGGATTGTTAATTGTACAGATACGTGTACATTTTTGTCTTGCCTCAATCATTCCTGGTGGCACAACTTTGCTGGGGATATTTATATCCTCAGGGCTCGTAAGGAAATTTGGCTACCTGTTAACCTTACGCGACCGTGGGGGGCATCACCTCTTGGAACTTATATTTGGACTTCTCTCCAGCAAACCCACCGTGCCCTTGGACTTATAATTGCCTCGGTGATGAGCCTTGTTGCCATCGTCTCCACTGCGGCCGTAGCAGGGCTTGCTCTTCATCAAAGCATACAAAATGCTGAATTTGTGCAGCAATGGCACGAACAATCTCACCAGTTATGGCTTCAACAATGAAACATGGAGCAAGCATTGACATGGCTTGGAGATCAGCTCACTGTACTCAGTACTCGGATAACATTACAATGTGATTGGAACTCCACTCAATTTTGTGTAACGTCTGTGCCTTTTAACATCTCTCAAAATTGGACTGTAATCCGAAAATTATTAGTAGGCCATAAAAATATTAGTTTGGACATCCAAGAGCTCACTCAGAACATTTCTGAAGCATTTTGACAACAATTACATGTGTTGTCCGGAACTGTAACCCTGCAGGAGCTGGGTCAGCGCCTTGCTGCCTTTAACCCATGGACCCAGATGAAAACATGGATTTCTACAATCTCTGGAAGTATATTGCTTTGGGCACTTGGATTAGGTCTACTTCTTTTGGTGATTTGATGCTCCCTCCGTCGCCTCCAAAAACAAAAGAAAACACAGGAACAAATATGGGCTACCTTTTTAGGATTGAGGCCAAAAAAAAAAAAAAAAAAAAAAAAGGGAGGGGGAGAAATGCAGGGGCCTTTGAAAACAGCATGCTGAGAATAGATAGGGCTCAAGGACAGTATCTCCAATTGAACTTTTAATGAATTCCCGTAGGCGCCAAGAAGGCAGGCAGATAAGGAAGAGCATAGAAACAAGGAACTGAGTAGAAGGTTACATCTGGGAAAAGAAAGTTTGTTTTGCATTGCATTCTTTCTGCTGATGTAGGGTTTATGGAGTATAAATAAAGTGAGGCAGAGGCTCTGAGTGTGGCCACCATGTTCTCTGTTTGTCTTTGTCTTTTGTGTGTTCTTTCATTCTCCACCACCCCCAGCACGGACCCCAACATGACACCACTTCTTGAAACAATTGATTAGCCTTACTAAACCTGTTGAACTCTGCAGGGTGAACCAAAGCAAGGATTATATGATGAAGGAGGAAACTACTTCTCTGAAGCTCTGGATTCACTTCATTAGTGGATCCAAAATGAATACAGAAACTTACAGGAGTTTGGGGAGTGACGTGTTTCTTCAATGGGCTCCTGCAGTTGAATGTTGCACCTGAGAATACCAGCAGGTCCAGATACATTCAGATGACACCCCACTCCATATCCACTATTCCAATAACACATATTTTACCTTCTTCCTATGTTGTAGCTTATAGGAAGTGCCACCTACACTGACACTAGGCCCATGTATCTGACTTTTTCCCCTAGAGATCTAAAGCAAACAGGATACAAGGGGAGATTTGGGAAGTGCATACAGGTTGTTCTTTTCATTTTCTCAGCTAGGAATCCAGCAAAGGCTTCATGATAACAGAAGCTGAGGTCAGTCAGGGAGTTTTCAAGACCTTGGTCTTAAAAATGGTGATATCAGAGGCTTCGGATTCCTCTATTGTCTTGTCTCAGTCTCTGCCATTTTCCATTAGTTTCCCTATGTTCTCCTTAGATAGAGTCTGTGCATTGCCACACTTGCATCTTTAATCCAGAGCCATCATCCTGGTTAGAATGGATTGTGCAGTGCGGGTAAGCACTGCCTGTTCTGACCACGGAAACCTAGAGAGGCGATCGGCATCCTCTTCTGGGCTGTGACCTTGACCAGGCGTCACCAGGGGGAAAAGCTCATTTTTGGCAGTTAATCCCTTTTGTGGTTTCAGCGTCCCTGGACTATTTACTTACTTCTTACCCCTATTGGCTAACTTTGCTCATTTGTATAATAATGGAAGGATGGAAGAAAAATCTGGAAGGGAAGATTTGTCTTTGTTCACATAAGATAAGGTTCTGGAAAAGTCCTTCCCTGTAGAAGCTCCTGAAGCAGGCTCCTGGTATGTTTCTCAGTAATTCATTATCTGCAATTCTGATCCATACGAAATGCATTTGGATTTTATTTTTTTAGAATCCTGAGGTTTCTGGAGAGAAAGTAGAGAAACTTTAGAAGTGAAAGACCCTTTGGAACTGTTGTATTTACCACGTTCATATCTGCCTTTCAGAAGTCTATAGTGCTTGTCATGTAGTGCCCTCATATCTTGCGGCTTCTGCAACCTCTGCTCCAGTTAAGCAAGTTTCAACTGCCATTTTAGGCATGTCCGTCTATCCAGTTTTTGGAGTGGGTAAGATTTCTTGCCACTTCAGTTATTTAATAGATTCCAAAAAGTGTTGATACTCAGATTATGCAGATTTCTTTTGACATAAAAATGAGGTTGATGAATTTTATAATCTACATTTTGGAGCCTAAACCAAAAGTACAATCAAGCGTCACCTCAGATGTGTTACTGGAGGCAGAATTCCGATCTCATTACATATAAGTGGTACCTGGTCTGACGTACATGAACAGGCAAGGAAACAGAAAAAGGACATGGCACAATGTTTATGAAAAAGTCTCAGCAATTTTAATTTTCTTCTGAGGAAGCTGAAATTGTGCAAGTAAAACAGTGTGACTGGTCATGTCTCCGGTGAAGTTGTGTTCTGGAAAGTATCTCCAGTCCTGTGCTGGATCCAGTAGGTGCACTCAGGCCCCAAATCCTAAAGCAGGGACTTGTATTCCTTAAACAGATGATACTCCAATGAGAAAACTGTTCTCAGGTGTGCTACAGAGCAGGGAGGAGGAGACAGAGGTGTCTTTGACTTCCCAGCATTGCTGAAACTTGAAGACCAAGGCCACCTCCTCATAGGTGGAGGAGAAATCCACCTATGAGTACATCACATCAGCTCTGTCTTCAGGAATCTTGGGCTGTGGGGGAGGTGAAGGAATGTGATTTATTCCTTTCTGCTAACGCAGTGTGCCTCAGAGAGAATGAATTGAAAATTTAATAAATACACTTTTTGCCATAGTAAGGGAGAGAATATGAATAATTCATATCGATGCAAGTGGTCACTTCAGAGCTGGCAGAAGGAGCAAGTGCACAATTGAGAGAAGGAAGCGCCCTGCCCCAGGAAGCAGGTGCGCTAAGACCATCCCCTGAGAACTGCCCTCCAGATGTCACGTGTCAGTGGAACCTGGGCTCGTGCCTGGGATCTTCTGCATAGTGTGGAGAGCAGAGCACAGCTCCATTCCACCTCACTGTGTGACCTAGGATGTGACCTCTTCCTCTGAGCTTCATTCTACCTAGGTGTTAAAATCAAATAACAGCAGTAACTTTACCTGTAAACTTTCTGGTAAGAGCCAGTGATGAGCAGAAATCTTATCACTGTTGTTGTCCGATCCCTTAAATATCATAAAAATACCTGTGTGACCCCTCGTCTCAGACCTCAGATGACCACCTCGCAGAGAGCACACCTGCTTTGTTTCTGTCACAAACGTGGTATTAGAACTGGAAACTATGTGTACCTTGTTATAGAATTTATATCTTAGTTATGTTACGTTGGATGAAGTTAGAATTAGTAAGTGACAGTTAGAATTTTAGGTGGTGGGATGTCTATGCACACTATCGATGGTGTGTCTTCATTTCTCCTTGCTTATTATAGATAATGTGAGAGGAGAGAGAAAAATTAAAGAGAAAACTATTGATCAATAGTCAAGTGTTTGATACACAAAGGAAATTTTCACATCTTCTGGAAACCCCATTAAATTAAATAAATTAAAGAACTTTAAGACACTTTTCCACATTCTAGATGCATGTCTAATACAGATTTAGATTTAAATGCACAGAGAAAAAACAGAAAATAGAAATTCAGCAATAGATCAGTTTGCCAAATAGGCAGATTTAAACTAGTTTTTAATTTTACCTAAATACTCAAAGAACAAATCCCAGATTCAAGTAAGAAATGATAAAATTTCAATGTTTAGTGACTGGTTGACAGAAGCTTGAACTAACATTATTTTGATGAATCATACATCAATAATAAAACTTTGTCCAGTGGTCCAAATTTTCAAGGGGCTGCTTGAGTAAATAGTTTCTACCTCCCTTACCTGTGATTTCTGGCAAAATCTATCATCCTCTAAAACCCAGGGACCATTAAGAACAGAGACAGAAATTTGAATACTACGAAGTTTTGAGAGACCCAATTTACTGCCTGGACTGATTGGTGAGGATGATCTCTATAAGCCTCGTCTTTGAAGAGTGTATGGTGCCTTTTGTTATAATGAACAGGTAGCAACAAAGACAGTCAAGGAAAATGAAGGAGGAGGGGAACATGGTCCAAATAGAAGAACAACATAAAGATCTAGAAACTGATATCAATAAAAAGGAAGCATATGGATTACCTGGAAGAAAATTTAAAGTAAATGTTAGAAATATGTTCAATGAGCTAGTGGCATCACGCAAGAACAATATGAGAATTTTAATAGAGATAAAACATTTAAAAGATGACTAAACAAAACTATTGATGCTGAAGAATACAATAAGTCAGATAAATTTTTAACAGAGGATTTTGGACCAGACTAGATCAAGAAACAGTAAACTCAAAGAAAGATCATTTGAAATAGTAGAGACAGAGAAGAAAAACTTAAATGAAAGAAATAAAAAAGAGTTAAAGACTTATGAGTCAGGAAGCACAGTGAAAATGAAATTATGCATTGAGGAGTTATGCAAAGATAAGACAAAAAGGGATAGTGAAGGAAGCAGGTGAGAGAGAGACAGGGAGAGACAGAGAGACAGAGAAAGAGAGACAGAGCAAGAGAGGCAGAAAGGTTTTAAAAGAAGTAATAGCATAGCAACTTTCTAAATCTGGAGAAGCAAATATTCATCCACATCCATGAAGCTCTATACATTTTAAATAAGGTAAATCAAATGGGAAAAATCAGAGATAGCTTGAAACCACATTGCTAAAGGAAAGGTTTTCGAAAACAGAAAGTAAAAGAGCAGATTTAGCAGATTTCTCAGCAGAAGATTTTCAGTTCCGAATGGAGAGGAATTATATTTGATAATGTTTGGTTTATTGATAGAGATTATTTCTGAGAAATGTATTTCTAGTCAATGTCATCATTGTGCAAGCATCATAGGGAGAACTTACACAAACCTACAAGGAATATCCTACTACACATAGACTATGTGGAATAGCACAATGTTTCCAGACAAGTAACCTGTACAACATGTTACTGCACCGAACACTGCAGGGAACTGAAACCCCGTGGTAAGTATCTCTCTATCTAAACACATCTAAATATGGAACATCCTTAATGAAAATATGGTATTACAATGTTATGTGGCCACAAACATATATGTGGTCTATTGTTGACTGAAACATTTTTAAGTGGCCCATGACTGTATTCAAATTTCTCGGGGAAAAAAACTGAAAAACAAACACAACTCTGTCAACCAAGAAACATTACCATGTAAATCTTTTTGTAAAATAAAGGATAGGTAAGACCTTTCCCAGAGAAGCAAAAACTAAAGGAGTTCTTCAACACTGGGCCTGCCTTAAACACCACAGGGTCTCAATAGGTCTGCAGAATAATGACATTGCTGCATCAGCTCCATTCTGGCCTCTGCCATGTGACAGTTTTGTGTGAATTTTCTTTCTGCTCTCTCAGGACTTTTTTTCTCTCTCATCTTCTAACTCCATTCTCCTTTTAATTCTCAGTTTGTTGAAAAGATTCATATTTAGCTAAGAACATTAAAAACTTCGGAAAAAAATTTCATCTTAAACTCAACAAATTTAATTACCTGCCTTCACGGATGCCCATCTGTTCTGTTCTTGTTTTCCTATGGGATGTGGCCCTTGTTTCTACTTCAGTCCGGTCCTTAATTCCATATGCATGATGCATCCAAACATCACTTACCCAGGGCCATCTTGGAGGAAGGGACTCTACCATCTGCCTCATCCGCCTTCAGGTGCACAGCCGCCATTCCTTCAGCTGTTGTATGTGCTTTAGGGCTTTCCATTTAAAAGTGTATTTCTCTATACCCCAAATAAAGTTCCTGGACCTTAAAAAGTGATGTGCATTGGGGGCATTGACAGCCAATTTTCATTGAAAGTCTCTTCTTCCCTTCGTAATTGAGGAAGACTGGGAAGAAGGGAACAAAACTCAGACCTCATGTAGCTCCTCATTTAGCAATAGATTCAGTGCAAATTTAGAAAGTTGAAGACATTGAGTAATGTTGGTGTGGTTTTCTGTGGCATACTAAGGAGACAGCAGAATATGGTCAGTGGTCAGTCTCCATCCAGCTGGTACCCATTGTCCATTAGTTAGGTCATAAGAAAAGATAAAAGACAACTTTTGTGACAAAGCCCCAAGGGCTTCATTAAAACACTTTGCCCAGAAATTGGTCAACAGGGACATGACAAGTTTTTATATCACAGCTACTATTTTTTGCCTACTTTATGTAGAAATCTGAGAGATGTGACCAGCTTCAGGGGGCTGATTCTCCATCCAGGGGACAGCGCTAACAGAGTTATGAGTTATGTGGTATTAGTCTGTCTGGGTCTTCCTAAGAAGACAACACGGAGTGGGTGGCTTAAACAACAAATATTGATTTTCTTACAATTCTGAAGTCTGAATGTTGAAGATCAAGGTGCTGGCAGGGTTGGTTCTTGGTGCGGCTTCTTCCTGGCATGCACTGGGGCACCTTCTAATACACTGCGTCTCCACATGGCCTCTTCTCTGCGTGCACGTGAAAAGTGAGAGGTCTCTGGAGTCTCTTCCTCTTCTTATAAAGACAGCACGTCTATTGCATTAGGTTCTCACACTTCTGACCACATTTAACCTTAATTGTATCATTAAAATTCCAATATAGATTCATTGAATTTAAGGTTTCAGCATATGAATTTCAAAGAGGGCACAATTCGATTGATGACACAAACCAAGAGATGGTGAGAAGCATTAGAATATATATATATTTTTAATCACTAAGGAATAATGGGCCATGCAGGAACTTGTAGGAAAGTTCCTAGTAATCGGTGAAACCTCAATTGTAAGAGGAAAATGTGCCTTCCTCCTTTCTTTTCTGGCAGAAGAATGTGAGGAAGCAGAACCACAGATATCAAAGAAAGAGGAGCCCTGGGGACAGCTGAGGTGCTGGTGAGGAGGGAGAGCACTGAGCAGATGAGGAAGCCCCGCCCTCCCTGCACCTGCTCCTGACCCGGCCTCCTGCTCTGTGGGCCCCGCGCGCCCCCTGCTGGTCCTGAGCGGCACCTGCGCCCGCCCCCTCCGCCTCCCTGCAGGGAGGTTTGTGTCTGGGCTCACACTCACCTCCCCTCACTGTGTCGCTCGCACAGTAATACACGGCCGTGTCCGCGGCGGTCACAGAGCTCAGCTTCAGGGAGAACTGGTTCTTGGACGTGTCTTTTGAAATGGTGACTCGACTCTTGAGGGAGGGGTTGTAGTTGGTACTCTCACTATTACTATAGATACCCCCAATCCACTCCAGCCCCTTCCCTGGGGGCTGGCGGATCCAGCTCCAGTAGTAGTAACCACTGCTGATGGAGCCACCAGAGACAGCGCAGGTGAGGGACAGGGTCTCCGAAGGCTTCACCACTCCTGGGCCCGACTCCTGCAGCTGCACCTGGGACAGGACCCCTGTGAACAGAGAAACCCACAGTGAGCCCTGGAAATAGAGACAGCCTCCCATGTCGTCATATCTGCATCCCCGAGACACTCACATCTGGGAGCTGCCACCAGGAGGAGGAAGAACCACAGGTGCTTCATGTTCTTGCACAGGATGTCCATGACTCTCAGAGAGCATTTCCCATGTGAGCTGGACGCTGAATTTAAGAAGCTGTGTGGTGGTTTCCTGTGGGTGCCTAAGTGAAGATTTGCATGTGGGTGGTGCCTTTGTATGGAGAGGTGAAAAGGGATGAGGGAGGTCCCAGTCTTTGGGGCTCATCCTGAGAGGAGGATGCTGGCTGTGCCCTCTGAGAACTCAGTTCTCTTCCTGTGGCCTCCCCTCACCAAGCCCAGAGTCCTCTTCTTCCAGTTAGGGAGAAGTGCTCAAGGAGCTGGTCTGGGAGATGAGTGTGATCATGGATCAAGGACAGATTTTTGGAATAGGTTCAAAGCTGTCCTACCCGTGAAGATTTATATGAAACCAACCAAACATCCAGGTTATCTAAATTGGCAAATCTCCATTCAAAACATTAGGGCAGCAGCTAAATATATTAGTCACAGTGAATTTATACAAACCTACATCCATGCAATGTTTATTGTAATTCAGAATATCCATCATGGTTAGAGGGAATATATCTGTCCCAGAGAGTGCATCATAAAAAAAAAAAAAAATCTGAGGCCTTCCATTTTGTGACCATTTGAAGTTTAGGATTCTGTCTGCAATCAAAGGAAAAGGTAGTGGGACGTATCTCCAACCATCTCAATGTGAGATGCTGAGAATGTGGCCTGACCTTTATACACTTCTGTGTGAATAGATGTAGATTGGGGATCACAGTGACAATTTCAGTCAAAAACGATAATAGGTCAGCACAGGAGCATAATCTCATCATCAAGATTAAGGCAATTGCCTTTCCTGGGAACAAGACAGGACATCTCTGAGCCCTCCCCTCTGACAGCACAAGGAACTCTGGTTCTTTCCTGACAGGTCACACTTCTGAAACATCGCTGGACAATGACACTCAAGCCCAGAGTCATCACCCACATATTTATAGTGTCAGGTGCACCTGTGTCTGAAAGACTTTCTCCTTCATTGAATTGCATGAACATACCTTAGAGTTTGCGGTATTGCAACTTGGGCATTTGACATTAGTTTGGTGAATTATAAAATAAATAATCTATCTCCATGGATGTGGGTAACAGGAGAGTCATCAGAAGTTGGGTGTGTTTCAACATCAGGACAAACCCGGGCTCTCTTGTTAGGACTGAACAAGTGAGCTGACCTGTGGAACAACAGAGGGAAAGAGACAGACCCAACATTCAGAGCCAGGTGAGCTCCTTACCCACCAGGTGGTCTCTGGACATTTTGTTTAAACAGATCCAGAAAGACATTCCTCACCATCACGAGAATTATGAACATTGAGGGAAATTGAGATAAATTTTTATTTACAGAGAATACTTCATAGGCTTGTAGACATCTATGTGGGTGTGTACAGAATTGCTAGGATATGCTCATACACAGGACAGAAGAAATAATTCTATTTCATGGAAAGAAAACCAAAGAACTTCTGAATTGGTAGGTATTCTTTGCCACAAATGTGTCAGGTCACTAGATCATGTTATGATGCTGGAGGTAACACTTCCCAACCTTGTTCTGGAGACAAAATGCAAAAGAGTGAAGATTCAAGTGAGATTCCTTTGAAAAATATCAGTAATGAACAGACCAAAACAAATGAACCATTATGTAAAGAGTGCTAATGACATGAAACAATAAATTCCATGTTGAGGTGACAGGGAAGTTCCATTTGATAGCTCATTTTCACCTTTATGGGTACAGAGTGCCCTCTGCAGCCCAGCTCCCACCCTGAAGGGAGGTTTCTGTCTGAGCTCTGTGAGTGAGCTGGAGTCATTGTGAGCCACTCAGAAAAGTAGTTGATTCTACTTCTTCAAATGGGAATTTAAACAATCAACTCCTCACCTTACCCAGTCTATTTTTGTAACTGTGCATGACCCTTAAAAATGCCCTCACCATTTCTTTCATAATGGGAGTTGACTGTGTCATGAAGGTAACAGGAAGATGGGTAAGTTTAAAGTTTGGATACATAAACTGCTGTATTATCAAAGCCTGGAGCCAATCACATTCTGTCATCTTGCTTAATTAGTTGTGAATTTGTTATCAGTTGTTTAGTTCAAGTTCCCATAACCCACTTTCTGATAAAATAGTCACATACGATAATCTTGAGATATTAAAATGAAAAACAATCACTAATTTCAAAATGAAACCAACTTCCAGAAGAGATGAAAATTCCTTTGTGGTGAAGGGTGTGAAGGGTGGAGACATGGTTGAATACTGAGGTTGTGTTCACAACTGTATTATTTTAATTAGGGAACTTCCGTACATCCCTTATACTTCTTAGAAACTCCCATTGAGAACCTTGATCTAACGCAATTAGTTGATGGGTCACAAAAAAAAAAAAAAAAAAAAAGAAGCTGAAGGTTATTGAGCAGGAATTGGTATTACAACTTTAGCTTTCCTTTAGAACACATTCCTCTACCTGATGTGAAATTAGCCCAGGTGCACTGCTGAGCGTTTTACAGTTAACCAAAGACGAAATGGGCACTCGTGTATGGAACAGGGCGTGGCCTGGGATGCTTTGCAAACAAAGTGGCTTCTCACGTCTTCTGGAAAACCCATCAAAATGGGCAAGGTAGGGATCTCTTAGGCGCACCCGTCTATCCCATATTCATGGCTAATATAACAGTGGAAGTTGATGCAAAATGAGATCATATGGAAGATGAAGAAACTGCTGCACCACTGCCTCAGCTCAGCACAGCTACCTCTTCCCTCAGGGCTTCTGACTCTCTCAGGATGTGGGTGTCCACACTGCGTCTCTCATACAGTAATGCACGGCCGTGTCCTCAGCCTTTAGGCTGCTGATCTGCAGATGCACTGTGCTGACAGAGGTGTCCATGGAGAAGACAAACCATCCTGTTTAGCCCTGGGCATACGTTGGGTTCCCAGGGTTGGTGTTCATCCATCCCATCCACTCAAGCCCTTCTCCAGGGACCGGTCTCACCCAATTCATACCATAGGTGGTAAAGCTGTAACCAGAAGCCTTGCAGAAAACCTTCACTGAGGCCACAGGCTGCTTCACCTCAGGCCCAAACTGCACCAGCTGCACCTGGGAGTGGGCACCGGTGGAGAGGACACAGGATTGCGGGAAGTCTCACTCGACTGGCCTGGTTTCTCTGTCAGCCCTGGAACCGGGGAGCCCCTTAACTTTTGCTGCTGACACCAAGAAGAGGATCCTGTGGGTCCTGTCCATGGTAGGGTGTGGTCCCGAGGAGGGGTGTGGTTGTTGGGTGATGCTCTCAGGGCACAGAGTTCTCTGTATTAACCTCAGTGATTTGCATATTCTTGAAGGATGCTATTTAATAGCCCAATTCCTGACCCAGTGTGAGAAAGAGCAAATACATGACACATGGACGACACAGTTGTAGAAGCTGAGGGTTCAAGCCGTAATCCTGTTAGAGGCCATGTTTCCCCTACACATCCCTGAACTCTGTGTTGACAGAGCTTCCCCCACTAGAGAACAAGCTCTCCCAGGACATGCACCTCACTTTTAATACACATTTGAATGAATTAGGGGCAACTTGAACCATTTCTAGACCTTAATATGTGAATGCGTTATTTTGGGAATGAGTGTGTTTATCCAAAAATTGCACAGATTTAAAAGAAAGGATCTCTTCCTGACCTCCAGCTGCTTACTATTACGATAACTAGCAGAGTTTGAAATCCTATTTTGAAAGTGGTTCTCATTACAACATCCAGTTTGATAAATGCTCACAATTGAATGGAATATTTATACAAACATCAGAAGTCCTTGGTAATACTTATATTAGATATTTTTAAAGGAAGTCCGGGGCCCTGAGAGGAATCCCTCTCCAGCCTGCTGTGCACCTGCTCTGGGGCGGGAGCCTGTGCTGGGTTTATCCTGAGCGCCCCCTGCAGCCCAGCCCCTACCCAGGAGGAGGGTTTCTGTCTGAGCTTACAGCGTATATTCCTACCAGTGTCTCTAGTCCAATATAAAGTGGCTGTGCCCTGGCTCAGAATTGTCCTTTAGTGACACAATACGTTTCTCACACCATATTTTGAAATACTGAATTGGCCTTCAGAAACCCAGAGAACTCTACAGAGAGAACCGAAGAAAAGATCTCATGCATCACTGGGGAGCCCTTTCCTGCAGTTCCAGAGGCACTGAATCGTTTGACATATGGTGAACCCAAAAACTCTTCAGGGATTTGGGGGAGACTCTTATTTCTTTTAGGGTCCTGCAGTTGATTATTGCACCTGAGAATACCTGCAGATGCATGTGCACGTGGATAGAAGGCCACTTCAACTCTAGTATTCAAATAACACATACACACACACACATATACAAACACACACACATTGTGGCTAATTTTTACATTAATCGGCCCCATGCTTTTCCTTTTTTTTTCTAGTATCCATGTCAAGTAAAGCACTCCCTACACTGGCACTAAGGCTGAGTATGTGTCTACTTTCTGCAAACAGAAGTAAGAAAACAGAATACAAGTGGACACCTGGGAAGTGCATGCACATTGCACTCACCAGGTCTCACTTTGAAACCCTGCAGATGCCCCATGAAAAGTAAATTTGAGGCCAATGAGAGTGAAATCATTTCCTTGGTGCTGATGTTGCTGTTGTCAGAGGCTTCAAATTGCTCTATTTTCACGAACATTTTTTATCCTATTTTCCTCTTCAGATAGAGTTTGTGTTTTGCTACACTCTCATATTTAATCCATATTGAATAAACTGGTGAGACGTAATGTGCGGAACATGGAAGCATTACATGTTTTTACAGATGAATCTTAATGCTGTAGTGGTCTTCTTTCTCTGGACTGTGCCTGATACAGGAAGTCTCCAGGTGTGAAGCTGATTTTTGCTCTTTTCTCGATGGAACATCACAGGAAAATTTTTGTAAATGTGCCCCTTTTGGCTAATTGTAGCCATTTTCATGATAAAGGAAGGCTGCTGGTATGGGATTGTAATGGGGTGGATTACCTGTCCCCACATACATAAGGATGTAAAAATGGGTTGTCTGCCTGAAGAAGGTCTCAGTGTTTTTATGAGAGATTCGGTCTCCTGGTAATACAGCCATGCAGGCATCTAGGTGGATTCTCACCCTGAGAACCTGGAGGTTCCTGGCAGAAAGGGCGATAAGAGTATCAGGGGGGGTGGGGTTCCCAGGATCTCTCACCCTCATGCTAGTCCACACATGATCTTTATGTTTATTTAGTTCAGATTTTCATATAACAAATCACACAGCCAGGCTCATTTAAGTTATCCATACTCAGTCCATATAGGCCCAGCAGCTGAGTATAATAATCACATTAAACTCAGACAAATCTGGGCCCAATCCAATGTTTACCATAGCTCAGAACACCTACAATGACTCACTTAACTTGGAGATTATTTTTTCCTTGAAAGAACTGTAAGGGTTGCTGTGGAGCCTCTGTGGGGGTGGGGTTGGATTTTTTTGAATCAGCCTGTCATGCAGGGTATTCTGAGTGATGTAGACCTTTAAACTTACATGGTAGTCATTCCTAGTGACATGGAAATGGCTGGCAGCCCTCAATTCTGGTAATTCCTTTGATTCACCTGAGTGTCTACAAGAATCCGATGAACCTCAGGGCTCTTCTTCATGGATGACTCTGAAGATTGTCAATCAACTCAGTGCTACAGACCGGGAGCTAATGGAGGATTCTCAGTCCACTGATACATTGGGCCAGCAACTTAGAAAACATCCAAGAATGAAACATTTTTGTCAATGCCAATCAATATTAAATTCAAGAGTCAGGATTTTCAGTAAACTGTAGTGTAAAATTTTCATGATTCTTCACAAAGGGATCTCAAACTTCATGGCATGCAGAAGAAATGAGCTCATCATGGTTAGACAGAAGCTTCTTTTCCTAGGAAGTTAGTCTTTCAAACTAAAGCAACAGAGAAGTGGTTTTCTGAGATCTTGTGAGCTCCAGCCATGAAACTCCAAAAAATCTCCTGTCAATTTTTTGGTTCATGTCTTACAACTCAAGAAGCAATGAAAAAATCTACAAAATTGGAAGCCTACTCCAACAGAGATAACTTTCCCTAATTGAAAAATAGACCAGTATTCATAAAGAGACACTTTTTCGTGGGACCTACAACGTACACAGATTTCTGTGACCTGAAGAAGTTTCCCTAAGAGAATCATCCTCTAGACATCTAGGTATGCAAAACACACTGTGTATATTTGTGTATGATTAATCTGTACAAGCCTTTGGCATATTAAACAAACCTTGTGTTAAACATGACAACTTTATCCCTTTCTGTGAACTCACACTTTACTGGTTTCAAAAGTTCATTGCCCTTGTGATGCAGCAGTAGGTGCCTTTGAGAACGTGCTGATGCTTCAAGTGAACACGTTCTAGATCCTCACTTGACTTCATGGTTTCATATTTAGAACTGGCATGTCTGTGAATGAAAACCCACCATTTTTATCCAACTGAGTTTCATCTTATGATATCATTCTGAACCTTGCCAACAGCCTCCATCATGCATGCTCCAAATCTTTTGCTTTTAAGGGAATAAGGGAGCAAATTCATCCTGCTTTCAGGTGAGAAGCTTTATTGACTTCTGCCATATTTATTAGAAACTCTCATTGAGAGCCATAATCAAACCTTTTTTGTTTATGGATCATACCTCAAAACTGAAACTGTTTTTTATAGTGGCTATATCATTCTATATTTTCACAATTATGGAAAGCATTATAAAGGGTCCTAATGAATTAAAACTGGAAATATTATATGACCAGAAATTCTGCTTCTAGAAATAAACCCAAAGCAGATGCAATTACCACCTTGTTAAGATATCTGAATCCTATGTTTATTGAAACACTATTAATAACAACCAAGATATGGAAACAATCTGAGTGTCAGTAGATAGACAAATGGATAAAGACAATGCTGTATGTATACACAGTAGAATACTATTTAATCTTATAAAAGAAGAAGATGCTGCCATTTTCCACAAGATGGATCGAATCCCATAACTACTAACAGGGCACGCCGTCCATTCTAGCTCCTTCCTAGGGGATGGCAGATCCTTATTCAGCAGTAAACCCTGACTGTGATGAGAAGGAGACTTTTAAGAACTCTTGAATTTTTCAGCATGAGGCATCAGTGTCTTAAAATATTCTGCTGTGTCTGCATGTGATAAAGTGGAGTCTAATATTAGAGGTAAAATTAAAAGTGCAGGGGACTTCTAGACACCAAGTCATAGGATGTTCTTGGCTGTGTACTTGAGGGTCTGGACCATAGGTCATATATATTAGTTGGAGTACTTTTGGCAAAAGATGTTGCAGGGGTATGAGTTTCTTGAACTGACCAGAGAGTGCACAGGTGAGGCAGAGGGTCAGTGAGGCACTTCCAGTCTAGGGCTGACTCCTGTAGTTACTCCTAGGACAGGACACTTAGAGATATAGAGACTCAGTCCCTGTCAGTCACATGCAGTCACAACCATCGCTATAGGCCACGTCTGACATCTGAAACACTCAACTTGAGAGCAGTCTCTGGGCAAAGGAGAAGACATAACAGTGGCATCTTCTTCATGAACACAACTCTGCATTCCTCTCAGACCTTCGCCTTTTCTAAGAAGAAAGTGATTATCTTATCCATTCCCAATGTTGACTCTGTCTGAGAGCTTGAAGAAAAATCTTGATGTGGCACAACTTTTTGTTTATAAGAAAGAGAGACTGAGGTCAGACTCCCCTGTATTTGAAAGTTTCATTGTTGTCTTTCTTTCTGGCTGAATTGAAGCACTGCCTTGCCAAAAACTACAGCCATTAAGATAGATGAAAACTTCTTGATTCTGATATTTCAACTAGGGACATATGAACTTCCATATCGATTGACTCACGCAAATCTCAGGAGATTAATTACAAAATAACTCTCTAACTCATGAGTATTACTCCAATACTAGGCTGTTCTTGCTGCCAAAAATATTCTGGGAATGTTGACGAATAAATAAATAGTAAATTCTATTTTTAAATTAAAATTATCAAAACTTTCAGAAATCCCTGAATACCCTCTGCCAAAGGTACTGCCACTAGTGCGTATGACCTCTAGTTCACTCCCTCAGGGACTCAGGCATAATTATCTTATGACTTAATATCTGAAGGTCCATGGATTATTTGTTTTACCTCTCATATGAGACTCTACTATGTTACATGCAGAACAAAATATTTTAAGAGATTGATATTTGCTGTATTAGTCTGTTTTCACACTGCTAATAAAGACACACACGAGACTGGGTAATTTATAGAGGAAAAAGATTAATGGACTTACAGTTACACATGGCTTGGGAGGCCTCAACATCATGGTGGAAGGCAAGGAGGAGCAAGTTATATCTTACATGGAGATGGCAGCAACAAAGAGCAGACAGGGAAACTCCCGTTTTTCAAAACCATCGGATCTCATGAGAGTCATCCACTATCAAGAGAACAGCACAAGGAAGAATTCCCTCCATGATTTAATCACCTCCCACTGGGTTTCCCCCATGACATGTGGGAATTGTGGGAGATACAATTCAAGATGAGATTTGAGAAGAGACACAGACAAACCATATGATTCCACCCCTGGCCTCTCTCAAATCTAATGTCCTTACATTTCAAAACCATTCATGACTTTCCAACAGCACCCTTAAGTCTTCACTCATTGGAGCCATAACTCAAAAGTCCACAGGCCATGGTCTCTTCTGAGATGAGGCAAGTCCCTTCCATCTATGAGCCTGTAAAATTTATATAAAAAAAAATCCAGTTGGTTCCTAGATACAATGGGAGTTCAGGCATTGTGTAAATACAGCCATTCCAAATGGGAGAAATTGGCCCAAACTGCATGCCTCATGCAAGTCTGAAATCCAGCTGGGCAGTCAAATCTTAACTGTCCAAAATAATCTTCTTTGACTCTGTGTCTCAAATCCAGGTTATCTGATGCAACAGGTGGGTTCCCATTGTCTTGGGCAGTTCTGTCCCTGTGGCTTTGCAGGGCACTGTCTCCCTCCTGGCTACATTCATGAGCTGACATTGAGTGTCTGTGCCTTTTCCAGGCACATGGTGCAAGCTCCCAGTGGATCTACCATTCTGGGTTCTAGAGGACAGTGGCATTCTTTCTACAGCTCCACTATGTGGTGCCCCAGTAGGGACTCTGTGTGGGATTTCTGACCCCACATTTCCATGTCGCACTGGGACTAAAGGCACGTGCCTCAACACCTGGCTAATTTTTGTATATTTAGTAGAGAGGGGGTTTTGCCATGTTGTCAAGGCTGGTCTGGAACTCTTAATCTCAAGTCATCTGCCTTCCTAAGCCTCCCAAAGTGCTGGGATTACAGTGCCTGGCCAAGGTTAATACAACTATGTAATTTAATGATGTATTTAAAACTCCATGGTCATACAAACACACGTATATACACAACATCCCAGCAAAGACACATACATGTGCCCTTGCAAAAGTGAATGTATATCTAAAAACCAAAACACATCTATTTGTTTCATATTATTCGAATTATTTAGTTGAATTTAAATTGTGTTTGCAGTTTGAGGTTGTAGTGCAAAATAATGCTTTTCTACATGTATGTCTGCCTATACCAACATTAAAAAGACAAATATATTTAAATACATGTTTTGGTAAAAATGTATGTAAATGCCATATGTATGTAAATGCCATATGTATGCCAAATGTATGTAAATGCAATATGTCACGTAAATGTGTAATGAAATATTTTAAATATCATTCTGTTTTTAATAAATTGAATAATAAGATGAACATCGACTTTAAAATTGTACTACATTATTTGTTGAATTTACATTGTAGTTTTCAAAGTAGGCAGGAAAAATTGTTTTATTTCAAAAATTTTGAAAGAAATCTTTTTTGTCATGAATATTCAATACAAACTCTAGTCTTTATTTGCCAGTATTCCTTTAAAATAGAGAAGATCCAGCAAAATGAAACTGAACACAGCCCATGCTTTTCAGGACTCACTCACAATGGCATCTTCCTAGAGGGTGGTCCAAGCACGTGGGGATTTAGACTTCATCATCACAGCACAAGCGAGCCCCAGGGCTGAGCACACAGAAGGCAGCAGGAGCTGAAGAGCCCACTCTGGTACTTAGGGAATGGAGGGATGGGATGAGGGTGATGTTTGCAGGACCCTAGAAAAGGTTGAGGAGGGCAGAGAGTCTGCAGGTAGATGAACATATTCTAAGGAGAACCATTATCCTCCTAAACTTTGTTGGTTTCAGTGATTATGAAGAAAAGGGAACTGATTAACCAGACTTGGAGGACAGAAAGTAAAGGGACTTTCTTTATCCTACGTGGAGACTGAGGAACAAAAAAGTTTCCAAGAAAAAGGGAAGATAGAGAAATAGTCTGACAAAGAGAACACCTGAAGCAAACCAAAGGGGAGAACAAGAGCATTTAAAGTGGTGTTTAATTTCCAAAAACAGCAGATGAAAGTAAAAGAAACAAAACACCATGCATATGCTGAGTTAAAGTTAGAAAATACATACAATTGTTTGACTGTTACAGCATAACAACACAAAGCTCTATTCATTGAAACAGTTCGTATTGAGGATATGCACTTTTAAGAAAGGGTCTCGCTCTGTCAACGAGGCTGGAGTGCAGTGGCACAATCGCAGTTCACTGCAGCATCAACTTCCCAGGCTTAAGGGATTCTCCCGCCTCAGCCTTTCAAGTAACTGGTTGCAGAGGTAGCACCACACCTAGCTATTTTTTGTTGATGTTTGCTTGTTTTGTATAGAAAAGATCTCACTGTGTTACCAGGCTGTTGTAAAACTCCTGAGCTCAAGTGATCTGCCTGCCTCAGCCTCCCAAAGTGCTGGGATTGCAGGTGTGATTTTTAAAAATTGTACTATTTTAAAGATAGTATCATTTTACATAAATAAAATATACAAATAACCTATTTTAAAATTGTCATGAGAGATCACTGCCAGTATTACTTGGAAAATCTGCGCATTAAAAGTTGAATTAAATCCCTGTTCTAAGGTAATGTTTTGTAGGTAAAAGAAATCATGGATTTACAAAGAAGATATGGTGAGAGATGCTGGGAAAGACTTTTCCTTGACCAGGTCAGGAATCACCAAGATTTAAAAGGAAACCACAGCCTCTCAGGCTCCTGATGTGGAGCTGCGGCCTAAGAGAACCCTCAGGTACTGAGCAGCCCCTAGTGGTTCTGAGCGCCCCCTGGTGTCCTGAGCGCCCCTTGGTGTTCCTGAGCGCCCCCTGGTGTCCTGAGCACCTGTGGTGGTCCTGAGCGCCCCCTGATGTGCTGAGCACCTGTGGTGGTTCTGAGCGCCCCCTGGTGTCCTGAGCACCCCCTCTTGGTCCTGAGTGCCCACTGATGTCCTGAGCACCTGTGGTGGTTCTGAGCATCCCCAGGTGTCCTGAGAGTTTCCTGGTGGTCCTGACTGCCTCTTTGTGGTTATGAGGAGCATCTACAATGCAATTCCCTCCTGTCTTCCTGCAGAGATTTTTGTGTCTGAGCTCACACAGATGTTCCCTCTCCTGTGTCTCTCACAGTAATACAAGGCCTTGTCCTTGGTTTTCAGGTTGGTCAGTGTAAGGTAGACTGTACTTGAAAAGGTGTCACTTGGGATTGTTAATTTGTTTGTACTCATGGAGATCTGAGAACTCTGACTTGATCACTCACTGTTGCCACCCACAGCAATCCCTGTCATCAAGTCTGCTGGACCAAGCTTATGCTGCAGCTGGTAAAGGTGAAGTCAGAGGCTTTTCAGGAGAGTCTCAGTGAACTGCTGGGCTGTACAATTTTCCCCCTCTGACTCCACCAATAAACTTCACACAAGACTTCTGCAAACACAGAGGAAATGGAAGAACAGTCTCATCTGGAGCAACCACAGCTGTACCTGATTCATATGGGACCCTAATACTGAGAGTAATGAGAAGGGAAGCCCAGATCAGTGCAGACCCCATGGTGTGAACACTGCAAAAGGGCACGGACATGGGGTGGCTCCTCGCCAGGGCCTGAAGGAACAGGGGATGAGCTGCCTTTCATGAGGGTGGGAGGGGACACATTTCCATGTCTTTCTTTTTGTGATCATGGGCGCACCACACAGTATTGCTCATCCATCCTCTGTGTCTCTATTTCAGGGAGGGCAGGGTCAAAGATTCCTGTGTCTGGAAGCACAGGGTTAATCTGCCCATTACTCTTTCTTATTCTCTAGTATGGACAGTGTTCAGGTATCTTTGTAGTAGCAAACATTATCAAAAAATATGTCCAGGAAGAACATAAAAATACACTTCCAGAGAAAAGGGATACCTTTCTCACAAAACAGCTCAATATTGGATATATGTGCTTGTGTAAGGAAACAGTCAATGTGGAAACGTGTGTACTTATCTGACTGAAGAGTTCACATGGAGACATGTTTGCTTGTCTGAAACAAGAGTCCACATGAGGAAATGCCTGTTTCCTGAGGAAAGAGTAGATGTAAGGACAGATGTGGTGGTCTGAGGAAAGAGTCCATGTGGGGACATGTGTGTTTGTCTGAGGGAAGAATCCACATGAGGAAAGGTGTGTTTGTCTGACAGAAGAGCCTACATGCTGACAGGTGTGTGTACCTATCTGAGGGTAAATGCCCATTCAGGGACAGTGCATGCCTGACATGTGTTGAAGCTTGTGGAAAATCTTTCTCAACCAAGGAAACAAAAGAATCCTATGGGTTATTTTCTTGTCAGAAGGAAAAAAACTTGGATCATATAGAAAATTGGTTTTTTTTGTTAAAGGTCTTTAGTGAATGGAAATGTCTTATATGTGAATGAGGAAAATTTCTTCATTCTTTGTTGCATGTGTCTCATGATATCCCCACCCTCACAAATAAGTTATTAGATAATTTTATACAGTCTGCATTTAATCCTGGAATAATGAACTGCTAAATATTTTTTACAAAAATTGTATATATTTAGGTTTATATTTTCTGTCACAACAGTATGAGCTTAGCCAAATTAATTCTGCCATGTCTTAACCACCGTATGTCACTAAAAATAATTTTACTCTTCTTAAACAGTGCCATTTTTACTTATTTTATACCCACTCTCTAAATTGCTTGAATATGCTCTATATGTTTACCTGACTATAGTTTTGACTTCGAAAGAATTTCAAATACATGCCATTATACATTGTCATTGAAATGACTTCACTGAAGAAAGTGGAAAATGAAGTTGCTGACCTAAGCAACTTTGAAAATGAGGAAATTCTATATGTTTATAATGTAAAGAAACTGCACATAAGCAGTCTGTTCTAGTAGATAAACATGTTTCCAATGAGCTTTACATTTCTGATTCTGTTATGCATGTGTCCTGAAATTGTGCAGCTAAGTAATAAAATGACGTATGTTAGGATAGGATTCCTCACTTTGCAGTGGGTGGTTATGGATAGTCAAGGAAGGAAGGCTGTAAAGGTCCATGTGGTAGCATAGTTGGGTGGAGACACCAGTGTGTTCTCATGTTTAATATAATCAAGTTACAGAAGATTAGGTATTTAAATAGTTTCGATGTGTCCATATACATGGGTTCATATAAACATGGACATTTACTAGGCCAATTGGTTGAGAGGTCCTAGAAGTACTTACACCACATTAACAACACACATACCAGTATGACATTTTTAAAATTTTAATACTATTCTTTAACATCGGAAACAAGCAGTCTTTAGAAAAATGGCTGATTCTATGTACAAAAAAGTTAACATAGAAAAGAAGCTTAGAATTTATTGTAATACCTGGAAACAGGGAAATGTCCAAAAACAAAAGGATGAGGTTTACTGTAAGGATGCAGGAATCAAACTACATGAGCTCCCAGCACCTAATAAAGCTCTGATGATTTGAACAATAAAACGAAGAATGTAGCAAGGATCTTCTTCAGAGTATGAAAGAGACATCCATAAACCAATATGGACATCAATGGTTGACTAAATAAAGAAATAATTGGAAGAAGAACATGTCTCCTTACAGAAATATTGCAAATATCTCAGGTGGAGGGTCCTCCACTCAGGTAGGTGAAGGTTAAACACTCATGAGTTGATTGTGTCCTGAGATTAGAGATATGGAAAAAAATAATCACTATTAGTGTATTTTATAATGAGATATCAGATATAATGCCAAAGACATGATCTTTGAATGAATAAAAATTTACATGTTTTTCATGTAAACTTGTACACACATACGCACACACACGCGCACACACACATATTTTTCTGCAATACACAGGCATAAGGAAGTAAAAGACAACCGGAAACATGGAGACAAAACCTCCAAGTCACATATTTGTCAAATGAATTATTTTAATTTGTTAAATGACTTTTGTAATCAATATGCAAATATACATACAACTCATAAAAAATGCAGTTAAAAAATGAATCAAATATCATGAGAGGCATCTCACCAATAATTATACAAAAATTGTTAAATATGAATTTATTTAGGGACCTATGCATTTAAATAAAAATTAGATAACATTACTCACCTAGTAGAAGGGTTAAAACACACAATACTCTTAATGATAAATGGCAATTTCAATGAGGAAAACCAAGAACTATCATGCATTGATGGTGGGAATTCAAAATGGAACATGCACAAAATAAGATTCTTTTTGGCATTTTAAAAAAATAGAGATAAAAGTAGACTTAAAATGTGTTCTTGTGTCGGTGTTCCAAAATATTTACAACACTGATTTAGAAATTGATGTTTAAAAGATACCTTCAGAGGAAGTCTATATCAGCTTAATTAATTGGATTCATATTCAAATCCCTGAAATAGCTAACAGAATAAATGTATGAAAAATCTCTCAAATAATTAAAATTCACGTTTGGTGTCCAGACGTCCTTTCACTGAAGACCAAGCACCCAGAGGACATGCTCCTCACTGTGAACCCATATTTGATTAGCGCAGAGACTGCCTGGATGATTTCTGGAACCATCACTCTCCATGACACTAAGAAGGTGCCTTGACCTCATCCTAGTCCCATCAGGCATCAGCACAGGTCACTGGTGACTCTGAGAAAGTGTCAGCTGATGTCCCACGTGAGTGTCCAGCAGGTCCCCCTGAGATCATCTGCGTGCTCCTGAGACAGTGTCTCCAGCACCTGCCTGGCTTCCTGATCCTCCAGGATCTTCAACAGAAACACTCTTGGTTTACAGATTTGCCCTGTGATGCACAGTTAGAGCTAATTTTCTCATCTCATGGACAGTAGGAATCAGAAGATGTAAGAGAAGTTTGGGGTTCCTGATGAACTCACTGCTCCCAAAATAATCGTGAAGGAATTTGTATTTTGGATAAGTTTGGGTTTTATTTCCTACTCCATTTAATAGAATTTCATGAACTGTTTACATACTTTCAGTTCATATCCACAGATCCTCATCTTTCTATGTTGATTTCTGACTCACTAGGTTTGTGCACCTGCCACACTCTCAGATCCATCACTGCCTTGTCACACACACAATGTAGGCAACATTACTTAACACTGAAATCTGAATTGTTTATTCATAGGAATATAGAGACTCCCACAATTCTGTATCCTTTCAATTAGTAAAACCATTCTTGTCCTTTATATCCTCACTATTAAGATATTTACAGTCCTTGAAACCCACTTTAAAAAATAGTTCTGGTTGCCTTAAGTTACATGAGTGATTCTGATGTAACAGGATATTTAAAGGCACATCAGCAACTTCTTGAACACTCGGGGTTTTTGTTGTTGTTGTTGTTGTTGTTGTTGTTGTTTTGTTGACAAAGGAAGACACAGGCGCTGAGAGGAAACCTCATCCCCAGCCTCCTGTGCACCTGCTCCGGGGCTGGAACCTGGGCTGGGTGGCTCCTGAGTGTCCCCTCCAGCCCAGTCCTTGCCTTGAGAGGAAGTTCCCATGGGGCTCACAAAGCATTTTCCCTCAGCTTCCCTAGCCTAACATGAAATGGCTTTGTCCTGACTTAGAATACTCCTTCAGTGACACCGTATGCTGCTGACACCGTCTCTTGAAACATCTACTGATTAGCCTTACTGAACCTAATGAACTCTACAGGGAGACTCAAAGCAAGGATTCTATGACACAGGAGGGAGCGCCTTCTCTAAGCTCCAGATGCACCGAATCAGAGGAAAATGAATCCAAAACCTTACAGGAGATTTGGGTGTGCCTTGTTCCCTGCAGCTGAATGTTGCCTCTGAGATTTCCAGCAGGTGCAGATGCTTTCAGATGAGAGCACATTTCATATCCAATATTCCGATAACACACGTTTTCCCTTCTTCCTAGTGCCTCACCTGTAGAAAGTGCCTCCTACACTGACAATAGGCCCAGGTATCTTATTTTTCCTCCTAGAGATCTAAAGCAAACAGGATACAAGTGGAGACTTTGGAAGTGCATGCAGGTTGTTATTTTCTTTGTCTCAGCTAAGAACCTTGCAAAGGCTTCATGATAAAAGAAGCTGAGATGAATGAGGAAGTTTCCAAGTACTGTTTTCAAAAATGTTGAAGTCAGAGGCTTCATATTGCTCTACTGTCCTTGTCTGAGTGTGCCATTTTTTTTAATTATTTTTTTAATTTTATTTTCTGTATGTTCTCAGAGTCTGTGCATTGCTACACTCTCATGTTTAATCCAGAGCCATCATCCTGGTTAGAATGGATTGTGCAGTGCAGGTCAGCACTGCCTGTTTTGACAATGGAAACCTAGAGACGCGATCGGCTTCCTCTTCTGGGCTGCGACTTTCACCAGGAATCCCCAGGGGAAAAACTGTTTTTGGCCATTACTTCCTTTTGTGGTTTCAGTGTCCCTGGACTAATTACTTTCATCTAACCCTATTGGCTAACTTTACTCATTTGTATAGTAATGGAAGAATGGGGGAGAAATCTGGAATGGGAGATTTGTCTTCCTTTATATAGGATAAGTTCTGGGAAAGTCCTTCCCTGTCGAAGCTTTAGAAAACGGCTCCTGTTACATTTCTCAGTAATTAATATTTTCCAATCTGACCGATAAGAAATGTATTTGGATAGTATTTTTTAGAATCTGGAGGTTTCTGGAGAGAAAGCCCATAAAACGTAGAAGCACAAGACCCTCTGGAACAGTCACGTTGACCGAGTCCACATCTGCCTTTTGGACGTCTATAGTGCTGACCACGTAAGTGTCCTCAACAGCCTGTGGCTTCTACAGCTTCTCTTCCAGTTAAGCAACTGTCGACTGCCATTGTGGACTTGCCTGTCTATCCAGGTCCTTGAGTGGGTATTTATTTTTTAATTTCAGTTACTAAGTAGATTCCAAAAAGTATTGGCATTCAGATTATGCAGATTTCTTTTGAAATAAAAATGAGGGTGATGAACATTATAATCTACATGTCAGAGCATAAACCAAAAGTCCAATCAAAGGTCTCCATTGATGTGTTACTGGGGGCAGAATTTTGATCTTATTACGTATAACAGGCACCTGGTATGACATAAATGAACAGGCAGGAAAACAGAGAAAGGACATGGCACAATGCTTATGAAACAGTCTCAGCAATTTTAATTTTCTTCTGAGGAAGCTGAAATTGTGAAAGTGAAGCAGTGTGACTGGTCATGTCTCAGGTGATGTTCTGTTCTGGAAAGTATCTCCAGTCCTGGGCTGGATCCAGTAGGTGCACTCAGGCCCCCAAACCTGAAACAGGGACTCTTATTCCTTAAACACAAGACATTCCAATAAGAAAGCTGTTCTCAGGTGAGCTGCAGAGCAGGGAGGAGGAGATGGAGGTGTCCTTCGCTTCCCAGAATTGCTGAAACTTGAAGACCAAGGCCACCTCTGAGAGGCAGAGATCCACCTATGAGTACATCACATCAGCTCTGTCTTCAGGAATCTTTGGCTGTGTGGGAGGATAAGGAATGTGATTTCTTTCTTTCTGCTCACCCAATGTGCTTCAGAGGAAATGAAACTGAAAATTCAATAACTATTTTTTTTGTCGTATTAGGGGAGAGAACATGTATAAATCATGGCAATACAAGTGCTCCCTCCAGAGCCTGCAGAAGGAGCAAGTGGACAATTGAGAGAAGAAAGCGCCCTGCCCCAGGAAGCAGGTGCCCTAACATCATCCCCTGAGAACTGTGCTCCAGATGCCGTGCGTCAGTGGAACCTGGGCTAGTGCCTGGGATTTGTAGGTAGTGTGGGGCGCAGAGCACAGCTCCATTCCTCCTCATTCTGTGACCTGGGATGTGGCCTCTTCCTCTGAGCTTCATTCAAACAAGGTGTTAATATAAAATTGCAGCATTAAATTTACCTATAACCTTTCAAGTAGGAGGTAGGAGCCAGTGCTGTTCAGAATTGTTATCACTATTGTTGTCCCCAACCTTAGAAACCAGAACAATACCTGCATGATCTGTCATCTCAGGTCTCAGGTGACCACGTTGCAGAGAACACACATGCTTTGTTTCTGTGACAAAGATGGTATTGGATACTGGAAAGTATGTGAACCTTGTTATAGATTTGTGTTAATTACAGTACAATTGGTAAAATTAGAATTAGTAAGTGATAATTAAAAATTTAGCTTTGGGGATTTCCAAGCAAAGTGTGGATGGTGTGTTTTGATTTCTCCTTGCTTAATATAATATCATGTGAGAGGAGGAGATAAATTAAAGAGGAAACTATTCAGCAATGTGGAATCAGGGATTTTATAAATAAAGAAGGTTCTCACATCTTCTGGAAAACCCATAAACTTAAAAAAATGAAGGAATTTTAGGACAGATTTCTATATTCTGGATGCATGAATAATAAAAGATTAAGTGCAAAAAGAGATACACAGAAGATGAAAATTCTGCAACAGATAATTTTGCGAAATAGACAGCTTTGTAATAGTTTGTAATTTTACCTAAATATTCAAAAGATAAACTCCAGAGAGATCCAAATAAGAAACTATAACATTTCAATGTTAGATGACTGCTCAAGAGGAGCTTGAACTGACATTATTTTGATGAATCATACCTCAATAATAAAACTGTGTCTAATGGTGCACTTATTCATGAGGCTGCTTGAGTAAATAGTTTCTACCTCTCTTACCTGGGAGTCCTGGCACAACCCAACATTCTCTAAACCTGGGGGCCACTGAGAACAGAGACAGAAGTTTGAATATTTTGAAGTTATTATGAAGTTTTGAGAGATCCACAATCACCGAGTGAAGTGATTGGTGAGGGTGGTCTCTATGAGCCTAGTCTTTGAAGAGTGTGGCTATTTGTTATGATGAGCAAAGAGTTGCTTGTTATGATGAACATAAAGCAACAAAGACAGTCAAGGAAAATGAAGAAACGGGGAGAATGGTACAAACAGGAGGACAAGATAACGTTCCAGAAACTGGCAACAATGATTTAAAAAGCATATGGATTACCTGGCAGAATATTTAAATAAATATGAGAAACATGTTTAATAAGCTAGTGGCAGCATGCAAGAACAATGTGAGAATTTTAATAGAGATAAAAATTTTGAAAGAGGACTAGATAAAAATATTTGTGTCGAAGAATACAACAAGTCAGACAAAATTTTTAACAGAGCACACTGTGGAGAGGCTCAGGCTTTTCTTTCCCCTAGAGAAGGTACCCCTGAAATTCCCCTAGACATGAATCACTGTTTGCTCCCGCCCACCTTCTAGATTCTCCTCAGAGATGCCCAGGACTCCAGAGTTTAGGTTCTCTCATGTTGTGTGACTTTGGGTTAAAACACACCTGAAACAGTGTGACTGTTGTCCTGTATCAATTCATCATCATCCGCATTTTAGTTGATGAGATTTTTTTTACCTCATTTTGAAGAATGAAAATAAATCTGTAGACTATCTAGGCGAGAATTTTTTTTTTTTTTTTGAGACAGAGTCTCGCTCTGTTGCCCAGGCTGGAGTGCAGTGGTGCGATCTCAGATCAATGCAAGCACCACCTCCCGGGTTCACACCATTCTCCTGCCTCAGCCTCCCAAGTAGCTGGGACTACAGGTGCCCGCCACCATGCCCAGCTAATTTTTTGTATTTTTAGTAGAGAACGGGTTTCACCATGTTATCCACGATGGTCTCGATCTCCTGACTTTGTGATCCACCAGCCTCAGCCTCCCAAAGTGCTGGGATCACAGGCGTGAGCCACCGCACCCGGCCTAGGCCAGATTTTCTTATCTCTCTTCTCTGTCTTTCCCTTGGTAGATGCGAATGTAGCCCCAAATATGATAGGAATCAGTAAACACTGCAGCTCTTACAACACTTTCTTGGTCAGCTGGTCCAACAGTGTGAGGACCACAATAGCACAATTATTTTATGAGACTAATTCTGTATCCAATGCAGACACATTTTTGTTTTATGTACCAGGACCTACAGTCCATCGCAGCCTATGATTATGGAGAAGGAAAGAAACATTCTTCAAATTTCAATCATACATGTGGTAAGAGAAATGGACATTTCTGTCCACTGGTTTCCAGACCCAGCTGTTGTAGACCCTGGCCACTGGGCACTGTAGTGCTCTCTGTTTTGGGGGAATTTAAGCATCCTGGAGAATGGTATTATCCCCAAAATGGGCCTTCTTTAAAGATTACATTTCGTACTATAAAACAGAGGCAAAAAATACCTGCTGTATCTCACATCAGACTGTGGAGACTTAAGTCAATGTTTCCATTGTTCTATTGACGTCTTTGTTTCTGGGCAAATGTGAAGGAGCAAGAACTGCTGGATCTCAGACTCATGTTCCTGTGATCACATCTCCTATCCCTTAACTATAGCTACATCCCTTGTGTCAGAACACATTATGCAGTGTCTCATTCTAGGAATAAGATATTCAGTAACTTGGACAGTGGCACTAGTAGCTTCTCTATCATTAAAAAAAATGTGCAGATAAAGTTAATTCTTCTAAGTATAAATCACTACCTATCAGGTTTGGGCTTTAATTTTTTCAAATTATCTCCATATGACTGGTGGGTATTCTTAGAGTGTGAATTTATTTTGTTAGACAAATGTATCTATCGCTGTCAGTTCAGGCACTTGGTAAGACGTGCTGGTCAGTCTGGTTGCAGGTATCTGGGCTCAGTCTTCATTGCACATGTTAGGGAAAGCTCTGGTATAAAGAGAGTGGACGCTGTCACTTATGTAGCAGTGTGGATTAAACTGCAGAAGATCATCATACTATGAGGTCTCCATACCCTTTTACACAGCAGAGTAGATTTCCCTGGCTTTCAGCTGCCTGCTAACTTACATTAAATATTACTGCATGTACTTTTACTTAACAGTGTTTTCTATTCTAAGCAATTGCCTGCTTAGTTAATTAAAGTAAGCACCAGTAAATTTTAAAACTAACAGTAAATTACCTGTACAACTAACATCACATGGGCGTGGTGAATAAGCCAAGAAGAGATACCAGAAAACAAAACTCATAAAGACACACCTTGTGTGAGTTGAGAGTTGTCAGTGAGCACAGAAGACGTCAGGAGCTTGTGTTGACTTTTACATGAAGAAAGTCAATTATATTTGACACCCAGAAGGCTGTCACACCCATGAGAGAAATATGTAGAGTGATCCACATAACTCAGAAATTAGAAAGTGATAAAGTCACAAACTTGCAAAACCAGCAAAAACAACATTCAGTGTATTTAGTATTCAGCTCTGTTTCTTCAGGAAAAGGGATGGGTTATATCTGTATGGAAAATGGGACAAGTAGTTTTAAGCTGATTCTCCTGGGAAGTTGCTAAGGAAATCACTCAGGTGATGCTCTGACACAGGATTGTGAGGAGGACGTTGACCCCTGGTGGTCGCTGTCAGCAGCACGGGATGCTCAACCCTGGTGGGTGCCTTTGTTACTTACTGTTTTGTCCACAAGAGATTTTAAGCTGTCAGGTGCTGCATGCAGGTGAGTTTTTAAACCTCAGATGAGGAAAATAACATGACCACACAGAAGATGAGAAAATTGAAGACCTCACTTCATCAAGCACATTCCACTGATGAGCACTGTTTACACAGAGAGCCAGCAATGAGCTGGGAAGAGGAAGGGGCTGGGGAAGATCACCCATAGAAGGACACATCCAGCCTGCTTGAACTCCCTGTGGAAGGAGGGTTTCGATGTTTGCCCTCAGCTAATCAAGGGCATTTCAAGACCTTCAAAAGCTTTCAGAAAAAGGGTTTTCATGAACAAATGCCCATACGTTACTCAGAGTTGTATTTTTTCATATTTATTCTTCCCCTCTAGGCAGCACCGCAGCAGGGTGTTCTCAGAATTCTCCCTGATCCTTCTTGAGTTCCTGGTGCAGCTCCTGGAGGAGAAGCCTGCATGGGGGAGGGAGCCCTTCTCATGTGCAGCCCTGAGGCTCTCCCACCACCTCACCCGCCACTGCCCTTCAGTCACTTGGTAAACATTTGTGAGCTAATCTTCCTGAAACGTGTGGTTTTGGGCAGTATATTCACCAGGTAATCAACTCCTTAAGCTCTGTTTATTTTGGCAGGCACGTATCCCTTTCAGGAGCACAGGTTTGTTCTGAGTGTGTGGCAGTGGATAATTACTGAGGGGGGGTTTACGTGCATCTTGTCGTCTCCCACAGTGTACCCTCCATGGGGTTGGCACCCACAAGCAAGCAGACGGACTTGCTCAGCTGGAGGATGACAAACATTTTCATAACCTATGACCTCAGTGATGCTCTTTCCCTGCAAGACCAATCGTGATCATTCCTCTGGCTAATGTGCACTCATCAAGGGTGAGCAGTGACCACCTCTGTGAGGGCTCCTTCAGGGGCACACTCCCTTCGTAAAGGGAAACTTTTGTTCCTACCTGGTCCCATGAATGTGTTTGTATTTGCTGCACAAACAGCCTTATTCAGACCCACCACCCAGGAGCTTACAGTGTACCTAATCCAACTCTAGGGCATTGTACACAGAGTCTCTCATTGCCAGGGTCTCCAATTCTCATGAAAGGATGTTCATTATGAGATTTGCCAGAACTTTCTGGCCTTTTAGAGACATGAACCTGCCTCTAAAAGCTTAAAAATCTTACTCTTTGGGAAGGAGCATTGTAAACCAGAAGTAAGATAAGCTCTAAATTAACATATATTTTGTGGATTTTGGAAGAAAGAGTTCAAATAGTAATAGCCTCACCCACTTTCCCTCTGACTAATATCAGTTCTAGAAAGCACTGAAAAAAACCTGTGGTGCTCTGAAACACTTTAGGTTTGTTATATTAGGGCATCAGCAGAAAAAGAAAGAACCAAGTGTCCTTGGAGATTGATCCATTGTAACTGATTTGTGCCTGTGGGGCAGGATGGTTGTGGTGGAGGAGGCTGTGCCTGTGTAGGGCAGGGATTAGTGGGAATTCTCACACCTTCTGTGCAATTTCTTTGTAACCCTAAAACTGCTCTAAAATAAACTTTATGATAAGGAGTGACAGAAACATTTGAAATAAATTTTTGCCACTTTTTAAGCATCATTCTTAGTCTCACCATGTGGTCAAATAACCTTGCTCCAAATCACGTATTCATCCCATTGGAAAACTTGTTCACAGTAGCACGTTCATGGAACGTTTGTATCAACTTTATTGAGTGTGGCCTTTCCCACTCCATGAATTTGGCTTATGTGATAACTCTTGAGTGGAATATTTATCTTAAAATTAGAGTATGTACTTGTTTCTATTGTTCTTTTTTTCTAGAATATGTAACTGATTTTGTAAACAATCTTAAACTTAATAACCCCTGTCATCTCCTCAGCCCCGCACAGCTGCCTTCTCCCTCAGGGTTTCTGACACTCTCAGGATGTGGGTTTTCACACTGTGCCTCTCGCACAGTAATACACGGCCGTGTCCTCAGATCTCAGGCTGCTCAGCTCCATGTAGGCTGTGCTTGTGGACGTGTCCGCGGTAATCGTGACTCTGCCCTGGAACTTCTCTGCGTAGTTTGTTATACCAACAAGAGGGATGATCACTCCCATCCACTCAAGCCCTTGTCCAGGGGCCTGTCGCACCCAGCTGATAGCATAGCTGTCGAAGGTGAATCCAGAAGCCTTGCAGGAAACCTTCACTGAGGCCCCAGGCTTCTTCACCTCAGCCCCGGACTGCACCAGCTGGACCTGGGACTGGGCACCTGTGGAGAGGACACAGGAGTGAATAAAATCCTCTTTAACTAAACCGGGATCCCTTCCTCAGCTTTGGGACTAGGAAGCCCCTTACCTGTAGCTGCTGCCACCACAAAGAGGAGCCTCCAGGTCCAGTCCATGGTGATGAGCTGTGTTCCCAGGGGCTTCTTTAGAGGAGGGATGTGGTTGTTTTGTGATGCTCTCAGGGCACCAACATATCTATATTTATCTCAGGAGACCTCAGGTTATTTGCATATTCATGTGGCAGGGTATTTCACAGCTCAAAGGCTGAACCAGGATTAGAAAGAAAACAGATGTCACATCGGCTGGATAAGAGTGGGATGCTGAGACACCAAGCCCTAAATCCTGCTTGAGGAAATGCATCCCTACCCCAATTCTAAGCTGTCTGTGGACAGCAGTCTTCCCACTGAAGAACCCAGGATGTGCTCCTGATTTTACTGGGTGTGAACCTATTGTGGGATGTGAACCCACATTTTATTGGCATAGAGATTACCTGGGTTGTTTCTAGGACCATCGCTGTCTCTGACATTGAGAAGGCACCTTGACTCCATTCTGGCTCCATTAGGAACAGTCAGAGCTCTCTGGTAACATGGAAAAGGTGGCCACTAGTTATCCCACATGAGTGTCCAGCAGGGCCCATGGAGACTTCTGAGATCTGCTGGGTGTTCCCAAGACAGACTCCCCAGCACTTTCCTGAGGGTCCTGGCCTCCCAGGTCCTTCAATGGAAAGACTCTTGGTTTACAGATTTGCCCTCTGCTATATGATTGGCTGTGAGATTTCCCTCCCATTGACAGTAGGAATGAGGGGTTGAAATAGAAATAGGAATTTGAGTTTCTTGATGAACTCATATCTCCCAAAATAATTACCAAGTAATTTGTATTTTGAATAAGTTTGTGTTTTATTTCAAACTCTATTAAATAGAATGATTTGAAGTATTTACATGGTTTTAGATCATATCCATAGATGATCATCTTTACATGTTGAGTTCTGATCCGCTTGGTCTGTGCACCTACCACACTCTTTAATCCACCACTTCCAAGTCACAAACACAATGTAGGAAATATTACTTATCTCTGAAGTCTGAATAACTTTCTCGTAGGGATATATTGTCTCCCCCAGTTATGTGCCCCTTGAATTAAAAAACCATCCATATCCTTCATATTCTCACTATTCAGATATTTATTATCCTAGAATCCTACTTACATTGCTTTTTGAGTGATGTAAGTGGTCCAGATGAAATAAAATATTTAAATGAATATCAGCAACATGTTGAACACTTAATTTAGAATGACTTGTTGAATAAGGAAGACTCAGGCCCTGGAAGAATATTTCTTCTTATTTATCTCCAACAAATAAGTGAGAACATATAGTATCTGGTTTTCTGTTCCTGAATTAGTTTGCTAACAGTAATGACTGCCAGTTCCATCATGTTCTTACAAAGGACATAATTTCATTCTTTCTTAGCTGCATAGTATTCCTTGGTTTGTATGTACCACCTTTTTCTCTATCCATTCTGCCAGTGATGGGGGTTTAGGTGAATTCCATGTCTATGCTATTGTGAATAGTGCTGCAATGAACCTACATGTTTATATTCCTTTAGGTATCTGTCCAGTTGTAAGACTGTTGGGTCAAATGAAACTTCTGTTTTAGATTATTTGAGGGATCACCACACTGCGTTCCACAAGGGTTGGACTAATTTATATTCTCACCAGAAGTGTATAAATTTCCCCTTTTTTCTGCAACTTTAATTTTTTCTTTTTTTAAGATTACCCATTCTAACTGATGTGAGATGGTACTTCACTGCGGTTTTGATATGTATTTCTCTAATAATAGTGATATTCAGCATTTTCCCCTATGATTGTTGGCCACATGTAGGTCTTTTTTGAAGTATCTTTTCATGTCATTTGGTAACTTTTTATTTCTTGAATGTTTGTTAAAGTTCCATGTGTATACTAAATATTGGAGCTTTGTCAGATGTATAGGTTGTAAATATTTTATTTGCCATTCTATAGGTTGCCTGCTTACTCTGTTGATAGGATCTTTTGCTATACAGAAGCTCTTTAAATTACTTAGGTCCCATTTGTCAATTTTCGATTTTGTTGCAACTGCTTCTAGCATTTTCATTATAAAGCCTTTGTCAGTTCTTATGTACTAAATTATATTTCCTTGGCTATTATCAAGAATTTTTATAGTTTTAGGTTTTACATTTATATCTTTAATCCACATATGATATTTTTTCAATTGATGTTGAAAACACATTTGATGAAACTCAACATCCTTTCATAAAAAAAATTTAAAAATGGGTATAGAAAGAACACATCTCGACAAAATAAAAGTTGTATTCGAGAGACTTTCAGGTAGTATCAGACTGAATGAGAAATAACTAAAAGTCTTTTCTCTAAGATCTGGAACATGACAAATTTCCCACTTTAACCACTGGTAAAGCATAAATCCTTCTGCTGCCCCCATAGCCGGCTCTTACCTGCAAGCGCCACCTACTGGCCGGATGCTCAAACTGCATGACCTAATACAAAGCCGCTACCACCAGTGTACCTCAGTTGAAAATGAGTATAGCTTCTCAATACTTCTGTGATTCCAGTGCCGCAAAAGACCATGGGTCTGCTCACATGCCCAGTATATTACTACTACAACGGGAATTTGAAAAAGCCACCACACTAAAGCTCTTAATAACAAAATAAATCACACTGAGTAGTTGCCCCTCACCTGGCCATTTCCATCAAGGCTGGTGCTTTTGCTTGCCAGGCTCGGTGGCTCATGTGTGTCCAGCTTGGTGCCCCTCTCAGGGACTGAGCAGGGAACTCAGGTCACTGTGCATTTCATAGATCAGTCCATCGCCTGAGGCAACAGAGAACTTCTCCTTGTGCACAGATATCAAGTGTTTACTCATCTGCTTCTGCCACAGTCAGCTCAAATGTGTAAGGCCACCTACTAACATGAAAGGTGAACGTAACAAGCCAACACAAAAGCTGCATTTTTACTTACTTTACATAGTTTCTTGAACTACTTCAATATGTACATTAACATTGACAATGAAAATCGTAGAATTCTCCAGTAATACATAATTACATTTTTACGACATGTTTCCCTTCTCAAATTAAAAGTAGTGCATTTAACATGGTTCTAATTTCATATTAACATGTGTTCACTTTATGTCGGTTTTTTATTGTTCTTGGTTGTCAGCATGTCGATTTATATGTCCCTAAGTTTGCTGATTGACTTCTCTTCAAGATAAAATATACTGCTTATCCCCTCTAATACATAGTTTTAAGTATTTTATTTAATCTTTAGATTATCTATTAATTCTCTTCTAAAAAACCCTCTTTGTTTGTTGCTATTAACTATTTGATGAAATATTACTGTCATACCTTCTTTAACTTATCTTAGCATGAGTTCCTTTGGTGCTTGGAACATCTCTGTAATGACTGTTTTGAAGTTTCCATTTGTTAAATCCAACATCTGGAATGACTCACAGTTTCTGTTTTCTGAAATTGTGTGCATTGGAGACATTCCAGTTTCTTTGAATATCTCTGAATTATATTTAGAATCTTGGCAGATAACACATCTTAGAAACTCTGAATAGTGACCCCCGTACCACTCTCCGGTGTATCAGTAAAATGTCTCCCTATTAATTTATTCCTCCATGGGCTTGTCCCTTTGAGTGATGCCTCTTTCCTTCACACTATAAAGGGAATGATGTCACCATTCACAGGTGTAGCCCTGGATGTACACACAGTTGCCATGGAAATGCTGCCATTTGGCAGTGTAGCCGTTGAAAGCCTCTTTACCTGATGTCTCTGTTTGGGTGTCTGTATCTCTTAATATAACAACTGGATGCTATTCCGCACTTAGTGCTGGCATGGTGTCACTGTTTTGTGTCCTAAAGTGATCCACAATCTGATGCAATTAAATTTGTGTCTATTTGGAGGGGCAATTTTTGAGGTTTTTTTTTCTGACCCAAAAGGTTTGTTTGTTGTTTGTTTCAAGAAATGGGGTCTGGCGATATTTTCCATGCTGTCTTTAAAATCCTGGGCTCCTGAGTCTCTCACCTCAGCTTCCTGACTCATTTGGAACTACAGGCATGTGGCACAATGCTCAGCTGATTATTCTTAAATTATAATTTTTCTCATTCTCTCAGATAAACTGAGTGCATTGTAGTTTAATATATTGCTGTAATGGAGCTTTTGGCTTTCCAAGAATTACCTCAAAAATATATGATAATTTTAGGAGAACCTTATGGTAGAAATTATTCATATTCTACTACAAATAGTCACACACTTTACAGAGAATTTTGAAACTTTGTTTCTATGCCTCCCATGTAGAACTGTGAGTCAGTTAAGCCTCTTTTCTTTGTAAATTACCCAGTCTTGAGTATTTCTTCCTAGCAGTGTGAGAACAAAAAAATACACTGTTTTGGTATACCACAGAGAGTAAGGCACTGCTATAAGGATACCCGAAAATATGGAAGCAACATTAGAACTAGGTAAAAGGTAGAGGTTGCAACAGTTGGCAGGGCTCAGAAGAAGACAGGACGGTACTGAAAAGTTTGTAATTTCCTAGAGACTTGTTGAATGACCTTGAACAAAATGCTGGTAGTAATATGGACAATAAAATCCAGGAGGAGGGGGTGTCAGATGGAGATTAGGAACTTTTTGGGAATTGGAGCAAAGGTGATTCATGCTATGCTTCAGCACGAAGACTGGCAGCATTTTGCCTCTGCCCTAGAGATCTGTGGAAATTTGAACTCGAGAGAGGTGATTTAGAGTATCTGGCAGAGAAATTTCTAACCAGCAAAGCATTCAAGATGAAGAAGAACATAAAAATATGGGACATTTTCAGCTGACAATGCGATAGATAAGAAAAAATCAATGTTCTGAGCAAAAACTCAAGCATGCTGCAGAAATTTGCATAAGTAACAAAAAGCCAAATGCCAATCAACAAGAAAGTGGGGAAAAATGTTGTCAAGACATGTCAGAGGTCTTCACAGCAGTATTTCCAATCACAGGCCAAGAGCCCCAAAGGGAAAATAATGATTTTATGTGCCCGGTCCAGGGCTTTCCTGCTCTGTGCAGTTTTGGGAAATAGTGCCTTGAGTTCCAGCCACTTCAGCTCCAGCTGTAGCTAAAGGGGGCCAAGGCACAGCTCAGGCCACTGCTTCAGATGGTGGAAATCCCAAACCTTGGCAGCTTCCCTGTCATGTTGAGCCTATGGTTGCACAGAAGTTGAGAATAGAGGTTTGAGAACCTCCACCCAGATTTCAGAAAATGTGTGGAAATGTCTTCATGTCCAGGCAGAAGTTTGCTGGGTGGGGGGTGGTGTAGCCCTCATAGAAAACCTCTGTTAGGGTAGCGCAAAAGAGAAATGTGGGGTTGAAGCCCCAATACAGAGCCCTCACCGGGCCTCTGCCTAGTAGATCTGAGAGAAGAGGGCCACTGTCCTCCAGAACCCAGAATGTGAGATCGACTGACAGCTTCTACTCTGAGCCTGGAAAAACTGAGAACACTCAACACCAGTCCATGAAAGCAGCTGGGATTGGGGCTGTACCTTGCAAAGCCATGGTGGCAGGACTGTCCAAAACCATGAGAGTCCACCTCTTCCATCAGCCTGACCTGGAAGTGAGACATGGAGTCAAATGAGATTATTTTGGAACTTTAAGGTTTAATGACTGCCCTATTGGATTTTGACCTTGCATGGGGCCTGTAGCCCCTCATTTCAGCCAATTTCTCCCATTTGGAATGGGTGTTTTTCCTCAATATCTATACTTACATTGTATCTAGGAAGTAACTAACTTGCTTTTTGATTTTACAGGCTCATAGGTGGAGGGGACTTACCTTGTCTCTGATGAGATTTTGGACTTGGACTTTTGAGTCAGGGCTGGATTGAGTTAAGACTTTAGGGGACTGCTCCATTCTAGCTTGGCTACAGAGCAAGGCTCAGTCTCAAAAAAAAAAAAAAAAAAAAAAAGACTTTAAGGGACTGTTGAAAAGGCATGATTGTGTTTTGAAATGTGAGGAGATGAGATTTGGAAGGGGCCCGGAGAAGAATGATACGGTTTCACTGTGTCCCCACCCAAAATCTCATCCTGAATTATCATTCCCATAATCTCACATAGAAATAGTGGGACGTGGGACCCGATGGAGGTAATTTAATCATGGGAGTAGGTTCCCCCAGGCTGTTTGTGTGACAATGAGTGTGTCTCACAAGATGTGATGGCTGTAAAAGCATTTGGCGTTTTCCTGCTTGCACTTCTCTATCCTGCTGCTTTGTGAAGAAGGTGCCTCACTTCCCTTTTCCCTTCTGCCATAATTAAAAGTTTCCCAAGGCCTCCCCAGCAATGCATAATTTTGAGTCAATTAAGCCTCTTTTCTATATAACTTACTCAGTCTTGGATATTACTTCATAGCAGTGTGAAAACCGAACAATACAGTGTTTTTCCTAATATTTTAATGTCATACATTTAGATTAACGTAACTATATATTTATTTTTAAGACAGAATGTGACGGTCACCCAAGCTGGAGGGCAGTGGCATAATCTCAGCTCACTGCACCTCTGCCTCCCAGGATCAAGAGATTCTCCTGCCTTAACCACTGAACAGATGGGAATAAAGACGGTGCCACAACACCCAGCTAATTTTTGTATTTTTTGTAGAGATGGGCTTTTACCATGTTGGCCATGCCAGGCTTGAACTCTTGAGCTCAGGTGATCTGCCTGCCTCGTCCTCCCAAAGTGCCGGGATTACAGGCCTCAACCACCATGCCTGGCCAAGATTAATATAACTATGTAATTTAACGATGTATTTGAAAAGCTCATGGTCATACAAACACACATACATAGACAACAGCCCAGCAAAGACACATACATGTGCCCATGCAAAAATGCATGTATATCTAAACATCAAACCAACACATCCATTTGTTTAGTATTACTCTAATTATTTAATTGAATTTAAATTGTGTTTGAAGTTTGAGGTTGTAGTACAAAATAATGTTTTTCTATGTGTATGTCTGTCTAGTCCAATATTAAAAGACAAATATATTTCAATACATGGTTTGGTAAAACTGAATGTAAATGCAATTCTTGGCAAATATGTCATTTAAATGTACAATGACATTTAATTTTAAACAGTCTGTTATTAATAAATAGAATAACTAATAAGTCAGACTTTACTTTTTAAATTGTATTACATTATTTGTTGAATTAACATTATGGTTTTAAACTAGGCAGGATAAAATTTGTTTATTTGAAAAGTTGTGAAAAAACGTTTTATTGGCTGAATATTCAATACAAACTCTAGTCCTTATTTGACAATATCCTTTATAATAGAGAACATCCAGCAATATGAAACTGAACACAGCCCATGCTTTCCAGGACTCACTCACAATGCCAGCTTCCTAGAGGGTGGTCTGAGAGGGTGCAAACACATGGGGATTTGGGCTTTATCATCAAAGCGCTAGAGAACCCCAGGGCTGAACACACAGAGGGCAGAAGTAGCTGTGGAGCCCACTCTGTGGTACTTAGGGAAAGCAAGAGATAGGAAGGGGGGGGGTCTGTAGGGCCCTAGAAAAGGGTGAGGAGGACAGAGAGTCTGCAGGTAGATAAGTATATTCTAAGAACGGTCATCCTCCTAAATTCGGTTGGCTTCAGTGACTATGAAGAGAAAGGAAGTGATTCACCACACATGGAGGATAGAAAGTAAAGGGACTTTCTGTTTCCTGCATGGAGACTGAGGAAGATAAAAGGCTTTCAAAGAAGAAAGGAAGGTGAAAAAACAGTCTGAAAAACAAGACATCAGAAGCCAACCAAGGTGGAGAACAAGAACAGTTAAAGTGCTGTTTAATTTCCACAAACAGCAGATGAAAAGAAAAGAAGAAACAAAATACCGTGAATATGCTGAATTAAAGTAAGAAAACATATGCAATTGTTTGACTATTACAGCACAAAACCACAAAACTCTATTATTTATGGAAACAGAGTTTGTATTGAGGATTCTCATTTTTTAAGGCTGGCTCACTCTGTTGCCCAGGCTGGAGTGCAGTGGCACAGTCACAGCTCACGGCAGCCTCAACCTCCCAGGCTTAGGAGGATCTCAAGCCTCAACCCTCCAAGTAGTTGGGACCGCAGGTAGCAACACACACAGATTTTTTTTTTTTTTTAATAGAAAGGATCTCACTATGTTGCCAGGGTGTTGTTAAACTCCTGAACTCAAGCAATCTGCCTGCCTCAGCCTCCCAAAATCTCAAAATGCTGGGGTTACAGGTGTGATTTTAAAAATTTTTCTATTTTAATGATAGTATTATTTCAAATGAATATAATATATAAGGAGTCTATTTTAAAAATTGTACTGAGAGGTCATTGCTAGTGTTATTTGGAAAATATTCAACATTAAAAGTTGAATTAAATCCCTGCTCTAAGTTAATGTTTTGTAGGTGAAAGAAACCATGGAGCTAAAAGGAAGAAATGGTGAGAGATCCTGGGGAAGACTTTTGCTTGACCGGGTCAAGAATCGCCAAGGTCTAAAAGAAAACCACAGCCTCCCAGGCTCCTGATGTGGAGCTGCCTCCTAAGAGAACCCTCATGAACTGAGCACCCCCTGGTGTCCTGAGCGTCCCCCTGGTGGTTCTGAGTGCCCCTTGGTGTCCTCGGGGCCCCCTCGTGTTTCTGAGCACCCCCTCGTGTCCTGAGAGCCCCCTGGGGGTCCTGAGCACTCCTTGGCGATCCTAAAAACCTCCTGGTGTCCTCAGCGCCCCCTGGTGGTTCTGAGGGCCCCCAGGTGTCCTGAGCGCCTCGTTGTTTCCTGAGCGCATCCTGGTGTCCTGAACGCCCCCTGGTGTCCGGAGCACCCCCTGGTGTCCTGAGCACCGCCTGGTGGTTCTCAGCGCCCCCTGCTGTCCTGAGCATTTTGTGCACTCCTGAGCTCACCTTTGTTGTCCTGAGCTTGCCTTTGTTGTCCTAAACACCCCCTGGTTTCCTGAGCGTCGCCTTGTTATACTGCGCGCCCCCTAGTGGTTGTGAGCAACATCTACCACGCAGTTCCCTCCTGTCTCCCTGCAGAAATTTTTGTGTCTGGGTTCACGCAGATGTTCCCTCTCCTGTGACCCTCACTGTAATACACGGCCTTGTCCTTGGCTTTCAGGTTGATCATTTTAAGGTAGACTGCACTTGAAAGGGTGTTGTTTGGGACTGTTAATTTATTTGTACTCATGGAGAGTAATCCTAAGAACTCCCACTTGTTCACTCACTGTTTCCACCCACAACAATCCCTGTCATGAAATCTGCTGCAACAAGCTCATGCTTTAGTCAGCAAAGGTGAATCCAGAGGATTTTCAGGAGAGTCTCAGAGAAATCCTGGACTATACCATGTTCCCTCTGACTCCACCAGTGAACTTCACACAGGACTTCTGCAAACACAGAGGAAGCCAACTGAGAAGAGCCCTATGAGGAGCAGCCACACCTGGACCTGATCCACAAGTGACTGTAATATTGAGCGTGATGAGAAGGGAATCCCACATCAGTGCAGACCCCATAGTGTGGACACTGAGGAAGGGAAGATACATGGGGTGGCTCCTTACCAGGGCCTGAAAGAATGGGGATGAGCTTCCTTTCATGAGGAGGGGAGGGGACACATTTCCATGTCTTTCTTTTTGTGGTCATGTGTGCACAACTCAACATTGCTCATCCATCCTGTGGTCTACATTTCAGGGAGGCCAAGGTCAAAGGATTCCTGGGTCTGGATGCACAGGGTTAATCTGCCCATTACTCTTTCTTATTCTCTAATGTGGACACTTTTGAGGAATCTTCCTGGTAGCAAACAATGTAGTTGTGCCATTTTGAGTGAGTTTCTTAATCCTGAGTTCTAATTTGATTGCTCTGTGACCTGAGAGACAGTTTGTTGTGATTTCTGTTCTTTTACATTTGACAAGATGTGCTTCACTTCCAATTTTGTAGTCAATTTTAGAATAAGTGTGATGTGGTGCTGAGAAGAATGTATATTCTGTTGATTTGAGGTGGAGAGTTCTGTAGATGTCTATTAGGTCTGCTTGGTGCAGAGCTGAGTTCAAGTCCTGGATATCCTTGTTAACTTTCTTTCTCGTTGATCTGTCTAATATTGACAATGGGGTGTTAAAGTCTCCCATTATTATTGTGTGGGAGTCTAAGTCTCTTTGTAGGTCTCTAAGGACTTGCTTTATGAATCTGGGTGCTCCTGTACTGGGTGCATATATATTTAGGATAGTTAGCTCTTCTTGTTGAATTGATTCTTTTACCATTATGTAATGGCCTTCTTTGTCTCTTTTGGTCTTTGTTGGTTTAAAGTCTGTTTTATCAGAGACTATGATTGCAACCCCTGTTTTTTGGGGTTTTTTTGCTTGTTTTTTTTTTTTTTTGTTTTTTTTTTTGCTTTCCATTTGCTTGGTAGATCTTCCTCCATCCCTTTATTTTGAGCCTCTGTGTGTCTCTGCACGTCAGATGTGTCTCCTAAATACAGCACACTGATGGGTCTTGACTCTTTATCCAATTTGCCAGTCTGTGTCTTTTAATTGGGGCATTTAGCCCATTTACATTTAAGGTAAATATTGTTATGTGTGAATTTGATCCTCTCATTATGATGTTAGCTGTTTATTTTGCCCATTAATTGATGCAGTTTCTTCATAGCCTCAGTGACCTTTACCATTTGTCTGGTGCCAGTTGTTCCTTTCCATGTTTAGTGTTTCCTTCAGGAGCTCTTGTAAGGCAGGCCTGGTGGTGACAAAATCTCTCAGCATTTGCTTGCTTGTAAAGGATTTTATTTCTCCCTCACTTATGAAGCTTAGTTTGGCTGGAAATGAAATTCTTGGTTAGAAATTCTTTTCTTTAAGAATATTGATTATTGGCCCCCACTCTCTTCTGGCTTGGAGGGTTTCTGTTGAGAGATCCACTTTTAGTCTGATAGGCTTCCCTTTGTGGGTAACCCGACCTTTCTCTCTGGATGCCCTTAACACTTTTTCCTTCATTTCACCCTTGGTGAATCTGAGAATTATGTGTATTTGGGTTGCTCTTCTCAAAGAGTATCTTTGTGGTGTTCTCTGTATTTCCTGAATTTGAATGTTGGCCCGCCTTGCTAGGTCGTGGAAGTTCTCCTGGATCCTATCCTGGAGAGTCTAACTTGGTTCAATTCTCCCCGTCACATTCACGCACACCAATCAAATTTAGATTTGTTCTTTTCACAGAGTCCCATATTCCTTGGAGGTTTTGCTCATTCTTTTTACTCTTTTTTCTCTAAATTTGTCTTCTCACTTTATTTCACTAATTTGATCCTCAATCACTGATATCCTTTCTTCCACTTGATAAAATCAGGTACTGAAGCTTGTGCATGCATCACAAAATTCTCGTGGCATGGTTTTCGCCTCCCTCAGGTCATTTAAGGTCTTCTCTACACTGTTTATTCACATTAGCTATTCCTCTAACCTTTTTTTCCAGGTTTTTAGCTTCCTTGTGATGGGTTAGAACATGCTCCTTTAGCTTGGAGAGATTTGTTATTACCGACCTTCAGAGGCCTACTTTCTGTCAATTCGTCAAAGTCATTCTCCATCCAGCTTTGTTCTGTTGCTGGTGAGGAGCTGCGATCCTTTGGAGAAGAGGTGCTCTGTTTTTTAAAATTCTCAGTTTTTCTGCTCTGGTTTCTGCCCATCTTTGTGGTTTTATCTAAGTTTGTTCTTTGATGTCGGTGACCTACAGATGGGGTTTTGGTGTGGATGTCCTTTTTGTTGATGTTGATGCTAGTCCTTTCTATTTGTTAGTTTTCCTTCTGACAGTCAGGTCCCTCAGCTGCAGGTCTGTTGGAGTTTGCTGGAAGTCTACTCCTGACCCCATTTGCCTGGCTATCACCAGCACGTAGGCAAAAGAAAGAAAGATCAGACTGTTACTGTGTCTATGTAGAAAGGGAAGACATAAGAAATTCCATTTTGACCTGTAAATTGAAAAACTGTTTTGCTGAGATGCTGTTAATTTGTAACTTTGCCCCAGCCACTTTGCCCCAACCTTGTGCTCACATAAACATGTGTTGTATGCAATCAAGGTTTAAGGGATCTAGGGCTGTGCAGGATGTGCCTTGTTAACAAAATGTTTATAAGCAGTATGCTTGCTAAAGGTCATCACCATTCTCTAGTCTCAATAAACCAGGGGCACAATGTACTGTGAAAAGTCGCAGGGAACTCTGTCTTGGAAAGCTGGGTATTGTCCAAGGTTTCTCCCCATGTCATAGTCTGAAATATGGCCTCATGGGATGAGAAAAACCTGACCATCCCCCAGCCCAACACCCATAAAGGGTCTGTGCTGAGGTGGATTAGTAAAAGAGAAAAGACTCTTGCAGTTGAGATAGAGGAAGGCCACTGTCTCCTGCCTGCCCCTGGGAAATGAATGTCTAGGTATAAAACCTGATTGTACATTTGTTCAGTTCTGAGATGGGAAAAAAACTGCCCTATGGTGGGAGGCAAGACATGTTGGCAGCAATGCTGCTTTGTTATTCTTTACTCCACTGAGATGTTTGGGTGGAGAGAAACATAAATCTGGCCTACATGCACATCCAGGCATAGTACCTCCCTTTGAACTTAATTATGACATAGATTCCTTTGTTCACATGTTTTCTTGCTGACCTTCTCCCTGTTATCACCCTGCTCTCCTACTGCATTCCTTTTGCTGAGATAATGAAAATAATAATCCATAAAAACTGAGGGAACTCAGAGACCGGTGCCAGTGCAGGTCCTTAGTATGCTGAGTACCAGTCCCTTGAGCCCACTGTTGTTTCTCTATACTTTGTCTCTGTGTCTTATTTCTTTTATCAGTCTTTCGTACCATCTGACAAGATACACCCACAGGTGTGGAGGGGCAGGCCACCCCTTCACCAGCAGAGGCTGCAGAACAGCAAATATTGCAGAACAACAAATGTTGTTGCCTGATCCTTTGTCTGGAAGCTTTGTCCCAGAGGGACACCTGCCTGTATGAGGTGTCTGTTGGCCCCTACTGGGAGGTGTCTTCCAGTTAGGTTACATGGGGTTCGGAGACAAACTTGAGGAGGCGGTCTATCCCTGCTCAGAGCTCAAATGCCGTGCTTGGAGTACCAATGCTCTGTTGAGAGCTCTCATACAGCGATGTTTAAGTCTGCAGAAGTTTCTGCTGCCTTTTGTTCGGCTATGACTTGCCCACAGAGGTGGAGTCTACAGACAGAGTAGGCCTTGCTGAGCTGAGGTAAGCTCCATCCAGTTCGAGCTTCCCAGTGCGGTGGCTTATGCCTGTTATCCCGGCACTTTGGGAGGCCAAGGCCTGGGCAACAACAGTGAAACTCCATCAAAATAAATAAATAAATAAATAAATAAATAAATAAATAAATAAATAAATAAATAAAGCTGAGAGGATTGAGGGGATTTCTATGCAAAGTGTGGATGGTGTGTTTTAATTTCTTCTTGCTAAATGTAGTATAATGTCAGAGGAGACAGATAAAGAGGAAACTATTAGAAAATGTGGAATCAGATATTTTTTAAATAAAGAAGGTTCTCACATCTTCTGGAAACCCCATAAACTTTTTAAAAATGAAGGAACTTTAAGATATATTTCTACAGTCTAGATACATGACTAATGTATATTTGGATTTAAGTGCAAGAAGAGATCCACAGAAGATGAAAATTCTGCAGCAGCTCATTTGCCAAATAGGCAGTTTTACACCAGTTTGTAATTTTGCCTAAGATTCAAAAGATAAACTCCAGAGAGATCCAAATAAGAAATTATAATATTTCAATGTTAGACAACTGGTTGAGAGAAGCTTGAACTAACATTATTTTGATGAATCATAGCTGAATAATAAAACTGTGTTGAATGGTGCACCTATTCAAGAGGCTGCTTGAGTAAATAGTTTCTACCTCCCCTACTTAGGAATCCTGGCAAAAACCAACATGCTCTAAAACCTGGGGCCAGTAAGAACAGAGACAGAAGTTTGAACATTATGAAGTCATTATGAAGTTTCGAGAGATCCACAATCACTGATGGGGTGATTGGTGAGGGTGGTCTCTATGAGCCTAGGCTTAGGCTTGGAAGAGTGCAGCTCTTTGTTATGATGAACAAAGAGCTGTTTGTTTTGATGAGTAGATGGCAACAGAGACAGTCAAAGAAAATGAAGAAACGGGGTAACATGGTCCAGAGGGACAATATAAAGCTCCAGAAACTGGCATCAATGAATATTAAAACATATAGATTTCCTGGCAGAAAATTTAAATATTAGAATCATGTTAATAAGCTAGTGGCAGCATGCAAGAACACTGCGAGAATTTTAACAGACATAAAAAAAACTTAAAAAGTACTAAAAAAAATTGTTGTTGAAGAATGCAAGTCAGCCAAAAATTGTAACAGAGCACACTGTAGGAGAGGCTCAGGCTTTCCTTTCCCCTAGAGGAGGTAGCCCTGCAATTTCCCTAGACATGAATCACTGTTGCCTCCCGCCTGCCTTCTAGATTCTCCCCAGAGATTTCCCGGACTCCAGAGTTCATGTTCTCACATGTTGAGCGACTTCGGGTTAAAACACACCTGAAACACTGAGTGGCTGTTGTCCTTGATCACTTGATCATCATCTGCATTTTAGTTGATGTGATTTTTTTTTTTTTACTTCAGTTTGAAGGAAAGAAAACAAATCTATAGACTCTACCTAGGTCAGAATTACTTCTCTCTCTTTCACTCGGTAGCTGTGAATGTAGCCCCAAATATGATATGGATCAATAAACACTGCAGCTCTTACAACACTTTCTTGGTCAGCTGTTCCAACAGTATGAGGACCACAGTAGCACAATTATTTTATGGGACTAATTCTGTACATACTGGAGACACATTTCTTCTTATGTACCAGGACCTCCAGTCCATTGCAGCCTATGATTATGGAGAAGGAAAGAAACATTCTTCAAATTTTCATCATACATGTGGCAAGAGAAACTGGTATTTCTGTCCACTGGTTTCTAGACGCAGGTATTGTAGCTCCTGGCCACGGGACACTGTAGTGTTCTCTGTTTGGGGGCATTTAAGCATCCTGGATAATAGCATTATCCCCAGAATGGACCGTCTTTGAAGATTAAATTTCCTTCTATAAAACAATGGCATGAAATACCTGATGTGTATCTCACATCAGACTGTGGAGACTTAAGTCAGCCCTTCCATTGTTTTACTGGGGTCTTTGCTTCTGGGCAAATGTGAAGGAGCAAGAACTGCTGGATCTCAGACTCATGTTCCTGTGATCACATCTCCTATCCCTTAACTATAGCTACATTCCCTCATGTCAGAACACATTATGCAGTGTCTCATTCTAGGAATAAGATATTCAGTAACTTGGACAGTGGCACTAGTAACTTCTCTATCATTAAAAAAAACCATGTGTAGGTAAAAGTTAATTCTTCTAAGTATAAATTGCTACTTATCAGGTTTGGGCTTTAATTTTTTCAAATTGTCTCCATATGACTGGTTAGTATCCTTATACGGAGTAATTTTTTTAGACAAATGTGATATCACTATCAGTTCAGGCACTTGGGGAGAGGTGCTGGTCACAACTTAGCTCCAAGCTAAGTTGGAGATATCTGGGCTTAGTCTTCATTGCACATTTTAGGGAAAGCTCTGATATAAAGAGAGTGGACACTGTCACTTATGTAGCAGTATGGATTAAACTGCAGAAGATCATCATACTATGAGGTCTCCATACCCTTTTACACAGCAGAGTACATTTCCCTTGCTTTCAGCTGCCTGCTTTCTTACATTAAATATTACTGCATGTACTTTTACTTTACATTGTTTTCTATTCTAAGCTATTGCCTGCTTAGTTAATTAAAGTAAGCATCAGTAAATTGTAAAACTAACAGTCAATTACCTGTACAACTAACATCAAATGGGTGTGGTGAATAAGCCAAGAAGAGATACCAGAAAACAAAACTCATAAAGACACACCTTGTGTGAGTTTAGACTTGTCAGTGAGCACAGAAGATGTGACGAGCTTGTGTTCACTTTTACATGAAGCAAGTCAATTAGGCCAGGCGCGGTGGCTCAAGCCTGTAATCCCAGCACTTTGGGAGGCCGAGACGGGTGGATCACGAGGTCAGGAGATCGAGACCATCCTGGCTAACACGGTGAAACCCCGTCTCCACTAAAAAATTCAAAAAATTAGCCGGGCGAGGTGGCGGCGCCTGTAGTCCCAGCTACTCGGGAGGCTGAGGCAGGAGAATGGCGGGAACCCGGGAGGCGGAGCTTGCAGTGAGCTGAGATCCGGCCATTGCACTCCAGCCTGGGCGGCAGAGCGAGACTCCGTCTCAAAAACAAACAAACAAAAAAGAAAGTCAATTATATTTGACATCCAGAAGGCTGGTCACTCCCGTAAGAGAAATATATAGAGTGATCTACGTAACTCAGAAATTAGAAAGTGACAAAGTCACAAACTTGCAAAACCAGCAGACATTCAGTGTATTCACTGTTCGGCTCTATTTCTTCAGGAAAATAGATGTCCCATGGAGAACAGGACAAGTAGTTTTACGCTGATTCTCCTGGGAAGTTGCTAATGAAATCACTCAGAGGATGCTCTGACACAGGACTGTGAGGAGGACGCTGATCCCTGGTGGTCGCTGTCAGCAACACAGGACGCTCAACCCTGGTGGGTGCCTTTGTTACTGTTTTGTTCACAAGAGATTTTAAGCTGTGACGTGCTGCGTGCAGGTGAGTTTTTAAAATAACATGAGCACACTTATCAACCACATTCCACTGATGAGAACTGTTTACACAGAGAGCCAGGGATGAGCTGGGAAGAGGAAGGGGCTGGGGAAGATCATCCATAGAAGGACACATCCAGCCTGCTTGAACTCCTTGTGAAGGAGGGTTTAAATGTTTGCCCTCAGCTAATCGGTGGTATTTCAAGACCTTCACAGGCTTCCAGAAAAAGAGTTTTCATGAACGAATGTCCATACGTCACTCAGAGTTGTATTTTTTCATATTTATTCTTCCCCTCTAGGCAGCACCGCAGCAGGGTGTTCTCAGAATTCTCCCTGATCCTTCGTGAGTTCCTGGTGCAGTTCCTGGAGGAAAAGCCTGCATGGGGGAGGGAGCCCTTCTCATGTGCAGCCCTGAGGCTGTCCCGTCCCCTCACCCGCCACTGCCCTTCAGTCACTTGGTAAACATTTCTGAGCTAATCTTCCTGAAACGTGTGGTTTTGGGCAGTATATTCACCAGGTAATAAACTCCTTAAGCTCTGTTTATTTCAGCAGAGACCTATCGATTTCTGGGGCACAGGTTTGTTCTGAGTGTGTGGCAGTGGATAATTAGTGAGAGGAGGTTTACGTTCATCTTGTCGTCTCCCACAGTGCACCCTCAATGGGGTTGGCACCCACAGGCAAGCAGATGGACTTGCTCAGCTGGAGGATGACAAACATTTTCATAACCTGTGACCTCAGAGGTGCTCTTTCCCTGCAAGACCAGTTGTGATCATGCCTCTGGCTAATGTGCACTCATCAAGGGCGAGCAGTGCCCACCTCTGTGAGGGCTCCCTTCAGGTGCCCGCCCACTTTGTAAATGGAAGCTTTTGCTCCTGCCTGAGTCCCATGCATGTGTTTGCATTCGCTGCACAGATCGTCTTATTCAGACCCACCACCCAGGAGCTTACAGTGTACCTAATCCAACTCTATGCCCTTATACATGGAGTCTCTCATTGCCAGGGTTTCTCATGAAAGGATGTTCATTATGTGATACACCAGAACTTGCTGGACTTTTACAGACATGAACCTGCCTCTAAAAGCTTAAAAATCTTACTCTCTTGGAAGGAACTCTGTAAACTGGAAGTAAGATAAGTGCTAAATTAATACATGTTTTGTGGTTTTTTGAAGAAAGGGTTCAGATAGTAAGAGCTTCACCCACTTTCCCTCTGACTAGTATCATCTCTTAAAAAGCCACTGAAAATACCTGTGGTGCTCCGAGATAATTTAGGCTTGATATATTAGGGGATCACCAAAAACGAAAGAACCAACTGTCCTTGTAGATTCATTCATTGCAACTGATTTGTGCCTGTGGTCCTGGATGGTCGTGGTGGAGTAGGCTGTGCCTGTGTAGGGCAGGGATTCATGGGAAATCTCATACCTTCTGTGGAATTTCTTTGTAATCCTAAAACTGCTCTAAAAATAATTTTATATAAATTTATAAAGAGTGACAGAAACATTTGAAAGAAATTTTTACCAGTTTTTAATGATCATACTTACTCCTACTACTTGATCAAATAACCTTGCACTAAACCATGTATTCATCTAATTTGAAAACCTGTTCACAGTGGCACCTTCATGGAATGTTTGTATCAACTTTATTGAGCATGGATTTCCCACTCTGTGAATTTGGCTTATATGATGACTCTTGAATGGAATGTATCTCTTACAATTAGAGTGTTACTTGCTTCTGTTGTTCTTTTTTCTTAAATATGTAACCCATATTCAAGACAGCCTTAAAACTAGTGACCCCTGTCATCTCCTCAGTCCCGCACAGCTGCCTTCTCCCTCAGGGTTTCTGACACTCTCAGGATGTGGTTTTCACACTGTGTCTCTCGTACAGTAATACACGGCCGCGTCCTCAGATCTCAGGCTGCTCAGCTCCATGTAGGCTGTACTCGTGGACGTGTCCCTGGTCATGGTGACTCTGCCCTGGAATTTCTGTGCGTAGCCTGTATTACCATTGCTAGAGTTAATCCATCCCATCCACTCAAGCACTTGTCCAGGGGCCTGTCTCACCCAGTTTATATAGTAGCTGGTAAAGGTGTAACCAGAAGCCTTGCAGGAGAGCTTCACTGAGGTCCCAGGCTTCTTCACCTCAGCCCCGGACTGCACCAGCTGGACCTGAGACTGGCCGCCTATGGAGAGGACACAGGAGTGAGTAAAATCCTCTTTGACTGAACCAGGATTCCTTCCTCAGTGTTAAGGCTAGGAAGCCGCTTACCTGTAGCTGCTGCCACAAGGAAGAGGATCCTCCAGGTCCAGTCCATCGTGAGGAGCTGCAGTTCCAGGGTTTTCTCCAGAGGAGGAATATGGTTGTTGAGTGATGCTCTGAAGGCACCAGTAGATTTATATGTATCTCAGAGGAGCTCAGGTTATTTGCATATTCATGAGGCAAGGTATTTCACAGCTCAAAGCCTGATCTAGGATGAGAAAAATACACAGATGCCACATCAGCCACACAAGAGTGGGATGCTGAGGGACCAAGCCCAAATCCTGCTTGAGGAAATGCACCCCCTGCCCCATTTCTAAGCTTTTTGTGGACAGCACTCTTCCTAATGAAGAACGATCCCCACTCCCAGGATGTGCTCCTCACTGTGAACCCACATTTTATTGGCATAGAGATTACCTCGATTGTTTCTGGTACCATCGCTGTCTCTGACATTGAGCAGGCACCTTGACTCCATCCTGGTCCCATTAGGAACAGTCAGAGCTTCACTGGTAACTCTGAATAAGTGGCCACTAGTTATCCTACATGAGTGCCCAGCAGGCCCCATGGAGCGTTCCGAGATCTGCTGGGCACTCCCAAGACAGAGTCCCCAGCACCTGCCTGAGAGTCCTGAGCTCCCAGACCCTTCAGTGGAAAGAGTCTTGGTTGACAGATTTGCCCTGTGATGTGTGATTGGCTCTGAGTTTTCCCTCCCACTGAGAGTAGGAAGCAGGAGTTGAAATGGAAATAGGAATTTGAATTTATTGATAAACTCATAAATCCAAAATAAATACTAAGTAATTTGTGTTTTGAATAAGTTTGGGTTTTATCTCAAACTCCATTAAATGGAATTACTTGAAGTCTTTACATACTTTTAGTTCATATCCATAGATGGTCATCTTTACATGTTGATTTCTGATCCACATGGTCTGTGCACCTGCCACACTCTCGAATCCACCACTGCCAAGTCAAATACACAGCGTAGGAAACATTACTTAGCTCTGAAATCTGAATGTCTTATTCATAGGAACATAGTGTATCCCACAGTTATGTACCCATCAAATTAATAAACCATCCGTATCCTTCATATTCTCACTGTTAAGATATTTATTATCATAGAATCTCACTTTTACATAGAGTTCTCTTGGCTTTATTGAGTGATATAAATGGTCTATATGAAATAGGATATTTAAAGGCATATTAGCAACTTGTTGAACACTTATTATAGAATGATTTCTTGAGTAAGGCTCAGGCCCTGAGAGAATATTTCTCATTATTTATCTTCAACAAATAACTGAGAACATACAGTGTCTGATTTTCTGTTCCTAAATTAGTTTGCAAAGAGTAATGACCTCCAGTTCCCTCATGTTCCTACACAGGACATAATTTAATTCTTTTCTTAGCTGCATAGTATTCCATGGTTCTATGTACCACATTTTTCTCTATCCATTCTGCCACTATGAGCATTTAGGTAACTCCATGTGTATGCTATTGTGAATAGTGCTGCAGTGAACCTACATGTTTACATTCCTTTAGGTATCTGTCCAGCTGTGGGATTGTTGGGTCAAATGAAACTTCTGTTTTAGATTATTGGAGGGATCACCACACTGCTTTCCACAATGGTTGAACTAATTTATATTACCACCAAAAGTGTATAAATGTTCCCTTTTTCTTGCAAACTTAGCCGCATCTGTTATTACTTTTTTTAAGATTAGCCATTCTGACTGATGTGAGATGGTACCTCACTGTAGTTTTAATATGTGTTTCTCCAAAGATAGTGATATTCAGAATGTTTTCCTATGCTATTTGGCCACATATATGCCTTTTTGTAAATGTCTTTTCATATCCTTTGACCATTTTTTCTTTCTTGCATATTTAATTCCATGTATATTATAAATGTTAGACCTTTGTCAGATGTATAGGTGGCAAATACTTTACTTCCCATTCTAGAGGTTGCCTGTTTACTCTGTTGATAGTATATCTTCCTATACAGAAGCTCTTTAATTTACTTAGGTCCCATTTGTCAATTTTTGATTTTGTTAAAATTGCTTCTATCGTTTTCGGAATAAAGTCTTTGCCAGTTCTTATGTACTAAATTGTATTGCCTAGGGTATTATCCAGAGTTTCTATAGTCTTAGGTTTTACATTTATATCTTTAATCCACATATTATCATTTTTTCAATTGATGCTGAAAAAGCATTTGATGAAACTCAACATCCTCTCAGGAAAAAATAAATAAAAATGGGTATAGAAAGAACACATCTCGATATAACAAAAAGTTGTGTTCCAGAGACTTTCAGGTAGTATTATAATGAATGAGAAATAACTAAAAGTCTTTTCTCTAAGATCTGGAACGTGACAAATTTCCCACTTTAACCACTGGTAAAGCATAAATCCTTCTGCTGCCCCCATAGCCGGCTCTTACCTGCACGCGTCACCTACTGGCCTGGTGTTCAAACTGCATGACCTAATACAAAGCCGCTACCACCAGTGTACAGCAGGTGAAAATGAGATTAGCTTCTCAATACTTCTGTGATTCCAGCTCCGCAAAAGACCACGGGTCTGCTCACATGCTCAGTATGTTACTACTAAAGCTGGAATTTGGAAAAGGCACAACACTAAAACTATTAATAACAAAATAAATCACACTGAGTAGATGCCCCTCACCTGGCCATTTCCATCACGGCTGGTGCTTTTGCTGGCCAGGCTGAGTGGTTCATGTTTGTCCCCCTCTCAGGAGCTCAGCAGAGAACTCAGGTCACTGTGCATTACATAGACCAGCCCATTGCCTGAGGCAACGGAGAGCTTCTCCCTGTGCACAGATATCAAGCATGTACTCATCTGCTTCTGCCACAGTCAGCTCAAACCTGTAAGGCCACCTACTAACGTGAAGGGTAAACTTAACAACCCAATATAAAATATACTGAAACAAATGCATCCCAAATGAGAAACAGTTCCTGAGGCCTCCACTATCCAGGACCTGCAGGAGGCAGTGAGCCTGCTCACAGGCCCAGTACATTGTTTTACAACCATCATTTCAGAAAGCCACTAAATAATGACCATCTATAGACAAGAAACAATTACAGTCTTTGCCACTGAGTAAACCAAGAACCAAATAAAAAGACCCACCCAATATGCATGATATTCACATTCTAAAAGGAATGAAATTTTCATTAAAATCAAAATGAATTCAAAAATAGTAACAGATAGTTTAGCCAATGAAAAGCAAACAGATAAGCAATTCTGGAAGTATGAAAAAGCAGAATTACAAGACCCCGGATATCACCTTAGCTTTCCAGCAATAGAATCTAAACAACATGATATATTTGAAATCTCAGATAAGTAATTCAAAATGTTTATTTTAAAGAAGCTCAATTAAATCCAAAAGAGAGTTGAGAACCAAAACAAATAAATTAGAACCACTCAGGCCAGGCGTTGTGGCTCATGCCTGTAATCCTAGAATTTTGGGAGGCCGAGGAGGGGGGATCGTGAGGTCAGAAGTTCTAGACCAGTCTGGCTGACATAGTGAAACCCCATCTCTACTAAAAATACAAACCACTGGCTTGGTGTGGTGGTGTGTGCCTGTAATCTCAGCTACTCAGGAGGCTGAGGCAGAATTGCAAGAACCTGGGAGGCGGAGGTTGCAGTGAGCCAGGATCACACCATTGCACTCCAGCCCAGGCGACACTGCAAGACTCTGTGTCAAAAAACAAAAAAACAAAAATCAGAACAATTCAAGATTTACTTAAGACTTTGATTTTAAAAAAATGATCTTCAGGGAATAAAAACTTCATTGAATTATAATTAGAAAATACAGTTTAAAACTGGAACAAAGGACTACACTAAACTGAAGAAAGAACATCAAACCTAACAGACAGATATTTCAAATTAACCTAGTCAGATAGAAATAAGAAAAAAATGAACAAAATCATTGGGAAGTATAGGATTATGTAAAACAATTGAAACAGTGGATCGTGGATATTCCTGAGGGAGAAAATTAGTAAAAATTTTTAGAAGAGCAAACTGATGAAATAATTGAGGAAAATATCCCTAGTCTTGCTAGAGATTTTCACATGCAGATAAAAGAAGTTCAGAAAACTCCATGACAAGGCACTGGAAAACAGACATAACCAGGATCTACAGTCCTCAGACTATCTAAGGAAATAGGAAGAAAAACATTCTAAAATTCACAAAAAAAGTGTCTATTTATCTGAAATTCTATTATACTAACAATGTACTTCTCAACATAAACTTATAAGATAGAAAAGATTGGACTCTCAATTTCAGACTAAAGAAAAAAATAAAGGAAAAAAATTATATGTCAATAATTAATTTTATATCCTGCTAAACTAAGCTTCATAAATGAAGGAGAAATAAAGTATTTCTGAGGTAAGAAAATGCTAAGGATATTTATTTACACTAGACCAGAACTATAAGAAATGCTCAAGGGAGTCCAAATATGGAAGCCATAGGTCAATACTCACCACCATAAACAACACAAAATTATAAAACCCACTCAGAAAACTATTACACAATTAAGGCTACAAAGCCACTAGTTAATATTTAACATGACAACAGGAGCCAAACTTCACATATCACTATTAAGTTTGGATATAAATAAGTTAAATTCTTCACCTAAAATATATACATTGGTAGAAAGAATAAAAAAGAGTTTTGAAATTTATGCTGCTGACATGAAACTCACTTAATTGGTAAAAACACATAGATTCAAGATCAAGAGGGTGAAAAAAGATATTTCATGCAAATGGAAACCAAAAGCAAGCAAGAGTAGCTATGCTTATATCATATAAAACAAACTTTCAGTAAACACCAGTAATTAAAGACAAAGAAAGTCATTACATAATGATTAAATGATTGATTAAAAATACGAATTCTAAATATATATGCGCTCTACACCAGAAAACCCATGTTCATAAAACAAATACTATTAGACCTAAGGAAGAACATAGATAACAATACAATTGTGATGGACTTCATGCCCATCTGACAATCTAGACAAATCATTGAGACAGAAAATGAACAAGGAAACACTAGACTTAAATTGGACTCTAGACCAAATAAACCTAAAAGATATTAACAGAACATTCAGTTCTGATGACTGCAGAATATACATTATTCCCATTAGCAAGGAATATTTTCTTTTTTTTTTTTTTTTTTGTTTTTTTTTTTTTGAGACGGAGTCTCGCTCTGTCGCCCAGGCTGGCGTGCAGTGGCCGGATCTCAGCTCACTGCAAGCTCCGCCTCCCGGGTTCACGCCATTCTCCGGCCTCAGCCTCCCGAGTAGCTGGGACTACAGGCGCCCGCCACCTCGCCCGGCTAGTTTTTTGTATTTCTTAATAGAGACGGGGTTTCACCGTGTTAGCCAGGATGGTTTCGATCTCCTGACCTCGTGATCCGCCCGTCTCGGCCTCCCAAAGTGCTGGGATTACAGGCTTGAGCCACCGCGCCCGGCCAGCAAGGAATATTTTCTAACATGGATAATATACTATGCCAGAAATAAAAGTCTTAATAACTTTTTAAAAAATGAATTATCTTCTCAGGCCACAGTAATACAAAGCTAGAAATCAAACCCTAGAAGAATACTCAAAATTACACACACACATGAAAATTAAACAACCTGCTACTGAATGAACTTTGGGTCAACGATAAAATTAAAAAGGATATTGTAACATGCTTTGAAATGTATAAAAATAGAGAAACAGCATACCAAAACCTTTGCAGCAAAAACCTGTGCTGAGGGGGAAGATAATAGTGTTAAATGACCTCATTAAATAGATCCAAAGATTACAAATTAACAACCTAACATTACATATCAAGAATTAGAAAAACCACAACAAACAAAACACACAGTAGAAGAAAACAAATAACAAAGACCAGAGCAGAACTACATAAAGTTAAGAACCAAGAAATACAAAGAACCAACAAAATAAGACATTGGGTTTGTGAGATGATAAACAAAACTTACAGACCACTACCTAGATTAGGCAAGTAAAGTAGACAGGCAATTTAAATAAGCAGAATGAGAAACAAAAAAGAAAAGATTACAACTGATGCCATAGAAATATAAACGATCAACATAGACTACTATGAATATCTCCAGGCTAACAAACTAGAAAATTTAGGGTGAACAGATAAATGTCTGAAAACATGCAATCTCCCAAGATTGAAACAGGAAGAAATAAAAATCCTGAAGAGACCAACAAAAATTAGTGATATTCAAGTAGTAATTTTAAAAAGTCTCAACAAAGAAGCCCTAAAACAGATGATTTTAAATGGTGAATTCTGCCCAATATACTAAAAGGTCTGCTAGCAATTCTACTGAAACTTTTTCAGAAAGTTGAGTAGAGGGTGTTTCTCCCTAACTCATTCCACAAAGCCACTAACAGCCTGATGTCACATCCATGCAAGGACCCAAAAAGGAATAGTACAGATCAATATCACTGATGACTATAGATGTAAAAATCCTCAACAAGACACAAGAAAATTGAATCCAATCACATATCAAAAAGATAATACGCCACAATCTACTAAGTTTTGTTTCAGGGATGCAAGCATGGCTCAACATTCATGTATCAATAACTGTGATCCACCACATAAACAAAATGCAAAACAAAAAACATATAATCATGTAAATAGGTAAAAAAAAAAAAAAGCATTTGATAACATTTAGGATTTCTTTATGATAAAAACCCTCAATAAAATTAGAATAGAAGGAAAACATACCTCAAATGAATAAAAACCATATATGACAAACTCACACACAACATTATACTGAATAGGAATATGTTGAAAGTATTCCTCCGAAGACTCAGAACACGTCAAGGATGCCCACTTTCACCACTCTTAATCAATATAGAACTTGAAATCGTGACCAGAGTAGTCAGACAGGAGAAAGAAATAAAGACACTCAAATTGGAAAAGAGAAAGTCAAATTATTTTGTGTTTGTTGATAATATGATTTTATACTTAAAAAACTAATATTCCTTAGAAATACTCCTAGAATTGATGTATTAATTCAGCAAAGTTTTAAAATGATGGAAAAAACATACAAAAGACAGTACTATGTTTATACACACGTAACAAGCAGAGAACCATAGATGCGTGGAACAGGATAGACATTCCAGAAATAAAGTCACATGCCTGCAGCCAACTGACTGTGACTAACTGGACAAAAAGCATATCCTGGAAAAAGGTCACCTTGTTCAATAAATTGTGCAGGAAAAACTGAAAGGCTCTTTGCAGAAGAATAAAACTGGACCCATATCTCACTATGTGCAAAAGTTAAGCCAAAACCTATAAAAGACTTAACTGGGAGACCTGAGAGTCTGAAGGTTGTAGATGAAATCCTAGGAAATGTTTTTCTGAACATTGTCCTAGGCAAAGAATTCATGACTACAACCTTAAAAGTAAACAGAACTTAAACCAAAATAGGCAATTTAGGCTTCATACAAATAAGAAGTATGTGCTCAGCAAAATAAAAAATTAACAAAGTTAACAGAAAACCTACAGAATGACGAAAAATATTTGTAAACACTACGTCTGACAAAGAGCTAATATTTGGAATGTGCAAGAAACAAAAACAACACAAGAAAACACAAATAACCTCATTTTAAAGTGAGCAAATAACAGACATTTATTTTTCAAAACGGGACATAAAAATCATCCACCAGCATATGAAAAAACAATCAATGGCATTAATCATCACAGAAATGCAATTTAAAGTCACAATGAGAAACCATATTAAACCAGTCAGACTAGCTATTATTAAAAAGTTAAAAATAAAAACTAAATTGAACAAAAAACAGATGTTGGTGAGGATACAGAGAAACAGTAGTGCATATACACTGTTGGAGAAAATGTAAATTAGTACAAGCTATATGGAAAACAGTATGGAAACTTCTCAGAGAACTAATAATCAAACTAATATTTGATTCCACAACTCCACTACTTGGTATTGGCTCAAAGGAAAATAAATTTTATATTAGACAGATGCCTGCATTTATTCTTTTGTTGTGTTATTCAGAGTAGCACATATATGGTACCAAACTTAGTGTCTATTTATTATGATTAGATAAGGAAAACATGTTGTATATGTATATGTGCATATATATACACACTTACCCTCGCAAATACACTATATACAAACTCGTGATTAAACTCATACCGCATGTTCCAAGGCTGCAGACATCCACAGACACTGCTATCAGGTGGAATATTTTATGGACTTGGACACCTCATCCCAGGAGGTAAGAGAGAGCCATAAATGAAGAAAAGTTTTTTAAATTTTTTTAGTTATTTCCTTTTTTAGGAACGCGCAGGGTTTGACCAATTCAGGCCTGCTGAGTTAACCCACTGCCGTACACAAATCCCGATGGGATGCATTGTGGATGGTTAGGCTCAGCAGAGAGGGTAGAGATGGCCGAGTTAGGACCACAAGGAGGAGCTGAGGGACTGTAGGAGGAAAGTTGAGAGGCTCTGGAGGGACCCATGAGTGTGCCTGAGCTGTGAGTTGAACCAAAGCTGTTGTGTTTCCCAGAAGCCCAAGAAAATGGTGCTAGAGTGAAGGGTGTGGGGAAGGGGCGGTAAATGGGCCGTGGATGGGTGCGGGAGGGAAAGAGAGCTAAAGGTGTTAGGAACCAGGAAGGAGAGCAAGGGATCTGGGCATTCCTTAAAGAAGTAGGTTCAGAAATAAGCTGTCAAATGCCTCCAGCCTGGGCTTCCATCCGTATGTCAAAGATAAATTCTAGGCAAGTTTCGCATCTGACAAATACCACAGAGTGAGGAAAGAGATGGAGGCGTTGTTAGGAGAGAACACCCCGGACAAGACAGCAGCCCATCCTTGTCCTCACACCGCCCTGCCTGTCCTTTATCATCACAGATCAGAGGTTCTCATCCTTGTCCTGTGGTGGAAAAAACATCCTGTTCTTAGAATCCTAAGAAGACCTCCAGACACATGTGGGTGGTTAAGTCGACCATAAATCTGGCATTTCCAAACAATCCTCTATCTGCTTTTCATCAATGTGTTCATGAAGCTTCAGGGTAAGTGAAACATGTCGGTCCCTAAACAGTAAAAATGAAAACAAATGGCCTATTTACCCATGTTGGGATGACTCCCAGGTTTCAGAAGCAAAGAATTGGACAGAAAAGCAAAAGTGTTGGTTCTCAGGACTTCTGGACACCACACATGGAAAATGAAACTCACACATACACACTTTATAGTAAAATGAATCATCGCACTTATCTTATTTTTTTGAGGTTCCCTGAGCAGTTAGGAAGCACTAAAGATAGATTCATCAAAGAAAAAATATCAAGCAAAGACACTTGTTCCAGCACAGTGAGGAAGACTTTATCCAGGGTCCTCATGGTAGGTGTAGGGACCAGGGCAATGGTGTTTGGCTGTGAGGAGAGAGATTCAGCTGAACTCCAAATGCAGAATGGGAACGTGAGGATTTACAACCAAGCAGCGGGGTGGGGTCCAGAAGATGGAAAATTACTAAGCGGAAACATCAGGCGCATGGCCAAATCTCCTTAAACCAACCTGCCAGCATTCTTGTTGATGTTGGGCCAGGGTGATTCGATGTCACCGAGGTACGGTGAAGGGCAAGGAACCTGATCAGACACCCAGAAAAATCAGACATGGAGGATGGGGAAATCTGGCTAAACCAACACACCGGAATTCCAGGTTAAACGGAATTTCACACGAAGATCAGAGAGAGGGGCAGATGAGAAGTTTCAGGAGCCTCCTAACTTCTGTGGAAGCAAATGAGCTGCATCAGGTGGGGACCCATCAATGGTGGCACTTTCTGCTGAGCAAACTCACAACTGAGTGAAATGAGAACAATTCGGCACAAAAATGTAAATTCAACCATTTCCTGAATTTCTGGAGATTGTGTGGCAGAATGAGCTGAGGTGTGATAGCTCAGGGGGTGTCCTAATTCTAAACCCACAATTAGTTCTAAGCAGTGTTCACTGACAAAAGAACAGCTCGAGGTTCCCACACGCACAAACACCTGACTCCATGAATCTGCAACCGGGGGTCTCTGCAGGCTCTGAGGTGCACAGGACAGATCCCACCTCAGAGTCAGCCTCAGGTAATTATCTGCTCTTCCTGTGGGGAGGAGAGGAACAGTGCAGAAGGAGAGTCAGCTGTATTCTACTCAGGATCTCTGCACATGGAGGAAAACAATGAAAAGGGGGATCACACATCCTCAACACGTCACAATTCCACATGAGAAAGGCAATTCTGTTCCAGGACATTCTGTGGAATCAAGGAATAAAGCAATTGGGGCAAATTAGAAATCACCATTGTTTACAGACTGCATGTTTGTTTCTATGTCATCCACAGAAATGAATTAAAAGCCTGTGTTCTGTATAGAACCCACACCGTGTGGGCCCTGAGTCAGCACCTCCCTCCCTCCACCTTCAGGGAGCACAACGCACCTGACCCAGGTGCCCGGGGCTGCACTCTGTCTTCCATGCCATGGCTGGTGCTGGAGCCCCGTCCTGGGCTCCACTCTCAGGAGAAGAATGAGCTCTGCGCTGATCTGAGCAGAGCCACTGCTGGGAGTCACTGGGTCCCCGATGGGAAACTTTGACACGACTCTGACTCAGTGCCCTTGCTGGACCTTCTAGAGCAGCACAGAAGTTAATAAAGTTCCTCCCAGTCCTCCTCCCTCTCTCCTTCAGTCAGGGATCGACTTCCCTCACATGCCTTCAGATTCCCCAGCCTCCTTCCACCCCCTCTGCATTTCCTCTCAAAAGTGTGGGCGAGTTCCTTAGGAAACTGTACACAAACTTAATCCAGTCATAGAATGTGCTTCTTTGAAAACCAACACTAACACACATATTTTGGCAAAGCTGCTTATAATACCAGCCAGATTCTATTGACAAATATATGATATGAACTGACCACGGCAATCACCAGTTTTACGTGTCTCCTTGGTTAGAACACAGTCTCAATCATTAAATGAGACTCGAATCTAGGTGTTGCTCTGATGATTTCATATAGGTGTTATTCAAACCTGCCATCCAGTTTCTTGACCTAGGAAGATAGTACTAGTTATCCTGGGTGTACCTGATTTAATTCTAGCAGAACAAAAGACAACAAAATTCCCCGATGGATGGCAGGTGCGCCTCTTTCCAAGAATTCCAGCCTGTCCTTCCTGAAGGCCGGCCCTAGACACGCCTAGACAGAAGACACAATTGCTGTCAGCCCTAGACACACCTAGACAGAAGACACAATTGCTGTCAGCCCTAGACCTGCCTAGACAGAAGACACAATTGCTGTCACCAAGGAATCCTACACACTGGAGTGTCCACGATCAGCTCCCCAAAGTCACAGATGAGGAAGGTGACACAGGCAGTCTCAGTAGATCCAGATCACAGATCTAGACAGGGTTCCTGGGGAAACTGTTAGATGGAGAAATTGCTAAGACTCTGAAAGGAAACCAGCCCTTAACCTTCCTGAGCAACTTGCCCCAGAACGAACCCTGTGCTCAGTGGGTCTTGAGTGCCCTCTGCAGCCCAGGCCCCTCCTGTCTTCCTGCAGGGACGTTTTTGTCTGGGCTCTCACTGACTTCCCCTCACCGTGTATCTTTTGCACAGTAATACAAGGCGGTGTCCTCAGCTCTCAGCCTGTCCATTTGCAGATACAGGGAGTTCTTGGCGTTGTCTCTGGAGATGGTGAATCGGCCCTTCACGGAGTCTGCATAGTATGTGCTATCACCATCCCAACTAATAGCAGAGACCCACTCCAGACCCTTCCCTGGAGCTTGGCGGACCCAGTGCATGGCATAATCATCAAAGGTGAATCCAGAGGCTACACAGGAGAGTCTCAGGGACCCCCCAGGCTGTACCACGCCTCCCCCAGACTCCACCAGCTGCACTTCACACTGGACACCTGCAAACAGAGATACACCCTGGTCAGAAACTGCCACACAGATCCACTGTTTCTCTCACTCATATTCACTCACACTCAACATCTCTATTTCTCCATGAATCACCTTTTAAAATAGCAACAAGGAAAACCCAGCTCAGTCCAAACTCCATGGTGAGTTTTGTGTTCAGTGCTGATCACCGAATGGAAACACCTGGGAATCCCGGGGCTGGGGCTCCTCTCCCAGGGCTGCAGGGTCAGGGCTAGGTTAGTTTTCATATAAGCAGAGGGAGGACCCTATTTGCATGTCTCCTACTATATAATGAGTTCTGTAAGGGATGCATCACAGTGCACTGTGTCCAAGAGTGGATGTGGGTGATTATACTTCATAAGTAATTAATTCTCATTAGCCTTCATACTTTTACATGCACATGAAATATGTTCTTTGGGAGTCAATGCTTCCTTCATTTACAGATGTGAATGTAAACCCCCAAGTATGGAGGGGCCATGTGACATGTCTAAGAGCTCACATCTGGTAAGAGCCAGTCTCGGTGTCTGGCCTGCGTTTCTCACAATTGGATCCAACTGTTCCCTAAATTAACTCTAGGAAAGAGCTAGAAATTCCAAGTGAGGTTTACAAAACAATCTTCTTATAATGATACTGTGATATTATTTGGCTGTATCTTGGTGTCTTTCTAAGTAATGTAGAAAAACTGAGGGTTAATTCATGTGAGTATTCAGGAGTTCATGACTTTTCTTGTATTATTTTTATTTCTCTCCTCATCTCCTACCACATTAGACTTTTATTTTTAATAGTTTTAATGAGGGAATACTGACATAGTCTTCACATAGTATGTTCACCATTTGACAGACATTGACCTAATCACCCTTCACAGAGAAAACAAATCAATTCGCCTCTCAATTTTCTCTTTGTCTCCTGCAATTTCTCCTTCCTATACCTTCACTTCTCTTACCATGGAGAAGTCAGTTAGTGATCTTTGTTATGTAACTTCCGATGAGTATTCACTTTGTACAGTTTATAAAACGGAATCATATGTATGTGCTTTGGCGCATTATACTCATTGCATGTACTTGTGAATTGAACCATGCTGTTGATCGGATCCAACATTAACTGATTGCAGTAGTGGGTACTATTCCAATAAACGACTTTTCCACAATTTGTTTACTGATAAAGGTGCTGATTGGTATTTGGATTGTTTTCAGTTTCTGTGTATTTGAAATAAAGCTGCTCCTCAGCTTAAGGAGTACACAGCTGAGAAACATGTTCTAGATCTTACAGCAACATGAACAGCAGCTAAAGTGGTCAAGTTGCAAATGAATCAATAGTCTGTAATACCTCAAGTAATTAACCTTACAGCACCCCATGCGTATGTCAGTGTGTGAGAGAGAAAGAAAGAAAGAGGGAGGAAAGGAGACTGAAAATAAAGTGATTCTACGTAAGTATTAATTTGTGAGGTCCTCAAATGCATGGACTGATTCCTAATGAACAGAGTCCACATAGGTTGAAGAGGGTAACTTGATGCACCCACATATGGCTATAGATTCATAATATAAATGTTATTCTCTAAACACATAAACACTCATACACATTAGAATAGATGTAGTGTCTAGTGGTGGAATGAGAAGGTGACACTAAAACCTGTCTTCAGGCCTTTCCCCACCTGCTACACCTGCTCCGAGGCTGACCCTTGAGCCTGCCTGACCACTGAGCCCCACAGTGGTCCTGAGACCTCATGCGGTGCTATGTGCCCCCTGGGTTTCCCTGCTGGTTCCTGGGTGCTGGCTTCTGTCCTCAGCACCCTCTGCTGTCTTGTAAACCCCAACAGGAAGGTTTGTGTGTGGGCTCACACTGATGTCTCCTCACTGTGTCTTTTGCTTAAAAATACTTGTTTGTGTCTGGGCACAGTGGCTCACACCTGAAATCCCAGCACTTTTGGAGGCCAAGGCAGGTGGATCACAAGGTCAGGAGTTCAAGACCAGCCTGGCCAGCATAGTGAAAACCATTCTCTACCAAAAATACAAAAATTAGCCTAGTGTGGTGATGGGTGCCTGCAGTCCCAGCTTCTTGGAGGCTGAGGCTGGATAATCGTTTGAACCCACGATGTGGAGGTTGTATTGAACCAAGATTGTCCCACTGCACTCCAGCCTGGGTGACACAGCAAGACTCTATCTGAAAAACAAACAAACAAACATGGTTTTGTACTTGTTGCTCCTGTAGCTCAGCCATAGGAAGAACTGTTTTTGAACATAGATCTGGAGGTGGTGACTGGACTCTTGAGGAGTGGGTTGGAATTTGTGCTCCCTTCATGACCTGTGCACCTGACCCACTCCAGTCCCTTCCCTGGGGGCTGATGGATCCAGCTCCAGGAGGAAGTCCTGGTTCTGTTGGGGAATCCAGCGTTTAAACCGAGATGTTATTGTTGTTGATTCACTAAACAAAATGTGGCACTCATTTTTATTGTGTTAAGATACACATAACATAAAATTTACCATTTTAGCTCTTGGTATAATGGTAATAGCCAGTGATACTTTACGTATTCACAATGCTGTGCAAGTATCACCACTATTTGGTTTTGGAACATTTTCCTCACCAAAAAGGAAACCTCATTTCCATTAAGCAGTCACTCTGTTTCCCCTCCACTCACCTCCTGAGATCCGTCTCTTGGGGATTTCCTGCTCTCCATACTTCATATCCATGAGACAATTTGGGATGCAGACTTCTGTGTCTACCTCAGTTCACTCAGTCAATGTTTTCAAAGTTCATCCAAGTTGCAGCCTATGTCAGTGCTTCACTCCTCTTTAAAGCTGGGTTACAGCCACACAGACACACCACAGCATCTTCACCCGTGTGGGTTACAGCCACACAGACACACCACAGCGTCTTCATCCCTGTGGGTTACAGACACACAGACATACCGCAGCATCTTCATCCCTGTGGGTTAGAGACACACAGACACACTGCAATGTCTTCATCCCTGTGGCAGTCGATGGGCACTTGAGCTGTATTCTCCATTTAACTACTGTGAATGGTGACACCAGGTACATTTTTGTATGAGGTTTTCCGTGAAGACCATTTTCCAAAGTAGCTGTCCCATTTCAATACCAACCAGAAACCATGACCATTCCAAATTCAATGTGTCTTTGCCTACAAGTGATTATGTTTTTCTGTTCATTTTTGAATACTGGTTATCTTAGTGTGCGTAACGTGGTAATCTGTAGGGAACTTAAATCATCAGTATAAACTAGATAACCCTATTAAAAATGGGGAAAGGACATGCACAGAAGCTTCTCAAACACTGATATACAAGTGAATAAGTAACATATAAAAATGCACAGCATCATCAATCGTGAGATAAGTGCAAATCAAAACCAAAGGAGATACTATCTGACACCTGTCAGAATTACTATCAGTAAAAGATCAGAAATTAACAGATGCAGGCAAAGCTATAGAGAAAAGGGAACACTTACATACTTTTGGTGAAAATGTGACTTGCTCCAAGCACTGTGGCCATCAGTCTGGAGATTACATGAATAAATTAAAGCAGAACTACCATTCCCCTCAGCAATCTCATTACTGGGTATATGTCCAAGAAAAAACAAATTATTGTAACAAAAAGACACGTCCACTCATGTGTGTTTCACTGCACAGTTCACAGTACCACAGACATGGAATCAACCTATATGCCCATCGGTTATAGACTAGATAAAAAACATGGTACTTATACACAGTGCAATACTATGCAGCTGTAAAAAAGAATGAAATCCTGTTTTTGCAGCAAATTGGGTGGAGCTGGAGACCACAAGTCTAAGCAAACTGCCATAGCAACAGATGATAAGAGTCAATGGGAGGGGAAATGGACATTTTGGGTGTTGCTCTGTGTAAAATTGAGGAAACAAATCCCCTGGGTACATGAACTCTTGAAATAGACAAGCCTGAAGACACTCATGTCCTGACTTTCATATCATTAGGTTGTGCTTTTCTCATGTATAGTCAGTTATCATTGCTTTCCTTCACTCTTGGCTAAAAGAGCCACACATTATAATCTAGAGACATTAAAATAAAAAATAACATATCTGAACATTAAAACAAATGCTAACTGTTAGGTCAAAGTTAGTGTGGATTCAGTGTGATAGCCAGGAGACTTGGCTGAATACGAGCAGTGAGCTCACAGCAATGTTATCTAAACTAGGAAAGTTTGTTTACATCTTTTAGATTAGATTCCCATGGAAATCCTTGATCTAATATCATCTCTGATGAATCATACGTCAGTAACAGAACTGGGGGTTATGCACTCAAATGAGTAGTGCGTTCAGAGTGTGTTCTTCCACCTGATGTAAAGTCAGCCCATATGACAGAAGTTATTGTGGTCAACAGAGCTCGTCAATAAGCCAAAGCAAGGATTAAGTATATGTTTTAGAGGAGTGCCTGACTTTGGGATGCTCTTCATACAAAGAAGCTTCTCACATCTTCTGGAACATGTAAAAATTCTCAACAAAAGAATAAATTTCAGATGCACGGCTACATTTTAGGAACCTGACAAATGTAACCTAGAAAGTAAAATCCTAAAGGAAACTGAAATGGCAAAACAACTAAAAGAATACGTATTGTAGTGGATCATCACACCAAACAGTCTTGTTTATAATACTATCTAAACTCAGAAGCCATCAGCATTACTCATATAACTCAGCATCTATCCCATCCACAATCTTCTGAAGACGTTGAAGAAAATTGTCATCCTTGAACTAACATTGTCAAAACCTTAAGAAAATCTTGAACTTACTTGGCCAAACGTTCTCTCCCCCTAGCATCAGAGCATTATAGTCAAGTCCCTCAGGGAGACTTCAGTTATTAGCCTATGGTTTGGTAGCTGGAAGGCACATACACTTAGAAATTTACCCCCAGTGCTCTCCTCTTCCTAGTACATGCACACATGACAAAGTATTGAAAGTGATGACTGTATTTTACACACTCCATTCATCAACAGATTAAAGCTACCATTTTCCTACATCTTTTCAATAGCCTCTAATGACATTAAAACAGGGAATTATATCTATTGGAAGAAACATCAGGGTGGAACACTGCTCTTGAACTACTTTGGAAGGAATCTTACCAGGTGATTTCAACCACAACCCAGCAGTGAATTTGCACAATGTCAATACTTGGGTTCATATTGATGAACTGTAAACTAAAAATAAAATCCTAAGTGCCCCAACTGACTAAATAGTCCATCTCTTTGTCTAAGGGACTCCAGAAGAGCCTAAAACTGAGTTCCCAGCCATGACAAGATCAGACACACCTCTTATACCCACTCCCCTTTGCGGTTTACACAACAATGACCAACACTAATGTTAAAATAGAGATCATAAGACTGACAGAACAGACTCCCTGTGGCAATAAGATGTCAAATTATAAACAAGACCTAAAGCCATGTCAGGCAAGGGTTTTGCCAGTCACTCCTACACTTGAAAGATAAACCATGTTCTAACTGCCAACAGATGATTCTTTTTCTCTAGTGGCTCAGTAGGCACAGGCACTGAGACAAGCACTGTGAAGACAATTGCAGCCCATCCCCTGATGAACTGACCCCTGTTCCACAAGTCATAACCCCAGCTTTGATTGAACACTAGACTCATATCAGGATCTTTCTCCTGATCAGAGACCACTGACCATGTCCTGGCTCTGGCCGTTTACAGAGGCTGCACACTGAGTACCTCTGTGTCTATGCTTCTGCTTTTGGCACATAGGGCCTGACTAATGAATTTAAACGCTGTCTTCACTAGTAAGTAAATAGGGGTCATAAGTTACATGCATGTGTGTCCAGTATACATATGTCAGGACCACCTCCATGAACATCCATAGCCCCTCCTATAACCTGTCAATTGTGTCTGTTTAACCAAACCCTTCAGCATAAAGCCTCTGCCCAACCCCTTCTTCTTGGGAGTGCCTTTCTCTCATCTTTACCAAAAGCTATGCTTTCCAGCATACGGATGGCTGTAACCCTTGATAAAAAATAAACTCTCACTTTCCTAAATTGTAGATTGTGTTTTGTTTTGTATTTAACATAATTGGAGATTAAATTCAGAAGTTTATCTAATTATAAGGCTACTTTAGTGAAGAACGACAAACTGAGCGTTTTCACATGTACTGTAAGGGCCTGTGATATTTTGAAGCAGGAAGCTGACCTGAGACCTTCAGAATAAACTGATGACTGTGGATAATGAAAAGGCCCCACACAGGGCATTGATGCAGCAGCTCTGCCTGTCTCATTCCTTCTTCTCTTTTTATTATGTGCTTACAGTAATAAAATTTTTATTTTCTTTAAACCTGTGTGCTTTTCACACATAGTGGAATCTTATTTCTCTTTTTCACTCATTTTCTTAAGCTGCTAGGGAGAATAAAGTGTCAGGTCCTATTTTTGGTGCCTCAATGCTAATGAATTAAGGTTTATTCTTCCTCCTCCTTGTTCTCTGCATGTGGTAAATCTAGTTAAGAAATCATGGAAGTTCCCTTATCTGATGCCAGTGTGAGGCTGAATCATGCAAGCTCCTTCTCCTGAGTAGAAACACACCCCCTGACCCCACCACCAAATCATTAGAAAGCCCTGAGCCAGCCTCCCTTCCTGCTCTAATGAGGAAATTCCAGTTTGTAATTTCTTGAGAAGCCTGTGCTGCTCTCAGCAGACACCCCAAAAGTAGAGTTAATAAAACTTTTTATATTCACCTGGGGTGTGAGTGTGGAACCATCAGACTCGACATCCACACTAAACATTGGTGGGGTCTCTCTTCCTTTGCCAGGGATCACCTACAATTGGAACTGTGGGCTTGGAGTCCTGACAGTGACCACCACGCGGCCTTTCTTCTCTTGCACTGGATGCGAACTCCCTCTGCCCCAGTGCCCAGCGTGCACGTTATCCTGCCTGCTGCTGGCTGATTGGCTCTTGGAGTTCTGTTGAGCTGGGCTGCAATGCTGACTTAAACACAGCATCTTTATAGATTTAACTGATTAACTTCAGAAGCACTGATAGTTTATTGATGTTGAGAAACAGGAGTAAATGACTGTAGGTGACTCTGCCTTTGGTGCATGTGAGAAAGTTTTTCTCTTGTTATGACAAATCCTTCTTCTTCAGAGACTTCATAGGAAGAGCAGGATAAAGAATTCAGAGAAGTGCCCCAGAGGAATCTGTTTTATGGAGAGGAAGCCAACAGTGGTGACAGGAAACCAGACCTTAACCCCCATCTGCACCTGCCCTGAGGCTGGCTCTTGTGCCCAGTGGGTTCTGAGCGCCCCCACGTGGTTCTCCACTCACATCAGGGAGGCTCATTTCTAGGATTATACAGATTTTCTTTCTAATTGTTTTCACAAAAATGGAGACAGAGTAAACAATGAATCCATGTATCTCAGAGAACACAAAACAGCATGATAACACCCCTCGACACACACATACACACTTAGGTAAATCTTATTAAAACTGCTGAAAATCAAAGACAAATAGAAATACATGCTGAAAATCAAAGACAAATATAAATTCCTTCCAAAAGAACAGAAAAGATGATGACAGCATTCTTCTGGTTAAAACCTTACAAGCAAGAGGAAAAGTGATGTCTGTAAAGTGTTGGAGGAAAAGCGAACCCATTATTTTATAGCCCATGGATGTTCTCTAAAAAGTGAAAAAAGTTTTATTTCTCTTTGACAGCATGAGGGGCTCAATGAATCCATGCCCTCATGAGACCAGTGAAAATTATTTTGGAAAATTACAGGGTTTGGAAAGGCTCTGACAGCATACAGCAAGTGAAGAAACATTTATTCAGGAAAATCTAGAAAACTCAGTAAGGTCAGTCATTATATTTTATCTAAGATTCTCTTCCTTCCTTCCACATCCAAGCTCAGCATGATGTATTGTAACCTCCACTACAGAAGATGCAGCCAAGAAGACAGGACACCTTCTACCAGCTCCCACCAGAGGAAACTCTTCCCCAGGGGCCAGGACATTGGCCCTCTGACCCTGCCCACAGCACGTGATGCTGAGGCTCAGTTCTGGACAAGAGCTACTGAGAGCCAGAGACTCACTTCTTCCATGGAGCCGCATTCATGGATGGAGGCTCTGCCCTGGGTCCAGTGCCACTGGAAACATTGGGTCCCTGATTTCTAATTCTGTCCTTCGTCAGAGGTTCTGCTCCACCATAACCAAAGTGTTGGGAAGGTGGGAAGCTTCTGCCCAACCCTCCACTTAGAGCTCATTTCCTATGCTGAGGAAGAAAAAACCTCAACTTTGTCTCCACCTGCAGAATCGTGGTTATGCACTCTCTCCAGGGGAGAGGGAGTGCTGGAATTCACACATAAAATATCATCCTTAATTTGGTCCTAAACATCCTAACTTCAGGAACAACAGAATGTGGAAAAGTTCAAAGCCTGCCAGTGCTCTCAAGAACAGTGGAGGGTGTAGTGGAAGGCCCTTGGAATGAGATGGGTGGAGGTATGGGAGATGCAGATTAAACTGCAGGGCTGCTGGCTTGCAGGAGAGAACCAAGGAAGGAGAGAGCGGGGGGACAATCTCTTGTGGTTGGAACAAATGCCAGACACAGATCAAAGGAGCCCGTGTTTGTGTGTTTCAGTCTGTGTGAAGCACCTCAAACCTCAGTGCATGATTGAAAATAGTGGGAGTTTTCGATCTGCAAGTGGTGGAGCTCAACATCTGGGCCTGGTCAGGAAAGAGGCAGAGAAAGCCCAGCCCAAACCACTGACACCTGAGGATGACCGTGGTGCTTACAGCTGTGTCCCTTTGATCTTTGAGACTGACATCTCTCACTTAGCATCATGTCTGGAGTTCACCAGTATGGTTTATGTATCGGTCACTTGTTATTTTTTTTATTGCTGACGGTGTTCAATTTAGAGATGCTTCCTAGTTTCTCTATGCCGTTTCCCAAAAGAGGTTGTCCAGCTTTGCTAAATTTAGAATGACACTGACTTGCCCAGTACTGGCCTTTTTCACAACAGGGGGACACACTGGGGCTTTTCTGTTGTTTGGTGGTAGTAGTTCTTGCCTTTTGACTTCCTTTTCTACATTCCTTTTCTTGTGTCCAAATTGCCCACAAGTAAAGCAAGAGCCTGAGAAATGGGGCATATTTTTTCCAACTCTTAATCCAGCCATAGCCTGAGCTAAAAGAGTAGCCTTATGTAAGTTACCTCCAATGCCATTGCAAGCCTTAATATATTCAGCTAAGTGAGGCTTCCCTCTCAGGGGTCTAATAGCAGTTTGACACTCTGCATTAGCATTATCATATGCAAGAAGCTGTATTACAACATCTTCAGCTGTTTTATCAGTTATGGCTTTATTTACAGCCTCTTGGAGCCGAGCAATAAAAATCAATATATGGTTCTTTAGGTCCGTGTTGGACAGAACTGAAAGGATATTATTCCCCTGTAACATTTATCCTTTCCCATGCCCGTAAGCACACAGAGTGCAGCTGAACAATGGCAACATCCTACATGACTGCTTGATTTTCTAATCCACCCCAATTAGGGCCGACTCCCATTGACTGTTCAAAGGAAACTGGCACAGGTGGCTGTGCTTGTGTATTTTCCCTTGCCCGAGTTTGAGCTTCATCAGACCACCAGGTTTTAAACTGCAAGTACTGAGATGGAGTGACAACAGATTTTATCAAAGTATCCCAATCATATGGTATTAACATATTATCAAGAGCCACATTTTTTAACAAACTTTGCACAAAAGGAGAGTTGGCCCATATTGACTAATGGCCTGTGTGAATACCTTTAACAGTTTAAATGGAAAGGTGGTTCAACTGGAGAAACTGGAATTGTCATACTTCAAGGTGTCTGTCAGCTCTATCCTTTTGAATGGAATTTTGTATAGCACCACCAATTGCTCCAGGTTTTAATGTTGTAACTATAGGAGCAGTAAGTTTTGTAGCTAATACATTTTCTTGCCCATTAAGGGGAGAGAGAGGAGGTGGCCATTCACTTAACTCAGCAGATGAAGCTGATGGGCTAGTAAAACATACTTTAGTTTTCCTTTCTTTTATTTTCCTCTGGTTTCTATTCCTCACATTCAGAATCTGTCGGGTTTTTTTACACTTGTCCTCCTCATTCTCATCTGAATCTGCCTCATCATCTGTTTGAAATGGCTCATAAGCTGCCTTTATTAATGCCCACATTGACCAAACTGAGACTGGAATTTTGCTCCATCTTTATATGCTTTTAAAAAAATATCTGCCAGTTCTCTCCCATTCATCCAACTCCATAGTCCCTTGTTCCGGGAACCATGGGCAAAAACTGCTTTCCTCTACTAATCAGTGATAACATATTCTGAGTACTAACTTGCACTTCCCTTCTTCGTAATAAATGCCTTAAGAAATTTAAATAAGCAGAATGTTTGCTTTCACTTTGTTCCATTGTTACCCTGGTTCTGCTGAGCTCTCAGCTTCCCTCCGAGATGGTTTTAATCACAATCAGGTGTCCTTTGATGATGCAGCCTCCACTTTAACATGCTCTGCCGTTCCTTTACCGGGGTCTTTGTCGCCCCACATTGGGTGCCAGAAATGTTGGGGTGATCAAGCACAACACCACGTCATTGGGGCTATGAAGTCCAGCAGAGTCAAAGGAATGAGAAAAAGACAGTTTGAGAGAGAAAGTGTGACCAGGAGACCATCGTGAGTATGGAGCCTGTGAAGGCCCCAGCTCTGGAAGCCAAGACTATTTATTGGTGATCAAACAAAGAAACAGGTGGTGAGAATGTAGGGGTCGAAAGGGCAAGCACAGGATCTACAGCTGTGATGGTTTAGCATTTATATGGAACATGTTCTGCTACTTGAGATAATGGGAATACAATTGATCTAGGAGCCTGGGAGGGCTAGAAGCAAGGAGCCAGCAAGTCTAGACACATTCCAAAGGCCACGAGGGGTTTTGTGCCCTGAGCCCTGGATATTATGTCAGATATGCAAGCCCTGCCTCAGCTTCTTTCCCAACACTTGGCTTTTTCCCAACACATTGATTTCTGTACGTTTGAGTGTGAAATACAACACAGTCATAACAAGAATAAGAACATGTTCTTTGCAGCAATGTAGTTGGGTCTGGAGGTTATTATCCTAAGCAGATTAACAGAGTAACAGAAAACTATATACCACCTGTTCTCACTTATATGTGGGAGCTACTTATATTGATATAAAGAAGAAAACAATACACACTGGGACCTACACAACTGTGGAGGATGGGAGAAGGGTAAGAACTGAAAAACTGCCCATTAGGCACTATACTTATTACCTTAGTGGCAAAACAATCTGTATATCAAACCCACATAACTCACAATTTACCTATGTAACAAACTCTGCACATGTATCCCTGAACCAAAAATAAAAGTTTAAAAACCTTTTAGCTAGTTTTTAAAATGATTATTAATAGGACACCTAAATACATCACAGGCATTTCAAATACTCTCTGGAATTTTTTTTTTTTTAAACAGCATTTCGCTTTTGTTGCCCAGGCTAAAGTGCAGTGCACTTGGCTCAGTGCAAACTCTGCCTCCCAGATTCAAGAATTCTCCTGCCTCAGCCTCCCCAGTAGCTAGGATTACAGGCAGCCACCATCACGCTCAGCTAATTTTTATATTTTTACTAGAGATGGGGTTTCCCCATGTTGGCCAGGCTGGTCTCAACCTCCTGACCTCAGGCGATGCACTCGCATCAGCCTCCCAAAGTGGTGAGATTACAGACGTGAGCCACTGCACCTGGCCTATGACTTTTTTTTTCATTTGTGAGTTTTCTGTTAACTTTTAACAAGAAAAAAACCCAAACATAGATTTCTATGACTATATAAGTTAATAATCTGTTTTAAAACTTTATAGTCATGTACACAAAAAAACTCCCACACTCAGCAATGAAACATATATGAGCACAGGCAAAAGTGAACACATTTCTGAACACCAAAGCAACATACCTTTGTTTCTGTATTATTCTAGTTAATTGATTTAAATTTATTTGTATTTATATTTGAGGTTTTAGTCCGAAATAATATTCTTCTATGAATGTCTGTATATTCCAATATAAATTATGACATATATGTAAATGTATGTTTTAGTAAAACTTACTGTAACTACCATTATTGGCAAATGTATCATTGAAATATATAATGGTATTCCTTATATATTCTCTTATGGCTTATTTCTCATTTTTGCTAGCAGCACACTTTTTAAATGCATGTAATAATGCATTATACATTATAAAGGAATGTATTAATCATAAGGTAAACATCTCTATTAAAATTTTATTACACAATGTGTTGAAATAACATTGTGTTTTGAAATATGTGTCAGCTTTTTCCAATTTAAATAACATTTAAATATTAAATTAAAATAAAATATTAAGTATTAAATTTAAAAGATAGCGTTTTGCAATTTAAATAATGTTTTTTATTCTGCAAGTGTTTTACATGAATTTTTAACATAAACTCTATATGTTGCTTATTTTACAATATTCCTGGATGCTAGAGAATATCCACAAATATAGAACTAAAGTCACCCCCGGATTCCCAGGATTCACTCACAATGGCAGCTTGCTAGAGGGTTGTCAGAAAGTGTGCAAAGACAATAGGGATTTGGGCTTTATCATCAAAGCTGTAGTGAGCCCCAGGGCTGAGCATACAGAGGGCAGCAGAAGCTGCAGAGCCCACTCTGGGGTACTTAGAGAAGGGGGAATGGGATGGGGTGATGTCTGCAGGACCCTAGAAAAGGGTGAGGAGAGCAGGGATTCTGCAGGTAGATGAGCATATTCTAAGGACTATTACCTTCCCATACTTGGTTGACTTCAGTGATCATAAAGGGAAGGGAATTGATTCACCAGACATGGATGAGACAAAGTAAATGGACTTGCTGATTCCTTGAGCAGAAACTGAGGAATAGAAAAAGTGTGAACAGAAGAAGGGAAGGTAGAGAAACAGACTGAGGGTCAGAACTCCAGGAACCACCAAAGTGGAGGACAGAAGCCCTTAAAGTGATGTTTCATCTCCATAAACAGCAGATGGAAGGAAAATCAACTCAACACATTCATATGCTGAGTTATTATTAGAAAAGTATTTAAAATTATGTGACTGACACAGTGCAGAAAACAGAAATCTGTTTGTGGAAATAGTTTAAAGTAAACATACACAATTTCTTCATTTTAAAATTTACTTAGATATTATTGCTAGTATTATTACGAAAATATAAAGAATTGAATTATAGTTCTAAGTTAAGATTTTGTAGAGGAGAGAAACATGCATTCCAAGAAATAAATGGCAAGAGATCCTGGGAAGACTTTTGTTTCACCAGGTGAGAAATCACAGGGCCTAATAAAAGAAACACACCATCCCCAAGCACTTGATAGGGAGCCACCTCCCAAGAGAACCCTTGAGTCCTGAGTGTCCCCTTGTGTCCTGAGCGCCCCCTGGTGGTTCTGAGCGTTCCCTGCTATCTTGAGCTAACCCTGGTGTCCTGAGCACTGCCTTATAGTCCTGAGCGCCCCCTGGTGGTTCTGAGAGCCTCCTGTGTCCTGAGCGAGCTGTTGTCCTGAGCACCCCTGGTGGTTATGATCGGCCCTTGGTGTCCTGAGCGCCCAGTGATGGTTCTGAGAGTCCCCTGGTGTCCTGAGCGCCCCCTGGTGTCCTGAGCACCCACTGCTGGTTGTCAGTGCCCCCGGTGTAACTTGAGCAGAAGTAATGATTAACCTGCAGAAGATACTGTGCTATGAGTCCTCCATACCATCTTACCCAGCAGAATAGATTTTCCTTGCTTTCAGCTGCTGGCTCTTTTATTTTAAATATTAATTTATTTACTATTATTTTATTTTACATTCATTTTATCCTGTCATTTCCTGAATATTTAATTAAATATTAAATTAAGTACCTACTTTTTTTTTTTTTTTTTTTTGAGACGGAGTCTCGCTCTGTCGCCTGGGCTGGAGTACAGTGGCCGGATCTCAGCTCACTGCAAGCTCCTCCTCCCGGGTTTACGCCACTCTCCTGCCTCAGCCTCCCAACTAGCTGGGGCTGCAGGCGCCCGCCACCACGCCCGGCTAGTTTTTTTGTACTTTTTAGTAGAGACGGGGTTTCACCCGGTTAGCCAGGATGGTCTCGATCTCCTGACCTCGTGATCCGCCCGTCCCGGCCTCCCAAAGTGCTGGGATTACAGGCTTGAGCCACCGTGCCCGGCCAAGTACCTACAAATTTTAACAATTAATCATTTGTAGAAGTAACATAAAATGTGTATGAAGAAGATGCCAAGTAGAGATGCCAGAAAATAAAACAAATAAACAACTTGTGTAAGTTAAGAGCGGAGCATGAGGACAGAAACTCTGAGGTACATGTGCTGAATTATATATGAGGAAGGTCAATTATATTTAACGTCCAGAATGCGGGTCATTTCAGTGAAAATAAATGGTAGAGTGGTCAGCATAGATCAGAAATTAGAAAGGAATAAAGTCACAAACTTGCAAGACCAGGAGACATTCAGCATATTCACCCCTTTCCATTTTGCTAGGAAGAGAAAATCAATGGCTATACCTTCGTGGGAAATGAGACAAGCAGTTTTTAAGATGACCATCCAGGGAAGTTGCCAGTATAATCACTCAGATGATGCTCTGACACAGGATGGTGGAGGGATGTGGTCCTGTGATGGTTGCTGTCAGCGACGTGGGATGCTCAACTCTAGTGGGTGCCTTTGCCACTATTTCGTCCATGAGAGACATTAAGCTATGATGTGCTACATGCTGGTGAGTTCCTTAACCTCAGATGAAGAGAGGAACATGATAACACAGAAGATGAATGTGATGGTTAATACTGAGTGTCAGCTTGATTGCACTGAAGGATGCAAAGAATTGTTCCTGGGTGTGTCTGTGAGGGTGTTGCCAAAGAAGATTAACATCTGAGTCAGTGGACCGGAGGAGGCAGACCCAGCCTCAACCTCAGTGGGCACCATTAATCAGCGCCAGCATGGCTAGAATAAAACAGGTAGAAGAAATTGGAAAGATTGGACTTTCTGAGTCTTCTGGCCTTCATCTTTCTCCCATGCTGGATGCTTCCTGCCCTCGAATATCATACTCCAAGTTCTTCAGCTTTTTCACTCTTGGACTGAAGTCAGTGGTTTGCCAGGGGCTCTCCAGCCTTTGGCCACAGACTGAAGGCTGCACTGTCATCTTCCTGACTTTTGAGGTTTTGGGACTCAGGCTGACTTCCTTGCTCCTCAGCTTGCAGGTGGCCTATTATGAGACTTCACCTTGTGATCTTGTGAGTCAATCCTCCTTAATAAACTCCACATCAAACATATACATCTATCCTGTTAGTTGTGTCTCTCAAGAGAATCCTGACTAATACAATGAGAAAAGTGAAGAGCTCATTACAGCAACCACATTTCTTTGATAAGAACTCAGCTCACCGAGAGCAGCAGATGTGCAGGAAATAGAGAGGATTTGGGGGATATTGTCCATAAAAGAACAGATGCAACCTAACTGAACTCCCCATGAAAGGAGGGTGTAAATGTTTGTTCACAGCTAATGATGGCTTATGTCAAGACCTCCACAAGGCTTCAGAAATAGTTGGTATTAACAAATGTAATAATTTATATAGTTTTTTCCAGATCTTGTTTTACCTCCCGAGGCAGCAGCACAGAATGATGTTTTCAGAATCTCCCTAATCTTCTGTGAGCGCCTGGTAGAGTTCCTGGAAGAAAATCCTGCATGTGGAAGTGAGCCCTCCTCATGTGCAGCCCCTGAGGCTGTCATGTCACCTCAAATTTCTGAGTTATGTCATCGACATTTCTGAGTTAAACTTCCTGAAACATATGGCATTTGATAGTGTCTTCCACATTTAAAAAAATACTTAAATTCTGTTTATCCCTGCAGACATCTGTCCCTCTCTGGCATACAGTTTGGTTTTGAGTGTGTAGTAATTGATAATTTATAGAAGGTTTTTGTGCATCTTGTGATCTTCCCGAGTGCACCTGCTATGGGGTTGACACCAATGAGCAAGCAGATGGACGCTCTCACCTGGAGTGGGACAGGCATTTCTAGAGCCAGTGACCCCAGTGGGGCTCTCACCCTCCAAGACCAATAGGGCTGATGCCTCTGGCTAATGTGCAGGCCCAAGGGGTACCAGTGCCCACCCTTGAGAGGGTTTCTTCTATTTCCCTCCCACGTTGTAAAGGGAAGCTATTGCTTCTGCCTGGATCTCACGCATGAGTTTTCATTTTCTGTACAAAGGGCCTCATCCAGAAACACCCACAAAAGCACACAGTGAATCTAATGGAACTATAGAAAATCATACATGATGTGCCTCATGACCAAGGTCTCCACTTCTCACTAAGGATATTCCTTATGGGATTCACTAGAACTTGCTTTCTTTCTATAGACATGGATCTACCTCTAAACACTTAGGGACCTCACCCTCTGGGAAGGGACATAGTAAATTAGGAGCCACAGAATCTATAAGAAAATTTACATTGTATGAATCCTCTAAAAAACAGTCCTAATAGAAATAGCCCCACCTACTTTTCCTCTAACTGGCATCATTCCCAGGAGCCCAGTTGAGGAACCTGTGGAGCTTCAAGATTATTTAGGCTTGGTATACCAAGGGACCGCTGGAAGAGGAAAGAAGCAATGTGTCCATGGAAGTTCATCCATTGGAACTTATTGATGACTCAGGCAGGATGGAGACCGTGGGGAAGTCCATGCATGGTGAAGCAGGGGCACATAAGGACTCTGTGCACCTTCTGTTCAATTTTGCTGAGGTCTCAAAACTACTTTTTAATACATTTTATGTAAGAGAGGTGGCAGAGCCGGGCGCGGTGGCTCACGCCTGTAATCCCAGCACTTTGGGAGGCTGAGGCGGGCGGATCACGAGGTCAGGAGATCGAGACCATCCTGGCTAACACGGTGAAATCCCGTCTCTACTAAAAATACAAAAAAAAAGTCAGCCGAGTGTGGTTGCAGGCGCCTGTAGTCCCAGCTACTCGGGAGGCTGAGGCAAGAGAATGGCGTGAACCCGGGAGGCGGAGCTTGCAGTGAGCCAAGATCGCGCCACTGCACTCCAGCCTGGGCAACAGAGCGAGACTCTGTCTCAAAAAAAAAAAAAAAAAAAAAAAAAAAAGGTGTACCTTTTGACCAGTTTTTAAGAATCATATTTAGTGTTAGCCATGTTATCAAGCAATCTTGCTCCAAATTATTTATCTATCTGATTTTGGAACTTATGTCTGCACAAAGCCCACGTGGGAAACTTTGCGTCAGCTTGACTGATTTCTGCTTTTACCTCAGTGTGAATTGTGCATATAGGGTGACAGTTATTAGAAATATTTCCTATATAGAGTGCACACATGTCTCTATTACTCATATTCCTCAATTGCTTAGCCTATTTTATAAACAACTTTAAACATTGTAAGCCCTGTAATCTCCTCATTCAGTGCAGTTGCCTCCTCCCTGGGGTTTCTGACGGTCTCAGGATGTGGGTTTTCACACTGTGTATCTTGCACAGTAATACACAGCCGTGTCCTCAGATCTCAGGCTGTTCAGCTCCATGTAGGCTGTGCTCATAGACCTGTCTCTGGTAATGGTGGCTCTGTCCTGGAACTTTTGTGCATAGTTGGTGTTACCATTGTAAGGTGTGATCCATCCCATCCACTCAAGCCCTTGTCCAGGGGTCTGTCGCAACCAGTGCAAGTAGCGGTAGGTGAAGGTGTATCCGGAAGCCTTGCAGGAAATCTTCACTGAGGCCCCAGGCTTCTTCACCTCAGCCTCAGACTGCACCAGCTGCATCTCGGAGTGGGCACCTGTGGAGGGGACACAGGAGTGGATAAAGCCCCCTTGACTGGACTCAATCCCCTTCTCATCACTGGGACCTGGGAGCCCCCCTTACCTGTGGCTGCTGCCACCAAGAAGAGGATCCTCCAGGTCCAGTCCATGCTGAGGAGCTGAACTCTCAGGGGATTCTCTAGAGGAGGGATGTGGTTGTTGGGTGATGCTCTCAGGGCACAGACATCCATATTTACCTCAGTGGATCTCAGGTTATTTGCATATTGATGAGACAGAGCATTTCATAGCTCAAAGCCTGGCTGACGATAAGAAAGGGAAGATAAATGACATATCAACCTTACAAGAGTGAGATGCTGATGGTTCAAGCCCTAATCCTGCTTGAGGAAATGAATGCCCTGCTCCATGTATGAACATTTGTGGACAGAGGTCCTTTCACTGAAGAATCAGCCCTCTCAGAACAGGTTCCTCACTGCAAATATAGATTTTACAAGCATAGAGACCAGCTGTATGATTTCTGGAACAATCACTCTCCATGACACAGAGCAGGTGCCTTGGCCCTATCCTGGACCCTTCAGGAACCAGCACAGCTCACTGGTGACTCTGAGAAAATGATTGCTGATGTCCCACGTGAGTATCCAGCAGGTCCCTCTGAGACCCACTGGGCACTCTTTAGACAGTGTCTGCATCAACTGCCTGGTGTCTTGATCCCCCAGGCTCTTCAATAGAAACACTCTTGGACTCTTGGTCTACAGGTTATGAACTCATGATCCCAAAAAAACTGCTAAGGAATTTGTGTTATGGATAATTGTGGGTTTTATTTCCAATTCCATTCAGTGAACACTGCAACCATGAGGAGTTTGTGTTCACTTATATGAAGAAGTTCAGTTACATTTGACATCCAGAATGCTGGCCACACCAGTGAGAAAAGTCTGTAGAGTGGTCTGCACAGGTCAGAAATTAGAAAGTGATATATTCACAAGCTTGCAAAACTGGTAGACATTCAGCGTATTCAGCATTCAGCTCTTTCTATTTCTTCAGGAAAATAGAGGGGTTATATCTGTATGGAAAATGGGACAAGTAGTTTTCAGCTGATTCTCCTGGGGAGTTGCTGTTGAAAATCACTTAGGCGATGCTCTGACACAGGATTGTGAAGACGATGTTGATCCCCGGTGTTCGCTGTCAGCAACACGGGATGCTCAACCGTGGTGGGTGCCTTTGTTGCTGTTTTGCCCACAAGAGATTTTAGGCTGTCATGTGCTGAATGCAGGTGAGTTTTTAAACCTCAGATGAGGAAAATTCATGACCACATAGAAGATGAGAAAATTGAACACTTCATCAAGCACATTCCACTGATGAGAACTGTTTGCACAGAGAGCCAGGGATGAGCTGGGAAGAAGAAGGGGGTGGGGACGATCATCCATAGAAGGACACATCCAGCCTGCTTGAACTCCCTGTGGAAGTAGGGTTTAAATGTTTGTCCTCAGCTAATCAGGGGTATTTCAAGATCTTCACAACCTTTCAGAGAAAGAGTTTTCATGAACAAATACCCATATATTACTCAGAGTTCTATTTTTTTGTATGTATTCTTCTTTTCTAGGCAGCTCCACAGTAGGGTGTTCTCAGAATTCTCCCTGATCCTCCTTGAGTTCCTGGTGCAGCTCCTGGAGGAGAAGCCTGCATGGGGGAGGGAGCCCTCCTCATGTGCAGCCCTGAGGCTGTCCCGTCACCTCACCCGCCACTGCCCTTCAGTCACTTGGTAAACATTTGTGAGCTAATCTTCCTGAAACGTGTGGTTTTGCACAGTATATTCACAAGGTAACAAAATACTTAAGCTCTGTCTATTTCCACAGGCACATATTCCTTTCTGGAGCACAGGTGGGTCTTGAGTGTGTGGGAGTGGACAGTTAGTGAGAGGAGGTTTATGTGCATCTTGTCATCTCCCAGCGTGTATCCACCATGAGGCTGACACCCACAAGCAAGCAGATGGACTTGCTCAGCTGGAGGATGACAAATATTTTCATAACCTGTGACCTCAGTGGTGCTCTTTCCCTGCAAGGCCAATCATGGTTATCCCTCTGGCTAATGTGCAGTCAGCAAAGGTGACCACTGCCCACCTCTGTGAGGGCTCCCTCCAGGGGCCACGCACTTTGTAAAGGGAAGCTTTTGTTCCTGCCTGGGTCCCATGCATGTGTTTGCATTTGCTGCACAATCCACCTTATTCGGAACCGCCACCCAAGAGCTTACGGTGTATCTCATCCAACTCTAGGGTATTATACATTGAGTCTCTTATTGTCAGGTTTGCCAACTCTCATTAAAGGATTTTCATTATGGAATTGACCAGAACTTGCTGGCCTTTTAGAGATATGAACCTGGCTGCAATGTTGTGGAATCAGGAGGACCAGAGAGGTCCTATATACAGGAGGATATCTTTATTATTGAGTGCACTCAGACCCAGCAGACTCAACAAACAAAGACTGGGTGCAGAACAAAGACAGCACTTGACTTTTATACACGCTTCACAAAATGGGGTGGGCTAGCTTGAAGCAGGCTTAGAGTGGCACAAAAGCAGGGATACAGAGGCAGGACAAAGACAGTTAGTCACATTGTAACAGGTTCATAACTCAGGATTGCACATGACCATTGCTATGCAACCCAGATGTCTGTTATCTAGGTTTTGCTCCAAACAGCCTTGCACTGTTAACACATCTCATAACACTCACTATGGTGCCTAGACCACTGTAGTTCAGGTCTGCTCAGGCTTCTCATTATCTTCATTGTACTTCTTAGATAAAACAGAATACTTGAAGTTACTAGTTACAGAGAACAAGAATCTATAAACTCATACCGTAAAACAAAGGAAAAATTCTTTTTCTTCTCCCTGTGTTGAGGGAGTGCTGGAGGAGTCTCAGAAGCACATTAGATAATATTATTAAGACTTTTCCTGGGTCTGGGCTGTGCTTATTGCTGCCTCTGGGATAAGTCAGCCTAATACAGGAAAGCTTATTTCTCTTTAAAAATTTTTTTTTTCAATTTCCAGCCTCACTAAAAGCTTAAAAATATTATTCTCTGGGAAGGGGCATTGTAAACCAGAAGTAAGAAAAACTCCAAATTAATATATATTTTGTGGACTTTGGAAGAAAGTGCTCAAATGGTAATAGCCTCAACTCACTTTCCCTCTGACTAATATTTCTAGAAAGCCATTGAATATACCTAGGTGTTTGAAGATCATTTAGGTTTGTTATATTAGCGGATCATCAGAAAAATAAAGAACCAAGTGTCCGTGTAGATTCATCCATTGTAACTGATTTGTGCCTGTGGTGCAGGATGGTCATGGTGGAGGAGGCTGTGCCTGTGCAGGGCAGGGATTCATGGGAATTCTCACACCTTCTGTGCAATTTCTTTGCAATCCTAAAACTGCTCTAAAATAAAATTTATGGTAAGGAGTGACAGAAACATTTGAAAGACAATTTTGCCTCTTTTTAAGAATCATACTTACCCTTAACACATGATCAAATAACCTTGCTACAAATTATTTATGCATCTAATGTGAATTGTTCACAGTAGCTCCTTCATGGAATGCTTGTATCAACTTTATTGAGTGTGGCCTTTCCCACTCTGTCAATTTGGCTTATATGGTGGCTCTTGAATGGAATATCTCTCTTACAGTTAGACTGTGTTTCTATTGTTCTCAAATATATAACCCATTTTCTAAACAGTCTTAAACTGAACAACCCCTGACATTTCCTCAGCCCAGCACAGCTGAGTCCTCCCTCAGGGTTTCTGACACTCTGAGGATGTGGTTTTCACACTGTGTCTGCTGCACAGTAATACACGGCCATGTCCTCAGATCTCAGACTGCTCAGCTCCATGTAGACTGTGCTCGTGGACATGTCCGCGGTAATCGTGACTCTGCCCTGGAACTTCTGTGCGTAGCTTGTGCTACCATAACCAGGGTGGATTCCTCCCATCCACTCAAACCCTTGTCCAGGGGCCTGTCGCAGCCAGCTGATAACATAACTGGTGAAAATGTATCCAGAAGCTTTGCAGGAGACCTTCACTGAGGCCCCAGGCTTCTTCACCTCAGCCCCAGACTGCACCAGCTGCTCCTGGGAGTGGGCCCCTGCGGAGAGGACACAGTAGAGAATGACAGTCCCCTAAACTGGAAAAAAATCCCCTCCTCAGCCCTGGAACTAGTTGATCCTTTACCTGGAGCTACTGCCAGCAAGCAGAAGACCATCCAGGTCCAGTCCATGGTGAAGAGCTTTCCTCTCAGGGGCTTCTGTAGAGAAGGGATGTGGTTGCTGGGCGATGCTTTCAGGGCCCAGATGTATCCATATTTACCTCAGTAGATCTAAGGTTATTTGCATATTCATGAGACAGTTTATTTCATACCTCAAAGCCTGATCGAGGATGAGAAAGAGAAGATAGATGACCCATCTGCCACACAGGAGTGGGATGCTGATGGTCTAAGCCCTAATCCTGCTTGAGGAAATGCATGCCCTGCTCCACTGCTATTCATGGACAGGATCCTTTCACTGAAGAACAAGTCCCCACAGATTACGCTCCTCACTCTGATCCCATATTTTATTAGCGTCAAGACCATCTGATCATTTCTGGACTATAACTGTCCATGACTCTGAGCACATGCCTTCGCCCCATCATGGTCCCCTCAGGCACAAGCACAGCTCACTGCTGACTCTGAGAAACTGACTGTGGATGTTCCATGTGACTCTCCAGCAGGTTCCCCTGAGATCCGCTGGGCGCTCCTGAGACAGTGTCTCCATCACCTGCCTGGTGTCTTGATTCCCCAGGATCTTCAGCAGAAACACTCTGGGTTTACAGAATTGCCCTGAGGTGTATAATTGGAGATGATTTTCTTATGTCATGGACACGAGGAGTCAGAAGTTGAAACAGGAGTTTGGAGTTCTTTATGAACTCATGCTCCCAAAATAACTTCCAAGGAATTTATGTTTTGGATAATTATGGATTTTATATTCATCTCTGTTTATTAGAATTTTGTGAAGTATTTACAGACTTTCAGTTCGTATCCAGAGATCCTGATCTTTCCATATTGATTTCTGAGTCCTTACATTTGTGTACCTGCCACACTCAGATCTACCACTGCCCTGTCACTCACACAATGTAGGCAACATTACTTAACACTGAAATCTGAATTTTTTGTTCATAGGAATATAGTGACTCCTGCAATTCTGTATCCATTGAATTAGTAAAATCATGCCTATTCTTCATATTCTCACTATTAAGATATTTCTAATCCTAGAAGCCCAATTTAAAAAATAGTTATCACTGCCTTAAGTTATATGAATTGTTCCATTGTAGCAGGATATTTGAACGTATATCAGCAACTTGTTGAACAGTTATTTTAGATTTTTTTTTTTTCTGATGAAGGAAAACCGAGGCCTTGAGAGGAACCCTCCTCCCCAGCCTCCTGTTCTGGGGCTGGACCCGGTGCTGCATGGCTCCTGAGTGCCCCTCCTGCCCAGCCCTTACATTGCAAGGAGGTTTCTGTCAGGGCTCACAAAACATTTTCCCCAGAGTCTTTAGTCCAGCATGAAGTGACTGTGTCCTGGCTTAGAATACTTTTTCAGCGACAATATATGCCGCCAACACCATCTCTTGAAACAGTTGATTGGCCTAACTAAACCTATTGAATTCTGCAGAAAGACCCAAAGAAAAGATTCTAGGACACAGGAGGGAGCCAGTTCTCTGAAGCTCCAGATGCACTAAATCAGTGGAGACACAGTGAATACAAGAACTTGTAGGGGTTTGGGCAGGGTCGTGTTTCTTCATTAGGCTCTTGTAGTTCAGATGAAAGCCATCTCTGTATCTCCTATTCCAATAACAGACATTTTTCCTCCTTCCCAGTGTCTAGCCTGTAGAAAGTGCCTCCTGCACTGACACTAGGTCTAGGTTTATGCCATGTTTTTGTCCTAGAGAGCTAAGACAAACAGGATACAAGTGGAGACTTGGGAAGGGCATGCAGTTTGTTTTTTTTTTTTTTTTCTTTTTCCTTAGCTAGGAACCCTGCAAATGGCCCATGGTAACAGAATCGGCAGTCAATACGGGAGTTGTCTTTACAGAGTTGACGTCAGAGGCTTCAGATCGCTCTTCTGTCCTTGTCCTACTCTCTGCCAATCTCTTTCAGTTCCCCTGTTCTCCTTCTCTGATAGAGCCTGTGCACTGCCACACCTTCATCTTTAATTTGTGCATCCCGGAAGTATCATATGAAGTTACAAATGAATCTTAATAATTTAGTGCTCTTCTTTCTCTGGAAGTTGTCCTATACACAGAGTCTCCAGAGGTCAAACTGATGCTTTCCCTTTACCGGCTGGAATATTATAGGATTCTTACCCTATTGGCTAATTTAACCCATTTTCATGATAAAGGAAGCCTGCTGTGAGGGGTCTGTAATGGAGATGGACTGCCTTCCCTTACATAGATAAGGTGCTAGAAAGGTCCTTCCCCTGGATCTTCTATCTGGAGCAGTTTCTGTGTGTATTTCTCACAGTTTATGTCTCTTGATGACTTAGCCATGAAATAATCGCAATTCTCATACAAAAAACCTGGAGGTCACTGGAGCAAAAACCACAACAGTGTGGGGTGAGGGGTCTCCAGGATTTTGCACCCTCATACGGTCAGACATGCCCTCTTTGTTTATGTAGCTCAGATTTACATATAATAAACCCCACAGCCAGGTGTATCTGAATTGCCACATACCCATTTAAACTCACTGGAGCAGCAGCTGAGTGTAATCATCACACTGAACTCAGAGAAACCTGGGCCCAATACACTGTTTCTTGTAGCTCAGAGAAGCATCATTGATTCACTTGAGTGGACATTTCTTCCCTGAAACAGCCTCACTACCAACTATACTAAAGAGTTGCTATGGAGCCGCTGTGTGGTTGGATTTCTTCCCGTCGGCCTGGCATGCAGGGTGTTTGGAATAATGTAGACCTTTAAACTTAGATGCTAATAATTCCCACTGTTATTGAAATGGCTGGCAGCCCCCAATCCTGTTTCTCCCCTCCACTCACCTGAATATATCCAAGAACCCCACGAACCTCAGGACTCTCTTTTTCATGGATGACTCTGAGGATTGTCAATCTGCTCAGTGCCACAATCAGAGGCATCCAATGGAGGATTCTCAGTCCACTGATACGTTGAGCCCATAACATAGGACACTTATACAAGAGTGGCCACATCATGTCAGTGCCAATCAACATTTAATTCAAGGGGCACGATTTTCAGTGCATTGAAGTTTAAAAGTTTCATAATTCTTACGAGAGGCACAAACTGAATGGTTTGCAGAAGAAATAAGCTCATGGTTAGAAGAAAGCTGACTGCCCCCAAGAAGAGTCTAAGTAAAGCACCTGAAACATGATGTTCTGAAACCTTGTGAAAATTCATTTCCCGGAGTGAAAAACAGGAAAGTAATTCTCAAATCATTGGAAGAAACCTTTTCAGAAATTTTATCAATGCAGCAGTCAAATTCCAGTAAGTCAATCCTTGGGTTTCTGTTTCACAACTCAAGAAGGAATAAAGAAATCTACATAATTGGAAGGCTACTCCAACAGAGGGAATTTTGACCTATTTAGTTAATAGACCAGTATTCACTCAAAGACACTCTCCTATGGGATCTTCAACTTAAGCAGATCTCCCTAACCTGGAAAACTTTTCTCACTTATTTTTCTCTAGACATCCGTAAAAGCTAAAACACATCTTGTATATTTGTGCATGAGTGATCTATAGAAGTACTTTCCATATTAATGAAAGTTTATGGAAACATGAGAGCTTCATCACTTATTGTGAACTCACACTTCACTGGTTTCCAAAATTCTCCACCTATGTGATGAGGCAATGGGTGCCTCTGAGAATACACTGATTTTTGGACTGAACATGTTCTCCACTCCTCACTTGACTGCATGGTTCCTCGCTCATACAGATGTGTCTATGACTGAAAACCCAACACTGATATCCAGCAGATTTTCCTCTTATGAGATTCATATTCTTTCTTTCTTTCTTTTTTCTTTCTTTCTTTCTCTTTCTTTTTCTTTCTTTCTTTCTTCTTTCTCTGCATGTCTCTATCTCTCTATTTTTCTCTGTCATTACTATTTATTAATGAATCATCCTGAATCCTGCCAAAAGACTCCATCTCACATTCTGCAAATATTCTGACTCAAAGATAATTAGGGGAAAACTCATCTTTGGCCAAGGTGGGAAAACTTTCTAGACTTCCTCTAGATTTATTAGAGCCTCATATGAAGAGCCATGATAAAACATTATCTGTTTTTGGATTATACCTCAAATCTAAAACTGCTCTTCATAGTGGTTATGACATTCTATATTCTCACAATTACCACAATGCAAAACGGTGTGGTGGCTTCTAAATAAATTAAAACAAAAATACCATATGACCAGTGATCCAGCTTATGGAAATATACCCAAAGGAGATGAAATTACCACCTTGTGAAGATACCTGCTCTCCTATGCTTATTGCAGTGCTATTCACAACAGCCAAGATATGAAAACTAAGTGTCCGTCGATGGACAAATGGATAAAGACAATGTGGTATTTGTACACAATGTAACATTATTATGCCTTATAAAATAAGGAAATGCTGCCATTTTCCACAAGACAGATGGATTCCCACCACCACTAGCAATGTATTTTATCCAATGCAGCCCCTCCCTGAGAACTAGCAGATCCAGGTCCAGTAGTAAGGACTGGTTGTGATGGAGTGGCCAGAAAGAGTGCAGGTGAGGCTGAGCATCAATGTGAGGTCTTCATGTCCAGGGCTGACTCCTGCAGCTGCTCCTGGGACAGGGCATGTGAGTACATGGAGAATCCATCCCTGTCAGTCACATGTACCTGCACTCACCACATAGACCCACGTCTGACATCTGAGACACTCACGCTGGGGAGCTGTCACTAGGCACAAGAGAAGATACAATAATGCCATCTTCTTCATGAACACAACTCTGCATTCCCCAGATACCTCAGCCCTGCTTGAGGGGACACCTGTTAGCTTCCACAGTCCAAAAGCATTTCATACCCTGGAGCCTAAAGAATACTTTGGATGTGGCAAAGCCTTGTACTTATAAGAGAGAGGGACAGAGGTCAGACTCCCCGTGGACTTGAATATGATTTATTGCTGTCTGTTTATTTTCAGATTGACATGAAACCCTTCCTTGCCAAAAACTACACCCATGACAGTTCAGAAAATTTGCTGTATTTCTGGTTTCCCACCTGTGACATTTGAACTTCTGTATCAAGTGAGCAATGTGCATACCTTACAGGAACAATTGCAAAATAACTCTCTAAGTCATACACAATTGCGACCCTGTCCTTACTGCCAAATATCTTCTGGAAAGTTTTAAGTAAAAATAAATCATAAATTGCAACCTTAAATTACAAGTAGCATAATGTTCACAAACTCAGGAACTCCCTTTGCCAAAGGTACCTCCACTAGAACTTACAACCCATGGTCTCCTTCCTCAAGGACACACACATTATGACCCTATGACTTGATTCATCAAAAGCCCACGTGTTTTCCATTTTACCTTCAATATTATACTCTGATTCATCACAGGCCGATACAGCAAAGTATTACAGGGGATTAACGTGGTATGCGGAAACATTCAACAGGATGTTAAAAATGCCTTCCCATCACATCTTCCTAAATAGCTTCTTTACTGCTGTCGACTTGGAAATTCTTTGTTTTAGCAGAGACATCAGAGAAAAACAGCCTCATATATTGTAAAGGGGCTAATTACCATTAAAAACAAATGCAGCAGTGACTAGGATGTCAATCCACAGGTTTCTGAAGTGAAAATGAGGTGAGTTACATAAGTTGTTTTGAGAGGATTTTCCCGTGCTTGTAAAATCAATACCAAGGTTGTCATCAGTATAGGGTTAAACAGTGATCTGCTGGGAAGATGTCCTTGTAGTCGTGATTTTTTGTAAGGTTGTAGTGACTTCTATCCCAGGTTGTGGTTAAGCAGAATCCATTTATGGTAGTTCTTGTTATCAGGAGTATGTGTATGAGAAACTTCCTTCATGGTCATTCCTAGTTCCATTTTTCAGGGCGTTAACACGAGTGGCTCCATTTTTATTCTGAAAACTTTCACACACTCTTTCTAATACTACTGGTGAAGAAGGTGACTCTGTGGTAGTTTGCACAGGACAGGATAAATTTCACATCCACATCCCATTTTGTCCACACAAGCTCATCCCCTTCACTACTCTTGGCCACTTGCATTCCCAGGTGAGTCTCCACACAACACACTGCAGGGTGCTGAGCAATGGGAGAGAAGAAAGTCCCATCAGCCTCTCCCACGTGGACGCAGGAGCCACAGCCTGAGCCACACCTGAGCTGCAGGGAATGGACTTGAGGCCTTCAGCTTTGACAGCATGAACTACATCCCCACTTTATAGGCAACAGGAACAGTACAAGGAAAAGCAAGAACAACAATAACAAATAAAAAGAAATAGAATGGACTAAGAGCAAAAGGGGCTCCAGAGCAGTGCTGATACTGATTTGCATACTTTAGCGTCAGGAAAAGGGTCAGACGTGAAACCTGTGAGGTTCTACATGACACTGACCATGATCTAGACTCTCTATTGGCTGTGATCAAAATTCCTAAAGACTGTTTTAGTCAGAGAGGTTTCTGTCCTGAGTCTGATTGGAGAAGACTTACCAGGCACCCCTGAGATTCCTCAGGATTCTGATCCTGGTGACCATGGTTGAGGACTTTTCATCTCTGTAAGCATCAATCTGCATTTTGTGCGTATGGGAATAGGTTCTCATATTAAAATAATCATTTAAAAATATGTAGAGATGACACTGGTAAGCACAGAATTCTGAACTTAAAGAGATTCCCTAGAGAAACGGTAAAAAGATGAAGTCCCACATCCTGACAGGAAATCAGCCTCAGTGTGCACCTGCCTCTGGGGCTGGTGCTAATCAGTGACTCCTGAGCGCCCCCTGCAGCTTATTTCCTCCAGCATCCGTGCAGGGAGGTTTGTGTCTGGGCTCACATTGATTTCCCCTCACTGTGTCTCTTGCACAGTAATACACAGCCGTGTCCTCGGCTCTCAGGCTGTCCATTTGAAGATACAAGGAGTTCTTGGCGTTGTCTCTGGAGATGGTGAATCTGCCCTTCACGGCGTCTGCATAGTATGTGTCACCACCAGGACCAATAGCTGATACCCACTCCAGACCCTTCCCTGGAGCCTGGTGAACCCACTGCATAGCATAGCTACTGAAGGTGAATCCAGAGGCTGCACAGGACAGTCTCAGGGACCCCCCAGGCTGAACCAAGCCTCCCCCAGACTCCACCAGTTGCGCCTCACACTGGACACCTGCAAACACAGAGACACCATGATCAGAAATTGCCACACATATCCACTGTTTCTGTCATTCACGTCCACTCACACTCAATGTCTCTAGTTCTCCATGAATCACCTTCTAATATGGCAACAAGGAAAATCCAGCTCAGCACAAACTCCATGGTGAGTCCTGTGTGTTCAGTCCTGATCACTGAATGAAAACACCTGGGAATCCCAAGGCTGGGGCTCCTCTCCCAGAGCTGCGGTGTCAGGGCTGGGCTGGTTTTCATCAGCAGAGGGAGGGACCTATTTGCATATCTCCTACTATATAGCAAGCTCTGGGGTTGGACACCTGAGGAGAGGGCAGGTCCCAGAGCAGATGAGAGCATCCTTTGAGATTTTTATGGCAATGATTGCATTTGGGAAAAATCTGTCTTATTGTGATATTGTTCTGTGTAAACATTTAACAACTATCATACTTTTTGTTATTTTTACCTATGTGTATAAATTATGTTATTTAGGAATCAGTGTATTCTTTATTTACAGATGTAAAAGTGAACCCACACATGGAGGGTCTAGGTATGTGTCTAAGGGCTTACATCTGGCATCAGTGAGTCCTAGTATCTGGGCCTATGCTCCTCACAGCTGGCCTCAATTGCTCTCTGAACCAACTCTTGGACAGAGTTGCTGCATTTACCAAAACTACAGAGATACCTAGTGGTCACACAGATACATTTTTGGTGTATCTGACACTTAACAAATCTACTTGTTCCTTCCTATCATCCCTCTTTTGTCTAAAGTTTCAGTTGTTTACTTGTAATAAATTTTACAAGTTTGAACTGACAGATGATAAAATTCACATATTTAACCTGTGCAATAGTAATCTCTGAAAAGAAAATCTGTTTTCAAGATGACAAGTCAACTCCCCTCAGCATTCCTCTTGATCTTTTATTTTTATTATTCTCCTTCCCTTTTTCTACCATTTCTTTATAAACTACTGATGTTTTCACATTTCTTTGGACTAGTTTTTATTTTCTATAATTTATAAGAATAAAATAATATAGTATATACTCATATATTTGGCTTATTTTTATCAATAGAAATACTAAGAATTAAACCATTTTATGCTGTGTTTATTTTTCATAAATAATGGGGAGCATTTCAGCAAACAAATGTAGCATAGTTTGTTTTTCTATTAAGATACTAATTGATATTTGATTTTTTCATTACACTGGGTCTTACTAATAAATCTGCTACTCAATTTGGTAATGTACAAAAATGATAAATTATATATAAATTTTATAAATATATTTATGTTTGCAACAACAATAACAGATAAACAGAAGAATGACATATTTGGCAACTTTTCTTTAATAATTCAGATAACTGAAGTTATGAGATAAGAAATGAACCTGTAAACCAAGGAGTATCTGAGACTAATCTCAATAGATTTAGGAAGTTCATTTTTCCAGGATTAAGGACATGCCTGTGACACAGCCTCAGGGAGTCCTGACATATGTGCCCAAGGTTGTGGGGCACAGCTTGGTTTTATACAATTTAGGGAGACATGAGACATTAATTAATACATGTAAGATATATGTTGATTTAGTTCAAAAAGGCAGGACAAACTGAAGTTGGGGGGAGAGTTTCTAGGTCATAGGTAGGTATGAGACAAATGATTCTATTCTTTTGAGTTTTTGATTAGCGTTTAACTGAATGTACAATTTACAGGAATAGTCACATAAAGCTTAGTCTGGTTTAGGGAAACAATAGAGCAAAGGGAGCAATCAGATGCGCATTTGACTTACGTGAGCAGAAAAAACACTCTGTCTGTCCTTGGTCCACAAGGATTTTCCTTGTGGTCAAATTTTGAAGGAGGTGTGTAGCTTTTAAAAACGTGAGCACCTGTCATTTTAGGGAAAGAATGGGAGGTGGGTTTGCCCCAAACCATTTTTAGCTTGACTTTTCCCTTTGGCTTAGTGATATGGGGCACCCAAAGATTTATTTTCCTTTCACAATCAAGGAAACCTTGGGAGAAACAAGTTCTTGTAGAGACAAACAAAGCCATAGTGTCAGGTAAACTGAGGCCGAGGCTGCCATATGAAATGTAGCCTCTTACAAGATAAAGCTACAAACATGTGTTGGGAGCCTTTTATTTATTTCTTATTATTCCTTGTGAACAAACTGTAACCTACCTGAATAGGTGGACAAGATTGAAAACCTAACTTAGGAGTGTGCACCTGTAACTATAGCTGAGACTTGGCCAATTCCAGCAGTCACAGCTCAACCACTCATACACTCTCGAGTGTGCAAACTTTTTAAATGAGACAAACATCATCCTGTAACCAACCCAGCTGTTTCTGTTCCTCACTTCTGATGTCTCGACATCATTTTCAAAAATCTATAAATCTTTCTCCACCACGTGGCTGCCCTGAAGACTCTTTGAATGTGCTGTAACTCTGGTGGCTGCCTAATTCACGAATCATGCATTGCTCAATTAAACTCCTTTAAACTTAATTTGGCTTAAGGTTTTCTTTTGTCAGCATTCCTATCCAATCGAATCCCTTTGTCATAGAATGGGGACAGTCAGAAAAATCTTCCTTTCCCAAAGTGTCTGTCTGAGAGAGAAGGTAAGCCCATACTTCTGAACTGCATTCAGACCCACCCCCCTCATCAGCACTACAGAACTAAGGATTCACCCTGCAGGGGATCACCCCAGAGGTACTGGTGGAGCCCTAGAGGAAATGGGATAAAAACTGAGGTTCTCACCAAAGTTTCATCGAAATTCACCTCCTCTCTGTTGTGGAATCAAATCCTTAATCTGCAGGGCATGGCAGCAGATCTAGAAGGTGATGAAAACAGTGGAGAATATTGGAGCTGTGGGAGGGAACAACTGGGAAAAACAGGAGAAAACCCTATAGGTATTTAACTCTGTAGACGTCAAGCTATTTACATGTTAATTAGGCAGAATATTTCATAGCTAAAGACCTGATCTAGCATGAGAAATAACAGAGAGATGACACATGGAGAATGTAACAGTGGGAAGCTGAGGTTCAAGTTCTGATGTTTGTTTACTGATGTTTGTCCCTGGCATGTCCAGAACTTCATGGATACAGAACTCCTCTAACAGAGAAACAAACTCTCACAGGACATAATCCTCAAAATGCTCGCACCTTCAGATGGAACATTAACAACCTCAAATGCTTTTCGGTTTTGCCCTTTGCGAGTTGAACTCCTGGCATGAGTGTGTCTCTCAATATTTGCACACATTGAGTTGACAAACTTCTATTTCTTCTACATCTTCCAACTATTAAGATTTCTGAAAATTCTCAAATTTTCTCCCTTCAAACTGGATCCTCATCAACTCATTGGGTTAGGTAAATGCTCCAAGTATGATGGGATATGTAAAGACACATCGCAGTTTTTGCATTATTTATGTTTTATTTTATTTTAATTTTCAAAAATAAAGATGAAGCCTCACTATTTTTCACAGGATGATCTCAATCTCCTGGGTTCACATAATCTTCCCACCTCAGCCTCTTAAATTTCTCAGATTATACGTGTAAGCTACTTTGCCTGGACATTACTTATTTTAACGTTTTAATAGCATTTTTGTTTTGAAATAAGTGTAATTCAGGTGCTGGAAAAATTTACTCCTCAGACTCCTCTGCAGCAGCTCCAGGGCTGACATCTGTGTTGAGTGGGTTCTGGGCCTGCCCTGCAGCTCTGCCCTCACCCTGCAGGGGAGGGTGCTGTTTGGGCTCACAGAGCATATTCTCCCAATGTCGCTCTCCCAGAGTGAAGGGGCTGTCCCCTGTTCACAATGCTCTTTCAGCAGCATCTAATGATTTTAAAATTGTCTCTTGAAACAGTGACTTGTCATTACTATACCCAGTAAACTGCAGTGACAGCCCAAGCACAGATTCTATGAAACCACTAGAGAGTCTCTTTCCTGGGACTGTCAGATGCATTGACAATGAAAGTCCAGAAACTTTAAGAGAATTCTTAGGAGCCTCTTATTTATTTTAGAATTCTCTATTCAAAATCACACCAAATGGTATCTCCACAGAGAGAACTACATGGCCCAAAGCTCACAAAAATTAAAACACACATGTACACACACACACACACGCACATATACACACACAGTTGTATGGCTGAGTTTTACAGTAATTGGCTCCTGATTTTGGATTTTTCCTAGTGTAAACCAAAGGTTTCTGAGAGAGATGTCAATCAAATTAAAATTAATTTTGCCAAACTCACGGCATGCCTGGGAGAAAAACAAAAGTAATCACAAAAACTGTGTGTTCAGTGCTGCTCCCCAAAGACGATTTTTATGGCTTTCAATATATAAAGGGAAAAAGCTGGAAAGAGGGGAAAAGGGGATTATATGAACATTTACATGTTGTAATGAAAAAGAAGCATATAGGGAAATAGAAAATCAAGTGGTTCTCCTGCGCTACATATTTCAACGACAAACAAATTTTAACTATCTGTGAAAATATTTAAATTTTCATTTCTAGCTATTTTCTACGGAATGAAAGGAAAATCAGTTTCTTGCGTGGATCATCCTTTAGGTTGTTTCCCCCTCATGATATAATGAATTGAGATCACAAGTTTTTATTTTCCTTCCATATTTCCCCACTTTTTCCTTTTTAAAATCTTTCAGAGGAAGCATTTTACAAGCCAATGAGTTTCTGGTCTGCTGTTTTGTTTTATCTTTCATGGGTAGGATGAATTATTCCTTAGCAGATCCCATGTTGTTAGTACAGCTCATTGTTACTTATCTTTCAAATGTTGGGAGTCTCACATCTGATTAATAAGAAAACAGTGGAAGAAAAAGAGAAGTAAAACATAAAAAATAAAGGAAGGAATAACAAACAACAAAAAGGAGAAACAATCCTGGAAAACTGACACAGGCCTTGTAACTCTGAAGGCTGTACATTAGTAGGGTAAACAACAAATATCTGAGGCAAGTCTCAGTGAATTTAGGAAGTTTATTAACGTGGTTTGTCTGTGTCCCCATGCAAATCTCATCTTGAATTGTAGACCCACAATTCTCATGTGTCATTGGGAGGACCCAGTGAGAGGTAATTGAATCATTGGGGCAGGTCTTTCTCATGCTGTTCTCATGAGAGTGAATAAGTCTCATTAGATCTGATGGTTTTATAAAGGGGAATTCCCCTGTGCAAGCTCTCTAGTCTGCCACTATGTACGATGTCCCTTGCTTTTCTGACATGATTGTGAAAGATTCCAAGCCACGTGAAACTGTGAGTCAATAAAACCTCTTTCCTTTATAAATTACCCAGTCTTGGTTATGTTTTCATTAGCAGCAGGAGAACAGACTAATACATTTATTTTGCCAAAGTTAAGAACCCACCCATGACCAGCCTTAGGAAGTCCCGAGACATGTGCCAAGGTGAATGATGTACAACTTGCTTTTATACATTTTAGAGAGACATGAGACATCAATCAATATATGTCTAATGTACATTGTTTTGTTTCTGTAAGGCAGGACAAATCAAAATGTGGGCTTGCAGGTTAGAAGTAGATAAGAAACAATAGGTTGCATTCTTTTGAGTCCTTTATTAGCCTTCCACTGAATACACAATTTAGTCTGACTCAGTGAATCCTAATTTTTACATAAATTATATTGAAGAGGAAGCAATCAGATATGTATTTGTCTCAGGTGAGCCTCAAAGGAATGACTTTGAATAGAATAGAAAGGCTTTCCCCAAATCACTTTCCAGTATAGCAGCCTTGTTTTCTGGAATATCACCCAAGGTTCTTTGTCTCATGGCCATGAAAATCAAGGGCACAGACACACAAAGGGTGAGGTTAGAGCATAAGTTTAATGGGTAAATGGAAAAAGAACCTCTCTGTCACAGAGAGGTTTCCCAAATGGGTTGCCATGCTGCAGTGAAATGTAAGGATTTTTTATAAATGTGCTCGTGGGGTGAGGGTATATTTTCAACACAGGGTGCAAAAATAGTTAGGATCAGGTGTGCCATCTGCATAGAGCAAAGACTCTAGCAGCCCCAAATCATACTTTTCTTATGCAGATGGGGACTTCGCTTGGTCTACTCCATGGTACTTATCTCCTTCCACCATGCATGTGCTAAAAAGGGAAGGAGGAGTTTCTGTGCCTGGTCCCAGGTACCTCCTTGCAGTTGCTGGCATCCCAAACCCCATGCAAGCTTCCAGCTTTCCTATCTTAGTGTTTCCCCGGAAAAAGAAATGAATGTGCTCACGAAGGTCCACTGTTCTTACTGGGACCCATCCTGTATATGTGAAGTTTGGAGATTACACCCAGAAACACCCTCTCTGTGAGAGCTGCTTATCTATGTTTTACAGCCTGATCTTTCAGGCTGTACTTCGTTATAAGTGATTTCTTTGAACAGTATGTGATTAGAAAATTAGTTTCTAAGCTGATTTTTGTTAAAAGAAAACTTTTTGCCAGAGACTCTTTCATCCTATCTATCTAAAAAATTTCTTTCTATCTCTTGTAACATTAGCTTGACTCTTCTCTTTAGCTTAGTGATTTGGTGGTCTCAAATTTATTTTCCCTTCACAGTAGGCAGGTATAAAATGAGTTTTTGTATATAAATGAGTTTCCTGTATTAGTCCATTTTCATGCTTCCATAAAAACATATCTGAGTCTGGGTAATTTATTTTAAAAAAAGGTTTAATTGACTCACAGATCTGCATGGCTGGGTAGGCCACAAGAAACCTATAATCATGAAAGTGGTAGCAAACATGTGCTTCTTCACATGGCGGCAGGAGAGAGATGTACCAAGTGAAGAGAGAAGCCTCCTATAAAACCATGATATCTTGTGAGAACTCACTAATTAATAGGAGAAAAGTATGGAGAAAACAGCCCCCTTGATTCAATTATCTTCACCTCGTTCCACACTTGACATGTGGGAACTATTACAACACAAGGTGAGATTTGGGTGGGGACACAGAGCCAAACCACATCATTGATTTTATTTTCTTTTAGATTTTAAGTTGTCTAGCTGTAAGAAAGCACAGTTTAACTTCTGCTGATTTCAAATCAGAACAAAAATTTACAAAGGAAAATAGCTGAAAATATTATTTTAGAGAGTTGTGCAAAGAAAAAGTTTAAATTCAATCCAAATTGAATAAAATAATATAAATTGAAAAATAAGTGTACAATTTTCAAATGTAATAACAGATGCACTATAGTTTATTTTGAAGTAATATTTCTCTCTATAATGACTCAATTTTATTAGAGACAAATATCATACTAGGACCAATGTATTTGTAAAATAAGTTTTAGGCTTATTATACTTGGCCTGATTTTTTTGTATAAGGTGCAGCAAAAATAATCAGTCAACATATTAGCTCTCTTTTCTGTTTTCTATTTTTTTTTTTACATAGGCTATCTTATTCATAAACTGACTTTGCTGGAAATTTTTTATAAAGAATCTAAGGATAGAATCTTTAAAATTCTCAAGCCCAGTCAATGTTTTATCTGTGTCGTTAGATAGCTATATGAATTGGGTTACTTTCTCTTTTTTCAAGTTTCTAAGAAAACCTGCTATTCCTGGGCCTGTCAGAAAGTAAAATTATTTACTTTCTACAGCTCAGGGCCCTTCAAAAAAAAGTTACATACTAGTTTTTCCAAGAGGCTTTATCAGCTCTACAGGTTAGATCCATTTTACGAAGTAAATCTGAAAATATGTCATTCAATTAAAGCCTTGGCAAAATGAACATTGTCTCCAATTGTGCCCTGTTATGGAACAAAGCAGATTTTTATTGAACCTATGCAAATAACTATTTTAATATATGAATACTCACAGTTTCCAAATTTTGGAGAATTTATGTAAGAGAAGAAGAAATTATGTTTCTATTTTTTTCTCAATAGAGTATAATATACTCAATTGTTAAAAACTGTGAATAGCTTACAGGACAAAGTTTTCTTCATTCTGAAAAACAAAATAAGTATTCAGCAAATGCTTTAAAGAATAAGCCATAAAAATTATTTCAGTCTCCTGTTGGTTCAGTTCATGGAATTCAGTCCTGTCCTGCTTAATATTAGATTAACAATCATCATAAATGCATCAGGTCTCAATGAGAGTCATGGAAGTTTTTCTCCCTGTACCAATGGCACAATTTATAAAATTGTCACAATCATATATTTAAGAGTATTCCTCAAAATTCTATGGATTATGAAAAGCCACCTGATATAGAATCAAAGTAAAACAACAATTGTGGATGACAGAAGTTTTAGAACAGCCATGGCTAAAGACAGAATTGAGAAGAAAATTTGGTTATTTCTGTGATAAAAAATTGTACATAATAATCATAATTACTACTGATCAAATATACTAAGACATATCAAAATCACTTACATATCATAAAATTTGGGAACATATGCTCTTTAATTTATGTAAATATATTACAACTATATAGTCCACATTTTTTATAAATATAGCCCAAAGTTAAACACCATTTCAAATTCAACATTGCTTCCTGTACAATTTAGTTATACCAAATAAACTAAATACATTCCTTTTCATCTTCAGGGAAACTCATATCAAGAAAGAATAATGAGGTCAAATGACAGAATTCACAATTTTATTTTGTGAAGTTTGTCAAATACCAAAAGTGTAAAGCACTTGATATTACAAAATGGGATTACAGATTATTGTAAAGTAAGTTACTTATTTAGCCAAGTGACAACTCAGTGATTTCAAAAAAAACTTTTATTTTTGAAAGAGAAGAATTAATTTTCTAAATAATAACCCCTTATAAGAACAGCATGAGAAAAGTTAAAACTGTCTCTCAATTCTGAAAAATAAATCTATTAAATTATAATTACTTTTAGTAAAAAATATAATTTTCATAGATCTTTTATAAACTTTAAAAATAATTTTAAATTAAAAAGTGGATTAATTCTTCAAGAATCCTTGTCAATCTGACATAAAGGCCCAGATCTTAGCCTTGCATTAGTGTGCATTTAATATTAATGTTTAATTGATGAAAAAACTCTCAAGTAATTTTATCTGTCAACATTAGCTCTTATAATCCTACAAAGCACTTCTTCTGTAGTAGTCCCTGGGCCTGGAGTGGTTGAGTAGTTTTAATTTCTGACCTTGTGTCTTAAGGGTATGATTAATTTTATTGTCATTTTATTTCAGATTTGTAGATGGGGCTTTAATTGCTGTCAGTGTTTAAGATTTAGTGGGACTTGGTGTCCTTCTTTTTTTTTTAATTTTATTTATTTATTTTTCTGAAATGGAGTTTCACTCTGTCACCCAAGATGGAGTAGAGTGGCATGATCTTGGCTCACTGCAACCTCCATCTCCTGGGTTCAAGCAATTCTCCCTGCCTCAGGCTCACATACAACTAGGATTACAGGCATCCACTACCACACCAAGCTAATTTCTGTATTTTTTAGTAAAGATGGGGTTTTGCCATATTGGCCAGGCTGGTCTGTAACTCCTGACCTCAGGAGATCCACCAGTCTCTGCCTCCCAAAGTGTTCTGTGTCCTTTTTAGACCTAGCAGTCAAACCTCAGTAATGTAGCAGCACAAGGCCTTTAAAAATAATGCAGATAGTTACATGAATGTAATACCTTTAATTTATATATCGCTAAAATCTCAGTATTCCTAAGTAGTTGAAAAGCTTAACAGTTACATAGGAATTATTTCAATAAAATATAAAATTTGTTTTAAAACAGTTACCAAATGTCAAAAAACAAACAAACAAAAAAACCCAAAAAACTTATGGAGTGTGACTGTTTTCCCCTGTGGGGAACTCCATGTAGATAACCTGCAAGTCAACTCTAATGAAAAAAGTATTTGAATTAATTAGACATAGGAAGAACATGTCTTGAATTACAAGTGAAGATTTTTATTTCATAGAAAAATTAAACATTTAAAGAAAAGCCGAGTGCAGAATGTTATAATGAAATCAAGCATTTTATTTAGAACTTTAAGATAAAATGCATCAGACAATAATAGCAGTTAGAAAGTTACAACTAAAAAGTTTCTGATCGGGAGCAAGATGGCTGAACAGGAACAGCTCCAGCCTCCAGCTCCCAGCGCGAATGACACAGAAGATGAGTGATTTCTGCATTTTCAACTAAGGTACCGGGTTCATCTCACTGGGGAGTGCCGGACAATAGGTGCTGGTCAGCTGGTGCAGCCCAACCAGCCAGAGCTGAAGAGGGTGAGGCATTGCCTCACCTGGAAAGCGCGAGGAAGGGAATCCCTTTTCCTAGCCAAGGGAAACTAAGACACACAACACCTGGAAAATCGGGTAACTCCCACCCTAATACTGTGCTTTACCAAGGGTCTTAGCAAACAGATTCATAAAGCAAGTCCTTAGAGACTTACAAAGGGACTTAGACTCCCACACAATTATAATGGGAGACTTCAACACCCCACTGTCAACATTAGACAGATCAACGAGAGAGCAAGTTAACAAGGATATCGAGGAATTGAACTCAACTCTGCAACAAGCGGACCTAATAGACCTCTACAGCACTCTCCACCCCAAATCAACAGAATATACATTCTTCTCAGCATCACATCGCACTTATTCCAAAATTGACCACATAGTTGGAAAGAAAGCACTCCTTAGCAAATGTACAAGAACAGAAATTATAACAAACTGTCTCTCAGACCACAGTGCAATCAAGCTAGAACTCAGGACTAAGAAACTCAATCAAAACCGCTCAACTACATGGAAACTGAACAACCTGCTCCTGAATGACTACTGGATACATAACGAAATGAAGGCAGAAATAAAGATGTTCTTTGAAACCAATGAGAACAAAGATACGACATACCAGAATCTCTGGGACACATTTAAAGCAGTGTGTAGAGGGAAATTTATACCACTAAATGCCCACAAGATAAAGCAGGAAAGATCTAAACTTGACACCCTAACATCACAATTAAAAGAACTAGAGAAGCAAGAGCAAACACATTCAAAAGCTAGCAGAAGGGAAGAAATAACTAAGATCAGAGCAGAACTGAAGGAGATAGAGACACAAAAACCCTCCAAAAAATCAATGAATCCAGGAGCTGGTCTTTTGACAAGATCAACACAATTGATAGACCACTGGCAAAACTAATAAAGAAGAAAAGAGAATTTTAGACCAACATCCCTGATGTACATCGATGCAGAAATCCTCAAGAAAATACTGGCAAACCGAATCCAGCAGCACATCAAAAAGCTTATCCACCATGATCAAGTGGGCTTCATCCCTGGGATGCACGGCTGGTTCAACATACGCAAATCAATAAACATAATCCAGCATATACACAGAACCAAAGACAAGAACCACATGATTATCTCAATAGATGCAGAAAAGGCCTTTGACAAAATTCAACAGCCTTCGTGCTAAAAACTCTCAATAAATTTGGTATTGAGGGAACATATCTCAAAATAATAAGAGTTATTTATGACAAACCCACAGCCAGTATCATACTGAATGGGCAAAAACTGGAAGCATTCCCATTGAAAACTGGCACAAGACAGGGATACCCTCTCTCACCACTCCTATGCAACATAATGTAGGAAGTTCTGGTTAGGACAATCAGGCAAGAGAAAGAAATAAAGGTATTCAGTTAGGAAAAGAAGAACTCAAATTGTCCCTGTTTGCAGATGACATGACTGTGTATTTAGAAAACCCCATCATCTCAGCCTAAAATCTCCTTAAGCTGATAAGCAACTTCAGCAAAGTCTCAGGATACAAAATTAATGTGCAAAAATCGCAAGCATTCTTATACACCACTAACAGGCAAACAGAGAGCCAAATCATGAATGAACTTCCATTCACAATTGCTTCAAAGAGAATAAAATACCTAGGAATCCAACTTACAAGGGATGTGAAGGACCTCCTCAAGGAGAACTAGAAACCACTGCTCAGTGAAATAAAAGAGGACACAAACAAATGAAAGAACATACCATGCTCATGGATAGGAAGAATCAATATTGTGAAAATGGCCATACTGCCCAAGGTAATTTACAGATTCGATGCCATCCCCAACAAGCTACCAAAGACTTTCTTCACAGAATTGGAAAAAAATGCTTTAAAGTTCACATGGAATCAAAAAAGAGCCCACATTGCCAAGACAATCCTAAGTCAAAAGAACAAAGCTGGAGGCATCATGCTACCTGACTTCAAACTATACTATAAGGCTACAGTAACCAAAACAGCATGGTACTGGTACCAAAACAGAGATATAGACCAATGGAACAGAGCAGTGTCCTCAGAAATAATACCACACATCTACAACCATCTCATCTTTGACAAACCTGACAAAAACAAGAAATGGGGAAAGGATACCCAATTTAATAAATGGTGCAGGGAAAATTGGCTAGCCATAAGTAGAAAGCTGAAACTGGATCCTTTCCTTACTCCTGTACGAAAATTAATTCAAGATGGATTAGAGACTTAAATGTTAGACCTAATACCATAAAAACCCTAGAAGAAAACCTAGGTAATACCATCCAGGACATAGGCATGGGCAAGGACTTCATGTCTAAAACACCAAAAGCAATGACAAAAAAGGCCAAAATTGACAAATGGGATCTGATTAACCTAAAGAGCTTCTGCACAGCAAAAGAAACTACCATCAGAGTGAACAGGCAACCTACAGAATGGGAGAAAATTTTTGCAATATATTCATCTGACAAAGGGCTAATATCCAGAACCTACAGAGAACTCAAACAAACTTACGAGAAATAAACAAACAACCCCATCAAAAAGTGGGCAAAGGATATGAACAGACATTTCTCAAAAGAAGACATGCATATAGCCAACAGGTACATGAAAAAATTCTTGTCATCACTGGCCATCAGAGAAATGCAAATCAAAACCACAATGAGATACCATCTCACACCAGTTAGAATGGCGATCATTAAAAAGTCAGGAAACAACAGGTGCTTGAGAGGATGTGGAGAAATAGGAACACTTTTACACTGTTGGTGGGACTGTAAACTAGTTCAACCATTATGGAAAACAGTATGGCGATTCCTCAAGGATCTAGAACTAGATGTACCATATGACCCAGCCATCCCATTACTGGGTATATACTGAAAGGATTATAAATTATGCTGCTACAAAGACACATGCACACGTATGTTTATTGCAGCACTATTCACAATAGCAAAGACTTGGAATCAACCCAAATGTCCATCAGTGACAGATTGGATTAAGAAAATATGGCACATATACACCATGGAATACTATGCAGCCATCAAAAAGGATGGGTTTGTGTCCTTTGTAGAGACATGGATGCAGCTGGAAACCATCATTCTCAGAAAACTATCGCAAGAACAGAAAACCAAACAGCGCATGTTCTCACTCATGGGTGGGAACTGAACAATGAGATCACTTGGACTCAGAAAGGGGAACATCACACACCGGGGCCTATCATGGGGAGGGGGGCGGGGGGAGGGATTGCACTGGGAGTTATACCTGATGTAAATGACGAGTTGATGGGTGCTGACGAGTTGATGGGTGCAGCACACCAACATGGCACAAGTATACATATGTAACATACCTGCACGTTGTGCACATGTACCCTAGAACTTAAAGTATAATAAAAAAAAAAAAAAAGAAGAAGCTTACAACTGTTAGAAGTTAACTCTGTTAGAATCTACCTGCTGTAAGAAAAAAAAAATATTAAAGGAGCCGATGAAAAACTTGAGATCCTCTCCAGGCTTTTCAAAAGGAGAAAAAATTAAATAGCAAGATGCAATAGAGGTTAAATTTTGGGTTAAAATTTAAAATATCTCATAATTGTATTGAGTAAATCAACACTTTATGACAATTTTGTTTTTCTACCCAATCTTCAGTGCATTAGTATATTTTTATATGAAAGCCAGTTATCTGTAAAGACTATTATAAATACTTCCCCTTTAATTATGGTCAACTTGATAATATGAAGTTATTTTTAATAAATTATCTTTTTATAAACTTTCTTTTGACTTACACAAATGGTTTGTGGCATACTTGAACAAATTGTTTTATTCTAAACATCACTCTTCCTTAAATAAAGTCATTTTTATTTCAGGATAAATGTTATCATACAAGATTCTTTCTCATATAATTTTTTTAAACTTTCCTTACCAAAAATACTTCTCTATGTCTGTAACTTTGTTTAAATGTCTCTTATTTACTGGGTATGTTTATGATGTTTTATAAGAAATCTTTGAATTAAAGAAGTTCTTTTTGTAAGAACAAATTTGTTTAAAAAATAAGTTTTTATAGTATATATTTTTTAAAACAATTAGTAATGACTTAAACATTTAGTCAATATTTATTACTTAATTAAACTTTACATTTTTAAATTGTAGAACAAGTTTATGCAAAAGGTTTACTTTATTACATTTACCTAGTTTATTTTTAAGCAGTTTACCTAGATTATTTAAGAAAGCTATAATACTCACACTTTAAAGTCTTTTCCTTGTTAACCATGTTATAACCCATGAATTTCATGTATTTACCTAAGTAAAAATCTTATGTTTAATTAAATGATTGTTTTTCTAATAACTATCTACCTGTTTTTTATTAAAACAACAATATTAAACATATTATTTGCCAAATAACAAAAATCATTCTGGCTTTAACTAGGTTTATAATTTTATAATCTTTATAAAAAATTTGCACACCATATCACATCTAGCTGTGATTTTAAATAGAATATCACTTGATCAATTAATATAAACAATAAGGTAAGCTGATAATTCTGAAAATATCTCTAATTTTGCTTTCACAATGATTTTAAAGCCAGCTCATTTATTAAATATTAATTTATGTCACAGGTACTTAAAATGTATTTAGGGCTCCTTTATTTAAAAATAGTTACTTATTTTAAAGGCAATTTTGTACCTTGTAGCCACAACGCATAACGACATATATATACCTACATATTAACACATACATACCAGCACACATTCACACTAATACAAAGACACTAGAGCTTTTACTTCAAAACTCCAGCTATGGAATATTAATAAAAACTCAGCAGTTGTTTTTAAAAGGGTAAGACGTAAACAGTGGTTGTTAATTTAAAACCAGTAGAAATGCCCTGTAAACTGGAAAACAAAATATTTTAAAGCAAAAAACATATCCTCATCTTTCTTTATAAACTTCACAAAAATTTCATTATACTCTCTTACTATTCTAATGTTTAGAAACCTTAATTCACAGTGAGAAACCTCGGATTACTTAATATGACATGGCTTTGAGATTTTAAATTACTGAAGATAATTATGAGATTCTATTTACCAAATTAATATTTGTAAAGCAATGTAAAATTTAAAGCTGACTAATAAAAGATGCATATTTTCTTTACAAAGTGTTTCTTTAAACAGACTTCACTTGATTGGTGGTCTTTGAAACCCAGCTTGATTAGATTATTGGCCTTAGAGTGGAGACATTTAAGAAAAAGGGACAAGAAAGCATGCAGTTTTTAGTGCATTAACTGCAATTGTTTATGCAAATGTGCAAAGAAATGAGTAGCCTTCTATAGTAATGACCATTTCCTGTAAACTGTCCTCAGCCACCCCTAACATAGCTTTCAAAGCCACCCCTAACATCGCAGCTTTCATTCACTTGTGCACACACTAAGAAGAAATCCTCTCACAATACTATGTAATTCTGGCAGCCTCTAAAGCCAAAAACATTACATAATACAAGAAAGCAGAGTTTTATACCTGAGAAGAATCTGCCAATGATTGAATCCACAAAGGAAGCAGGAAAACTCCCAACAGGTTAGTGTCCAGATCCAAAAGGAACCCTCATCCTCCTCCCTGCCCCAACCCAGGGACCTGATGTGGAGCTGCCTCCTAAGGGAGCAGTATTGTCCTCAGTGCCTCTGGCCACACCTCCCCCCAACCATCGTGTCCTCAGTGTTCCCTGGTGTTCTGAGCCCCACCTGGTGTCCTGAGCCCTCCCTGGTGTCCTGAGAGTCCCCTGCTGTCCTGAGCACACCCTGGTGCTCTGAGTCCCCTGGTATCCTGCGCGCCTCCTGTTTTTCTGAAATCCCCCTGGTTTTCTGATCGCCCCCTGTAGCTGTTGTGCACGAGCACTCCCTGGTATCCTGAGCACCTCCTGGAGGTCCTGAGAATCCCCTGGTGACCTGAGCCCTCCCTGGTGATTTGGAGAGCCCCCAGGTGTCCTGAGTGCCCCCAATGTCCTGAGCACCCCCTGCTGTGCTGAGTGCCCCCTGGTGGTTCTGAGTGTCTTCTGATGTCTTGCGTGCCCCCTGGTCATTTGGAGCGCCCCCTGGTGTCCTGGGTGCCCCCTGGTGGTTTTGAGCGCCCCCTGCTGTCCCGAGTGCCGCCTGGTGTCCTGACTGACCCCTTGGTGTTCTGAGGACCCCCTAGTGTCCTGAGCTCCCCCTGGTGTCCTGAGTGCTCCCTAGTGGTTCTGAGCCCCCTGGTGTCCTGAGCACCCCCTGGTGATTCTAAGCGCCCCCTGGTGTCCTGAGCGTCCCCTGGTGGTTTTGAGTGTCCCCTGGTGTTCTGAGCGACCCCTGGTGGTTCCGAGCACCCCATGGTGTCCTGAGCACTCCTTGGTTTCCTGAGCACCCCCTGGTGATGCTGAGCAGCATCTACGATGCTGTCCCCTCCTGTTTCCCTGCAGGGAGGTTTGGGTCTGCTCGCATACAGATTTTCCTCACTGTGTCCTTCACAGTAATACAGGGACTTTCCCTGAGATCTCAGGTTATCTTTTTTTTTTTTTTTTAATACTTTATGTTCTAGGGTACATGTGCACAACATGCAGGTTTGTTACATACGTATACATGTGCCATGTTGGTGTGCTGCACCCATTAACTCGTCATTTACATTAGGTATATTTTCTAATGCTATCCCTCCCCCATTCCCCCCACCCCACAACAGGCCCCGTTGTGTGATGTTCCCGTTGCTTTGTCCGAGTGATTTCATTGTTCGATTCCCACCTATGAGTGAGAACATGCAGTGTATGATTTTCTGTTCTTGCAATAGTTTGCTGAGAATGATGGTTTCCAGCTGCATCCATGTCCCTACAAAGGACATGAACTCATCCTTTTTTATGGCTGTATAGTATTCCATGGTGTATATGTGCCACATTTTCTTAATCCTGCCTGTCACTGATGGACATTTGGGTTGGTTCCAAGTCTTTGCTATTGTGAATAGTGCCACAATAAACATATGTGTGCATGTGTCTCTATAGCAGCATGATTTATAATCCTTTGGGAATATACCCAGGATTGGGATGGCTGGGTCAAATGGTATTTCTAGTTCTAGATCCTTGAGGAATCGCCACACTGTCTTCCACAATGGTTGAACTAGTTTACAGTCCCACCAACAGTGTAAAAGTGTTCCTATTTCTCCACTTCCTCTCCAGCACCTGTTATTTCCAGACTTTTTAATGATTGCCATTCTAACTGGTGTGAGATGGTATCTCGTTGTGGTTTTGATTTGCATTTCTCTGATGGCTAGTAATGACGACCATTTTTTCCAGTGTCTTTTGGCTGCATAAATGTCTTCTTTTGAGAAATGTCTGTTCATATCCTTTGCTCACTTTTTGATGGGTTTGTTTGTTTTTTTCTTGTAAATTTGTTTGAGTTCTTTGTAGGTTCTGGATATCAGTCGTTTGTCAGATGAGTAGATTGCAAAAGTTTTCTCCCATTCTGAAGGTTGCCTTGTTCACTCTGATGGTAGTTTCTTTTGCTGTGCAGAAGCTCTTTAGTTTAATTAGATCCCATTTGTCAATTTTGGCTTTTGTTGCCATTGCTTTTGGTGTTTTAGACATGAAGTCCTTGCCCATGCCTATGTCCTGGATGGTATTGCCTAGGTTTTCTTCTAGGGTTTTTATGGTTTTAGGTCTAACATTTAAGTCTCTAATCCATCTTGAATTAATTTTCGTACAGGAGTAAGGAAAGGATCCAGTTTCAGCTTTCTACTTATGGCTAGCCAATTTTCCCTGCACCATTTATTAAATTGGGTATCCTTTCCCCATTTCTTGTTTTTGTCAGGTTTGTCAAAGATGAGATGGTTGTAGATGTATGGTATTATTTCTGAGGGTTCTGTTCTGTTCCATTGGTCTATATCTCTGTTTTGGTACCAGTACCACGCTGTTTTGGTTATGTAGCCTTGTAGTGTAGTTTGAAGTCTGGTAGCGTGATGCCTCCAGCTTTGTTCTTTTGACTTAGGATTGTCTTGGCAATGCGGGCTCTTTTTTGGTTCCATATGAACTTTAAAGCAGCTTTTTCCAATTCTGTGCAGAAAGTCATTGGTAGCTGGATGGGGATGGCATCGAATCTGTAAATTACCTTGGGCAGTATGGCCATTTTCACAATATTGATTCTTCCTATCCATGAGCATGGTATGTTCTTTCATTTGTTTGTGTCCTCTTTTATTTCACTGAGCAGTGGTTTCTAGTTCTCCTTGAGGAGGTCCTTCACATCCCTTGTAAGTTGGATTCCTAGGTATTTTATTCTCTTTGAAGCAATTGTGAATGGAAGTTCATTCATGATTTGGCTCTCTGTTTGCCTGTTAGTGGTGTATAAGAATGCTTGCGATTTTTGCACATTAATTTTGTATCCTGAGACTTTGCTGAAGTTGCTTATCAGCTTAAGGAGATTTTGGGCTGAGACGATGGGGTTTTCTAAATATACCATCATGTCTTCTGCAAACAGGGACAATTTGAGTTCTTCTTTTGCTAACTGAATACCCTTTATTTCCTTCTCTTGCCTGATTGCCCTAGCCAAACCTTCCAACACTATGTTGCATAGGAGTGGTGAGAGAGGGCATCCCTGTCTTGTGCCAGTTTTCAATGGGAATTTTTCCAGTTTTTGCCCATTCAGTATGATATCGAGTGTGGGTTTGTCATAAATAGTTCTTATTATTTTAAGATACGTTCCATCAAGACTGAATTTATTGAGAGTTTTTAGCATGATGGGCTGTTGAATTTTGTCAAAGGCCTTTTTTGCATCTATTGAGGTAATCATGTGGTTTTTGTCTTTGGTTCTGTGTATATGCTGGATTACGTTTGTTGATTTGCGTATGTTGAACCAGCCTTGCATCCCAGGGATGAAGCCCACTTGGTCATGGTGGATAAGCTTTTTGATGTGCTGCTGGATTCCGTTTGCCAGCATTTTACTGAGGATTTTTGCATCGATGTTCATCAGGGATATTGGTCTAAAACTCTCTTTTTTTGTTGTGTCTCTGCCAGGCTTTGGTATCAGGATGATGTTGTCCTCATAAAATGAGTTAGGGGGGATTCCCTCTTTTCTATTGATTGGAATAGTTTCAGAAGGAATGGTACCAGCTCCTCCTTGTATCTCTGGTAGAATTTGACTGTGAATCCATCTGGTCCTGGACTTTTTTTGGTTGCTAGGCTATTAATTATTGCCTCAATTTCAGAGCCTGTAATTGGTCTATTCAGGGATTCAACTTCTTCCTGGTTTAGTCTTGGGAGAGTGTAAGTGTCCAGGAAATTATCTATTTATTCTAGGTTTTCTAGTTTATTTGCATAGAGGTGTTTATAGTATTCTCTGATGGTAGTTTGTATTTCTGTGGGGTCATTGGTGATAGCCCCTTTATCATTTTTTATTGCGTCTATTTGATTCTTCTCTCTTTTCTTCTTTATTATTCTTGCTAGCAGTCTATCAATTTTGTTAATCTTTTCAAAAAACCAGTGCCTGTATTCATTGATTTTTTGGAGGGTTTTTTGAGTTTCTATTTCCTTCAGTTCTGCTCTGATCTTGTTATTTCTTGCCTTCTCCTGGATTTTGAATGTGTTTGCTCATTTTCAAAATAATGGAAGGATGGAAGAAAAATCTGGAAGGGGAGATTTGTCTTTAATCACATAAGATAAGGTTCTGGAAAAGTCCTTCTCTGTAGAAGCTCCTGAAGCAGGCTCCTGGTATGTTTCTCAGTAATTAATCATCTGCAATTCTGATCCACAGAAAATGCATTTGGATTTTATTTTTTAGAATCCTGAGGTTTCTGGAGAGAAAGTAGAGAAACTTTAGAAGTGAAAGACCCTCTGGAACTACCGAATCCACATCTGTTTTTCAGATGTCTATAGTGCTTGTCATGTAGTGTCCTCTATATCTTGTGGCTTCTGCAAGCTCTGTTCCAGTTAAGCAAGTGTCAACTGCCATTTTAGGCATGTCCGTCTATCCAGTTTTTGGAGTGGGTAAGGTTTCTTGCTACTTCCGTTATTTAAGAGATTCCAAAAAGTGTTGTCATTCAGATTATGCAGATTTCTTTTGACATAAAAATGAGGTTCATGAATTTTATAATCTACATTTTGGAGCCTAAACCGAAACTACAATCAAGTGTCACCTCAGATGTGTTACTGGAGGAAGAATTCTGATCTCATTACATATAAGTGTTACCTGGTGTGACGTACATGAACAGTCAAGGAAACAGAAAAAGGACATGGCACAACGTTTATGAAAAAGTCTCAGCAATTTGAATTTTCTTCTGAGGAAGCTGAAATTGTGCAAGTAAAACAGTGGGACTGGTCATGTCTCAGGTGAAGTTGTGTTCTGGTAAGTATCTCCAGTCCTGGGCTGGATCCAGTAGGTGCACTCAGACCCAAAATCCTAAAGCAGCAACTTGTATTCCTTAAACAGATGATATTCCAATGAGAAAGCTGTTCTCAGGTGAATTGCAGAGCAGGGAGGAGGAGACGGAGGTGACCTTGGCTTCCCAGCATTGCTGAAACTTGAAGACCAAGGCCCCCTCCTCATAGATGGAGCAGAGATGCACCTATGAGTACATCACATCGGCTCTGTCTTCAGGAATCTTGGGCTGTGGGGGAGGTGAAGGAATGTGATTTATTCCTTTCTGCTAACACAGTGTGCTTCAGAGAAAATGAATTGAAAATTTAATAAATATGCTTTTTCCATAATAAGGGAGAGAATATGAAAAATTCATGGCAATGCAAGTGGTCACTTCAGACCTGGCAGAAGGAGCAAGTACACAACTGAGAGAAGGAAGCACCCTGCCCCAGAAAGCAGGTGCGCCAAGACCATCCCCTGAGAACTGCCCTCCAGATGCCACATGTCAGTGGAACCTGGGCCCGTGCCTGGGATCTTGTGCGTCATGTGGAGAGCAGAGTACAGCTCCATTCTTCCTCACTGTGTGACCTACGATGTGACCTCTTCCTCTGAGCTTCATTCTAACTAGGTGTTAAAATCAAATAACAGCAGCAACTTTACTTGTAAACTTTCTGGAAAGAGCCAGTGATGATCAGAATTGTTATCACTGTTGTTGCCCGATCCCTTAAATATCATAAAAATACCTGTGTGACCCCTCATCTCAGACCTCAGATGACCACCTCGCAGAGAGCACACCTGCTTTGTTTCTGTCACAAACATGGTATTAGAACTGGAAACTATGTGTACCTTGTTATAGAATTTATATCTTAGTTATGTTACATTGGATGAAGTTAGAATTAGTAAGTGACAGAATTTTAGGTGGTGGGATATCTAAGCAAACTGTCGATGGTGTGTCTTCATTTCTCACTGCTTATTATAGATAATGTGAGAGGAGAGAGAAAAATTAAAGAGAAAACTATTGACCAATAGTCAGGTGCTTTATAGACAAAGGAGATTTTCACATCTTCTGGAAACCCCATTAAGTTAAATGAATTAAAGAACTTTAAGACACTTTTCCACTTCTAGATGCATGTTTAATACAGATTTAGATTTAAATGCAAAGAGATAACACAGAAAATGGAAATTCAGCAACAGATCAGTTTGCCAAATAGGCAGATTTAAACTAGTTCGTAATTTTACCTAAATACTCAAAGAATAAACCCCAGATTCAAATATCAGAAGATAAAATTTCAATGTTATGTGACTTGTTGACAGAAGCTTGAACTAACATTATTTTGATGAATCATACATCAATAACAAAACTTTGTCCAGTGATCCAAATTTTCAAGGGGCTGCTTGAGTACATAGTTTCTACTTCCCCTACCTGTGATTTCTGGCAGAATCTATCATCCTCTAAAACCCAGGGACCATTAAGAACAGAGACAGAAGTTTGAATATTACGAAGTTTTGAGAGACCCAAATTACTGCCTGGACTGCTTGATGAGATGATCTCTATAAGCCTCGTCTTTGAAGAGTGTGTGGTGGCTTTTGTTATGATGAGCAAGTAGCAGCAAAGACAGTCAAGGAAAATGAAGGAGGAGGGGAACACGGCCCAAACAGAAGAACAACATAAAGATCTAGAAACTGACATTAACGAAAAGGAAACATATGGATTACCTGGAAGAAAATTTAAAGTAAATATCAGAAACATGTTCAATGAGCTAGTGGCATCACGCAAGAACAATATGAGAATTTTAATAGAGATAAAACATTTAAAAGATGACTAAACAAAACTATTGATGCTGAAGAATACAATAAGTCAGACAAAATTTTTAAGAGGATTTTAGACCAGACTAGATTATGTAATAGAAGAAACAGTAAACTCAAAGAAAGATCATTTGAAATAGTAGAGACAGAGAAGAAAAACTTAAATGAAAGAAATAAAAAAGAGTTAAAGACTTATGAGTCAGGAAGCACAGTGAAAATGAAATTATGCATTGAGGAGTTATGCAAAGAGAAGACAAAAGTGGTAGTGAAGGAAGCAGGTGAGAGAGAGACAGAGAGACAGAGAGACAGAGAAAGAGAGACAGAGCAAGAGAGGCAGAATGTTTTTAAAAGAAGTAATAGCATAGCAACTTTCTAAATCTGGAGAAGCAAATATTCGTCCACATCCATGAAGCTCTATACATTTTAAATAAGGTAAACCAAATGGGAAAAATCAGAAATAGCTTGAAACCACATTGATAAAGGAAAGGTTTTTGAAAACAGAAAGTAAAAGAGCAGATTTAGCAGATTTCTCAGCAGAAGATTTTCAGTTCCGAATGGAGAGGAATTATATTTGATAATGTACGGTTTATTGATAGAGATTATTTCTGAGAAATGTATTTCTAGTCAATGTCATCATTGTACAAGCATCATAGGGAGAACTTACACAAACCTACAAGGAATATCCTACTACACATAGACTATGTGGAATAGCACAATGTTTCCAGACAACTAACCTGTACAGCGTGTTACTGCACCGAACACTGCAGGGAACTGAAACGCCGTGGTAAGTATCTCTCTATCTAAACACATCTAAATATGGAACATCCTTAATGAAAATATGATATTACAATGTTATGTGGCCACAAACATATATGTGGTCTATTGTTGACTGAAACATTTTTAAGTGGCCCATGACTGTATTCAAATTGCTCGGGGAAAAAAACTGAAAAACAAACACAACTCTGTCAACCAAGAAACTTTACCATGTAAATCTTTTTGTAAAATAAAGGATAGGTAAGACCTTTCCCAGAGAAGCAAAAACTAAAGGAGTTCTTCAACACTGGGCCTGCCTTAAACACCACAGGGTCTCAATAGGTCTGCAGAATAATGACATTGCTGCAACAGCTCCATTCTGGCCTCTGCCATGTGACAGTTTTGTGTGAATTTTCTTTCTGCTCTCTCAGGACTTTTTTCTCTCTCATCTTCGAACTCCATTCTCCTTTTAATTCTCAGTTTGTTGAAAAGATTCATATTTAGCTAAGAACATTAAAAACTTCGGAAAAAAATTTCATCTTAAACTCAACAAATTTAATTACCTGCTTTCACGGATGCCCATCTGTTCTGTTCTTGTTTTCCTATGGGATATGGCCCTTGTTTCTACTTCAGTCCGGTCCTTAATTTCATATGCATGATGCATCGAAACATCACTTACTCAGGACCATCTTGGAGGAAGGGACCCTACCATCTGCCTCATCGGCCTTCAGGTGTACAGTGGCCATTCCTTCACCAGTTGTATGTGCTTTAGGGCTTTCCATTTAAAAGTGTATTTCTCTATTCCCCAAATAAAGTTCCTGGACGTTAAAAAGTGATGTGCATTGGGGGCATTGACAGCCTATTTTCATTAAAAGTCTCTTCTTCCGTTGGTAATTGAGGAAGACTGGGAAGAAGGGAACAAAACTCAGACCTCATGTACCTCCTCATTTAGCAATAGATTCAGTGCAAATTTAGAAAGTTGAAGACATAGAGTAATGCTGGTGTGGTTTTCTGTAGCATACTAAGGAGAGAGCAGAATATGGTCAGTGGTCAGTCTCCATCCAGCTGGTACCATTGTCCATTAGTTAGGTCATAAGAAAAGATAAAAGACAACTTTTGTGACAAAGCCCCAAGGGCTTCATTAAAACACTTTGCCCAGAAATTGGTCAACAGGGACATGACAAGTTTTTATATCACAGCTACTATTTTTTGCCTACTTTATGTAGAAATCTGAGAGATGTGACCAGCTTCAGGGGGCTGATTCTTCATCCAGGGGACAACGCTAAGAGAGTTATGAGTTATGTGGTATTAGTTTGTCTGGGTCTTCCTAAGAAGACAACACGGAGTGGGTGGCTTAAACAACAAATATTGATTTTCTTACAATTCTGAAGTCTGACTATTGAAGATCAAGGTGCTGGCAGGGTTGGTTCTTGGTGCAGCTTCTTCCTGGCATGCACTGGGGCACCTTCTAATACACTGCGTCTCCACATGGCCTCTTCTCTGCGTGCACGTGAAAAGTGAGAGGTCTCTGGTGTCATTTCCTCTTCTTATAAAGACAGCATGTCTATTGCATTAGGTTCTCACACTTCTGACCACGTTTAACCTTAATTGTATCATTTAAATTCCAATATAGATCCATTGTATTTAAAGTTTCAGCATATGAATTTCAAAGAGGGCACAATTCGATTGATGACACAAACCAAGAGATGGTGAGAAGCATTAGAATATATATATTTTTAATCACTAGGGAATAATGGGCCATGCAGGAACTTGTAGGAAAGTTCCTAGTAATCGGTGAAACCTCAATTGAAAGAGGAAAATGTGCCTTCCTCCTTTCTTTTCTGGCAGAAGAATGTGAGGAAGCAGAACCACAGATATCAAAGAAAGAGGAGCCCTGGGGACAGCTGAGGTGCTGGTGAGGAGGGAGAGCACTGAGCAGATGAGGAAGCCCCGCCCTCCCTGCACCTGCTCCTGACCCGGCCTCCTGCTCTGTGGGCCCCGCGCGCCCCCTGCTGGTCCTGAGCGGCACCTGCGCCCGCCCCCTCCGCCTCCCTGCAGGGAGGTTTGTGTCTGGGCTCACACTCACCTCCCCTCACTGTGTCTCTCGCACAGTAATACACGGCCGTGTCCGCGGCGGTCACAGAGCTCAGCTTCAGGAAGAACTGGTTCTTGGACGTGTCTTTTGAAATGGTGACTCGACTCTTGAGGGAGGGGTTGTAGTTGGTGCTCGCACTATTACCATAGATATTCCCAATCCACTCCAGCCCTTTCCCTGGGGGCTGGCGGATCCAGCTCCACCAGTTACTACTGCTGATAGAGCCACCATAGACAGCGCAGGTGAGGGACAGGGTCTCCGAAGGCTTCACCAGTCCTTCGCCCCACTGCTGCAGCTGCACCTGGGACAGGACCCCTGTGAACAGAGAGACCCACAGTGAGCCCTGGGATCAGAGACAACCTCCCGTGTCTTCATATCGGCATCACTGAGACACTCACATCTGGGAGCTGCCACCAGGAGGAGGAAGAACCACAGGTGCTTCATGTTCTTGCACAGGATGTCCATGACTCTCAGAGAGCATTTCGCATGTGAGCTGGACCCTGAATTTAAGGAAATGTGTGGTAGTTTCCTGTGTGTGCCTAAGTGAGGATTTGCATGTGGGTGGTGCCTTTGTATGGAGAGGTGAAAAGGGACGAGGGAGGTCCAGGCTTTGGGGCTCACCCTGAGAGGAGGATGCTGGCTGTGCACTCTGAGAACTCAGGTCTCTTCCTGGGGCCTCCCCTCACCAAGCCCAGAGTCCTCTTCTTCCAGGTAGAGAGAAGTGCTCAAGGAGCTGGTCTGGGGAGATGAGTGTGATCATGGATCTAGGACAGATTTTGGAATAGGTTCAATGCTGTTCTACCCGTGAAGATTTATATGAAACCAACCAAATATCCATGTTATCTAAATTGTCAAATCTCTATTCAAAATATTAGAGCAGCAGATAAATATATTCATCACAGTGAATTTATATAAACCTACATCCATGCAATGTTTATTGTAATTCAGAATATCCATCATGGTAAGAGGGAATATGTGTGTCCCAGAGAGTACGTCATAAAAAAAAAAAATCTGAGACCTTCCCTTTTGTGAACGTTTGAAGTTTGGGGATTTTGTCTGCAATCTCAGGGGAACGTAGTGGGATGTATCTCCAACCGTCTCAATGTGTGATGCTGAGAATGTGGCCTGACCTTTATACACTTCTGTGTGAATAGATGCAGTTTGGGGATCACAGTGACAATTTCAGTCAAAAACTATACTAGGTCAACACAGGAGCATAGTCTCATCATCAAGATTAGTGCAATTGCCTTTCTGGGAACAAGAGAGGACATCTGTGAGCCCTCCCCTCTGAGAGCACAAGGAACTCTGGTTCTTCCCTGACAGGTCACACTTCTGAAACATGGCTGGACAATGACACTCAAGCCCAGAATCCTCACCCACATATTTATCATTTCAGGTGCACCTGTGTCTGAAAGACTTTCTCCTTCATTGAATTGCATGAACATACCTTAGAGTTTGCGGTATTACATCTTGGGCATTCGACATTAGTTTGGTGAATTATATAATAAATAATCTATCTCCATGGATGTGGGTGACAGGAGAGTCATCAGAAGTTGGATGTGTTTCAACATCAGGACAAACCTGGGCTGTCTTGTTAGGACTGAACGAGTGAGCTGACCTGTGGGACAACAGAGGGAAAGACACAGAGCCAACATCCAGAGCCAGGTGAACTCTTTACCTACCAGGTGGTCTCTGGACATTTTGTTTAAACACATCCAGAAAGACCTTCCTCACCTTCAGGAGAATTATGAACATTGAGGGAAATTAAGATAAATTTTTATTTACAGAGAATAATTCATAGGCTTGTAGACATCTATGTGGGTGTGTACAGGAATGCTAGGATATGCTCATACACAGAACAGAAGAAATAATTCTATTTCATGGAAAGGAAACCAAAGAGCTTCTGAATTGGTAGGTATTCTTTGCCACAAATGTGTCAGGTCACTAGATCATGTTATGATGCTGGAGGTAACACTTCCCAACATTGTCCTGGAGACAAAATGCAAAAGAGTAAAGATTCAAGCGAGATTCCTTTGAAAAATACAAGTAATGAACAGACCAAAAAGCATGAACCGTTATGTAAAGAGTGCTAATGAAATGAAACAACAAATTCCATGTTGAGGTGACGGGGAAGTTCCATCTGAGAGCTCATTTTCACCTTTATGGCTACCGAGTGCCCTCTGCAGCCCAGCTCCCACCCTGAAGGGAGGTTTCTGTCTGAGCTCTGTGAGTGAGCTGGAGTCATTGTGAGCCACTCAGAAAAGTAGTTGATTCTACTTCTTCAAACGGGAATTTAAACAATCAACTCCTCACCTGAGCCAGTCTATTTTTGTAACTGTGCGTGACCCTTGGGAATGCAGTCACCATTTCTTTCATAATGAGAGTTGACTGTGCCATGAAGGTAACAGGAAGATGTGTAAATTTAAAGTCTGGGTACATAAACCGCTGGATTATCAAATCCTGGAGCCAATCACCTTCTGTCATCTTGCTTAATTAGTTGTGAATTTGTTTCTGGTTGTTGAGTTCAAGTTCCCATAACTCACTTTCTGATAAAATAGTCACATACGATAATCTTGAGATATGAAAATGAAAAACAATCACTAATTTCAAAATGAACCCAACTTCCAGGAGAGATGAAAATTCCTTTGTGGTGAAGAGTGTGAAGGGTGGAGACATGGTTGAATACTGAGGTTGTGTTCACAGTTGTATTATTTTAATTAGGGAACTTCTGTACATCTCTTATATTTATTAGAAACTGCCATTGAGAACCTTGATGTAACGTAATTAATTGATGGGTCACACAAAAGCAATGAAGCTGAAAGTTATTGAGCAGGCATTGCTATTACAACTTTAGCTTTCCTTTAGAACACATTCCTCTACCTGATATGAAATTAGCCCAGGTGTACTGCTGAGCGTTTTACAGTTAACCAAAGACCAGGAAATAGGCACTCGTGTATGTGGAGCAGGGCATGGCTTTGGGATGCTTTGCAAACAAAGTGGCTTCTCACGTCTTCTGGAAAACCCATCAAAATGGGCAAGTTAGGGTTCTCTTAGGCGCACCCATCTATCCCACATTCATGGCTAATATAACAGTGGAAGTTGATGCAAAATGAGATCATATGGAAGATAAAGAAACTGCTGCACCACTGACTCAGCCCAGCACAGCTACCTCTTCCCTCAGGGCTTCTGACTCTCTCAGGATGTGGGTGTCCACACTGTGTCTCTCGTACAGTAATGCACGGCCGTGTCCTCAGCCTTTAGGCTGCTGATCTGCAGATGCACTGTGCTGACAGAGGTGTCCATGGAGAAGATAAACTGTCCTGTTTAGCCCTGGGCATACATTGGGTTCCCAGTGTTGATGTTCATCCATCCCATCCACTCAAGCCCTTCTCCAGGGACCTGTCTCACCCAATTCATACCATAGGTGGTAAAGCTGTAACCAGAAGCCTTGCAGAAAACCTTCACTGAGGCCACAGGCTGCTTCACCTCAGGCCCAAACTGCACCAGCTGCACCTGGGAGTGGGCACCGGTGGAGAGGACACAGGATTGCTTGAAGTCTCACTTGACTGGCCTGGTTTCTCTGTCAGCCCTGGGACTGGGGAGCCCCTTAACTTTTGCTGCTGATGCCAAGAAGAGGATCCTGTGGGTCCTGTCCACGGTAGGGTGTGGTCACGAGGAGGGGTGTGGTTGTTGGGTGATGCTCTCAGGGCACAGAGTTATCTGTATTAGCCTCAGTGATTGGCATATTCTTGAAGGATGCTATTTAATAGCCCAATTCCTGACCCAGTGTGAGAAAAAGCAAATACATGACACATGGACGACACAGTTGTAGAAGCTGCGGGTTCAAACCGTAATCCTGTTAGAGGCCACGTGTCCCCTAAACATCCCTGAACTCTGTGTTGACAGAGCTTCCCCCACTGGAGAACAAGCTCCCCCATGACAGGCACCTCACTTTGAATCCACATTTGAATGAATCAGGGGCAACTTGAACCATTTCTAGACCTTAATATGTGAATGCGTTATTTTGGGAATGAGTGTGTTTGTCCAAAAATTGCACTGATTTAAAAGAAAGGAGCTCTTCCTGACCTCCAGCTGCTTACTATTAAGATAACTAGCACAGTTTGAAATCACCATTGTGAAAGTGGTTCTCATTACAACATCCAGTTCGATAAATGCTCACAATCGAATGGAATATTTATACAAACATCAGAAGTCCTTGTGAAATACTTATATTAGATATTTTTAAAGGAAGTCCGGGGCCCTGAGAAGAACCCCTCTCCAGCCTGCTGTGCACCTGCTCTGGGGCGGGAGCCTGTGCTGGGTTTATCCTGAGTGCCCCCTGCTACCCAGCCCCTACCCAGCAGGAGCGTTTCTGTCTGAGCTTACAGAGTCTATTCCTACCAGTGTCTCTAGCCCGGTATAAAGCGGCTGTGCCCTGGCTCAGAATTGTCCTTTAGTGACACAACATGCTTCTCACACCATCATTTGAAATACTGAATTGGCCTTAGGAAACCCAGAGAACTGTACAGGGAGACCCGAAGAAAAGATCTCATGCATCAGTGGGGAGCCCTTTCCTGGAGCTCCAGAGGCACTGAATCGTTTGACATATGGTGAACCCAAAAACTCTTCAGGGATTTGGCGGGGGATTCTTATTTTCTTTAGGGTCCTGCAGTTGATTATTGCACCAGAGAATACCAGCAGGTGCAGTTGCACGTGGACAGAAGCCCAATTCAACTCTAGTATTCAAATAACACACACACACACACACGCACACATACACACACACACACTGTGGCTAATTTTAACATTAACCGGCCCACTTTTTTCCTTTCTTTTCTGGTATCCATGTCAAGGAAAGCACTCCCTACACTGGCACTAAGGCTGAGTATATGTCTACTTTCTGCAAACAGAAGTAAAGAAAACAGAATACAAGTGGACAGCTGGGAAGTGCATACCCATTGAATTCACCTGGTCTCACTTTGGAACCCTGCAGGCGTGCCATGAAAAGTAAATGTGAGGCTAATGAGGGTGAAATTATTTCCTTGGTGCTGAAGTTGCTATTGTCAGAGCCCTCAAATTGCTCTATTTTCCTGAACATTATTTATCCTATTTTCCTCCTCAGATAGTTTGTGCATTGCCACACTCGCATATTTAATCCATATTGACTAAACTGGTGAGACATAATGTGTGGAACACGGAAGCATTACATGTTCTTACAGATGAATCTTAATACTCTGGTGATCTTTCTCTGGACTGTGCACGATACAGGAAGACTCCAGGTGTGAAGCTCATTTTTGCTCTTTTCTCGATGGAACATCACAGGAAAATTTTTGTAAATGTGCCTCTTTTGGCTAATTGTAGCCATTTTCGTGATAAAGGAAGCCTGGAGGTATGGGCTTGTAATGGGGATGGATTACCTTTCCCCACATACATAAGGATGTAAAAACGGGTTGTCTGCCTGAAGAAGGTCTCGGTGTTTTATCAGAGATTTGGTCTCCTGGTAATACAGCCATGCAGGCATCTAGGTGGATTCTCACCCTGAGAACCTGGAGGTTCCTGGAGGAAAGGGCCATAAGAGTGTGTGTGGGGGAGTGAGGCCCCCAGGATCTCTCACCCTCATGCTAGTCCAGACATGCTCTTTATGTTTATTTAGTTCAGATTTTCATATAACAAATCACACAGCCAGGCTCATTTAAATTACCCATATTCAGGCCGTATGGGACCAGCAGCTGAGTATAATAATTACATTGAACTCAGACAAATCTGGTCCTAATCCAATGTTTACCGTAGCTCAGAACACCTATAATGACTCACTTAACTTGCAGATTGTTTCTTCCCTGAAATAACGGTAAGGGTTGCTGTGGAGCCTCTGTGGGGTTGGATTTTTTTGAATCAGCCTGTCACGCAGGGTATTCTGAGTGATGTAGACCTTTACACTTCAATGGCAGTTATTCCTAGTGACATGGAAATGGCTGGCAGCCCTCAATTCAGTTAATTCCTTTGGTTCACCTGAGTGTCTACAAGTATCTGATGAACCTCAGGGCTCTTCTTCATGGATGACTCTGAAGATTGTCAATCAACTCAGTGCTACAGACAGGCACCTAATGGAGGATTCTCAGTCCCCTGCCACTGTGAGCATTTAGGTAAATTCCATGTGTGTGTTATTGTGAATAGTGCTGCAGTGAACCTACATGTTTATATTCCTTTAGGTGTCTGTCCGGCTGTGGGATTGTTGGGTCAAATGAAACTTCGGTTTTAGGTTATTGGAGGGATCACCACACTGCTTTCCACCATGGTTGAACTAATTTATATTCCCACCAAAAGTGTATAAATGTTCCCTTTTTCTTGCAACCTTAGCAGCATCTGTTACTACTTTTTTTTCAGATTAGCCATTTTGACTGATGTGAGATGGTACCTCACTGTAGCTTTAATATGTATTTCTCCAATGATAGTGATATTCAGCATGTTTTCCTATGCTATTTGGCCACATGTAGGTCTTTTTGTAAGTGTCTTTTCATGTCCTTTGACCACTTTTTCTTTCTTGTATGTTTGTTTAATTCCATGTATATTATAAATGTTAGACCTTTGTCAGACGTATAGGTGGCAAATACTTTACTTCCCATTCTAGAGGTTGCCTGTTTACTCTGTTGATAGTATATCTTGCTATGCAGAAGCTCTTTAGTTTACTTGGTCTCGTTTGTCAATTTTTGATTTTGTTAAAATTGCTTCTATCAATTTCAGAATAAAGTATTTGCCAGTTCTTATGTACTAAATTGTATTGCCTAGGGTATTATCCAGAGTTTCCATAGTCTTAGGTTTTGCATTTAGATCTTTAATTCACATATTATTATTTTTTCAATTGATGGTGAAAAAGCATTTGATGAAACTACGCATCCTCTCAGGAAAAAAAAAAAAATTGAAAATGGGTATAGAAAGAACACATCACGACATAACAAAAAGTTGTGTTCCAGAGACTTTCAGGTAGTATTATAATGAATGAGAAATAACTGAAAGTCTTTTCTCTAAGATCTGGAACGTGACAAATTTCCCACTTTAACCACTGGTAAACCGTAAATCCTTCTGCTGCCCCCATAGCGGCTCTTACCTGCACGCGCCACCTACTGGCCTGGTGTTCAAACTGCATGACCTAATACAAACTCGCTACCACTAGTGTACAGCAGTTGAAAATGAGATTAGCTTCTCAATACTTCTGTGATTCCAGCCCCGCAAAAGACCACGGGCCTGCTCACATGCTCAGTATGTTACTACTAAAGCTGGAATTTGGAAAAGGCACAACACTAAAACTATTAGTAACAAAATAAATCACACAGAGTAGATGCCCCTCACCTGGCCATTTCCATCAAGGCTGGTGCTTTTGCTTGCTAGGCTGAGTGGTTCATGTTTGTCACCCTCTCAGGAGCTCAGCAGAGAACTCAGGTCACTGCGCATTTCATAGACCAACCCATTGCCTGAGGCAACGGAGAGCTTCTCCCTGTGCACAGATATCAAGCATGTACTCATCTGCTTCTGCCACAGTCAGCTCAAACCTGTAAGGCCACCTACTAACGTGAAGGGTAAACTTAACAACCCAATATAAAATCTGCTGAAACAAATGCATCCCAAATGAGAAACAGTTCCTGAGGCCTCCACTATCCAGGACCTGCAGGAGGCAGTGAGCCTGCTCACAGGCCCAGTACATTGTTTTACAACCATCATTTTAGAAAGCCACTAAATAATGACCATCTATAGAGAAGAAACAATTACAGTCTTTACCACTGAGTAAACCAAGAACCAAATAAAAAGACCCACCCAATATGCATGATATTCACATTCTAAAGGGAATGAAATTTTCATTAAAATCAAAATAAGTTCAAAAAGAGTAAGAGATAGTTTAGCCAATGAAAAGCAAGCAGATAAGCAATTCTGGAAGTACGAAAAAGCAGAATTATAAGACTCTGGATATCACCTTAGCTCTCCAGCAATAGAATCTAAACAACATGATATATTTGAAATCTCAGATAAGTTATTCAAAATATTTATTTTAAAGAAGCTCAATTAAATCCAAAAGAGATTGAAAACCAATACAAATAAATCAGAACCACTCAGGCCAGACATTGTGGCTCATGCCTGTAATCCTAGCACTTTGGGAGGCCGAGGAGGGGGGATCATGAGGTCAGAAGTTCTAGACCAGTCTGGCCGACATAGTGAAAAGCCATCTCTACTAAAAATACAAACCACTGGCTTGGTGTGGTGGTGTGTGCCCGTAATCCCAGCTACTCAGGAGGCTGAGGCAGAATTGCATGAATCAGCGAGGTGGAGGTTGCAGTGAGGCAAGATCACACCATTGCACTCCTGTCCAGGTGACACTGCAAGACTCTGTGTCAAAAAACAAAAAACAGAAAACAAAAATCAGAACAATTCAAGATTTACTTGAGACTTTGATTTTTAAAAAATAATCTTCAGGGAATAAAAACTTCATTGAATTATAATTAGAAAATACAGTTTAAAACTTTAACAATGGACTATACTAAACTGAAGAAAGAACATCAAACCTAACAGACAGATATTTCAAATTAACTCAGTCAGATAAAAGTGAACAACATCATGGGGAAGTATAGGATTATGTAAAACAATTGAAACAGTGGATCGTGGATATTCCTGAGGGAGAAAATTAGTAAAAGTTTTTAGAAGACCAAATTGATGAAATAATTGAGGAAAATATTCCTAGTCTTGCTAGAGATTTTCACATGCGGATAAAAGAAGTTCAGAAAACTCCATGACAAGACACTGGAAAAGAGACATAACCAAGATCTACATTATTCAGTCTATCTAAAGTAAATAGGAAGAAAAACATTCTAAAATTCACAAAAATGTGTCTAATAATTTATCTGAAATTCTATTAAGCTAACAATGCACTTATCAACATAAACTTATAAGATAGAAAAGATTGAACTCTCAGTTTCAGACTACTTAAAGAAAAAATAAAGGAAAATAATTCTATGTCAATAATTCATTTTGTATCCTGCTAAACGAAGCTTCATAAATGAAGGAGAAATAAAGTATTTCTAAGGTAAGAAAATGCTAAGGATATTTATTTACACTAGACCAGAACTATAAGAAATGCTCAAGGGAGTCCTAAATATGGAAGCCATAGGTGAATACTCAACATCATAAACAACACAAAATTATAAAATTCACTCATAAAACTATTACACAATTAAGACTACAAAGCCACTAGTTAATAATTAACATGACAACAGGATCCAAACCTCACATATCACTATTAAGTTTGGATATACATAAGTTAAATTCTTCACTTAAAATATATACATTGGTAGAAAGAATAAAAAAGAGTTTTGAAATTTATGCTGCTTACATGAAACTCACTTAATTGGTAAAAACACATAGATTCAAGATCAAGAGGGTGAAATGATATTTCATGCAAACGGAAACCAAAAGCAAGCAAGAGTAACTATGCTTATATCATATAAAACAAACTTTCAGTAAACACCAGGAATTAAAGACAAAGAAAGTCATTACATAATGATTAAATAATTGATTAAAAATACAAATTCTAAATATATATTCGCCCTACACCAGAAAACCCATATTCGTAAAACAAATACTATTAGACCTAAGGAAGAACATAGAAAACAATACAATTGTCATGGACTTCAATGCCCATCTGACAATCCTAGACAAATCATTGAGAAAGAATTTCAACAAGGAAACACTAGACTTAAATTGGACTCTAGACCAAATAAGCCCTAAAGATATTAACAGAACATTCAATTCTGATGACTGCAGAATATACATTATTCCCATTAGCAAGGAATATTTTCTAAGATGGATTATATGCTATGCCAGAAATAAAAGTCTCAACTTTTTAAAAAATGAATTATCTTCTCAGACCACAGTAATATAAAAGCTAGAAATCAAACCCTAGAGGAATACTCAAAACTACACACACACACACATGAAAATTAAACATCCTGCTACTGAATGAAATTTGGGTCAATGATAAAATTAAAAAGGATATTGTAACATGCTTTGAAATGTATAAAAATAGAGAAACAGCATACCAAAACCTTTGCAGCAAAAACCTGTGCTAAGGGGGAAGATTATAGTGTTAAATGATCTCATCAAAAAGATCCAAAGATTACAAATTAACAACCTAACATTACATATCAAAGAATTAGAAAAACCACAACAAACTAAACACACAGTAGAAGAACACAAATAACAAAGACCAGAGCAGAACTAGATAAACTTAAGAACCAAGAAATACAAAGAACCAACAAAATAAAACATTGGGCTTTTGAGATGATAAACAAAACTTACAGACCACTAGCTAGATTAGGCAAGTAAAGTAGACAGACAATTTAAATAAGCAGAATGAGAAACAAAAAAGAAAAGATTACAACTGATGCCATAGAAATATAAATGATCAACATAGACTACTATGAACATCTCCAGGCTAACAAACTAGAAAATTTAGGGTGAACAGATCAATGTCTGAAAACATGCAATCTCCCAAGATTGAAACAGGAAGAAATAAAAATCCTGAAGAGACCAACAAAAATTAGTGATATTCAAGCAGTAATTTTAAGAAGTCTCAACAAATAAGCCCTAAAACAGATGATTTTAAACGGTGAATTCTGCCCAATATACAAAAAGATCTGCTAGCAATTCTACCGAAACTTTTTCAAAAAGTTGACTAAAGGGTGTTTCTCCCTAACTCATTCCACAAAGCCACTAACAGCCTGATACCACATCCATGCCAGGACCCAAAAAGGAATATTACAGATTAATATCACTGATGACTATAGATGTAAAAATCCTCAACAAGACACAAGAAAATGGAATCCAATCACATATCAAAAAGATAAAATGCCACAATCTACTAAGTTTTGTTTCAGGGATGCAAGGATGGCTCAACATTCATGTATCAATAACTGTGATCCACCACATAAACAAAATTCAAAACAAAAAACATATAATCATGTCAATAGGTCCAAAAAAAAAAAAGCAATTGATAGCATTTAGGATTTCTTTATGATAAAAACCCTCAACAGAATTAGAATAGAGGGAAAACATACCTCAAATGAATAGAAACCATATATGACAAACTCACATACAACATTATGATGAATAGGAATATGTTGAAAGTATTCCTCCTAAGACTCAGAACATGTCAACGATGCCCACTTTCACCACTTAATCAATATAGAACTTGAAATCCTGGCCAGAGTAGTCAGGCAGGAGAAAGAAATAAAGACACCCAAATTGGAAAAGAGAAAGTCAAATTATTTTGTGTTTGCTGATAATATGATTTTATACTTAAAAAACTAATATTCTTTAGAAAGACTCCTAGAATTGATGTATTAATTCAGCAAAGTTTTAAAATGATGGAAAAAACATACAAAAGACAGTACTATATTTATACACACGTAACAAGCAGAGAACCATAGATGCGTGGAACAGGATAGACATTCCAGAAATAAAGTCACAAGCCTGCAGCCAACTGACTGTGACCAACTAGACAAAAAGCACATCCTGGGAAAAGGTCACCTTGTTCAATAAATAGTGCGAGAAAAACTGAAAGGCTATTTGCAGAAGAATAAAACTGGACCCATATCTCTCACTATGTGCAAAAGTTAAGCCAAAACCTATAAAAGACTTAACTGGGAGACCTGAGAGTCTGAAGGTTGTAGATGAAATCCTAGGAAATGTTTTTCTGGACATTGTCCTAGGCAAAGAATTCATGACTACAACCTTAAAAGTAAATAGTACTAAACCAAAATAGACAATTTAGGCTTCATACAAATAAGCAGCAAAGCATGTGCTCAGCAAAATAAAAAATCAACAAAGATAACAGAAAACCTACAGAATGACGAAAAATATTTGTAAACACTACGTCTGACAAAGAGCGAATATTTGGAATGTGCAAGAAACAAAAACAACACAAGAAAACACAACCTCATTTTAAAGTGAGCAAATAACAGACATTTATTTTTCAAAACAGGACATAAAAATCATCCACCAGCATATGAAAAAACAATCAATGGCATTAATCATCACAGAAATGCAATTTAAAGTCACAATGAGAAGCCATATTAAACCAGTCAGAGTAGCTATTATTAAAAAGTTAAAAATAAAAACTAAATTGAACAAAAAACAGATGTTGGTGAGGATACAGAGAAATAGTAGTGCATATACACTGTTGGAGAAAATGTAAGTTAGTACAAGCTATATGGAAAACAGTATGGAAACTTCTCAGAGAACTAATAATCAAACTAATATTTGATTCCGCAACTCCACTACTTGGTATTGGCTCAAAGGAAAATAAATTTTATATTAGACAGATGCCTGCATTTATTTTTATTGTTGTGTTATTCATAGTAGCACATATATGGTGCCAAACTTAGTGTCTATTTATTATGATTAGATAAGGAAAACATGTTGTATATGTATATGTGCATATATATACACACTTACCCTCGCAAATGCACTATATACAAACTCGTGATTAAACTCGTACCGCATGTTCCAAGGCTGCAGACATCCACAGACACTGCTATCAGGTGGAATATTTTATGGACTTGGACACCTCATCCCAGGAGGTAAGAGAGAGCCATAAATGAAGAAAAGTTTTCTTTTAATTTTTTTAGTTATTTCCTTTTTTAGGAACGCACAGGGTTTGACCAATTCAGGCCTGCTGAGTTAACCCACCGCTGTACACAAATCCCGATGCGATGGACTGTGGATGGCTAGGCTCAGCAGAGAGGGTAGAGATGGCCGAGTTAGGACCACAAGGAGGAGCTGAGGGACTGTAGGAGGAAAGTTGAGAGGCTCTAGAGGGACCCATGAGTGTGCCTGAGCTGTGAGTTGAACCAAAGCTGTTGTGTTTCCCAGGAGCCCAAGAAAATGGTGCTAGAGTGAAGGGTGTTGGGAAGGGGCGGTAAATAGGCAGTGGATGGGTGCGGGAGGGGAAGGGAGTTAAAGGTGTTAGGAACCAGGAAGGAGAGCAAGGGATCTGGGCATTCCTTAAAGAAGTAGGTTCAGAAATAAGCTGTCAAATGCCTCCAGCCTGGGCTTCCATCCGTATGTCAAAGATAAATTCTAGGCAAGTTTCGCATCTGACAGATACCACAGAGTGAGGAAGGAGATGGAGGTGTTGCTAGGAGAGAACACCCCGGAGAAGACAGCAGCCCATCCTTGTCCTCACATGGCCCTGCCTGTCCTTTATCATCACAGATCAGAGGTTCTCATCCTTGTCCTGTGGTGAAAAAAACATCCTGTTCTTAGAATCCTAAGACCTCCAGACACATGTGGGTGGTTAAGTCTACCATAAATCCGGCATTTCCAAACAAGTCCTCTATCTGCCTTTCATCAGTGTGTTCATGAAGCTTCAGGGTAAGTGAAACACGTCGGTCACTAAACAGTAAAAACAAAAACAAATGGCCTATTTACCCATGTTGGGATGACTCCCAGGTTTCGGAAGCAAAGAATTGGACAGAAAAGCAAAACTGTTGGTTCTCAGGACTTCTGGACACCACACATGGAAAATGAAACTCACACATACACACATGATAGTAAAATGGATCATCGCACTTATCTTATTTTTTTGAGGTTCCCTGAGCAATTAGGAAGCACTAAAGGTAGATTTATCAAAGAAAAAACATCAAGTAAAGACACTTGTTTCAGCACAGTAAGGAAGACTTTATCCAGGGTCCTCATGGTAGGTATAGGGACTGGGGCAACGGTGTTTTGCTGTGGAGAGAGAGATTCGGCTGAACTCCAAATGCAGAATGGGAACGTGAGGATTTACAACCAAGCAGCAGGGTGGGGTCCGGAACCTGGAAAATTCCTAAGCGGAAACATCAGGGGTGTGGCCAAATCTCCTTAAACCAACCTGCCAGGATTCTTGTTGATGTTGGGCCAGGGTGATTCGACGTCACCGAGGTACGGTGAAAGGCAAGGAACCTGATCAGACACCCAGGAAAATCACACATGGAGGATGGGAAATCTGGCTAAACCAATACACCGGAATTCCAGGTAAAACGGAATTTCACATGAAGATCAGAGTGAGGGGCGGATGAGAAGTTTCAGGAGCCTCCTAATTTCTGTGGAGGCAAATGAGCTACATCAGGTGGAGACCCTTCAATGGTGGCACTTTCTGCTGAACAAACTCACAACTGAGTGAAATGAGAACAATTCGGCACAAAAATGTAAATTCAACCATTTCCTGAATTTCTGGAGATTGTGAGTGGCAGAATGAGCTGAGGTGTGATAGCTCAGGGGGTGTCCTAATTCTGAAGCCACAATTAGTTCTAAGCAGTGTTCACTGACAAAAGAACAGCTCGAGGTTCCCACACGCACAAACACCTGACTCCATGAATCTGCAACCGGGAGTCTCTGCAGGCTCTGAGGTGCACAGGACAGATCCCACCTCAGAGTCAGCCTCAGGTAATTATCTGCTCTTCCTGTGGGGAGGAGAGGAACAGTGCAGAAGGAGAGTCAGCTGTACTCTACTCAGGATCTCTGTACATGGAGGAAAACAATGAAAGGGGGGATCACACATCCTCCACACGTCACAATTCCACATGAGAAAGGCAATTCTATTCCAGGACATTCTGTGGAATCAAGGAAGAAAGCAATTGGGACAAATTAGAAATCACCATTGTTTACAGACTGCATGTTTGTTTCTATGTCATCCACAGAAATGAATTAAAGGCCTGTGTTCTGTATAGAACCCACACCGTGTGGGCCCTGAGTCAGCACCTCCCTGCCTCCACCTTCGGGGAGCATAACGCACGTGACCCAGGTGCTCGGGGCTGCACTCTGTCTTCCATGCCATGGCTGGTGCTGGAGCCCCGTCCTGGGCTCCACTCTCAGGAGAAGATCGAGCTCTGCGCTGATCTGAGCAGAGCCACTGCTGGGAGTCACTGGGTCCCCGATGGGAAACTTTGACACAACTCTGACTCAGTACCCTTGCTGGACCTTCTAGAACAGCACAGAAGTTTAAGAAAGTTCCTCCCAGTCCTCCTCCCTCTCTCCTTCACTCAGGGACTGACTTCCCTCACATGCCTTCAGCTTCCCCAGCCTCCTTCCACTCCCTCTGCATTTCCTCTGAAACGCGTGGACGGGTTCCTTAGGACACTGTACACAAACTTAATCCAGTCATAGAATGTGCTTCTCTGAAGACCAACACTAACACACATATTTTAGCAAAGCTGTTTATAATACCAGCCAGATTCTACTAAATATGAACTGACCACGGCAATCAGCAGTTTTACGTGTCTCCTTGGTTAGAACACAGTCTCAATTATTAAATGAGACTCGAATCTAGGTGTTGCTCTGATGATTTCATATAGGTGTTATTCAAACCTGCCATCCAGTTTCTTGAGCTAGGAAGATAGTACTAGTTATCCTGGGTGTACCTGATTTAATTCTAGCAGAACAAAAGACAACAAAATTCCCTGATGGATGGCAGGTGCGCCTCTTTCCAAGAATTCCAGCCTGTCCTTCCTGATGGCCGGCCCTAGACACGCCTAGATAGAAGACACAATTGCTGTCAGCCCTGGACGTGTCTAGATAGAAGACACAATTGCTGTCAGCCCTAGATCTGCCTAGACAGAAGACACAATTGCTGTCACCAAGAAATCCTACACACTGGAGTGTCCACGATCAGCTCCCCCAAAGTCTCAGGTGAGGAAGGTGACACAGACAGTCTTGGTAGATCCAGATCACAGATCTAGACAGGGTTCCTGGGGAAACTGTTAGATGGAGAAATTGCTAAGACTCTGAAAGGAAACCAGCCCTTAACCTTCCTGAGCAACTTGCCCCAGAACAAACCCTGTGCTCAGTGGGTCTTGAGTGCCGTCTGCAGCCCAGGCCCCTCCTGTCTTCCTGCAGGGATGTTTTTGTCTGGGCTCTCACTGGACTTCCCCTCACCGTGTCTCTCGCACAGTAATACAAGGCGGTGTCCACAGCTCTCAGCCTGTCCATTTGCAGATACAGGGAGTTCTTGGCGTTGTCTCTGGAGATGGTGAATCGGCCCTTCACGGAGTCTGCATAGCCTGTGCTACCACTATTCCAGCTAATATCAGAGACCCACTCCAGACCCTTCCCTGGAGCTTGGCGGACCCAGCCCATGGCATAATCATCAAAGGTGAATCCAGAGGCTGCACATGAGAGTCTCAGGGACCCCCCAGGCTGTACCACGCTTCCCCCAGACTCCACCAGCTGCACTTCACACTGGACACCTGCAAACAGAGATACACCCTGGTCAGAAACTGCCACACAGATCCACTGTTTCTCTAACTCATGTTCATTCACACTCAACATCTCTATTTCTCCATGAATCACCTTTTAAAATAGCAACAAGGAAAACCCAGCTCAGTCCAAACTCCATGGTGAGTTCTCTGTGTTCAGTGCTGATCACCGAACGGCAACACCTGGGAACCCCGGGGCTGGGGCTCCTCTCCCAGGGCTGCAGGGTCAGGGCTAGGTTAGTTTTCATATAAGCAAAGGGAGGACCCTATTTGCATGTCTCCTACTATATAATGATTTCTGTAAGGGATGCATCAGAGTGGGCTGTGTCCAAGAGTGGATGTGGGTGATTATACTTCATAAGTAATTAATTCTCATTAGCCTTCATACTTTTACATGCACATGAAATATGTTCTTTGGGAGTCAATGTTTCCTTCATTTACAGATGTGAATGTAAACCCCCAAGTATAGAGGGGCCATGTGACATGTCTAAGAGCTCACATCTGGTAAGAGCCAGTCTCAGTGTCTGGCCTACGTTTCTCACAATTGGATCCAACTGTTCCCTAAATTAACTCTAGGAAAGAGCTAGAAATTCCAAGTGAGGTTTACAAAACAATCTTCTTATAATGATACTGTGATATTATTTGGCTGTATCTTGGTGTCTTTCTAAGCAATATAGAAAAACTGAGGGTTAATTCATGTGAGTATTCAGGAGATCATGACTTTTCTTGTATTATTTTTATTTCTCTCCTCATCTTCTACCACATTAGACTTTTATTTTTAATAGTTTTAATGAAGGAATACTGGCATAATCTTCACATAGTATGTTCACTACTTGACAGACATTAACCCCCTCTGCCCCATTGCCCTGCATGCACGTTATCCTGCCTGCTGCTGGCTGACTGGCCCTTGGAGTTCTGTTGAGCTGGGCTGCAATGCTGAGTTAAACACAGCATCTTTATAGATTTAACTGATTAACTTCAGAAGCACTGATAGTTTATTGATGTTGTGAAACAGGAGTAAATGACTGCAGGTGACTCTGCCTTTGGTGCATGTGAGAAAGTTTTTCTCTTGTTATGACAAATGCTTCTTCTTCAGAGACTTCATAGGAAGAGCAGGATAAAGAATCTGGAAAAGTGCCCCAGAGGAATCTGTTTCATGGAGAGGAAGCCACAGTGCTGACAGGAAACCAGACCTTAACCCCCATCTGCACCTGCCCTGAGGCTGGCTCTTGTGCTCAGTGGGTTCTGAGCGCCCCCACGTGGTTCTCCACTCACATGAGGGAGGCTCCTTTCTGGGATTATACAGATTTTCTTTCTAATTGCTTTCACAAAAATGGAGACAGAGTAAACAATGAATCCATGCATCTCAGAGAACACAAAACAGCATGATAACACCCCTCGACACACACACACATTTAGGTAAATCTTATTACAACTGCTGAAAATCAAAGACAAATAGAAATACATGCTGAAAATCAAAGACAAATAGAAATTCCTTCCAAAAGAACAGAAAAGATGATGACAGCATTCCTCTGGTTATAACCTTACAAGCAAGAGGAAAAGTGATGGTGTCTGTAAAGTGTTGGAGGAAAAGCCAACCCATTATTTTATAGCCCATGGATGTTCTCTAAAAAGTGAAAAAAGTTTTATTTCTCCTTGAAGCATGAGGGGCTCAATGAATCCATGCCCTCAGGAGACCAGTGAAAATTATTTTGGAAAATTACAGGGTTTGGAAAGGCTCTGACAGCATACAGCAAGTGAAGAAACATTTATTCAGGAAAATCTAGAAAACTCAGTAAGGCCAGTCATTATATTTTATCTAAGATGTTCCTACTTCCTTCCACATCCAAGCTCAGCATGATGTATTGTAACCTCCACTACAGAAGATGCAGCCAAGAAGGCAGGACACCTTCTACCAGCTCCCACCAGAGGAAACTCTTCCCCAGGGGCCAGGACATTGGCCCTCTGACCCTGCCCACAGCATGTGATGCTGAGGCTCAGTTCTGGACAAGAGCTACTAAAAGCCAGAGACTCACTTCTTCCATGGAGCCCCACTTATGGATGGAGGCTCTGCCCTGGGTCCAGTGCCACTGGAAACATTGGGTCCCTGATTTCTAGCTCTGTCCTTCAGCAGAGCTTCTGCTCCACCATAACCGAAGTGTTGGGAAGGTGGGAAGCTTCTGCCCAACCCTCCACTTAGAGCTCATTTCCTATGCTGAGGAAGAGAAACCCTGAACTTTGTCTCCACCTGCAGAATCGTGGTTATGCGCTCTGTCCCAGGGGAGAGGGAGTGCTGGAATTCAGTCATAAAATATCATCCTTAATTTGGTCCTAAACATCCTAACTTCAGGAACAACAGAATGTGGAAAAGTTCAAAGCCTGCCAGTGCTCTCAAAAACAGTGGCGGGTGTACTGGAAGGCCCTTGGAACGAGATGGGTGGATGTATGGGAGATGCAGACTAAACTGCATGGCTGCTGGCTTGCAGGAGAGAAACGAGGAGGGAGAGAGCGGGGGGATGTTCTCTTGTGGTTGGAACAAATGCCAGACACTGTTCAAAGGAGCCCATGTTTGTTTGTTTCAGTCTGTGAAGCACTTCAAACCACAGTGCATGATTGAACATAGTGGGATTTTCTATCTGTAAGTGGCGGAGCTCAGCATCTGGGCCTGGTCAGGAAAGAGAGCAAGTCCAGCGCAAACCACTGACACCTGAGGATGACCGTGGTGCTTACAGCTGTGTCCCTTGATCTTTGAGACTGACTTCTCTCACTTAGCATCATGTCTGGAGTTCACCAGTAATGGTTTATGTATCTGTCACTTGTTATTTTTTTATTGCTGATGGTGTTCAATTTACAGATGCTTCCTAGTTTCTCTATGCCATTTCCCAAAAGAGGTTGTCCATCTTTGCTAAATTTAGAATGACACTGACTTGCCCAGTGATGGCCTTTTTCACAACAGGGGCACACACTGGGGCTTTTCTGTTGTTTGGTGGTAGTAGTTCTTGCCTTTTGACTTCCTTTTCTACATTCCTTTCCTTGTGTCCAGATTGCCCACAATTAAAGCAAGAGCCTGAGAAATGGGACATAGTTTTTCCAACTCTTAATCCAGCCATAGCCTGAGCTAAAAGAGTAGCCTTGTGTAAGTTACCTCCAATGCCATTGCAAGCCTTAATATATTCAGCTAAGTGAGGCTTCCCTCTCAGGGGTCTAATAGCAGTTTGACACTCCACATTAGCATTATCATATGCAAAAAGCTGTATTACAACATCTTGAGCTGTTTTATCAGTTATGGCTTTATTTACAGCCTCTTGGAGCCAAGCAATAAAAATCAGTATATGGTTCTTTAGGTCTGTGTCGGACAGAACTGAAAGGATATTATTCCTCTGTAACACTTATCCTTTCCCGTGCCCATAAGCACACAGAGTGCAGCTGAACAATGGCAACATTCTCCATTACTGCTTGATTTTCTAATCCACCCCAATTAGGGCCGACTCCCATTGACTGGTCAAAGGAAACTGGCACAGGTGGCTGTGCTTGTGTATTTTCCCTTGCCCGAGTTTGAGCTTCATCAGACCACCAGGTTTTAAACTGCAAGTACTGAGATGGAATGACAACAGATTTTATCAAAGTATCCCAATCATATGGTATTAACCTATTATCAAGAGCCACATTTTTTAACAAACTTTGCACAAAAGGAGAGTTGGCCCATATTGACTAATGGCCTGTGTGAATACCTTTAACAGTTTAAATGGAAAGGTGGTTCAATTAGAGAAACTGGAATTGCCATGCTTCAAGGTGTGTGTCAGCTCTAGCCTTTTGAATGGAATTTTGTACAGCACCACCAATTGCTCCAGGTTTTAAGGTTGTAACTACAGGAGCAGTAAGTTCTGTAGCTAATACATTTTCTCGCCCATTAAGGGGAGAGAGAGAGGAGGTGGCCATTCACTTAATTCAGCAGATGGAGCTGACGGGCTAGTAAAACATACTTTAGTTTTCCTTTCTTTTATTTTCCTCTGGTTTCCATTCTTCACATTCAGAATCTGTAGGTTTTTACACTTGTCCTCCTCTTTCTCATCTGAATCTGCCTCATCATCTGTTTGAAATGGTTCATAAGCTGCCTTTATTAGTGTCCACATTGACCAAACTGAGGCTCGAATATTGCTCCATCTTTATATGCCTTTTAAAAAGTATCTGCCAATTCTCTCCCATTCATCCAAATCCATAGTCCCTTGTTCTGGGAGCCATGGGCAAAAACTGCTTTCCTCTACTAATCAGTGATAACATATTCTGAGTACTAACTTTCACTTCTCATCTTCATAATAAATGCCTTAAGAAATTTAAATAAGCAGAGTGTTTGCTTTCACTTTGTTCCATTGTTACCCTGGTTCTGCTGAGCTCTCAGCTTTCCCTCCGAGATTGTTTTAATCATGATCAGGTGTCCTTTGATGGTGCATCCTCCACTTTTACATGCTCTCCCGTTCCTTCACTGGGGTCTTTGTTGCCCCACATTGGGTGCCAGAAATGTTGGGGTGATCAAGCACAACACCACGTCATTGGGGCGACAAAGTCCAGCAGAGTCAAAGGAATGAGAAAAACACAGTTTGAGAGAGAAAGTGTGACCAGGGAACCATCACGAGTGTGGAGCCTGTGAAGGCCCCGAGCTCTGGAAGCCCAGACTATTTATTGGTGATCAACAAAGAAACAGGTGGTGAGAATGTAGGGGTCGAAAGGGCAAGCACACGATCTACAGCTGTGATGTTTAGCATTTATATGGAACATGTTCTGCTACTTGAGATAATGGGAACACTATTCATCTAGGAGCCTGGGAGGGCGGGAAGCAAGGAGCCAGCAAGTCTAGACACATTCCAAAGGCCACGAGGGGTTTTATGCCCTGAGCCCTGGATATTATGTCAGATATGCAAGCCCTGCCTCAGCTTCTTTCCCAACACTTGGCTTTTTCCCAACACATTGATTTCTGTGTGTTTGAGCATGAAATACAACACAGTCATAACAAGAATAAGAACATGTTCTTTGCAGCAACGTAGTTGGATCTGGAGGTCATTATCCTAAGCAAATTAACAGAGTAACAGAAAACTATATACCACCTGTTCTCACTTACATGTGCGAGCTAATCATATTGCCATAAAGAAGAAAACAACACACATTGGGACCTACACAAGTGTGGAGGATGGAAGAAGTGTGAGAACTGAAAAACTACCCATTAGGCACTATACTTATTACCTTAGTGACAAAACAATCTGTATATCAAACCCACATAACTCACAATTTACCTATATAACAAACCCTGCACATGTACCCCTGAACCAAAAGTAAAAGTCTAAAAACATTTTAGCTAGTTTTTAAAATGATTATTAATAGGACACCTAAATACACCACAGGCATTTCAAATGATTTCTTGCTATTTCAGTTATTTAGTAGATTCCAAAAAGTGTTGACATTCAGATTATGCAGATTTCTTTTGACATAAAAATGAGGTTGATGAATTTTATAATCTACATTTTGGAGCCTAAACCAAAAGTACAATCAAGTGTTACCTCAGATGTGTTACTGGAGGCAGAATTCTGATCTCATTACATATGAGTGGTACCTGGTCTGACATATATGAACAGGCAACGAAACAGAAAAAGGACAAGGCACAGAGTTTATGAAAAAGTTTCAGCAATTTTAATTTTCTTCTGAGGAAGCTGAAATTGTGCAAGTAAAACAGTGTGACTGGTAATGTCTCAGGTGAAGTTGTGTTCTGGAAAGTATCTCCAGTCCTGGGCTGGATCCAGAAGGTGCACTCAGGCCCCAAATCCTAAAGCAGCGACTTGTATTCCTTAAACAGATGATATTCCAATGAGAAAGCTGTTCTCAGGTGAGCTGCAGAGCAGGGAGGAGGGGACAGAGGTGTCCTTGGCTTCCCAGAATTGCTGAAACTTGAAGACCAAGGCCGCCGCCTCATAGGTGGAGCAGAGATCCACCTATGAGTACATCACATCGGCTCTGTCTTCAGGAATCTTGGGCTGTGGGGGAGGTGAAGGAATGTGATTTATTCTTTTCTGCTAACGCAGTGTGCTTCAGAGAGAATGAATTGAAAATTTAATAAATATGCTTTTTGCCATAGTAAGGGAGAGAATATGAATAATTCAAGGCAATGCAAGTGGTCACTTCAGAGTTGGCAGAAGGAGCAAGTGCACAACTGAGAGAAGGAAGCGCCCTGCCCCAGGAAGCAGGTGCGCTAAGATCATCCCCCGAGAACTGCCCTCCAAATGCCTTATGTCTGTGGAACCTGGGCTCATGCCTGGGATCTTCTGCGTAGTGTAGAGAGCAGAGCACAGCTCCATTTCTCCTCACTGTGTGACCTAGGATGTGACTTCTTCCTCTGAGCTTCATTCTAATTAGGTGTTAAAATCAAATAACAGCAGTAACTTTACCTGTAAACTTTCCGGTCTGAGTCAGTGATGATCAGAATTGTTATCACTGTTGTTGCCCAATCCCTTAAATATCATAAAAATACCTGTGTGACCCCTCGTCTCAGACCTCAGATGATCACCTCGCAGAGAGCACACCTGCTTTGTTTCCACAAACGTGGTATTAGAACTGGAAACTATGTGTACCTTGTTTTAGAATTTATCTCTTAGTTATGTTACATTGGATGAAGTTAGAATTAGTAGGTGACAGTTAGAATTTTAGGTGGTGGGATGTCTAAGCAAACTGTCGATGGTGTGTCTTCATTTCTCCTTGCTTATTACACATAATGGAAGAGGAGAGAGAAAAATTAAAGAGAAAGGTATTGACCGATAGTCAAGTGTTTTATAAACAATGGAGATTTTCAAATCTTCTGGAAACCTCATTAAATTAAATAAAGAACTTTAAGACACTTTTCCACATTCTAGATGCATGTCTAATACAGATTTACATTTAAATGCACAGAGATAATGCAGAAAATGGAAATTCAGCAACAGATCAGTTTGCCAAATAGGCAGATTTAAACTAGTTTGTAATTTTACCTAAATACTCAAAGAATAAACCACAGATTCAAATAACAAATGATAAAATTTCAATGTTAGGTGACTGGTTGAGAGAAGCTTGAACTAACATTATCTTGATGAATCATACATCAAGAACAAAACTTTGTCCCGTGGTCCAAATTTTCAAGGGGCTGCTTGATTAAATAGTTTCTACCTCCCCTACCTGTGATTTCTGGCAGAATCTATCAATCTCTAAATCACAGGGACCATTAAGAACAGAGACAGAAGTTTGAATACTATGAAGTTTTGAGAGACCCAAATTACTGCCTGGACTGATTGGTGAGGATGATCTCTATAAGCCTCGTCTTTGAAGAGTGTATGGTGGCTTTTGTTATAATGAACAGGTGGCTACAAAGACAGTCAAGGAAAATGAAGGAGGAGGGGCACATGGTCCAAACAGAAGAACAACATAAAGATCCGGAAACTGACATCAACGAAAAGGAAGCATATGGATTACTTGGAAGAAAATTTAAAATAAATGTTAGAAACATGTTCAATGTGTGATGTTCCCCTTCCCAAGTCCAAGTGATCTCATTGTTCAGTTCCCCTCCTATGAGTGAGAACATGCGGTGTTTGGTTTTCTGTTCTTGTGATAGTTTGCTAAGAATGATGGTTTCCAGCTGCATCCATGTCCCTACAAAGGACACAAACTCATCCTTTTTGATGGCTGCATAGTATTCCATGGTGTATATGTGCCACATTTTCTTAATCCAGTCTGTCACTGATGGACATTTGGGTTGATTCCAAGTCTTTGCTATTATGAATAGTGCCACAATAAACATGCGTGTGCATGTGTCTTTATAGCAGCATGATTTATAATCCTTTGGGAATATACCCAGTAATGGGATGGCTGGGTCATATGGTACATCTAGTTCTAGATCCTTGAGGAATCGCCATACTGTTTTCCATAATGGTTGAACTAGTTTACAATCCCACCAACAGTGTAAAAGTGTTCCTATTTCTCCACATCCTCTCCAGCACCTGTTGTTTCCTGACTTTTTAATGATCGCCATTCTAACTGGTGTGAGATGGTAACTCATTGTGGTTTTGATTTTCATTTCTCTGATGGCCAGTGATGATGAGCATTTTTTCATATGTCTGTTGGCTGTATGAATATCTTCTTTTGAGAAATGTCTGTTCATATCCTTTGCCTACTTTTTGATGGGGTTGTTTGTTTTTTCTTGTAAATTTGTTTGAGTTCTTTGTAGGTTCTGGATATCAATCGTTTGTCAGATGAGTAGATTGCAAAAATTTTCTCCCATTCTGTAGGTTGCCTGTTTACTCTGATGGTAGTTTCTTTTGCTGTGCAGAAGCTCTTTAGTTTAATGAGATCCCATTTGTCAATTTTGGCTTTTGCTGCCGTTGCTTTTGGTGTTTTAGACATGAAGTCTTTGCCCATGCCTATGTCCTGAATGGTACTACCTAGGTTTTCCTCTAGGATTTTTATGGTATTAGGTCTAACATTTAAGTCTCTAATCCATCTTGAATTAATTTTCGTATAAGGAGTAAGGAAAGGATCCAGTTTCAGCTTTCTACTTATGGCTAGCCAATTTTCCCAGCACCACTTATTAAATAGGGAATCCTTTCCCCATTTCTTGTTTCTCTCAGGTTTGTCAAAGATCAGATGGCTGTAGATGTGTGGTGTTATTTCTGAGGACTCTGTTCTGTTCCATTGGTCTATATCTCTGTTTTGGTACCAGTACCATGCTGTTTTGGTTACTATAGCCTTGTAGTATAGTTTGAAGTCAGGTAGCGTGATGCCTCCAGCTTTGTTCTTTTGACTTAGGATTTCCTTGGAGATGCGGGCTCTTTTTTGGTTCCATATGAACTTTAAAGCAGTTTTTTCCAATTCTGTGAAGAAACTCGTTGGTAGCTTGATGGGGATGGCATTGAATGTATAAATAACCTTGGGCAGTATGGCCATTTTCACGATATTGATTCTTCCTATCCATGAGCATGGTATGTTCTTCCATTTGTTTGTGTCATCTTTATTTCACTGAGCAGTGGTTTGTAGTTCTCCTTGAAGAGGTCCTTTACATCCCTTGTAAGTTGGATTCCTAGGTATTTTATTCTCTTTGAAGCAATTGTGAATGGAAGTTCATTCATGATTTGGCTCTCTGTCTGTTACTGGTGTATAAGAATGCTTGTGATTTTTGCACATTAATTTTGTATCCTGAGACTTTGCTGAAGTTGCTTATCAGCTTAAGGAGATTTTGGGCTGAGACGATGGGATTTTCTAAATATACAATCATGTCATCTGCAAAAAGGGACAATTTGAGTTCTTCTTTTCCTAACTGAAAACCCTTGATTTCTTTCTCTTGCCTGATTGCCCTAGCCAGAACTTCCAACACTATGTTGAATAGGAGTGGTGAGAGAGGGCATCCCTGTCTTGTGCCAGTTTTCAAAGGGAATTTTTCCAGTTTTTGCCCATTCAGTGTGATATTGGCTGTGGGTTTGTCATAAATAGCTCTTATTATTTTGAGGTACGTTCCATCAATACCGAATTTATTGAGCGCTTTTAGCATGAAGGGCTGTTGAATTTTGTCAAAAGCCTTTTCTGCATCTATTGAGATAATCATGTGGTTCTTGTCTTTGGTTCTGTTTATATGCTGGATTATGTTTATTGATTTGCGAATGTTGAACCAGCCTTGCATCCCAGGGATGAAGCCCACTTGATCGTGGTGGATAAGCTTTTTGATGTGCTGCTGAATCCAGTTTGCCAGTATTTTATTGAGGATTTTTGCATCGATGTTCATCAGGGATATTGGTCTAAAATTCTCTTTTTTTGTTGTGTCTCTGCCAGGCTTTGCTATCAGGATGATGTTGGCCTCATAAAATGAGTTAGGGAGGATTCCCTCTTTTTCTATTGATTGGAATAGTTTCAGAAGGAATGGTACTAGCTCTTCCTTGTACCTCTGGTAGAATTCAGCTGTGAATCCGTCTGGTCCTGGACTTTTTTTGGTTGGTAGGCTATTAATTATTGCCTCAATTTCAGAGTTGATGGGTGCTGACGAGTTGATGGGTGCAGCACAGCAACATGGCACAAGTATACATATGTAACAAACCTGCACGTTATGCACATGTACCCTAGAACTTAAAGTATAATAATAATAAAAAATTTAAAAAAAAAAGAAAAAAAGAAACAAACCCAAGGAAACCACCATGAACAGATTTCTGAAAAGAGTGATACCCCCTCAAGAAGATCCTCAGGCAGGTTCTTCAGGAGATTCCAAAAAAGGCACTGTTATCATAGAAAATGATAGCTCCATGGGTGTTACTGCCCCTGAAGACCTTCCAGTGGGACAGGATGTGAAGGTAGAAGACACTGATATTGATGATCCTGACCCTGTGTAGGCCAAGGCTAATGTGTTTGTGTCTTCCTTAGCAAAAAAGATTAAAAGGTTAAAACAAAATTAATAGAAAAAAGCTTATAGGACTGGGTGCAGTGGCTCATGACTATAATCCCAGCACTTTGGGAGGCTGAGGCAGGTGGACCACTTGAGGTCAGGGGTTCAAGACCAGCCTGGCCAACATGGTGAAACCTCGACTACTAAAAATACAAAAAATAGCCAGGTGTGGTGGTGCACACCTGTAATCCCAGCTACTTGGGAGACTGAGACAGGAGAATCACTTGAACCACTCTACTCCAGCCTGGGTGACAGAGCAAGACTCCATCTTAAAAAAAAAAAAAAAAAAAAAAAAGGCTTATAGAATAAAGACATTAAAAAAGAAAAAAAAAAGAAACATGTTCAATGAGCTAGTGGCATCAGGCAAGAACAATGTGAGAATTTTAATAGAGATAAAACAATTAAAAGATGACTAAACAAAAATATTGATGCTCAAGAATACAATAAGTCAGACAAAATTTTTAAGAGGATTTTAGACCAGACTAGATTAAGTGATAAAAGAAACAGTAAACTCAAAGAAAGATCATTTGAAATAGAGACAGAGAAGAAAAACTTAAATGAAAGAAATATAAAATAGTTAAAGACTTATGAGTCAGGAAGCACAGTGAAAATGAAATTTTATGCATTGAGGAGTTATGCAAAGATAAGACAAAAGGGGTAGTGAAGAAAGAGGGTGAGAGACAGAGAAAGAGACAGAGAAAGAGAGACAGAGCAAGAAAGGCAGGAAGGTTTTTAAAGAAGTAATAGCATTGCAACTTTCTAAATCTGGAGAAGCAAATATTCGTCCACATCCATGAAGCTCTATATATTTTAAATAAGGTAAACCAAATGAGAAAAATCAAAGATAGTTTGAAACCACATTATTAAAGGAAAGGTTTTTGAAAACGGAAAGTAAAAGAGCAGATTTAGCAGATTTCTCAGTAGAAGATTTTCAGTTCAGAATGGAGAGGAATTATATTAGATAATGTATGGTTTATTGATAGAGATTATTTCTGAGAAATGTATTTCTAGTCAATGTCATCATTGTGCAAGCATCATAGGGAGAACTTACACAAACCTACAAGGAATATCCTACTACACATAGACTATGTGGAATAGCACAATGTTTCCAGACAAGTAACCTGTATAGAGTGTTACTGCACCAAACACTGCAGGGAACTGAAACGCTGTGGTAAGTATCTCTCTATCTAAACACATCTAAATATGGAACATCCTTAGCGAAAATACGGTATTACAATGTTATGTGGCCACAAACATATATGTGGTCTGTTGCTGACTGAATCATTCTTAGGTGGCCCATGACTGTATTCAAATTGCTGGGGGAAAAAGAATGAAAAACAAACAAAACTCTGCCAACCAAGAAACTTTACCATGTAAATCTTTTTGTAAAATAAAGGATAGGTAAGACCTTTCCTAGAGAAGCAAAAACTAAAGGAGTTCTTCACCGCTGGGCCTGCCTTAAACATCAAAGGGTCTCAACTAGGTCTGCAGAATAATGACATAGCTGCATCAGCTCCATTCTGGCCTCTGCCATGTGACAGTTTTGTGTGAATTTTCTTTCTACTCTCTCAGGACTTTTTTTCTCTCTCATCTTCGAACTCCATTCTCCTTTTAATTCTCAGTTTGTTGAAAAGATTCATATTTAGCTAAGAACATTAAAAACTTCGGAAAAAAATTTCATCTTAAACTCAACAAATTTAATTACCTGTCTTCACGGATGCCCATCTGTTCTTTTCTCATTTTCCTATGGGAAATTGAGATAAATTTTTATTTACAGGGAATAATTCATAGGCTTGTAGACATCTATGTGGGTGTGTACAGGATTGCTAGGATATGCTCATACACAGAACAGAAGAAATAATTCTATTTCATGGAAACAAAACCAAAGAGCTTCTGAATTGGTAGGTATTCTTTGCCACAAATGTGTCAGGTCACTAGATCATGTTATGATGCTGGAGGTAACACTTCCCAGCATTGTCCTGGAGACAAAATGCAAAAGAGTAAAGATTCAAGTGAGATTCCTTTGAAAAATACAAGTAACGTACAGACCAAAACAAATGAATCGTTATGTAAAGAGTGCTGATGAAATGAAACAATAAATTCCATGTTGAGGTGACAGGGAAGTTCCATCTGACAGCTCATTTTCACCTTTGTGAGTACTGAGTGCTCCCTGCACCCAGCTCCTACCCTCAAGCGAGGTTTCTGTCTGAGCTCTGTGAGTGAGCTGGAGTCATTGTGAGCCATTCAAGAAATAGTTGATTCCACTTCTTCAAACGGGAGTTTAAACAATCAACTCCTCAGCTTACCCAGTCCATTTTTGTAACTGTGCGTGACCCTTGGGAATGCCCTCACCATTTCTTTCATAATGGGAGTTCACTGTGCCATGAAGGTAACAGGAAGAAGTGTAAGTTTAACGTCTGGGTACATAAACCGCTGAATTATCAAAGCCCGGAGCCAATCACATTCTGTCATCTTGCTTAATTAGTTGTGAATTTGTTTTCAGTTGTTTAGTTCAAGTTCCCATACTCACTTTCTGATAAAATAGTCATATATGATAATCTTGAGATATTAAAATGAAAAACAATCACTAATTTCAAAACGAACCCGACTTCCAGAAGAGATGAAAATTCTTTTGTGGTGAAGGGTGTGAAGGGTGGAGACATGGTTGAATACTGAGGTTGTGTTCACAATTGTATTATTTTAATTAGGGAACTTCTGTACATCCCTTATACTTATTAGAAACTCCCATTGAGAACCTTGATGTAATGTAATTAGTTGATGGGTCACACAAAATCAATGAAGGTGAAGGTTACTGAGCAGGACTTGCTATTGCAACTTTAGCTTTCCTTTAGAACACATTCTTCTACCTGATGTGAAATTAGCCCAGGTGCACTGATGAGCCTTTTACAGTTAACCAAAGACCAGGAAATGGCACTCATGTGTGTGGAGCAGGGCATGGCTCTGGGATGCTTTGCAAACAAAGTGGCTTCTCACATCTTTTGGAAAACCCATCAAAATGGGCAAGTTATGGATCTCTTAGGAGCACCCATCTATCCCACATTCATGGCTAATATAAAAGTGGAAATTGACTTTACATTTTGACATGTTTTTGCAATGGCTCGTACCTGTTGTTCCTTTCCATGTTTAGTGCTTCCTTTAGGATCTCTTGTAGGGCAGGCCTGATGGTGACACAATCTCTAAGCATTTGCTTGTCTGTAAAGAATTTTATTTCTCCTTCACTTATGAAACTTAGTTTGGTTGGATATGAAATTCTGGGTTGAAAATCCTTTTCTTTGAGAATGTTGAATATTGGCCCCCAATATGTTCTGACTTGGCGAGTTTCTGCCGAGAGATCTGCTGTTAGTCTGATGGGCTTCCCTTTATGTGTAACCCGACCTTTCTCTCTGGCTGCCCTTAACATTTTTTCCTTCATTTCAACTTTGGTGAATCTGACAATTATGTGTCTTGGAGTTGTTCTTCTCGAGGAGTATCGTTGTGGCGTTGTTCCATTGCACATACATTGTACAATGGAACATTATGGCATACTTGAACAATTCAAGTATGAATTGTTTTATTCTAAACATCACTCTTCCTTAAATAAAGTCATTTTTATTTCAGGTTAAATGTTATCATACAAGATTCTTTCTCATATAATTTTTTTTAACTTTCCTTATCGAAAATATTTCTCTATTTCTGTAACTTTCTTTAAATCTCTCTTATTTACTGGTTATGTTTATGATGTTTTATAAGAAATCTTTGAATTAAAGAAGTTCTTTTTGTAAGAACAAACTTTTATAAAAAATAAGTTTTTATAGTATATATTTTTTAAAACAATTAGTAATGACTTAAACATTTAGTCAATATTTATTACTTAATTAAACTTTACATTTTTAAATTGTAGAACAAGTTTATGCAAAAGGTTTACTTTATTACATTTACCTAGTTTCTTTTTAAGGAGTTTATCTAGATTATTTACGAAAGCTATAATACTCACACTTTAAAGTCTTTTCCTTGTTAACCATGTTATAACCCATGAATTTCATGTATTTACCTAAGTAAAAATCTTATGTTTAATTAAATGATTATTTTTCTAATAACTATTTACCTGTTTTTTATTAAAACAACAATATTAAACATATTATTTGCCAAATAACAAAAATCATTCTGGCTTTAACTAGGTTTATAATTTTATAATCTTTATAAAAAATTTGCACACCATATAATATCTAGCTGGGATTTTAAATGGAAAATCACTTGATCAATTAATATAAACAATAAGGTAAACTGATAATTCTGAAAATATCTATAATTTTGCTTTCACAATGATTTTAAAGCCAGCTCATTTATTAACTATTAATTTATGTCACAGGTACTTAAAATGTATTTAGGGCTCCTTTATTTAAAAATAGTTACTTATTTTAAAGGCAATTTTGTACCTTGTAGCCACAACGCATAACGACATATATATACATACATATTAACACATACATACCAGCACACATTCACACTAATACAAAGATACTAGAGCTTTTACTTCAAAACTCCAGCTATGGAATATTAATAAAAACTCAGCAGTTGTTTTTAAAAAGGGGTAAGACGTAAACAGTGGTTGTTAATTTAAAACCAGTAGAAATGCCCTATAAACTGGAAAACAAAATAATCTAAAGCAAAAAACATATCCTCATCTTTCTTTATAAACTTCACAAAAATTTCATTATACTCTCTTACTATTCTAATGTTGAGAAACCTTAATTCACAGTGTGAAACCTCGGATTACTTAATATGACATGGCTTTGAGATTTTAAATTACTGAAGATAATTATGAGATTCTATTTACCAAATTAATATTTGTAAAGCAATGTAAACTTTAAAGCTGACTTTAATAAAAGATGCATATTTTCTTTACAAAGTGTTTCATTAAACAGACTTCACTTGATTGGTGGTCTTTGAAACCCAGCTTGATTAGATTATTGGCCTTAGAGTGGAGCCATTTAAGAAAAAGGGACAAGAAAGGATGCAGTTTTTAGTGCATTAACTGCAATTGTGTATGCAAATGTGCAAAGAAATGAGTAGCCTTCTATAGTAATGACCATTTCCTGTAAACTGTCCTCAGCCACCCCTAACATAGCTTTCAAAGCCACCCTAACATCGCAGCTTTCACTCACTTGTGCACACACCAAGAATAAATCCTCTCACAATACTATGTAATTCTGGCAGCCTCCAAAGCCAAAAACATTACATAATACAAGAAAGCAGAGTTTTATACTTGAGAAAAATCTGCCAATGATTGAATCCACAAAGGAAGCAGGAAAACTCCCAACAGCTTAGTGTCCAGATCCAAAAGGAACCCTCATCCTCCTCCCTGCCCCAACCCAGGGACCTGATGTGGAGCTGCCTCCTAAGGGAGCAGTGTTGTCCTCAGTGCCTCCGGCCACCCCTCCCCCCCACCACCGTGTCCTCAGTGTTCCCTGGTGTTCTGAGCACCCCGTGGTGTCCTAAGCTCCCCCTGGTGTCCTGAGAGCCCCCTGGTGTCCTGAGCACACCCTGGTGTTCTGAGTCCCCTGGTGTCCTGAGCACCTCCTGGAGGTCCTGAGAATCCCCTGGTGACCTGAGCCCTCCCTGGTGGTTTGGAGAGCCCCCAGGTGTCCTGAGTGTCCCCTAATGTCCTGAGCACCTCCTGGAGGTCCTGAGAATACCCTGGTGACCTGAGCCCTCCCTGGTGGTTTGGAGAGCCCCCAGGTGTCCTCAGTACCCCCTAATATCCTGAGCACCTCCTGGTGTGCTGAGTGCCCCCTGGTGGTTCTGAGTGTCTTCTGATGTCTTGCGTGCCCCCTGGTCATTTGGAGCGCCCCTGGTGTCCTGGGTGCCCCCTGGTGGTTTTGAGCGCCCCCTGATGTCCCGAGCACCCCCTGATGTCCTGACTGATCCCTGGCTGTTCTGAGGACCCCCTAGTGTCCTGAGCTCCCCCTGGTGTCCTGAGTGCTCCCTAGTGGTTCTGAGCCCCTAATGTCCTGAGCACCTCCCGGTGATTCTAAGCGCCCCCTGGTGTCCTGAGCGTCCCCTGGTGGTTTTGAGTGTCCCCTGGTGTTCTGAGCGCCCCCTGGGGGTTCTGAGCACCCCATGGTGTCCTGAGAGCTCCCTGGTTTCCTGAGCAACCCCTGGTGATGCTCAGCAGCATCTACCATGCTGTCCCCTCCTGTTTCCCTGCAGGGAGGTTTGGGTCTGCTCTCACGTAGATGTTTCTTCACTGTGTCCCTCACAGTAATACAGAGACTTTTCCTGAGCTCTCAGGGGAATCATCTTTTTTTTTTTTTTTTTTTTTTTTTTTTTTTTTTTTTTTTAATACATTATGTTGTAGGGTATATGTGCAGAATGTGCAGGTTTGTTACATACATGTACATGTGCCATGTTGGTGTGCTGCACCCATTAACTCGTCATTTACATTAGGTATATTTCCTAATGTTATCCCCCCCTCCCCCCACCCCACAATAGGCCCTGGTGTGTGATATTCCCCTTCCTGTGTCCAAGTGATCTCACTGTTCAATTCCCACCTATGAGTGAGAACATGCAGTGTATGATTTTCTGTTCTTGCAATAGTTTGCTGAGAATGATGGTTTCCAGCTGCATCCATGTCCCTACAAAGGACATGAACTCATCCTGTTTTATGGCTGCATAGTATTCCATGGTATATATGTACCACGTTTTCTTAATCCAGTCTGTCATTGATGGACATTTGGGTTGATTCCAAGTCTTTGCTATTGTGAATAGTGCCGCAATAAACATATGTGTGCATGTGTCTTTATAGGAGCATGATTTATAATCCTTTGGGTATATCCCCAGTAATGGGATGGCTGGGTCAAATGGTATTTCTAGTTCTAGATCCTTGAGGAATTGCCACACTGTCTTCCACAATGGTTTAACTAGTTTACAGTCCCACCAACAGTGTAAAAGCATTCCTATTTCTCCACTTCCTCTCCAGCACCTGTTATTTCCAGACTTTTTAATGATTGCCATTCTAACTGGTGTGAGATGGTATCTCGTTGTGGTTTCGATTTGCATTTATCTGATGGTAGTGATGATGAGCATTTTTTCAGGTGTCTTTTGGCTGCATAAATATCTTCTTTTGAGAAGTGTCTGTTCATATCCTTTGCCCACTTTTTGATGGGTTTGTTTTTTTCTTGTAAATTTGTTTGAGTTCTTTGTAGGTTCTGGATATCAGTCCTTTATCAGATGAGTAGATTGCAAATTTTTCTCCCATTCTGTAGGTTACCTGTTCACTCTGATGGTAGTTTCTTTTGCTGTGCAGAAGCTCTTTAGTTTAATGAGATCCCATTTGTCAATTTTGGCTTTTGTTGCCTTTGCTTTTGGTGTTTTAGACATGAAGTCCCTGCCCATGCCTATGTCCTGAGTGGTATTGTCTAGGTTTTCTTCTAGGGTTTTTATGGTTTTAGATCTAACATTTAAGTCTCTAATCCATCTTGAATTAATTTTTTGTATAAGGAGTAACGAAGGCATCCCATTTTGGCTTTCTACTTATGGTTGCCAGTTTTCCCAGCACCATTTCTTAAATAGGGAATCCTTTCCCCATTTCTTGTTTCTGTCTGGTTTGTCAAAGATCAGATGGTTGTAGATGTGTGGTATTATTTCTGAGGACTCTGTTCTGTTCCATTGGTCTATATATCTGTTTTGGTACCAGTACCACGCTGTTTTGGTTACTGTAGCTTTTTAGTATAGTTTGAAGTCAAGTAGCGTGATGCCTCCACTGTGTCCCTCACAGTAATGCAGGGGCTTTTCCTGAGCTCTCAGGTTAATCATCTTAAAAGAGATTTTCTCTTAAGAGCGTCTCTGAGGAATGTTAATCTTCTTTGTACTCAAGGAGAGTCTCATTGGGAACTTCCACTTAAATTACTTAGGTTATTACCCACACCAATTGCTCTCATGAAGACTGCTGGACCAAGCTTATGCTGTTTTCATTGAAAGTGAATCCAGAGGCTTTGCTGAAAGGTCTGAGAATTCTTGGTCTATAGTATTTCTCTGTGTGACTCCACCAGTTAACTTCACAGGGGACTTCTGCACACACAGAGGCAACAGCTGAGTCTGATCCATGGGGAATATGAATATTGAGAGTGATGACAAGAGAAGCTCAGATGAGCACAGACCCCATTGTGTGAACACAGAGGAAGAGGACAGATGTGGGGTGGCTCGTCACCAGGGCCTGCAGGAACAGGGGATGAGGTGCTTTTCATTTTCAGGGGAGGGACCTCATTTCCATGTCTTTCTCCCTGGGGACATGAGTGCACTAGTCATCAGGGCTCATCCCATCTCTGTCTCTGGATTCCAGAGAGGGCAGGGTCAATGGATTCCTGGGACTGGATTTTCAGGTTGATCTGCCCATTACTCTTTTTCTCATATGTGGACCCCGTTAGGGTATCTTTATAGTATCAATGTTTATCAACAGTACAGTAAAAATACATAAATAAAGCTTACCCAGAGGAAATGGAATCCTGCCTGTAGGCTGTGTAATTAGAGCTGTAAGCCCCTGTTGTCTACAATAAAGAAAAATCTTCAGTTAGAGTTTTAAAAATGATAATTTCTACAAATTGTCAGAGCTGGAGTCCATAATTACCTCTATCCTGAGCTCATTTTACCACACAACTTTTCAGTGTCCGATATATGTGCTTGTCTGAGGAAAATTCAATGTGGGGACATGTTTGCTTATCTGAGGGAAGAGTTCACATGAGGAAAGGTGTGCTTGTCTGAGGGAAGTGTTAACGTGAGGATGTGTGTGTTTGTCCAAGGGAAAGGTCCATGTGGGGACAGGTGTTTGTATTGACTGATAGTAAATGCCCATTCAGAGACAGTGTGTGCCTGAACTGAGCTAAAGTTTAAGGGAAATCTTTCTTGGCCAAGGGATGATGCGAATCATCTGGATTATTTGCTTGTCAGGAGGGAAACTTGACTGCACATGAACCTGATTAAAGTTTCATTGAATGGAAACTTGCGCATGGAGAAAGTTACTTCATTCTTTGTTGCCTGCATCTCATGCAATTCCCTCACCACACTGTGTAAAGTTATTAGATATTTTGCTTTTATACTCTCTGCATTTTACCCTCCGGTTCATGATGTGCTAAATAATTCTGTAAGTTGTATATATTTCGATTCACACTTTACATCATAAAATTGCGAGACTTAACAAATTGTGTCATGTGTTCACTACTGCAGGTCATAAAAACGTTTCGCTGTTTGTAAAAACTGCCTGTTTCTCATAATGCATACCCTGTCTCTAAATTTCTAGAAAACCTTCATATATTTATATGATCTACAGTTTTGTCTTTTACAAAATGTCAAATAAAAAGTACACAGCATATTTGAAATAACCTCACTGAAGAAAGTGGCACATAAAATTTCTCACCTAGATAACTGTGGAAATTAAGGTGCTTTGTAAATCAAAGTATAAAGAAACTGCATTTAAACACTGTATTCTAGTTGGGAAACATCCTTCAAACAGGGGTACAAGTTAACAATTCTAATACCACTGTGCAGATATCCTGAACTTGTACAGCTAATTAAATGAATGGCGTATGGTGGGAGGGGGTTTCTCACTTTGCAGTCGGTGGTTATGCACAGGAAAGGAAGGAGGGCTAGAAACATTCATGTGGCATCATAGTAGATTGTAGATTCCAGTGTTTTCTAAAGTTTGGTATAATAAAGGTACAGAAGATAAGCCACAGAAATAGTTCAGATGTGCATGTACACATGGGTTAATATACACTGCATATTTTCCAGGGCTGTTAGCTTAGAGATCCTAGAAACACTGACACCACATTAACAAAACACACCCAATATCACAATTTTGTATTTTAATGTAATTCTTTAATATGAGGAACCAGAAATCCTTGGAGAAATAACTGATTCTATGTATAGAGAAGATAGTAAAGAAAATGAGCTTGGAATTTCTTGTGAGACCAGGACAAAGGAACATGTTCAAAAACAAAAGGATGAGGTGTGCTGTGAGGAAACAGAATCCAAACTAAATGAGCTCACAGGACCTAAAAAAGCTGTGGTGATTTGAGCAATAAAATGAATAATGTAACATCAAATTTTCTCCATAGTGAAAAATAAATGTTAATGAACCGACACTATTTTTAACAGATAATTAAACTTTTAAAAGTTGAAAAAAAGACATTTTTCATGCAGAAGAATTTCAAACATCTTAAGTTAATAATCCTCCCATAAAGTAGGTGAAATTTAAAGAATTATGCTGTGATTGTGGCCAGAGATTAGAGACACAAGTTTTTCTGTTAGAGTTGATTTTGTAATTAGTTTCAGAAAAATACCAGAAGTATAATCTATGGAAAAATAAAATTACTTTATCCAAGTTTATACACACATGCACACACACACCTAAGTGTGTATATACATATATATATGTGTGTATATGAACATTTTTCTGCCACAGACCCTGATAAAGCAGTGAAAAGACAACTACAGACTTGGAGAATACACTTCTAAATCACATATTTGTCAAATGTCTTTATGTTAACTTGGTAGATGAATTTTATATTGGGTGTGTAAGGAAACATACAACTGATCAAAAGAAAACAGTTAAATCAATAATGAGCAGAATATCAAAATAGACACTTCATAATTATATAAAAATAATTAAATATAAAATTTTAATTAGAGATGTGCATTTAAACAACAATGGGATACCACTAATAATCTAATAGAATGGTTAAAATACATAATATTCATAGTGCCAAATGGCAATAAGAATGAGGAAGAACCGAGATCTATCATGCATTGCTGGCATGAGCCCCAAATCATAACTGCACACTATGAAAAACATTAAAACATTTTGATATTTCATATAACGGAGGTAAATGGAGAGATAACATGTGATCTCGCAGCTGTGTTCCAAAATATTTACAACACGGATTCAAAAACTCATGCTCACACTAATATCTTCAGAGCAATTCCTGTATCAGTTTTATTAATTTGATTGTTTTCTACTCCTTGAATTTCGCTTACAGAGTAAATATTGTACGGAAAATTTCTCAAATAATTAGAGTGCATACACATTTCTCTTATTCCTTTTCTTCAATGACTTAACCTCACTTTCTAAGAAAGTCTACAATCAAATAATCCCTGTCATCTCCTCATGCCCAGCACAACTGCCCCCTCCCTCAGGCCCTCAGACTCTCTCAGGCTGTGGGTTTCCACACTGTGTGTCATGCAGAGTAATACAGGGCCGTGTTCCCAGATCTCCGGCTGCTCAGCTCCGTGTCGGCTGCGCTCTTGGACGTCCCCTGGTCATAGTGAGTCTGCCCTTAAACTTCTGCGTGTAGACTCTGTTACCATTGCTAGGGTTGTTCCATCCCATCCACTTAAGCCCTTCTCCAGGGGCCTGTTGCGCCCAGTGTATGCTGTAGCTTGTGATGATGAACCCAGAAAAATTACAGGAGACCTTCACTGAGGCCCAGGCTTCCTCACCTCAGCCTCAGACTGCACCAGCTGCACCTGGGAGTGGGCACCTGTGGAGAGGACACAGAAGAGTGGATAAAATTCTTTTTTGACTGAAAAGAGTACCTCTGTCATCCCAGGGAATAGATGTTCCTTCACCTGTAGTTGCTGCCACCAGAAAAACGATCCTCCCGGCCCAGTCCATGGTGAGAAGCTGAGCTCTCAGGAGATTCTCTAGAGGAGGGATTGGTTGTTGGATGATGCTCTCAGGGCACAGAAATCCAGTGGATATCAGGTTATTTACTTCAGTGGATCTCAGCTTATTTGCATATTCATGAGGCAGAACATTTCGTAGCTCAGAGCCTTATCCATGATAAGAAAGGGAAGGTAAATGACACATTGGCCTTATGAGAGTGAGATGCAGATGGTCTGAGCCCTAATCCTGTTTGATGAAATGCATGTCTTGCTCCATTTATGAATGTTTGTGGACAGAGGTCCTTTCACTGAAGAATAAGCCCCCTCAGAGCACCCTCCTCATCGTGAACTTTCATTTTATAAGCATAGAGACCTCCTGGAAGATTTCTGGAACCATCGCTCTCCATGACACTGAGAAGAGGCCTTGACCCTATTCTGGACCTGTCAGGCACCGGCTCAGCTCACTGGTGATCTGAGACAGTGACTGCTGATCTCCTATATGAGTGTCCAGCAGGTCCCTCTGAGATCCGCTGGGTACTCCTGATCCAGTGTCTCTAGCACCTGCCCTGCATCTGATTCCCCAGCATCTTCAATGGAAGCACTCTTGGTTTAGAGATTTGCCCTGTGATATGTAATTAGAGCTGATTTTCTCATTGCAGGAACAATAGGAATCAGAAGTTGGAACAGTAGTTTGGAGTTCTTTATGAACTCACTGCTCCCAATATAATTATCAAGGAATTTGTGTTTTTAATAATTTTGGGTTAATTTTGAACTCCGTTTGTTAGTATTTTATGAAGTATTTACATACTTTAGTTCATATCCATAGATCCTCATTTTTACATATTGATTTCTGACTCGCTTGGTAAGTGCCCCATCCACACTCCAAGATCCACCACTGCCCTGTCACTCACACAATGTAGGCAACATTACTTAACACTGAAATCTGAATTTCTTATTCATAGAAATATAGTGGCTATCACAATTCTGTATCCATTGAATTAGTAAAACCATCCCTATTCTTCATATTCTCACTATTAAGATATTAATAATCCCAGAGGCCCACTGTAAAAATAGTTCTCATTGCCTTAAATTGTATGAATGGTTCAGATATCAGCAACTTGTTGAACTCGTATTTCAGCTTTTTTTTCTGTCAAAGGAAGATTCAGTCCTTCAGAGGAAACCTTCTCAGCAGCCTCCTGTGCAGCTGCTCCAGGGCTGGAACGTGTGTTGTGTGGCTCCTGAGCGACTCTCCAGCCCAGCCCTTGCCTTGCAAGGAGGTTCCAATTGGGGCTCACAAAACATTTACCCCCAGCTTCTCTAGCCCAACATGAAATGGCTTTGTTCTGGTTTAGAATACTCTTTCAGTGACACCATATGCTGCTGACACCATATCTTGAAACAATTGATTAGCCTTACTAAACCTGTTGAACTCTGCAGGGTGAACCAAAGCAAGGATTATATGATGAAGGAGGAAGCTCCTTCTCTGAAGCTCTGGATTCACTTCATAAGTGGATCCAAAATGAATACAGAAACTCACAGGAGTTTGGGGAGTGATGTGTTTCTTCAATGGGCTCCTGCAGTTGAATGTTGCACCTGAGAATACCAGCAGGTCCAGATACATTCAGATGACACCCCACTCCATATCCACTATTCCAATAACACACATTTTCCCTTCTTCCTATGTTGTAGCTTATAGGAAGTGCCACCTACACTGACACTAGGCCCATGTATCAGACTTTTTCCCCTAGAGATCTAAAGCAAACAGGATACAAGGGGAGACTTGGGAAGTGCATGTTTAGGGACTGGTTGAGAGAAGCTTGAACTAACATTATTTTGATGAATCATACATCAATAATAAAACTTTTCCAGTGGTCCAAATTTTCAAGGGGCTGCTTGAGTAAATAGTTTCTACCTCCCTTACCTGTGATTTCTGGCAGAATATATCAACTTCTAAAGCCCAGGGACCATTAAGAACAGAGACAGAAGTTTGAATACTACGAAGTTTTGAGAGACCCAAATTACTGCCTGGACTGATTGGTGAGGATGATCTCTATGAGCCTCATCTTTGAAGAGTATATGGTGGCTTCTGTATAATGAACAGGTAGCAACAAAGACAGTCAAGGAAAATGAAGGAGGAGGGGAACATGGTCCAAACAGAAGAACAACATAAAGATCTAGAAACTCATGTCAATGAAAACGAAGCATATGGATTACCTGGAAGAAAATTTAAAGTAAATGTTAGAAACATGTTCAATGAGCTAGTGGCATCATGCAAGAACAATGTGAGAATTTTAATAGAGATAAAACATTTAAAAGATGACTACACAAAAATATTGATGCTGAAGAATACAATAAGTCAGATAAAATTTTTAACAGAGGATTTTAGACCAGACTAGATCAAGTAATAGAAGAAACAGTAAACTCAAAACAAGATCACTTGAAATAGTAGAGACAGAGAAGAAAAACTTAAATGGAAGAAATAAAAAAGAGTTAAAGACTTATGAGTCAGGAAGCACAGTGAAAATGAAATTATGCATTGAGGAGTTATGCAAAGATAAGAAAAAAGGGTAGTGAAGGAAGAGGGTGAGAGAGAGACAGAGAGAGAGACAGAGAAAGAGAGACAGAGCAAGAAAGGCAGAAAGGTTTTTAAAGCAGTAATAGCATAGCAACTTTCTAAATCTGGAGAAGCAAATATTCGTCCACATCCATCAAGCTCTATACATATTAAATAAGGTAAATCAAATGAGAAAGATCAGAGATAGTTTGAAACCACATTGCTAAAGGAAAGGTTTTTGAAAACGGAAAGTAAAAGAGCAGATTTAGCAGATTTCTCAGCAGAAGATTTTCAGTTCCGAATGGAGAGGAATTATATTTGATAATGTATGGTTTATTGATAGAGATTATTTCTGAGAAATGTATTTCTAGTCAATGTCATCATTGTGCAAGCATCATAGGGAGAACTTACACAAACCTACAAGGAATATCCTACTACACATAGACTATGTGGAATAGCACAATGTTTCCAAACAAGTAACCTGTATAGCATGTTACTGCACCAAACACTGCAGGGAACTGAAATGCCGTGGTAAGTATCTCTCTATCTAAACACATCTAAATATGGAACATCCTTAGCGAAAATATGGTATTACAATGTTATGTGGCCACAAACATATATGTGGTCTATTGTTGACTGAAACACTGTTAGGTGGCGCATGACTGTATTCAAATTGCTGGGGGAAAAAGAATGAAAAACAAACAAAACTCTGCCAATCAAGAAACTTTACCATGTAAATCTTTTTGTAAAATAAAGGATACGTAAGACCTTTCCTAGAGAAGCAAAAACTAAAGGAATTCTTCAATGCTGGGCCTGCCTTAAATACCAAAGGGTCTCAACTAGGTCTGCAAAATAATGACATAGCTGCATCAGCTCCATTCTGGCCTCTGCCGTGTGACAGTTTTGTGTGAATTTTCTTTCTACTCTCTCAGGACTTTTTTTCTCTCTCATCTTCTAACTCCATTCTCCTTTTAATTCTCAGCTTGTTGAAAAGATTCATATTTAGCTAAGAACGTTAAAAACTTCGGAAAAAAATTTCATCTTAAATTCAACAAATTTAATTACCTGTCTTCACGGATGCCCATCTGTTCTTTTCTTGTTTTCCTATGGGATATGGCCCTTGTTTCTACTTCAGTCCAGTCCTTAATTCCATATGCATGAGGCATCCAACCATCACACACCCAGGAACATCTTGGAGGAAGGGACCCTACCATCTGCCTCATCAGCCTTCAGGTGCACAGCGGCCATTCCTTCAGCTGTTGTATGTGCTTTAGGGCTTTCCATTTAAAAGTGTATTTCACTATCCCCCAAATAAGGTTCCTGGACCTTAAAAAGTGATGTGGTGTTGGGGGCATTGACAGCCAAATTTCACTGAGCACCTCTTCTGCCCTTGGTAATTGAGGAAGACTGGGAAGAAGGGAACAAAACTCAGACTTCATGTAGCTCCTCATTTAGCAAGACATTCAGTGCAAATTTAGAAAGTTGAAGACATAGAGTAATGCTGGTGTGGTTTTCTGTGGCATACTAAGGAGACAGCAGAAGATGGTCAGTGGTCGGTCTCCATCCAGCTGGTACCCATTGTCCATTAGTTAGGTCGTCAGGAAAGATAAAAGACAACTTTTGTGACAAAGCCCCAGGGGCTTCATGAAAACACTTTGCCCAGAAATTGGTCAACAGGGACATGACAAGTTTTTACATCATGGGTATTATCTTTTGCCTACTTTATGTAGAAATCTGAGAGATGTGCCCAGCTTCAGGGGGCTGATTCTCCATCCAGGGGACAGCACTAACAGAGTTATGAGTTATGTGGTATTAGTCTGTCTGGGTCTTCCTAAGAAGACAACACGGAGTGGGTGGCTTAAACAACAAATATTGATTTTCTTACAATTCTGAAGTCTGAATGTAGAAGATCAAGGTGCTGGCAGGGTTGGTTCTTGGTGCGGCTTCTTCCTGGCATGCACTGGGGCACCTTCTAATACACTGCGTCTCCACATGGCCTCTTCTCTGCGTGCACGTGAAAAGTGAGTGGTCTCTGGTGTCTCTTCCTCTTCTTATAAAGACAGCACGTCTATTGCATTAGGTTCTCACACTTCTGACCACATTTAACCTTAATTGTATCATTAAAATTGCAATATAGATCCATTGAATTTAAGGTTTCAGCATATGAATTTTAAAGAGGGCACAATTCAATTGAAGACACAGACCAAGAGATGGTGAGAAGCATTAGAATATATATATTTTTAATCACTAAGGACTAATGGGCCATGCAGGAACTTGTAGGAAAGTTCCTAGTAATCAGTGAAACTTCAATTGTAAGAGGAAAATGTGCCTTCCTCCTTTCTTTTCTGGCAGAAGAATGTGAGGAAGCAGAACCACAGATATCAAAGAAAGAGGAGCCCTGGGGACAGCTGAGGTGCTGGTGAGGAGGGAGAGCACTGAGCAGATGAGGAAGCCCCGCCCTCCCTGCACCTGCTCCTGACCCGGCCTCCTGCTCTGTGGGCCCCGCGCGCCCCCTGCTGGTCCTGAGCGGCACCTGCGCCCGCCCCCTCCGCCTCCCTGCAGGGAGGTTTGTGTCTGGGCTCACACTCACCTCCCCTCACTGTGTCTCTCGCACAGTAATACACGGCCGTGTCCGCGGCGGTCACAGAGCTCAGCTTCAGGGAGAACTGGTTCTTGGACGTGTCTTTTGAAATGGTGACTCGACTCTTGAGGGAGGGGTTGTAGTTGGTGCTCCCACTACTACCACCGATATACCCAATCCACTCCAGCCCCTTCCCTGGGGGCTGGCGGATCCAGCTCCAGGAGTAACCGCTAATGGAGCCACCAGAGACAGCGCAGGTGAGGGACAGGGTCTCCGAAGGCTTCACCAGTCCTGGGCCCGACTCCTGCAGCTGCACCTGGGACAGGACCCCTGTGAACAGAGAGACCCACAGTGAGCCCTGGAATCAGAGACAGCCTCCCATATCGTCATATCTGCATCTCCGAGACACTCACATCTGGGAGCTGCCACCAGGAGGAGGAAGAACCACAGGTGCTTCATGTTCTTGCACAGGAGGTCCGTGACTCTCAGAGAACATTTCCCATGTGAGCTGGACCCTGAATTTAAGGAAATGTGTGGTGGTTTCCTGTGGGTGCCTAAGTGAGGATTTGCATGTGGGTGGTGCCTTTGTATGGAGAGGTGAAAAGGGATGAGGGAGGCCCCAGTCTTTGGGGCTCACCCTGAGAGGAGGATGCTGGCTGTGCCCTCTGAGAACTCAGGTCTCTTCCTGGGGCCTCCCCTCACCAAGCCCAGAGTCCTCTTCTTCCAGGTAGGGAGATGTGCTCAAGGAGCTGGTCTGGGAGATGAGTGTGATCATGGATCAAGGACAGATTTTGAAATAGGTTCAATGCTGTTCTACCCGTGAAGATTTATATGAAACCAAACAAACATCCAGGTTATCTAAATTGTCAAATCTCCATTCAAAACATTAGGGCAGCAGCTAAATATATTCATCATAGTGAATTTATTCAAACCTACATCCATGCCATGTTTATTGTAATTCAGAATATCCATCATGGTTAGAGGGAATATGTCTGTCCCACAAAGTGCGTCATAAAAAAAACAAAAATCTGAGACCTTCCCTTTTTTTTTTTTTTTTTTTTTTTTTGAGACGGAGTCTCGCTCTGTCGCCCAGGTTGGAGTGCAGTGGCCGGATCTCAGCTCACTGCAAGCTCCGCCTCCCGGGTTCACGCCATTCTCCTGCCTCAGCCTCCGGAGTAGCTGGGACTACAGGCGCCCGCCACCTCGCCCGGCTAGTTTTTTGTATTTTTTTTAGTAGAGACGGAGTTTCACCGGGTTAGCCAGGAGGGTCTCGATCTCCTGACCTCATGATCCGCCCGTCTCGGCCTCCCAAAGTGCTGGGATTTCAGGCTTGAGCCACCGCGCCCAGCCGAGACCTTCCCTTTTATGACCGTTTGAAATTTGGGATTCTGTCTGCAATCTCAGGAGAAGGTAGTGGGAGGTATCTCCAACCGTCTCAACGTGTGATGCTGAGAATGTGGCCTGACCTTTATACACTTCTGTGTGAATAGATGTAGATTGGGGATCACAGTGACAATTTCAGTCAAAAACGATAATAGGTCAGCACAGGAGCATAGTCTCATCATCAAGATTAGTGCAATTGCCTTTCCTGGGAACAAGAGAGGACATCTGTGAGCCCTCCCCTCTGAGAGCACAAGGAACTCTGGTTCTTCCCTGACAGGTCACACTTCTAAAACTTGGCTGGACAATGACACTCAAGCCCAGAGTCCTCACCCACATATTTATCGTGTCAGGGGCACCTGTGTCTGAAAGACTTTCTCCTTCATTGAATTGCATGAACGTACCTTAGAGTTTGCGGTATTTCAACTTGAGTACTTGACATTAGTTTGGTGAACTATATAATAAATAATCTATCTCCATGGATGTGGGTAACCGGAGAGTCATCAGAAGTTGGGTGTGTTTTAACATCAGGACAAACCTGGGCTCTCTTGTTAGGACTGAACAAGTGAGCTGACCTGTGGAACAAGAGAGGGAAAGAGACAGACCCAACATCCAGAGCCAGGTGAGCTCCTGACCTACCAGGTGGTCTCTGGACATTTTTTTAAAAAAGATTCAGAAAGACCTTCCCCACCTTCAGGAGAATTATGAACATTGAGGGAAATTGAGATAAGTTTTTATTTACAGAGAATAATTCATAGGCTTGTAGACATCTATGTGGGTGTGTACAGGATTGCTAGGATACGCTCATACACAGAACAGAAGAAATAATTCTATTTCATGGAAACAAAACCAAAGAGCTTCTGAATTGGTAGGTATTCTTTGCTGCAAATGTGTCAGGTCACTAGATCATGTTATGATGCTGGAAGTAACACTTCCCAACCTTGTCCTGGAGACAAAATGCAAAAGAGTAAAGATTCAAGTGAGATTCCTTTGAAAAATACAAGTAAAGGACAGACCAAAACAAATGATCCGTGATGTAAAGAGTCCAAATGAAATGAAACAATAAATTCTATGTTGAGGTGACAGGGAAGTTCCATCTGACAGCTCATTTTCACCTTTATGGATAGAGAGTGCCCTGTGCAGCCCAGCTCCCACCCTGAAGGGAGGTTTCTGTCTGAACTCTGTGAGTGAGCTGGAGTCATTGTGAGCCATTCAGAAAAGTAGTTGATTCTACTTCTTCAAACAGAAATTTAAACAATCAACTCCTCACCTTTCCCAGTCTATTTTTGTAACTATGCATGACCCTTGGGAATGCCCTCACCATTTCTTTCATAATGGGAGTTGACTGTGCAGGTTAAAGGAAGATGTGTAAATTTAAAGTCTGGGTACATAGACTGCTGAATTATCAAAGACTGGAGCCTATCACCTTCTGTCATCTTGCTTAATTAGTTGTGAATTTGTTTTCAGTTGTTTAGTTCAAGTTCCCATAACTCACTTTCTGATAAAATAGTCACATACGATAATCTTGAGATATTAAAATGAAAAAAATCACTAATTTCAAAATGAACCCGACTTCCAGGAGAGATGAAAATTCCTTTGTGGTGAAGGGTGTGAACGGTGGATACATGGTTGAATACTGAGGTTGTGTTCACAATTGTATTATTTTAATCAGGGAACTTCCGTACATCCCTTATACTTATTAGAAACTCCCATTGAGAACCTTGATCTAACGCAATTAGTTGATGGGTCACAAAAAAAAAAAAAAAAAAAAAAAAAAAAAGAAGCTGAAGGTTATTGAGCAGGATTTGGTATTACAACTTTAGCTTTCCTTTAGAACACATTTCTCTACCTGATGTGAAATTAGCCCAGGTGCACTGATGAGCGTTTTACAGTTAACCAAAGACCAGGAAATAGGCACTCGTGTGTGGAGCAGGGCATGGCTTTGGGATGCTTTGCAAACAAAGTGGCTTCTCACGTCTTCTGGAAAACCCATCAAAATGGGCAAGGTGGGGATCACTTAGGCGCACCCATCTATACCACATTCATGGCTAATATAACAGTGGAAGTTGATGCAAAATGAGATCATATGGAAGATAAAGAAAGTGCTGCACCACTGCCTCAGCTCAGCACAGCTACCTCTTCCCTCAGGGCTTCTGACTCTCTCAGGATGTGGGTGTCCACACTGTGTCTCTCGTACAGTAATGCACGGCCGTGTCCTCAGCCTTTAGGCTGCTGATCTGCAGATGCACTGTGCTGACAGAGGTGTCCATGGAGAAGACAAACCATCCTGTTTAGCCCTGGGCATACGTTGGGTTCCCAGTGTTGGTGTTCATCCATCCCATCCACTCAAGCCCTTCTCCAGGGACCGGTCTCACCCAATTCATACCATAGGTGGTAAAGCTGTAACCAGAAGCCTTGCAGAAGACCTTCCCTGAGGCCACAGGCTGCTTCACCTCAGGCCCAAACTGCACCAGCTGCACCTGGGAGTGGGCACCGGTGGAGAGGACACAGGATTGCGGGAAGTCTCACTTGACTGGCCTGGTTTCTCTGTCAGCCCTGGGACTGGGGAGCCCCTTAACTTTTGCTGCTGCCACCAAGAAGAGGATCCTGTGGGTCCTGTCCATGGTAGGGTGTGGTCACAAGGAGGGGTGTGGTTGTTGGGTGATGCTCTCAGGGCACAGAGTTCTCTGTATTAACCTCAGTGATTTGCATATTTCATGAATGATGCTATTTAATAGCCCAGTTCCTGACCCAGTATGAGAAAGAGCAAGTACATGACACATGGACGACACAGTTGCAGAAGCTGAGGGTTCAAACCGTAATCCTGTTAGAGGCCATGTGTCCCCTACACATCCCTGAACTCTGTGTTGACAGAGCTTCCCCCACTGGAGAACAAGCTCCCCCATGACACGCACCTCACTTTGAATCCACATTTGAATGAATCAGGGGCAACTTGAACCATTTCTAGACCTTAATATGTGAATGCGTTATTTTGGGAATGAGTGTGTTTGTCCAAAAATTGCACTGATTTAAAAGAAAGGAGCTCTTCCTGACCTCCAGCTGCTTACTATTAAGATAACTAGCAGAGCTGGAAATCCCCATTGTGAAAGTGGTTCTCATTACAACATCCAGTTTGATAAACGCTCACAATCGAATGGAATATTTATACAAACATCAGAAGTCCTTGTGAAATACTTATATTAGATATTTTTAAAGGAAGTCCGGGGCCCTGAGAGCAACCCCTCTCCAGCCTGCGGTGCACCTGCTCTGGGGCAGGAGCCTGTGCTGGGTTTATCCTGAGTGCCCCCTGCAGCCCAGTCCCTACCCAGCAGGAGCGTTTCTGTCTGAGCTTACAGAGTATATTCCTACCAGTGTCTCTAGCCCGGTATAAAGTGGCTGTGCCCTGCCTCAGAATTCTCCTTTAGTGACACAACATGCTTCTCACACCATCTTTTGAAATACTGAATTGGCCTTAGGAAACCCAGAGAACTGTACAGGGAGGCCCGAAGAAAAGATCTCATGCATCACTGAGGAGCCCTTTCCTGGAGCTCCAGAGGCACTGAATCGTTTGACATATGGTGAACCCAAAAACTCTTCAGGGATTTGGGGGGGGACTCTTATTTTCTTTAGGGTCCTGCAGTTGATTATTGCACCTGAGAATACCTGCAGGTGCAGTTGCACGTGGACAGAAGTCCAATTCAACTCTAGTATTCAAATAACACACACATACACACACACACACACACACACACTCTGTGGCTAATTTTAACATTAATCGGCCCACTTTTTTCCTTTCTTTTCTGGTATCCATGTCAAGGAAAGCACTCCCTACACTGGCACTAAGGATGGTATGTGTCTACTTTCTGCAAACAGAAGAAAACAGAATACAAGTAGACACTGGAGAAGTACATGCACATTGAATTCAGCTGTTCTCACTTTGAAACCCTGCAGACGTGCCATGAAAAGTAAATGTGAGGCTAATGAGGGTGACATCATTTCCTTGGTGCTGAAGTTGCTGTTGTCAGAGCCTTCAAATTGCTCTATTTTCCTGAACATTTTTTATCCTATTTTCCTCCTCAGATAGAGTTTGTGCATTGCCACACTCGCATATTTAATCCATATTGACTAAACTGGTGAGACGTAATGTGTGGAACACGGAAGCATTACATGTTCTTACAGATGCATCTTAATACTCTGGTGATCTTCTTTCTCTGGATTGTGCCCGATACAGGAAGTCTCCAGGTGTGAAGCTGATTTTTGCTCTTTTCTTGATGGAACATCACAGGAAAATTTTCGTAAATGTGCCCCTTTTGGCTAATTGTAGCCATTTTCATGATAAAGGAAGCCTGGAGGTATGGGCTTGTAATGGGAATGGATTACCTTTCCCCACATACATAAGGATGTAAAAATGGGTTTTCTGCCTGAAGAAGGTGTCGGTGTTTTATCAGAGATTTGGTCTCCTGGTAATACAGCCATGCAGGCATCTAGGTGGATTCTCACCCTGAGAACCTGGAGGTTCCTGGAGGAAAGGGCCATAAGAGTGTGTGTGGGGGGGGGGTGGGGCCCCCAGGATCTCTCACCCTCATGCTACTCCAGACATAGTCTTTATGTTTATTTAGTTCAGATTTTCATATAACAAATCACACAGCCAGGCTCATTTAAATTATCCATATTCAGGCCATATGGGACCAGCAGCTGACTATAATAATTACATTGAACTCAGACAAATCTGGTCCTAATCCAATGTTTACCGTAGCTCAGAACACCTATAATGACTCACTTAACTTGCAGACTATTTCTTCCTTGAAAGAACGGTAAGGGTTGCTGTGGAGCCTCTGCGGGATTGGATTTTTTTGAATCAGCCTGTCATGCAGGGTATTCTGAGTGATGTAGACCTTTTCACTTAGATGGCAATTATTCCAAATGATATGGAAATGGCTGGCAGCCCTCAATTCAGTTAATTCCTTTGGTTCACCTGAGTGTCTACAAGTATCTGATGAACCTCAGAACTCTTCTTCATGGATGACTCTGAAGATTGTCAATCAACTCAGTGCTACAGACAGGCAGATAATGGAGGATGCTCAGTCCACTGCCACTGTGAGCATTTACGTAAATTCCATGTGTGCTATTGTGAATAGTGCTGCAGTGAAACTACATGTTTATATTCCTCTAGGTGTCTGTCCGGCTGTGGGATTGTTGGGTCGAAAGAAAGTTCGGTTTTAGGTTATTGGAGGGATCACCACACTGCTTTCCATCATGGTTGAACTAATTTGTATTCCCACCAAAAGTGTATAAATGTTCCCTTTTTCTTGCAACCTTAGCAGCATCTGTTACTACTTTTTTTAAGATTAGCCATTTTGACTGCTGTGAGATGGTACCTCACTGTAGTTTTAATATGTATTTCTCCAATGATAGTGATATTCAGCATGTTTTTCTATGTTATTTCGCCACATGTAGGCCTTTTTGTAAGTGTCTTTTCATGTCCTTTGACCACTTTTTCTTTCTTGTATGTTTGTTTAATTCCATGTGTATTATAAATGTTAGACCTTTGTCAGATGTATAGGTGGCAAATACTTTACTTCCCATTCTACAGGTTGCCTGTTTACTCTGTTGATAGTATATCTTGCTATGCAGAAGCTCTTTAGTTTACTTAGGTCCCATTTGTCAATTTTCGATTTTGTTAAAATTGCTTCTATCATTTTCAGAATAAAGTCTTTGCCAGTTCTTATGTACTAAATTGTATTGCCTAGGGTATTATCCAGAGTTTCTATAGTCTCAGGTTTTACATTTAGATCTTTAATTCACATATTATTATTTTTTCAATTGATGCTGAAAAAGCATTTGATGAAACTCAACATCCTCTCAGGAAAAAAAAAAAAAAAATTAAAATGGATATAGAAAGAACACATCTCGACATAATAAAAAGTTGTATTCCAGAGACTTTCAGGTAGTATTATAATGAATGAGAAATAACTAAAAGTCTTTTCTCTAAGATCTGGAACGTGACAAAATTCCCACTTTAACCACTGGTGAACCGTAAACCCCTCTCCTGCCCCCATAGCCGGCTCTTACCTGCACGCGCCACCTACTGGCCTGGTGTTCAAACTGCATGACCTAATACAAAGCCGCTACCACCAGAGTACAGCAGGTGAAAATGAGATTAGCTTCTCAATACTTCTGTGATTCCAGCTCCGCAAAAGACCAACGGGCCTGCTCACATGCTCAGTATGTTACTACTAAAGCTGGAATTTGGAAAAGGCACAACACTAAAACTATTAATAACAAAATAAATCACACTGAGTAGATGCCCCTCACCTGGCCATTTCCATCAAGGCTGGTGTTTTGCTTGCCAGGCTGAATGGTTCATATTTGTCACCCTCTCAGGAGCTCAGCAGAGAACTCAGGTCACTGTGCATTTCGTAGACCAGGCCATTGCCTGAGGCAACGGAGAGCTTCTCCCTGTGCACAGATATCAAGCATGTACTCATCTGCTTCTGCCACAGTCAGCTCAAACCTGTAAGGCCACCTACTAACGTGAAGGGTAAACTTAACAACCCAATATAAAATCTGCTGAAACAAATGCATCCCAAATGAGAAATAGTTCCTGAGGCCTCCACTATCTAGGACCTGCAGGAGGCAGTGAGCCTGCTCACAGGCCCAGTACATTGTTTTACAACCATCGTTTCAGAAAGCCACTAAATAATGACCATCTATAGACAAGAAACAATTACAGAGTCTTTGCCACTGAGTAAACCAAGAACCAAATAAAAAGACCCATCCAATATGCATGATATTCACATTCTAAAGGGAATGAAATTTTCATTAAAATCAAAATAAGTTCAAAAATAGTAAGAGATAGTTTAGCCAATGAAAAGCAAGCAGATAAGCAATTCTGGAAGTATGAAAAAGCAGAATTATAAGACCCCAGATATCACCTTAGCTCTCCAGCAATAGAATCTAAACAACATGATATATTTGAAATCTCAGATAAGTTATTGAAAAATGTTTATTTTAAAGAAGCTCAATTAAATTCAAAAGAGATTTGAGAACCAATACAAATAAATCAGAACCACTCAGGCCAGGCATTGTGGCTCATGCCTGTAATCCTAGCACTTTGGGAGGACGAGGAGGGGGGATCATGAGGTCAGAAGTTCTGGACCAGTCTGGCCGACATAGTGAAAAGCCGTCTCTACTAAAAATACAAACCATTGGCTTGGTGTGGTGGTGTGTGCCTGTAATCCCTGCTACTCAGGAGGCTGAGGCAGAATTGCATGAAGCCAGGAGGCGGAGGTTGCAGTGAGCCATGATCACACCATTGCACTCCTGTCCAGGCGACACTGCAAGACTCTGTGTCAAAAAACAACAACAACAAAAAAAGCCAAAATCAGAACAATTCAAGATTTACTTAAGACTTTGATTTTTAAAAAATAATCTTCAGGGAATAAAAACTTCATTGAATTATAATTAGAAAATACAGTTTAAAACTTTAACAATGGACTATACTAAACTGAAGAAAGAACATCAAACGTAACAGACAGATATTTCAAATTAACTCAGTCAGATAAAAGTGAACAAAATCATTGGGAAGTATAGGATTATGTAAAACAATTGAAACAGTGAATCGTGGATATTCCTGAGGGAGAAAATTAGTAAAAATTTTTAGAAGACCAAATTGATGAAATAATTGAGGAAAATATCCCTAGTCTTGCTAGAGATTTTCACATGCAGATAAAAGAAGTTCAGAAAACTCCATGACAAGACACTGGAAAACAGACGTAACCAGGATCTACAGTCCTCAGACTATCTAAAGGAAATAGGAAGAAAAACATTCTAAAATTCACAAAAAAGTGTCTATTTATCTAAAATTCTATTAAACTAACAATGGACTTCTCAGCATAAACTTATAAGATAGAAAAGATTGGACTGTCAATTTCAGACTATTTAAAGAAAAAATAAAGGAAAAAAATTATATGTCAATAATTAATTTTGTATCCTGCTAAACCAAGCTTCATAAATGAAGGAGAAATAAAGTATTTCTAAGGTAAGAAAATGCTAAGGACATTTATTTACACTAGACCAGAACTACAAGAAATGCTCAAGGGAGTCCAAATATGGAAGCCATAGGTCAATACTCACCATCATAAACAACACAAAATTATAAAATTCACTCATAAAACTATTACACAAATAAGACTACAAAGCCACTAGTTAATAATTAACATAACAATAGGAGCCAAACTTCACATATTACATTGGTAGAAAGAATAAAAAAGAGTTTTGAAATTCATGCTGCTGACATGAAACTCCCTTAATTGGTAAAAACACATAGATTCAAGATCAAGAGGGTGAAAAAAGATATTTCATGGAAATAGAAGCCAAAAGCAAGCAAGAGTAACTATGCTTATATCATATAAAACAAACTTTCAGTAAACATCAGTAATTAAAGACAAAGAAAGTCATTACATAATGATAAAATGATTGATTAAAAATACCAATTCTAAATATTTATGTGCTCTACACCAGAAAACCCATGTTCATAAAACAAATACTATTAGACCTAAGGAAGAACATAGATAACAATACAATTGTGATGGACTTCAATGCCCATCTGACAATCTAGACAAATCATTGAGACAGAAAATCAACAAGGAAACATTAGACTTAAATTGGACTCTAGACCAAATAAACCTAAAAGATATTAACAGAACATTCAGTTCTGATGACTGCAGAATATACATTATTCCCATTAGCAAGGAATATTTTCTAAGATGGATTACATACTATGCCAGAAATAAATGTCTCAGTAACTTTTTAAAAAAATGAATTATCTTCTCAGACCACAGTAATACAAAGCTAGAAATCAAACCCTAGAAGAATACTCAAAATTACACACACACACACATGAAAATTAAACATCCTGCTACTGAATGAAATTTGGGTCAATGATAAAATTAAAAAGGATATTGTAACATGCTTTGAAATCTATAAAAATAGAGAAGCAGCATACCAAAACCTTTGCAGCAAAAACCTGTTCTGAGGGGGAAGATTATAGTGTTAAATGACCTCATCAAAAAGATATAAAGATTACAAATTAACAACCTAACATTACATACCAAAGAATTAGAAAAACCACAACAAACTAAACACACAGTAGAAGAAAACAAATAACAAAGACCAGAGCAGAACTAGATAAAGTTAAGAACCAAGAAATACAAAGAACCAACAAAATAAAACATTGGGTTTTTGAGATGATAAACAAAACTTACAGACCACTAGCTAGATTAGGCAAGTAAAATAGACAGACAATTTAAATAAGCAGAATGAGAAACAAAAAAGAAAAGATTACAACTGATGCCATAGAAATATAAATGATCAACATAGACTACTATGAACATCTCCAGGCTAACAAACTAGAAAATTTAGGGTGAACAGATATATGTCTGAAAACATGCAATCTCCCAAGATTGAAACAGGAAGAAATACAAATCCTGAAGAGACAAACAAAAATTAGTGATATTCAAGCAGTAATTTTAAGAAGTCTCAACAAAGAAGCCCTAAAACAGATGATTTTAAACGGTGAATTCTGCCCAATATACAAAAAGATCTGCTAGCAATTCTACCGAAACTTTTTCAAAAAGTTTACTAAAGGGTGTTTCTCCCTAACTCATTCCACAAAGCCACTAACAGCCTGATACCACATCCATGCCAGGACCCAAAAAGGAATACTACAGATCAATATCACTGATGACTATAGATGTAAAAATCCTCAACAAGACACAAGAAAATTGAATCCAATCACATATCAAAAAGATAATACGCCACAATCTACTAAGTTTTGTTTCAGGGATGCAAGGATGGCTCAACATTCATGTATCAATAACTGTGATCCACCACATAAACAAAATTCAAAACAAAAAACATATAATCATGTCAATAGGTAAAAAAAAAAGCATTTGATAACATTTAGGATTTCTTTATGATAAAAACCCTCAACGAACTTAAAATAGAAGGAAAACATACCTCAAATGAATAAAAGCCATATATGGCATACTCACACACACATTATACTGAAGAGGAATATGTGGAAAGCATTCCTCCTAAGACTCAGAACATGTCAAGGATGCCCACTTTCACCACTCTTAATCAATATAGAACTTGAAATCCTGGCCAGAGTAGTCAGGCAGGAGAAAGAAATAAAGACACCCAAATTGGAAAAGGGAAAGTCAGATTATTTTGTGTTTACTGGTAATATGATTTTGCACTTAAAAAACTAATATTGTTTGGAAATACTCCTAGAATTGATGTATTAATTCAGCAAAGTTTTAAAACGATGGAAAAACATACAAAAGATAGTACTATTTTTATACACACCTAACAAGCAGAGAACCATAGATGCGTGGAACAGAATAGATATACCAGAAATACAGTCACAAGCCTGCAGCCAACTGACTGTGACCAAGTAGACAAAAAGCATATCCTGGGAAAATGTCACCTTGTTCAATAAATTGTGCAGGAAAAACTGAAAGGCTCTTTGCAGAAGAATAAAACTGGACCCATATCTCTCACTATGTACAGAAGTTAAGCCAAAACCTATAAAAGACTTAACTGGGACACCTGAGAGTCGACGGTTGTAGATGAAATCCCAGGAAATGTTTTCCTGGACATTGTCCTAGGCAAAGAATTCATGACTACAACCTTAAAAGTAAATAGTACTAAACCAAAATAGACAGTTTAGACTTAATACAAATAAGCAAAGCATGTGCTCAGCAAAAATAAAAAAATCAATAAAGTTAACAGAAAACCTACCGAATGATGAAAAAATTTGTAAACACTACGTCTGACAAAGAACTAGTATTTGGAATGTGCAAGAAACAAATACAACACAAGAAAACACAAATAACCTCATTTAAAAGAGCAAATAACAGACATTTATTTTTCAAAACAGGACATAAAAATCATCAACCAGCATATGAAAAAACAATCAATGGCATTAATCATCACAGAAATGCAATTTAAAGTCACAATGAGAAACCATATTAAACCAGTCAGACTAGCTATTATTAAAAAGTTAAAAATAAAAACTAAACTGAACATAAACAGATGTTGGTGAGGATACAGAGAAACAGTAGTGCATATACGCTGTTGGAGACGATGTAAATTAGTACAAGCTATATGGAAAACAGTATGGAAACTTCTCAAGGAACTAATAATCGAACTAATATTTGATTCCACAACCCCACTACTTGGTATCGGCTCAAAGGAAAATAAATTTTATATTAGACAGATGCCTGCATTTATGTTTCCTGTTGCGTTATTCACAGTAGCACATATATGGTACCAAACTTAGTGTCTATTTATTATGATTAGATACAGAAAACATGTTGTATATGTATATGTAGATATATATATAAACTTACACACCCTCGCAAATACACTATATATATTTGTGAATATATATGTACACACATTTAATTACTACTCAATAAAAAATGAAATTATGTATTTTACAGTAGCTTGGATGAAACTTTAGACCACCGTCTTAAGTCAAATAACTCAGAAAAGTTGAATACCACATGTTCTCACTTACGTAAATAAGAACTAAATAATATGTATGCATGAATATAGAGTGTGGAATAATAAATATTGGAGACTTGGTGGTCTGGAGGGTGAGAGCAGTGTGTGGGATGAGAAAATACTTAATGAGTACAACATACACTATCCAGATGATGACTCCCCTTAAAGCACTGACTTCATCACTAAACAATATATCCATGTAACAAAATTGCACTTTCTCCCATGAATTTATACAAATACAAAGATAAGTGGATGCATATTCCAAGTTATAATTAACCCATATTAGAATGTCTTACACATACAGCATTACAACTTCTTTATTTGGAGTGTTCTACTTTTTTTCACTTAGAAGAGAAAGGCAATCTCAATTCTCAGGGTAAACACACTTTGGAGAAGCTGTTGTGTGGTAGAGGAGGGTAGCTGTCCCATCAGCGACAAGAGGCTTTGTGCCTCAATGCTAATGAATTCAGGTTTATTCTTCCTCCTTGGTCTCTGCATGTGGTAAATCTAGTTAAGAAATCACGGAAGCTCCCTTATCTGACGCCAGTGTGAGGTTTAAATCATGCAAGCCCCTTCTGAGTAGAAACACGCCCCCTGACCCCACCACCAAATCATTAGAAAGCCCTGAGCCAGCCTCCTTTCCTGCTCTAATGAGGAAATTCCAGTTTGTAATTTCTTGAGAAGCCTGTGCTGCTCTCAGCAGACACCCCAAAAATAGAGTTAATAAAACTTTTTATATTCACCTGGGGTGTGAGTGTGGAACCATCAGACTAGACATCCACACTAAACATTGGTGGGGTCTCTCTTGCTTTGCCAGGGATCACCTACAATTGGAACTGTGGGCTTGGAGTCCTGACAGTGACCACCACGCGGCCTTTCTTCTCTTGCACTGGATGCTAACCCCCTCTGCCCCAATGCCCAGCGTGCATGTTATCCTGCCTGCTGCTGGCTGACTGGCCCTTGGAGTTCTGTTGAGCTGGGCTGCAATGCTGAGTTAAACACAGCATCTTTATAGATTTAACTGATTAACTTCAGAAGCACTGATAGTTTATTGATGTGGAGAAACAGGAGTAAATGACTGTAGGTGACTCTGCCTTTGGTGCATGTGAGAAAGGTTTTCTCTTGTTATGACAAATGCTTCTTCTTCAGAGACTTCATAGGAAGAGCAGGATAAAGAATTCAGAGAAGTGCCCCAGAGGAATCTGTTTTACGGAGAGGAAGCCACAGGGCTTACAGGAAACCAGACCTTAACCCTCATCTGCACCTGCCCTGAGGCTGGCTCTTGTGCTCAGTGGGTTCTGAGCGCCCCCACGTGGTTCTCCACTCACATCAGGGAGGCTCGTTTCTGGGCTCATACAGGCTTTTTTCTAATTGTTTTCACAAAAATGGAGACAGAGTAAACCGTGAATCCATGCATCTCAGAGAACACAGAACAGCATGATAACACCCCTCGAAACACACACACATTTAGGTAAATCTTATTAAAACTGCTGAAAATCAAAGACAAATAGAAATACATGCAGGCAAGTGGAGGAGAGTAAAGGAGGGATTCCTTCCAAAAGAACAGAAAAGATGATGACAGCATTCTTCTGGTTAAAACCTTACAAGAAAGAGGAAAAGTGATGGTGTCTGTAAAGTGTTGGAGGAAAAGCAAACCCATTATCTTATAGCCCATGGATGTTCTCTAAAAAGTGAAAAAAGTTTTATTTCTCTTTGACAGCATGAGGGGCTCAATGAATCCATGCCCTCAGGAGACCAGTGAAAATTATTTTGGAAAATTACAGGGTTTGGAAGGGCTCTGACAGCATACAGCAAATGAAGAAACATTTATTCAGGAAAATCTAGAAAACTCAGTAAGGCCAGTCATCATATTTTATCTAAGACGCTCTTACTTCCTTCCACATCCAAGCTCAGCATGATGTATTGTAACCTCCACTACAGAACATGCAGCCAAGAAGACAGGACACCTACTACGAGCTCCCACCAGAGGAAACTCTTCCCCAGGGGCCAGGACATTGGCCCTCTGACCCTGCCCACAGCACGTGATGCTGAGGCTCAGTTCTGGACAAGAGCTACTGAGAGCCAGAGACTCACTTCTTCCATGGAGCCCCATTCATGGATGGAGGCTCTGCCCTGGGTCCAGTGCCACTGGAAACATTGGGTCCCTGATTTCTAATTCTGTCCTTCGGCAGAGGTTCCGTTCCACCATAACCAAACTGTTGGGAAGTTGGGAAGCTTCTGCCCAACCCTCCACTTAGAGCTCATTTCCTATGCTAAGGAAGAAAAAATCTCAACTTTGTCTCCACCTGCAGAATCGTGGTTATGCGCTCTGTCCCAGGGGAGAGGGAGTGCTGGAATTCAGTCATAAAATATCATCCTTAATTTGGTCCTAAACATCCTAACTTCAGGAACAACAGAATGTGGAAAAGTTCAAAGCCTGCCAGTGCTCTCAAAAACAGTGGCGGGTGTACTGGAAGGCCCTTGGAACATGATGGGTGGATGTATGGGAGATGCAGACTAAACTGCAGGGCTGCTGGCTTGCAGGAGAGAAACGAGGAGGGAGAGAGCAGGGGGACGTTCTCTTGTGGTTGGAACAAATGCCAGACACTGTTCAAAGGAGCCCATGTTTGTTCCACTGTGTGTGAAGCACTTCAAACCTCAGTGGATGATTGAAAATAGTGGGATTTTCCATCTGTAAGTGGCGGAGCTCAACATCTGGGCCTGGTCAGGAAAGAGACAGAGCAAGTCCAGCGCAAACCACTGACACCTGAGGATGACCGTGGTGCTTACAGCTGTGTCCCTTGATCTTTGAGACTGACTTCTCTTACTTAGCATAATGTCTGGAGTTCACCAGTAATGGTTTATGTATCTGTCACTTGTTATTTTTTTATTGCTGATGGTGTTCAATTTACAGATACTTTCTAGTTTCTCTATCTCATTTCCCAAAAGAGGTTGTCCATCTTTGCTAAATTTAGAATGACACTGACTTGCCCAGTGATGGCCTTTTTCACAACAGGGGCACACACTGGGGCTTTTCTGTTGTTTGGTGGTAGTAGTTCTTGCCTTTTGACTTCCTTCTCTACATTCCTTTGTGTCCAAATTGCCCACAAGTAAAGCAAGAGCCTGAGAAATGGGGCATAATTTTTCCAACTCTTAATCCAGCCATAGCCTGAGCTAAAAGAGTAGCCTTATGTAAGTCACCTCCAATGCCATTGCAAGCCTTAATATATTCAGCTAAGTGAGCCTTCCCTCTCAGGGTTCTAATAGCAGTTTGACACTCTGCATTAACATTATCATATGCAAAAAGCTGTATTACAACATCTTCAGCTGTTTTATCAGTTATGGCTTTATTTACAGCCTCTTGGAGCCGAGCAATAAAAATCAACATATGGTTCTTTAGGTCCTTGTCGGACACAACTGAAAGGATATTATTCCCCTGTAACATTTATCCTTTCCCATGCCCGTAAGCACACAGAGTGCAGCTGAACAATGGCAACATCTTACATGACTGCTTGATTTTCTAATCCACCCCAATTAGGGCCGACTCCCATTGACTGTTCAAAGGAAACTGGCACAGGTGGCTGTGTTTGTGTATTTTCCCTTGCCTGAGTTTGAGTTTCATCAGACCACCAGGTTTTAAACTGCAAGTACTGAGATGGAGTGACAACAGATTTTATCAAAGTATCCCAATCATATGATGTTAACCTATTATCAAGAGCCACATTTTTAAACAAACTTTGCACAAAAGGAGAGTTGGCCCATATTGACTAATGGCCTGTGTGAATACCTTTAACAGTTTAAATGGAAAGGTGGTTCAATTAGAGAAACTGGAATTGCCATGCTTCAAGGTGTCTGTCCACTCTAGCCTTTTGAAAGGAATTTTGTACAGCACCACCAATTGCTCCAGGTTTTAATGTTGTAACTACAGGAGCAGTAAGTTCTGTAGCTAATACATTTTCTAGCCCATTAAGGGGAGAGAGAGGAGGTGGCCATTCACTTAATTCAGCAGTTGGAGCTGATGGGCTACTAAAACATACTTTTTTAGTTTTCCTTTATTTTCCTCTGGTTTCTATTCTTCACATTCAGAATCTGTGGGGTTTTTTTCACTTGTCCTCCTCGTTCTCTTCTGAATCTCCCTGATCATCTGTTTGAAATGGCTCATAAGCTGTCTTTATTAGTGCCCACATTGACCAAACTGACACCGGAATTTTGCTCCATCTTTATATGCTTTTTAAAAAATATGTGCCAATTCTCTCCCATTCATCCAATTCCATAGTCCCTTGTTCTGGGAATCATGGGCAAAAACTGCTTTCCTATACTAAAGAGTGATAAGATATTCTGAGTACTAACTTTCACTTCCCTTCTTCATAATAAATGCCTTAAGAAATTTAAATAAGCAGAGTGTTTGCTTTCACTTTGTTCCATTGTTACCCTGGTTCTGCTGAGCTCTCAGCTTTCCCTCCGAGATGGTTTATAATCATGATCAGGTGTCCTTTGATGATGCAGCCTCCACTTTTACATGCTCTGCCATTCCTTCACCGGGGTCTTTGTCGCCCCATATTGGGTGCCAGAAATGTTGGGGTGATCAAGCACAACACCAGGTCATTGGGACGACAAAGTCCAGCAGAGTCAAAGGAATGAGAAAAAGACAGTTTGAGAGAGAAAGTGTGACCAGGGAACCATCACCAGTGTGGAGCCTGTGAAGGCCCCGAGCTCTGGAAGCCAAGACTATTTATTGGTGATCAAACAAAGAAACAGGTGGTGAGAATGTAGGGGTCGAAAGGGCAAGCACACAATCTACAGCTGTGATGCTTTAACATTTATATGGAACATGTTCTGCTACTTGAGATAATGGGAATACAATTCATCTAGGAGCCTGGGAGGGCTGGAAGCAAGGAGCCAGCAAGTCTAGACACATTCCAAAGGCCACGAGGGGTTTTGTGCCCTGAGCCCTGGATATTATGTCAGATATGCAAGCTCTGCCTCAGCTTCTTTCCCAACACTTGGCTTTTTCCCCACACATTGATTTCTGTATGTTTGAGTGTGAAATACAACACAGTCATAACAAGAATAAGAACATGTTCTTTGCAGCAACGTAGTTGGATCTGGAGGTCATTATCCTAAGCAAATTAACAGAGTAACAGAAAACTATATACCACCTGTTCTCACTTACATGTGGGAGCTAATCATATTGTCATAAAGAAGAAAACAACACACATTGGGACCTACACAAGTGTGGAGGATGGGAGAAGGGTGAGAACTGAAAAACTACCCATTAGGCACTATATTTATTACCTTAGTGGCAAAACAATCTGTATATCAAACCTACATAACTCACAATTTACCTATATAACACACCCTGCACATGTACCCCTGAACCAAAAATAAAAGTCTAAAAACATTTTAGCTAGTTTTTAAAATGATTATTAATAGGACACCTAAATACACCACAGGCATTTCAAATGATTTCTTGCTACTTCAGTTATTTAAGAGATTCCAAAAAGTGTTGACATTCAGATTATGCAGATTTCTTTTGACATAAAAATGAGGTTGATGAATTTTATAACCTACATTTTGGAGCCTAAACCAAAAGTACAATCAAGTGTCACCTCAGATGTGTTATTGGAGGCAGAATTCTGATCTCATTACATATAAGTGGTACCTGGTCTGACATACATGAACAGGCAAGGAAACAGAAAAAGGACATGGCACAACGTTTATGAAAAAGTCTCAGCAATTTTAATTTTCTTCTAATGAAGCTGAAATTGTGCAAGTAAAACAGTGTGACTGGTCATGTCTCAGGTGAAGTTGTGTTCTGGAAAGTATCTCCAGTCCTGGGCTGGATCCAGTAGGTGCACTCAGGCCCCCAAATCCTAAAGCAGCGACTTGTATTCCTTAAACAGATGATATTCCAATGAGAAAGCTGTTCTCAGGTGAGCTGCAGAGCAGGGAGGAGGGGACGGAGTTGTCCTTGGCTTCCCAGAATTGCTGAAACTTGAAGACGAAGGCCGCCTCCTCATAGATGGAGCAGAGATACCCCTATGAGTACATCACATCGGCTCTGTCTTCAGGAATCATCGCCGTGAGGGCGATGAAGGAATATGATTTATTCCTTTCTGCTAAAGCAGTGTGCTTCAGAGAGAATGAATTGAAAATTTAATAAATATGCTTTTTGCCATAGTAAGGGAGAGAATATGAATAATTCAAGGCAATGCACTTCAGAGCTGGCAGAAGGAGCAAGTGCACAAGTGAGAGAAGAAAGCACCCTACACCAGGAAGCAGGTGCGCTAAGATCGTCCCCCGAGAACTGCCCTCCAGATGCCTTATGTCAGTGGAACCTGGGCTCATGCCTGGGATATTCTGCGTAGTGTAGAGAGCAGAGCACAGCTCCATTCCTCCTCACTGTGTGACCTAGGATGTGACCTCTTCCTCTGAGCTTCATTCTAATTAGGTGTTAAAATCAAATAACAGCAGTAACTTTACCTGTAAACTTTCCAGTAAGAGCCGATGATGATCAGAATTGTTATCACTGTTGTTACCCGATCCCTTAAATATCATAAAAATACCTGTGTGACCCCTCGTCTCAGACCTCAGATGACCACCTCGCAGAGAGCACACCTGCTTTGTTTCTGTCACAAACGTGGTATTAGAACTGGAAACTATGGGTACCTTGTTACAGATTTATATCTTAGTTATGTTACATTGGATGAAGTTAGAATTAGTAGGTGACAGTTAGAGTTTTAGGTGGTGGAATGTCTAAGCAAACTGTCGATGGTGTGTCTTCATTTCTCCTTGCTTATTATACATAAAGGAAGAGGAGAGAGAAAAATTAAAGAGAAAAGTATTGACCGATAGTCAAGTGTTTTATAAACAACGGAGATTTTCAAATCTTCTGGAAACCCCATTAAATTAAATAAATTAAAGAACTTTAAGACACTTTTTCACATTCTAGATGCATGTTTAATACAGATTTAGATTTAAATGCAAGAGATAACGCAGAAAATGGAAATTCAGCAACAGATCAGTTTGCCAAATAGGCAGATTTAAACTAGTTTGTAATTTTACCTAAATACTCAAAGAATAAACCCCAGATTCAAATAACAAATGATAAAATTTCAATAACAAATGATAAAATTTCAACTTCTCTGGTTCAGAGAAGCTTGAACTAACATTATCTTAATGAATCATACATCAATAACAAAACTTTGTCCAGTGGTCCAAATTTTCAAAGGGCTGCTTGAGTAAATAGTTTCTACCTCCCCTACCTGTGATTTCTGGCAGAATCTATCATCCTCTAAAACCCAGGGACCATTAAGAATAGAGACAGAAGTTTGAATACTATAAAGTTTTCAGAGATCTAAATAACTGCCTGGACTGATTGGTGAGGATGATCTCTATAAGCCTCGTCTTTGAAGAGTGTGTGGTGGCTTTTGTTATAATGAACAGGTAGCAACAAAGACAGTCAAGGAAAATGAAGGAGGAGGGGCACATGGTCCAAACAGAAGAACAACATAAAGATCCAGAAACTGACATCAACGAAAAGGAAGCATATGGATTACCTGGAAGAAAATTTAAAATAAATGTTAGAAACATGTTCAATGAGCTAGTGGCATCAGGCAAGAACAATGTGAGAATTTTCATAGAGATAAAACATTTAAAAGATGACTAAACAAAAATATTGATGCTGAAGAATACAATAAGTCAGACAAAATTTTTAAGAGGATTTTAGACCAGACTAGATCAAGTGATAAAAGAAATAGGAAACTCAAAGAAAGATCATTTGAAATAGTAGAGACAGAGAAGAAAAACTTAAATGAAAGAAATAAAAAAGAGTTAAAGACTGATGAGTCAGGAAGCACAGTGAAAATGAAATTTTATGCATTGAGGAGTTATGCAAAGATAAGGCAAAAGGGGTAGTGAAGGAAGAGGGTGAGAGACAGAGAGAGAGACAGAGAAAGAGAGACAGAGCAAGAGAGGCAGAAAGGTTTTATAAAGAAGTAATAGCATAGCAACTTTCTTTCTTTTTTTTCATTATTATTATTATACTTTAAGTTCTAGGGTACATGTGCATAACATGCAGGTTTGTTACATATGTATACTTGTGCCATGTTGGTGTGCTGCACCCATCAACTCGTCAGCACCCATCAACTCGTCATTTACATCAGGTATAACTCCCAATGCCATCCCTCCCCCTCCCCCCTCCCCATGATAGGCCCCGGTATGTGATGTTCTCCTTCCCGAGTCCAAGTGATCTCATTGTTCAGTTCTCACCTATGAGTGAGAACATGCGGTGTTTGGTTTTCTGTTCTTGTGACAGTTTGCTAAGAATGATGGTTTCCAGCTGCATCCATGTCCCTACAAAGGACACAAACTCATCCTTTTTTATGGCTGCATAGTATTCCATGGTGTATATGTGCCACATTTTCTTAATCCAGTCTGTCACTGATGGACATTTGGGTTGACTCCAAGTCTTTGCTATTGTGAATAGTGCCGCAATAAACATACGTGTGCATATGTCTTTATAGCAGCATGATTTATAATCCTTTGGGTTTATACCCAGTAATGGGATGGCTGGGTCATATGGTACATCTAGTTCTAGATCCTTGAGGAATCACCATACTGTTTTCCATAATGGTTGAACTAGTTTACAGTCCCACCAACAGTGTAAAAGTGTTCCTGTTTCTCCACATCCTCTCCAGCACCTGTTTTTCCTGACTTTTTAATGATCGCCATTCTAACTGGTGTGAGATGGTATCTCATTGTGGTTTTGATTTGCATTTCTCTGATGGCCAGTGATGATGAGCATTTTTTCATGTGTCTGTTGGCTGTATGAATGTCTTCTTTTGAGAAATGTCTGTTCATATCCTTTGCCCACTTTTTGATGGGGTTGTTTGTTTTTTTCTTGTAAATTTGTTTGAGTTCTTTGTAGGTTCTGGATATTAGCCCTTTGTCAGATGAGTAGATTGCAAAAATTTTCTCCCATTCTGTAGGTTGCCTATTCACTCTGATGGTAGTTTCTTTTGCTGTGCAGAAGCTCTTTAGTTTAATTAGATCCCATTTGTCAATTTTGGCTTTTGCTGCCATTGCTTTTGGTGTTTTAGATGTGAAGTCTTTGCCCATGCCTATGTCCTGAATGGTACTACCTAGGTTTTCCTCTAGGATTTTTATGGTATTACGTCTAACATTTAAGTCTCTAATCCATCTTGAATTAATTTTCATATAAGGAGTAAGGAAAGGATCCAGTTTCAGCTTTCTACTTATGGCTAGCCAATTTTCCCAGCACCATTTATTAAATAGGGAATCCTTTCCCCATTTCTTGTTTCTCTCAGGTTTGTCAAAGATCAGATGGCTGTAGATGTGTGGTATCATTTCTGAGGACTCTGTTCTGTTCCATTGGTCTATATCTCTGTTTTGGTACCAGTACCATGCTGTTTTGGTTACTGTAGCCTTGTAGTATAGTTTGAAGTCAGGTAGCGTGATGCCTCCAGCTTTATTCTTTTGACTTAGGATTGTCTTCGAGATGCGAGCTCTTTTTTGGTTCCATATGAACTTTAAAGCAGTTTTTTCCAATTCTGTGAAGAAACTCATTGGTAGCTTGATGGGGATGGCATTGAATCTATAAATGACCTTGGGCAGTATGGCCATTTTCACGATATTGATTCTTCCTATCCATGAGCATGGTATGTTCTTCCATTTGTTTGTGTCCTCTTTTATTTCACTGAGCAGTGGTTTGTAGTTCTCCTTGAAGAGGTCCTTTACATCCCTTGTAAGTTGGATTCCTAGGTATTTTATTCTCTTTGAAGCAATTGTGAATGGAAGTTCATTGATGATTTGGCTCTCTGTCTGTTACTGGTGTATAAGAATGCTTGTGATTTTTGCACATTAATTTTTTATCCTGAGACTTTGCTGAAGTTGCTTATCAGCTAAAGGAGATTTTGGGCTGAGACGATGGGGTTTTCTAAATATACAATCATGTCATCTGCAAACAGGGACAATTTGACTTCTTCTTTTCCTAACTGAATACCCTTGATTTCTTTCTCTTGCCTGATTGCCCTAGCCAGAACTTCCAACACTATGTTGAATAGGAGTGGTGAGAGAGGGCATCCCTGTCTCGTGCCAGTTTTCAAAGGGAATTTTTCCAGTTTTTGCCCATTCAGTATGATATTGGCTGTGGGTTTGTCATAAATAGCTCTTATTATTTTGAGGTACGTTCCATCAATACCGAATTTATTGAGCGTTTTTAGCATGAAGGGCTGTTGAATTTTGTCAAAAGCCTTTTCTGCATCTATTGAGATAATCATGTGGTTCTTGTCTTTGGTTCTGTTTATATGCTGGATTATGTTTATTGATTCGCGAATGTTGAACCAGCCTTGCATCCCAGGGATGAAGCCCACTTGATCATGGTGGATAAGCCTTTTGATGTGCTGCTGAATCCGGTTTGCCAGTATTTTATTGAGGATTTTTGCATCGATGTTCATCAGGGATATTGGTCTAAAATTCTCTTTTTTTGTTGTGTCTCTGCCAGGCTTTGGTATCAGGATGATGTTGGCCTCATAAAATGAGTTAGGGAGGATTCCCTCTTTTTCTATTGATTGGAATAGTTTCAGAAGGAATGGTACCAACTCCTCCTTGTACCTCTGGTAGAATTCAGAATCCATCTGGTCCTGGACTTTTTTTGGTTGGTAGGCTATTAATTATTGCCTCAATTTCAGAGCCTGCTATTGGTCTATTCAGGGATTCAACTTCTTCCTGGTTTAGTCTTGGAAGAGTGTAAGTGTCCAGGAAATTATCCATTTCTTCTAGATTTTCCAGTTTATTTGCGTAGAGGTGTTGATAGTATTCTCTGATGGTAGTTTGTATTTCTGTGGGGTCGGTGGTGATATCCCCTTTATCATTTTTAATTGCGTCGATTTGATTCTTCTCTCTTTTCTTCTTTATTAGTCTTGCTAGTGGTCTGTCTATTTTGTTGATCTTTTCAAAAAACCAACTCCTGGATTCATTGATTTTTTGGAGAGTTTTTTGTGTCTCTATCTCCTTCAGTTCTGCTCTGATGTTAGTTATTTCTTGCCTTCTGCTAGCTTTCGAATGTGTTTGCTCTTGCTTCTCTAGTTCTTTTAATTGCGATGTTAGGGTGTCAATTTTAGATCTTTCCTGCTTTCTCTTGTGGGCATTTAGTGCTATAAATTTCCCTCTACACACTGCTTTAAATGTGTCCCAGAGATTCTGGTATGTTGTATCTTTGTTCTCATTGGTTTCAAAGAACATCTTTATTTCTGCCTTCATTTCGTGATGTACCCAGTAGTCATTCAGGAGCAGGTTGTTCAGTTTCCATGTAGTTGAGCGGTTTTGATTGAATTTCTTAGTCCTGAGTTGTAGCTTGATTGCACTGTGGTCTGAGAGACAGTTTGTTATAATTTCTGTTCTTGTACATTTGTTGAGGAGTGCTTTACTTCCAATTATGTGGTCGATTTTGGAGTAAGTACGATGTGGTGCTGAGAAGAATGTATATTCTGTTGATTTGGGGTGGAGAGTTCTATAGATGTCTATTAGGTCTGCTTGCTGCAGAGATGAGTTCAATTCCTGGATATCCTTGTTAACTTTCTGTCTCGTTGATCTGTCTAATGTTGACAGTGGAGTGTTGAGGTCTCCCATTATTATTGTATGGGAGTCTAAGTCTCTTTGTAGGTCTCTAAGGACTTGCTTTATGAATCTGGGTGCTCCTGTATTGGGTGCATATATATTTAGGATAGTTAGCTCTTCCTGTTGAATTGATCCCTTTACCATTATGTAATGGCCTTCTTTGTCTCTTTTGATCTTCGATGGTTTAAAGTCTGTTTTATCAGAGACTAGTATTGCAAACCACGCTTTTTTTTTGTTCTCCATTTGCTTGGTAAATCTTCCTCCATCCCTTTATTTTGAGCCTATGTATGTCTCTGCGTGTGAGATGGGTCTCCTGAATACAGCAGACTGATGGGTCTTGACTCTTTATCCAGTTTGCCAGTCTGTGTCTTTTAATTGGAGCATTTAGTCCATTTATATTTAAGGTTAGGATTGTTATGTGTGAACTTGATCCTGCCATTATGATATTAACTGGTTATTTTGCTCGTTAGTTGATGCAGTTTCTTCCTAGCCTCGATGGTCTTTACATTTGGCATGTTTTTGCAATGGCTGGTACCGGTTGTTTCTTTCCATGTTTAGGGCTTCTTTCAGGGTCTCTTGTAAGGCAGGCCTAGTGGTGACAAAATCTCTAAGCATTTGCTTATCTGTAAAGGATTTTATTTCTCCTTCACTTATGAAACTTAGTTTGGCTGGATATGAAATTCTGGGTTTAAAATTCTTTTCTTTAAGAATGTTGAATATTGGCCCCCACTCTCTTCTGGCTTGTAGAGTTTCTGCCGAGAGATCTGCTGTTAGTCTGATGGGCTTCCCTTTGTGGGTAACCCGACCTTTCTCTCTGGCTGCCCTTAAGATTTTTTCCTTCATTTCAACTTTGGTGAGTCTGGCAATTATGTGTCTTGGAGTTGCTCTTCTCGAGGAGTATCTTTGTGGCGTTCTCTGTATTTCCTGGATTTGAATGGTGGCCTGCCCTACTAGGTTGGGGAAGTTCTCCTGGATGATATCCTGAAGAGTGTTTTCCAACTTGGTTCCATTTTCCCCCTCACTTTCAGGCACCCCAATCAGACGTAGATTTGGTCTTTTTACATAATCCCATACTTCTTGCAGGCTTTGTTCATTTCTTTTTCTTCTTTTTTCTTTTGGTTTCTCTTCTCGCTTCATTTCATTCATTTGATCCTCAATCGCAGATACTCTTTCTTCCAGTTGATCGAGTTGGTTACTGAAGCTTGTGCATTTGTCACGTATTTCTCGTGTCATGGTTTTCATCTCTTTCATTTCGTTTATGACCTTCTCTGCATTAATTACTCTAGCCATCAATTCTTCCACTTTTTTTTCAAGATTTTTAGTTTCTTTGCGCTTGGTATGTAATTCCTCCTTTAGCTCTGAGAAATTTGATGGACTGAAGCCTTCTTCTCTCATCTCGTCAAAGTCATTCTCTGTCCAGCTTTGATCCGTTGCTGGCGATGAGCTGCGCTTCTTTGCCGGGGGAGATGCGCTCTTATTTTTTGAATTTGCAGCTTTTCTGCCCTGCTTTTTCCCCATCTTTGTGGTTTTATCTGCCTCTGGTCTTTGATGATGGTGATGTACTGATGGGGTTTTGGTGTAGGTGTCCTTCCTGTTTGATAGTTTTCCTTCTAACAGTCAGGACCCTCAGCTGTAGGTCTGTTGGAGATTGCTTGAGGTCCACTCCAGACCCTGTTTGCCTGGGTATCAGCGGCAGAGGCTGCAGAAGATAGAATATTTCTGAACAGCGAGTGTACCTGTCTGATTCTTGCTTTGGAAGCTTCCTCTCAGGGGTGTACTCCACCCTGTGAGGTGTGGGGTGTCAGACTGCCCCTAGTGGGGGATGACTCCCAGTTAGGCTACTCAGGGGTCAGGGACCCACTTGAGCAGGGTGACTGTCCCTTCTCAGATCTCAACCTCCGTGTTGGGAGATCCACTGCTCTCTTCAAAGCTGTCAGACAGAGTCGTTTGCATCTGCAGAGGTTTCGGCTGCGTTTGTTATTGCCCTGTCCCCAGAGGTGGAGTCTACAGAGACAGGCAGGTTTCCTTGAGCTGCTGTGAGCTCCACCCAGTTCAAGGGCTTTGTTTACCTACTTAAGCCTCAGCAATGGCGGGCACCCCTCCCCCAGCCTCGCTGCTGCCTTGCCGGTAGTTCACAGACTGATGTGCTAGCAATGAGGGAGGCTCCGTGGGTGTGGGACCCTCCCGGCCAGGTGTGGGATATGATCTCCTGGTGTGCCTGTTTGCTTAGAGCGCAGTATTGGGGTGGGAGTTACCGATTTTCCAGGTGTTGTGTGTCTCAGTTCCCCTGGCTAGGAAAAGGGATTCCCTTCCCCCTTGCGCTTCCCAGGTGAGGCAATGCCTCGCCCTGCTTCAGCTCTCGCTGGTCGGGCTGCAGCAGCTGACCAGCACCGATCGTCCGGCACTCCCCAGTGAGATGAACCCAGTACCTCAGTTGAAAATGCAGAAATCACCGGTCTTCTGTGTGGCTCGCGCTGGGAGTTGGAGACTGGAGCTGTTCCTATTCGGCCATCTTGCTCCGCCCTCCACAGTACTATTTTTATACGCACGAAACAATCAAGCAGAGAACCATAGATGTGTGGAACAGGATAGACATTCCAGAAATAAAGTCACAAGCCTGCAGCCAACTGACTGTGACCAACTAGACAAAAAGCATATCCTGGGAAAAGGTCACCTTGTTCAATAAATTGTGCAGGAAAAACTGAAAGGCTATTTGCAGAAGAATAAAACTGGACCCATAACTCTCACTATGTGCAAAAGTTAAGCCAAAACCTATAAAAGACTTAACTGGGAGACCTGAGAGTCTGAAGGTTGTAGGTGAAATCCTAGGAAATGTTTTTCTGGACATTGTCCTAGGCAAAGAATTCATGACCACAACCTTAAAAGTAAACAGAACTTAAACCAAAATAGGCAATTTAGGCTTCATACAAATAAGAAGCAAAGCATGTGCTCAGCGAAACAAAAAGTCAACAAAGTTAACAGAAAACCAACAGAATGACAAAAAATATTTGTAAACACTACGTCTGACAAAGAGCTAATATTTGGAATGTGCAAGAAACAAAAACACAAGAAAACAAAAATAACCTCATTTTAAAGTGAGCAAATAACAGACATTTATTTTTCAAAACAGGACATAAAAATCATCCACCAGCATACGAAAAAACAATCAATGGCATTAATCATCACAGAAATGCAATTTAAAGTCACAATGAGAAACCATATTAAACCAGTCAGACTAGCTATTATTAAAAAGTTAAAAACAAAAACTAAACTGAACAAAAAACAGATGTTGGTGAGGATACAGAGAAACAGTAGTGCATATACACTGTTGGAGAAAATGTAAATTAGTACAAGCTATATGGAAAACAGTATGGAAACTTCTCAGAGAACTAATAATCGAACTAATATTTGATTCTGCAACTCCACTACTTGGTATTGGCTCAAAGAAAATAAATTTTATATTAGATGCCTGCATTTATTTTTATTGTTGTGTTATTCATAGTAGCACATATATGGTACCAAACTATTTATTATGATTAGATAAGGAAAACATGTTGTATATGTATATGTGCATATATATATACACTTACCCTCACAAATACACTATATATAAACTCGTGATTAAACTCGTACCGCATGTTCCAAGGCTGCAGACATCCACAGACACTGCTATCAGGTGGAATATTTTATGGACTTGGACACCTTATCCCAGGAGGTAAGAGAGAGCCATAAATGAAGAAAAGTTTTCTTTTAATTTTTTTAGTTATTTCCTTTTTTAGGAACGCACAGGGTTTGACCAATTCAGGCCTGCTGAGTTAACCCACCGCTGTACACAAATCCCGATGCGATGGACTGTGGATGGTTAGGCTCAACAGAGAGGGTAGAGATGGCCGAGTTAGGACCGCAAGGAGGAGCTGAGGGACTGTAGGAGGAAAGTTGAGAGGCTCTGGAGGGACCCATGAGTGTGCCTGAGCTGTGAGTTGAACCAAAGCTGTTGTGTTTCCCAGAAGCCCAAGAAAATGGTGCTAGAGTGAAGGGTGTGGGGAAGGTGCGGTAAATAGGCAGTGGATGGTTGCGGGAGGGAAAGAGAGCTAAAAGTGTTAGGAACCAGGAAGGAGAGCCAGGGATCTGGGCATTCCTTAAAGAAGCAGGTTCAGAAAAAAAGCTGTCAAATGCCTCCCAGCCTGGGCTTCCATCCGTATGTCAAAGATAAATTCTAGGCAAGTTTCGCAACTGACAAATACCACAGAGTGAGGAAGGAGATGGAGGCGTTGCTAGGAGAGAACACCCTGGACAAGACAGCAGCGCATCCTTTTCCTCACATGGCCCTGCCTGTCCTTTATCATCACAGATCAGAGGTTCTCATCCTTGACCTGTGGTGGAAAAAACATCCTGTTCTTAGAATCCTAAGAAGGCCTCCAGACACATGTGGGTTGTTCAGTCTACCATAAATCTGGCATTTCCAAACAAGTCTTCTATCTGCCTTTCATCAATGTGTTCATGAAGCTTTAGGGTAAGTGAAACACGTCGGTCCCTAAACAGTAAAAACAAAAACAAATGGCCTATTTACCCATGTTGGGATGACTCCCAGGTTTCGGAAGCAAAGAATTGGACAGAAAAGCAAAAGTGTTGGTTCTCAGGACTTCTGGACACCACACATGGAAAATGAAACTCACACATACACACATTATAGTAAAATGGACCATCGCACTTATCTTATTTTTGTGAGGTTCCCTGAGCAATTAGGAAGCATTAAAGGTAGATTTATTACAGAAAAAACATCAAGTAAAGACACTTGTTCCAGCACAGTAAGGAAGACTTTATCCAGGGTCCTCATGGTAGGTGTAGGGACCGGGGCAATGGTGTTTGGCTGTAGGGAGAGAGATTCAGCTGAACTCCAAATGCAGATGGGAACGTGAGGATTTACAACCAAGCAGCAGGGTGGGGTCCGGAAGATGGAAAATTACTAAGCGGAAACATCAGGGGTGTGGCCAAATCTCCTTAAACCAACCTGCCAGGATTCTTGTTGATGTTGGGCCAAGGTGATTCGACATCACCGAGGTACAGTGAAGGGCAAGGAACCTGATCAGACACCCAGAAAAATCAGACATGGAGGATGGGAAATCTGGCTAAACCAACACACCGGAATTCCAGGTAAAACGGAATTTCACATGAAGATCAGAGAGAGGGGCGGATGAGAAGTTTCAGGAGCCTCCTAACTTCTGTGAAAGCAAATGAGCTGCATCAGGTGGGGACCCATCAATGGTGGCACTTTCTGCTGAGCAAACTCACAACTGAGTGAAATGAGAATAATTCGGCACAAAAATGTAAATTCAACCATTTCCTGAATTTCTGGAGATTGTGAGTGGCAGAATGAGCTGAGGTGTGATAGCTCAGGGGGTGTCCTAATTCTGAAGCCACAATTAGTTCTAAGCAGTGTTCACTGACAAAAGAACAGCTCGAGGTTCCCACACTCACAAACACCTGACCCCATGAATCTGCAACCGGGGGTCTCTGCAGGCTCTAAGGTGCACAGGACAGATCCCACCTCAGAGTCAGCCTCAGGTAATTATCTGCTCTTCCTGTGGGGAGGAGAGGAACAGTGCAGAAGGAGAGTCAGCTGTATTCTACTCAGGATCTCTGCACATGGAGGAAAACAATGAAAGGGGGGATCACACATCCTCCACACGTCACAATTCCACATGAGAAAGGCAATTCTGTTCCAGGACATTCTGTGGAATCAAGGAAGAAAGCAATTGGGACAAATTAGAAATCACCATTGTTTACAGACTGCATGTTTGTTTCTATGTCATCCACAGAAATGAATTAAAGGCCTGTGTTCTGTATAGAACCCACACAGTGTGGGCCCTGAGTCAGCACCTCCCTGCCTCCATCTTCGGGGAGCACAACGCACGTGACCCAGGTGCCCGGGGCTGCACTCTGTCTTCCATGCCATGGCTGGTGCTGGAGCCACGTCCTGGGCTCCACTCTCAGGAGAAGATCGAGCTCTGTGCTGATCTGAGCAGAGCCACTGCTGGGAGTCACTGGGTCCCCGATGGGAAACTTTGACACGACTCTGACTCAGTGCCCTTGCTGGACCTTCTAGAACAGCACAGAAGTTTAAGAAAGTTCCTCCCAGCCCTCCTCCCTCTCTCCTTCACTCAGGGACTGACTTCCCTCACATGCCTTCAGATTCCCCAGCCTCCTTCCACTCCCTCTGCATTTCGCCTGAAACGTGTGGACGGGTTCCTTAGGACACTGTACACAAACTTAATCCAGTCATAGAATGTGCTTCTCTGAAGACCAACACTAACGCACATATTTTAGCAAAGCTGTTTATAATACCAGCCAGATTCTACTAAATATGAACTGACCACGGCAATCACCAGTTTTACGTGTCTCCTTGGTTAGAACACAGTCTCAATTATTAAATGAGACTCGAATCTAGGTGTTGCTCTGATGATTTCATATAGGTGTTATTCAAACCTGCCATCCAGTTTCTTGAGCTAGGAAGATAGTACTAGTTATCCTGGGTGTACCTGATTTAATTCTAGCAGAACAAAAGACAACAAAATTCCCTGATGGATGGCAGGTGCACCTCTTTCCAAGAATTCCAGCCTGTCCTTCCTGAAGGCCGGCCCTAGACACACCTAGACAAAAGACACAATTGCTGTCAGCCCTAGACACGCCTAAACAGAAGACACAATTGCTGTCAGCCCTAGACACGCCTAGACAGAAGACACAATTGCTGTCAGCCCTAGACATGCCTAGACAGAAGACACAATTGCTGTCACCAAGAAATCCTACACACTGGAGTGTCCACGATCAGCTCCCCAAAGTCACAGGTGAGGAAGGTGACACAGGCAGTCTCAGTAGATCCAGATCACAGATCTAGACAGGGTTCCTGGGGAAACTGTTAGATGGAGAAATTGCTAAGACTCTGAAAGGAAACCAGCCCTTAACCTTCCTGAGCAACTTGCCCCAGAATGAACCCTGTGCTCAGTGGGTCTTGAGTGCCCTCTGCAGCCCAGGCCCCTCCTGTCTTCCTGCAGGGACGTTTTTGTCTGGGCTCTCACTGACTTCCCCTCACCGTGTATCTTTTGCACAGTAATACAAGGCGGTGTCCTCAGCTCTCAGGCTGCCCATTTGCAGATACAGGGAGTTCTTGGCGTTGTCTCTGGAGATGGTGAATCGGCCCTTGACGGAGTCTGCATAGTATGTGCTACCACCACTCCAACTAATACCAGAGACCCACTCCAGACCCTTCCCTGGAGCTTGGCGGACCCAGTGCATGGCGTAATCATCAAAGGTGAATCCAGAGGCTGCACACGAGAGTCTCAGGGACCCCCCAGGCTGTACCACGCCTCCCCCAGACTCCACCAGCTGCACTTCACACTGGACACCTGCAAACAGAGATACACCCTGGTCAGAAACTGCCACACAGATCCACTGTTTCTCTCACTCATATTCACTCACACTCAACATCTCTATTTCTCCATGAATCACCTTTTAAAATAGCAACAAGGAAAACCCAGCTCAGTCCAAACTCCATGGTGAGTTTTGTGTTCAGTGCTGATCACCGAATGGAAACACCTGGGAATCCCGGGGCTGGGGCTCCTCTCCCAGGGCTGCAGGGTCAGGGCTAGGTTAGTTTTCATATAAGCAGAGGGAGGACCCTATTTGCATGTCTCCTACTATATAATGAGTTCTGTAAGGGATGCATCACAGTGCACTGTGTCCAAGAGTGGATGTGGGTGATTATACTTCATAAGTAATTAATTCTCATTAGCCTTCATACTTTTACATGCACATGAAATATGTTCTTTGGGAGTCAATGCTTCCTTCATTTACACATGTGAATGTAAACCCCCAAGTATGGAGGGGCCATGTGACATGTCTAAGAGCTCACATCTGGTAAGAGCCAGTGTCGGTGTCTGGCCTGCGTTTCTCACAATTGGATCCAACTGTTCCCTAAATTAACTCTAGGAAAGAGCTAGAAATTCCAAGTGAGGTTTACAAAACAATCTTCTTATAATGATACTGTGATATTATTTGGCTGTATCTTGGTGTCTTTCTAAGTAATGTAGAAAAACTGAGGGTTAATTCATGTGAGTATTCAGGAGTTCATGACTTTTCTTGTATTATTTTTATTTCTCTCCTCATCTCCTACCACATTAGACTTTTATTTTTAATAGTTTTAATGAGGGAATACTGACATAGTCTTCACATAGTATGTTCACCACTTGACAGACATTGACCTAATCACCCTTCACAGAGAAAACAAATCAATTCGCCTCTCAATTTTCTCTTTGTCTCCCGCAATTTCTCCTTCCTATACCTTCACTTCTCTTACCATGGAGAAGTCAGTTAGTGATCTTTGTTATGTAACTTCCGATGAGTATTCACTTTGTACAGTTTATAAAACGGAATCATATGTATGTGCTTTGGCGCATTATACTCATTGCATGTACTTGTGAATTGAACCATGCTGTTGATCGGATCCAACATTAACTGATTGCAGTAGTGGGTACTATTCCAATAAACGACTTTTCCACAATTTGTTTACTGATAAAGGTGCTGATTGGTATTTGGATTGTTTTCAGTTTCTGTGTATTTGAAATAAAGCTGCTCCTCAGCTTAGAGGAGTACACAGCTGAGAAACATGTTCTAGATCTTACAGCAACATGAACAGCAGCTAAAGTGGTCAAGTTGCAAATGAATCAATAGTCTGTAATACCTCAAGTAATTAACCTTACGGCACCCCATGCGTATGTCAGTGTGTGAGAGAGAAAGAAAGAAAGAGGGAGGAAAGGAGACTGAAAATAAAGTGATTCTACGTAAGTATTAATTTGTGAGGTCCTCAAATGCATGGACTGATTCCTAATGAACAGAGTCCACATAGGTTGAAGAGGGTAACTTGATGCACCCACATTTGGCTATAGATTCATAATATAAATGTTATTCTCTAAACACATAAACACTCATACACATTAGAATAGATGTAGTGTCTAGTGGTGGAATGAGAAGGTGACACTAAAACCTGTCTTCAGGCCTTTCCCCCACCTGCTACACCTGCTCCGAGGCTGACCCTTGAGCCTGCCTGACCACTGAGCCCCACAGTGGTCCTGAGACCTCATGCGGTGCTATGTGCCCCCTGGGTTTCCCTGCTGGTTTCTGGGTGCTGGCTTCTGTCCTCAGCACCCTCTGCTGTCTTGTAAACCCCAACAGGAAGGTTTGTGTGTGGGCTCACACTGATGTCTCCTCACTGTGTCTTTTGCTTAAAAATACTTGTTTGTGTCTGGGCACAGTGGCTCACACCTGAAATCCCAGCACTTTTGGAGGCCAAGGCAGGTGGATCACAAGGTCAGGAGTTCAAGACCAGCCTGGCCAGCATAGTGAAAACCATTCTCTAACAAAAATACAAAAATTAGCCTAGTGTGGTGATGGGTGCCTGCGGTCCCAGCTTCTTGGAGGCTGAGGCTGGATAGTCGTTTGAACCCACGATGTGGAGGTTATATTGAACCCAGATTGTCCCACTGCACTCCAGCCTGGGTGACACAGCAAGACTCTATCTGAAAAACAAACAAACAAACATGGTTTTGTACTTGTTGCTCCTGTAGCTCAGCCATAGGAAGAACTGTTTTTGAACATAGATCTGGAGGTGGTGACTGGACTCTGGAGGAGAGGGTTGGAATTTGTGCTCCCTTCATGACCTGTGCACCTGACCCACTCCAGTCCCTTCCCTGGGGGCTGATGGATCCAGCTCCAGGAGGAAGTCCTGGTTCTGTTGGGGAATCCAGCGTTTAAACCGAGATGTTATTGTTGTTGATTCACTAAACAAAATGTGGCACTCATTTTTATTGTGTTAAGATACACGTAACATAAAATTTACCATTTTAGCTCTTGGTATAATGGTAATAGCCAGTGATACTTTACGTATTCACAATGCTGTGCAAGTATCACCACTATTTGGTTTTGGAACATTTTCCTCACCAAAAAGGAAACCTCATTTCCATTAAGCAGTCACTCTGTTTCCCCTCCACTCACCTCCTGAGATCCGTCTCTTGGGGATTTCCTGCTCTCCATACTTCATATCCATGAGACAATTTGGGATGCGGACTTCTGTGTCTACCTCAGTTCACTCAGTCAATGTTTTCAAAGTTCATCCAAGTTGCAGCCTATGTCAGTGCTTCACTCCTCTTTAAAGCTGGGTTACAGCCACACAGACACACCACAGCATCTTCACCCGTGTGGGTTACAGACACACAGACACACCGCAGCGTCTTCATCCTTGTGGGTTACAGACACACAGACACACTGTAGCGTCTTCATCCCTGTGGGTTACAGCCACACAGACACACCACAGCATCTTCACCCGTGTGGGTTACAGATACACAGACACACCACAGCGTCTTCATCCCTGTGGTTTACAGACACATAGACACACTGCAGCGTCTTCATCCCTGTGGGTTACAGACACACAGACACACAGACACACCGCAGCATCTTCACCCGTGTGGGTTACAGACACACAGACACACCGCAGCGTCTTCATCCTTGTGGGTTACAGCCACACAGACACACTGCAATGTCTTCATCCCTGTGGCAGTCGATGGGCACTTGAGCTGTATTCTCCATTTAACTACTGTGAGTGGTGACACCAGGTACATTTTTGTATGAGGTTTTCCATGAAGACCATTTTCCAAAGTAGCTGTCCCATTTCAATACCAACCAGAAACCATGACCATTCCAAATTCAATGTGTCTTTGCCTACAAGTGATTATGTTTTTCTGTTCATTTTTGAATACTGGTTATCTTAGTGTGTGTAACGTGGTAACCTGTAGGGAACTTAAATCATCAGTATAAACTAGATAACCCTATTAAAAATGGGGAAAGGACATGCACAGAAGCTTCTCAAACACTGATATACAAGTGAATAAGTAACATATAAAAATGCACAGCATCATCAATCGTGAGATAAGTGCAAATCAAAACCAAAGGAGATACTATCTGACACCTGTCAGAATTACTATCAGTAAAAGATCAGAAATTAACAGATGCAGGCAAAGCTATAGAGAAAAGGGAACACTTACATACTTTTGGTGAAAATGTGACTTGCTCCAAGCACTGTGGCCATCAGTCTGGAGATTACATGAATAAATTAAAGCAGAACTACCATTCCCCTCAGCAATCTCATTACTGGGTATATGTCCAAGAAAAAACAAATTATTGTAACAAAAAGACACGTCCACTCATGTGTGTTTCACTGCACAGTTCACAGTACCACAGACATGGAATCAACCTATATGCCCATCGGTTATAGACTAGATAAAAAACATGGTACTTATACACAGTGCAATGCTATGCAGCTGTAAAAAAGAATGAAATCCTGTTTTTGCAGCAAATTGGGTGGAGCTGGAGACCACAAGTCTAAGCAAACTGCCATAGCAACAGATGATAAGAGTCAATGGGAGGGGAAATGGACATTTTGGGTGTTGCTCTGTGTAAAATTGAGGAAACAAATCCCCTGGGTACATGAACTCTTGAAATAGACAAGCCTGAAGACACTCATGTCCTGACTTTCATATCATTAGGTTGTGCTTTTCTCATGTATAGTCAGTTATCATTGCTTTCCTTCACTCTTGGCTAAAAGAGCCACACATTATAATCTAGAGACATTAAAATAAAAAATAACATATCTGAACATTAAAACAAATGCTAACTGTTAGGTCAAAGTTAGTGTGGATTCAGTGTGATAGCCAGGAGACTTGGCTGAATACGAGCAGTGAGCTCACAGCAATGTTATCTAAACTAGGAAAGTTTGTTTACATCTTTTAGATTAGATTCCCATGGAAATCCTTGATCTAATATCATCTCTGATGAATCATACGTCAGTAACAGAACTGGGGGTTATGTACTCAAATGAGTAGTGCGTTCAGAGTGTGTTCTTCCACCTGATGTAAAGTCAGCCCATATGACAGAAGTTATTGTGGTCAACAGAGCTCGTCAATAAGCCAAAGCAAGGATTAAGTATATGTTTTAGAGGAGTGCCTGACTTTGGGATGCTCTTCATACAAAGAAGCTTCTCACATCTTCTGGAACATGTAAAAATTCTCAACAAAAGAATAAATTTCAGATGCACGGCTACATTTTAGGAATCTGACAAATGTAACCTAGAAAGTAAAATCCTAAAGGAAACTGAAATGGCAAAACAACTAAAAGAATACGTATTGTAGTGGATCATCACACCAAACAGTCTTGTTTATAATACTATCTAAACTCAGAAGCCATCAGCATTACTCATATAACTCAGCATCTATCCCATCCACAATCTTCTGAAGACATTGAAGAAAATTGTCATCCTTGAACTAACATTGTCAAAACCTTAAGAAAATCTTGAACTTACTTGGCCAAACGTTCTCTCCCCCTAGCATCAGAGCATTATAGTCAAGTCCCTCAGGGAGACTTCAGTTATTAGCCTATGGTTTGTTAGCTGGAAGGCACATACACTTAGAAATTTACCCCCAGTGCTCTCCTCTTCCTAGTACATGCACACATGACAAAGTATTGAAAGTGATGACTGTATTTTACACACTCCATTCATCAACAGATTAAAGCTACCATTTTCCTACATCTTTTCAATAGCCTCTAATGACATTAAAACAGGGAATTATATCTATTGGAAGAAACATCAGGGTGGAACACTGCTCTTGAACTACTTTGGAAGGAATCTTACCAGGTGATTTCAACCACAACCCAGCAGTGAATTTGCACAATGTCAATACTTGGGTTCATATTGATGAACTGTAAACTAAAAATAAAATCCTAAGTGCCCCAACTGACTAAATAGTCCATCTGTTTGTCTAAGGGACTCCAGAAGAGCCTAAAACTGAGTTCCCAGCCATGACAAGATCAGACACACCTCTTATACCCACTACCCTTTGCGGTTTACACAACAATGACCAACACTAATGTTAAATTAGAGATCATAAGACTGACAGAACAGACTCCCTGTGGCAATAAGATGTCAAATTATAAACAAGACCTAAAGCCATGTCAGGCAAGGGTTTTGCCACTCACTCCTACACTTGAAAGATAAACCATGTTCTAACTGCCAATAGGTGATTCTTTTTGTCTAGTGGCTCAGTAGGCACAGGCACTGAGACAAGCACTGTGAAGACAATTGCAGCCCATCCCCTGATGAACTGACCCCTGTTCCACAAGTCATAACCCCAGCTTTGATTGAACACTAGACTCATATCAGGATCTTTCTCCTGATCAGAGACCACTGACCATGTCCTGGCTCTGGCCGTTTACAGAGGCTGCACACTGAGTACCTCTGTGTCTATGCTTCTGCTTTTGGCACATAGGGCCTGACTAATGAATTTAAATGCTAAGTCTTCACTAGTAAGTAAATAGGGGTCATAAGTTACATGTATGTGTGTCCAGTATACATATGTCAGGACCACCTCCATGAACATCCATAGCCCCTCCTATAACCTGTCAATTGTGTCTGTTTAACCAAACCCTTCAGCATAAAGCCTCTGCCCAACCCCTTCTTCTTGGGAGTGCCTTTCTCTCATCTTTACCAAAGCTATGCTTTCCAGCATACGGGATGGCTGTAACCCTTGATAAAAAATAAACTCTCACTTTCCTAAATTGTAGATTGTGTTTTGTTTTGTATTTAACATAATTGGAGATTAAATTCAGAAGTTTATCTAATTATAAGGCTACTTTAGTGAAGAACGACAAACTGAGCGTTTTCACATGTACTGTAAGGGCCTGTGATATTTTGAAGCAGGAAGCTGACCTGAGACCTGTAGAATAAACTGATGACTGTGGATAATGAAAAGGCCCCACACAGGGCATTGATTCAGCACCTCTGCCTGTCTCATTCCTTCTTCTCTTTTTATTATGTGCTTACAGTAATAAAATTTTTATTTTCTTTAAACCTGTGTGCTTTTCACACATAGTGGAATCTTATTTCTCTTTTTCACTCATTTTCTTAAGCTGCTAGGGAGAATAAAGTGTCAGGTCCTATTTTTGGTGCCTCAATGCTAATGAATTAAGGTTTATTCTTCCTCCTCCTTGTTCTCTGCATGTGGTAAATCTAGTTAAGAAATCACGGAAGCTCCCTTATCTGATACCAGTGTGAGGCTGAATCATGCAAGCTCCTTCTCCTGAGTAGAAACACACCCCCTGACCCCACCACCAAATCATTAGAAAGCCCTGAGCCAGCCTCCTTTCCTGCTCTAATGAGGAAATTCCAGTTTGTAATTTCTTGAGAAGCCTGTGCTGCTCTCAGCAGACACCCCAAAAATAGAGTTAATAAAACTTTTTATATTCACCTGGGGTGTGAGTGTGGAACCATCAGACTCGACATCCACACTAAACATTGGTGGGGTCTCTCTTCCTTTGCCAGGGATCACCTACAATTGGAACTGTGGGCTTGGAGTCCTGACAGTGACCACCACGCGGCCTTTCTTCTCTTGCACTGGATGCGAACTCCCTCTGCCCCAGTGCCCAGCGTGCACGTTATCCTGCCTGCTGCTGGCTGACTGGCTCTTGGAGTTCTGTTGAGCTGGGCTGCAATGCTGACTTAAACACAGCATCTTTATAGATTTAACTGATTAACTTCAGAAGCATTGATAGTTTATTGATGTTGAGAAACAGGAGTAAATGACTGTAGGTGACTCTGCCTTTGGTGCATGTGAGAAAGTTTTTCTCTTGTTATGACAAATCCTTCTTCTTCAGAGACTTCATAGGAAGAGCAGGATAAAGAATTCAGAGAAGTGCCCCAGAGGAATCTGTTTTATGGAGAGGAAGCCAACAGTGGTGACAGGAAACCAGACCTTAACCCCCATCTGCACCTGCCCTGAGGCTGGCTCTTGTGCCCAGTGGGTTCTGAGCGCCCCCACGTGGTTCTCCACTCACATTCAGGGAGGCTCATTTCTAGGATTATACAGATTTTCTTTCTAATTGTTTTCACAAAAATGGAGACAGAGTAAACAATGAATCCATGTATCTCAGAGAACACAAAACAGCATGATAACAACCCTCGACACACACATACACACTTAGGTAAATCTTATTAAAACTGCTGAAAATCAAAGACAAATAGAAATACATGCTGAAAATCAAAGACAAATAGAAATTCCTTCCAAAAGAACAGAAAAGATGATGACAGCATTCTTCTGGTTAAAACCTTACAAGCAAGAGGAAAAGTGATGTTGTCTGTAAAGTGTTGGAGGAAAAGCGAACCCATTATCTTATAGCCCATGGATGTTCTCTAAAAAGTGAAAAAAGTTTTATTTCTCTTTGACAGCATGAGGGGCTCAATGAATCCATGCCCTCAGGAGACCAGTGAAAATTATTTTGGAAAATTACAGGGTTTGGAAAGGCTCTGACAGCATACAGCAAGTGAAGAAACATTTATTCAGGAAAATCTAGAAAACTCAGTAAGGTCAGTCATTATATTTTATCTAAGATTCTCTTCCTTCCTTCCACATCCAAGCTCAGCATGATGTATTGTAACCTCCACTACAGAAGATGCAGCCAAGAAGACAGGACACCGTCTACCAGCTCCCACCAGAGGAAACTCTTCCCCAGGGGCCAGGACATTGGCCCTCTGACCCTGCCCACAGCACGTGATGCTGAGGCTCAGTTCTGGACAAGAGCTACTGAGAGCCAGAGACTCACTTCTTCCATGGAGCCCCATTCATGGATGGAAGCTCTGCCCTGGGTCCAGTGCCACTGGAAACATTGGGTCCCTGATTTCTAATTCTGTCCTTCGGCAGAGGTTCTGCTCCACCATAACCAAAGTGTTGGGAAGGTGGGAAGCTTCTGCCCAACCCTCCACTTAGAGCTCATTTCCTATGCTGAGGAAGAAAAAACCTCAACTTTGTCTCCACCTGCAGAATCGTGGTTATGCACTCTCTCCAGGGGAGAGGGAGTGCTGGAATTCAGACATAAAATATCATCCTTAATTTGGTCCTAAACATCCTAACTTCAGGAACAACAGAATGTGGAAAAGTTCAAAGCCTGCCAGTGCTCTCAAAAACAGTGGAGGGTGTAGTGGAAGGCCCTTGGAATGAGATGGGTGGAGGTATGGGAGATGCAGATTAAACTGCAGGGCTGCTGTCTTGCAGGAGAGAAACGAGGAGGGAGAGAGCGGGGGGACGTTCTCTTGTGGTTGGAACAAATGCCAGACACTGTTCAATGGAGGCCGTGTTTGTTTCAGCCTGTGTGAAGCACTTCAAACCTCAGTGCATGATTGAAAATAGTGGGATTTTCCATATTCAAGTGGCGGAGATCAACATCTGGGCCTGGTCAGGAAAGAGACAGAGAAAGCCCAGCCCAAACCACTGACACCTGAGGATGACCGTGGTGCTTACAGCTGTGTCCCTTTGATCTTTGAGACTGACTTCTCTCACTTAGCATCATGTCTGGAGTTCACCAGTAATGGTTTATGTATCTGTCACTTGTTATTTTTTTATTGCTGATGGTGTTCAATTTACAGATGCTTCCTAGTCTCTCTATGCCGTTTCCCAAAAGAGGTTGTCCATCTTTGCTAAATTTAGAATGACACTGACTTGCCCAGTGATGGCCTTTTTCACAACAGGGCCACACACTGGGGCTTTTCTGTTGTTTGGTGGTAGTAGTTCTTGCCTTTTGATTTCCTTTTCTACATTCCTTTTTTTGTGTCCAAATTGCCCACAATTAAAGGAAGAGCCTGAGAAATGGGGCATAATTTTTCCAACTCTTAATCCAGCCATAGCCTGAGCTAAAAGAGTAGCCTTATGTAAGTTACCTCCAATGCCATTGCAAGCCTTAATATATTCAGCTAAGTGAGGCTTCCCTCTCAGGGGTCTAATAGCAGTTTGACACTCCACATTAGCATTATCATATGCAAGAAGCTGTATTACAACATCTTCAGCTGTTTTATCAGTTATGGCTTTATTTACAGCCTCTTGGAGCCGAGCAATAAAAATCAATATATGGTTCTTTAGGTCCTTGTCGGACACAACTGAAAGGATATTATTCCCCTGTAACATTTATCCTTTCCCATGCCCGTAAGCACACAGAGTGCAGCTGAACAATGGCAACATCCTACATGACTGCTTGATTTTCTAATCCACCCCAATTAGGGCCGACTCCCATTGTCTGTTCAAAGGAAACTGGCACAGGTGGCTGTGCTTGTGTATTTTCCCTTGCCCGAGTTTGAGCTTCATCAGACCACCAGGTTTTAAACTGCAAGTACTGAGATGGAGTGACAACAGATTTTATCAAAGTATCCCAATCATATGGTATTAACATATTATCAAGAGCCACATTTTTTAACAAACTTTGCCAAAAGGAGAGTTGGCCCATATTGACTAATGGCCTGTGTGAATACCTTTAACAGTTTAAATGGAAAGGTGGTTCAACTAGAGAAACTGGAATTGTCATACTTCAAGGTGTCTGTCAGCTCTATCCTTTTGAATGGAATTTTGTATAGCACCACCAATTGCTCCAGGTTTTAATGTTGTAACTATAGGAGCAGTAAGTTTTGTAGCTAATACATTTTCTTGCCCATTAAGGGGAGAGAGAGGAGGTGGCCATTCACTTAACTCAGCAGATGAAGCTGATGGGCTAGTAAAACATACTTTAGTTTTCCTTTCTTTTATTTTCCTCTGGTTTCTATTCCTCACATTCAGAATCTGTCGGGTTTTTTTACACTTGTCCTCCTCGTTCTCATCTGAATCTGCCTCATCATCTGTTTGAAATGGCTCATAAGCTGCCTTTATTAATGCCCACATTGACCAAACTGAGACTGGAATTTTGCTCCATCTTTATATGCTTTTAAAAAAATATCTGCCAGTTCTCTCCCATTCATCCAACTCCATAGTCCCTTGTTCCGGGAACCATGGGCAAAAACTGCTTTCCTCAACTAATCAGTGATAACATATTCTGAGTACTAACTTGCACTTCCCTTCTTCGTAATAAATGCCTTAAGAAATTTAAATAAGCAGAATGTTTGCTTTCACTTTGTTCCATTGTTACCCTGGTTCTGCTGAGCTCTCAGCTTCCCTCCGAGATGGTTTTAATCACAATCAGGTGTCCTTTGATGATGCAGCCTCCACTTTACCATGCTCTGCCGTTCCTTTACCGGGGTCTTTGTCGCCCCACATTGGGTGCCAGAAATGTTGGGGTGATCAAGCACAACACCACGTCATTGGGGCTATGAAGTCCAGCAGAGTCAAAGGAATGAGAAAAAGACAGTTTGAGAGAGAAAGTGTGACCAGGAGACCATCGTGAGTATGGAGCCTGTGAAGGCCCCAGCTCTGGAAGCCAAGACTATTTATTGGTGATCAAACAAAGAAACAGGTGGTGAGAATGTAGGGGTCGAAAGGGCAAGCACAGGATCTACAGCTGTGATGGTTTAGCATTTATATGGAACATGTTCTGCTACTTGAGATAATGGGAATACAATTGATCTAGGAGCCTGGGAGGGCTAGAAGCAAGGAGCCAGCAAGTCTAGACACATTCCAAAGGCCAAGAGGGGTTTTGTGCCCTGAGCCCTGGATATTATGTCAGATATGCAAGCCCTGCCTCAGCTTCTTTCCCAACACTTGGCTTTTTCCCAACACATTGATTTCTGTACGTTTGAGTGTGAAATACAACACAGTCATAACAAGAATAAGAACATGTTCTTTGCAGCAATGTAGTTGGGTCTGGAGGTTATTATCCTAAGCAGATTAACAGAGTAACAGAAAACTATATACCACCTGTTCTCACTTATATGTGGGAGCTACTCATATTGATATAAAGAAGAAAACAATACACACTGGGACCTACACAACTGTGGAGGATGGGAGAAGGGTAAGAACTGAAAAACTGCCCATTAGGCACTATACTTATTCCCTTAGTGGCAAAACAATCTGTATATCAAACCCACATAACTCACAATTTACCTATGTAACAAACTCTGCACATGTATCCCTGAACCAAAAATAAAAGTTTAAAAACATTTTAGCTAGTTTTTAAAATGATTATTAATAGGACACCTAAATACATCACAGGCATTTCAAATACTCTCTGGAATTTTTTTTTTTTAAACAGCATTTCGCTTTTGTTGCCCAGGCTAAAGTGCAGTGCACTTGGCTCAGTGCAAACTCTGCCTCCCAGATTCAAGAATTCTCCTGCCTCAGCCTCCCCAGTAGCTAGGATTACAGGCAGCCACCATCACGCCCAGCTAATTTTTATATTTTTACTAGAGATGGGGTTTCCCCATGTTGGCCAGGCTGGTCTCAACCTCCTGACCTCAGGCGATGCACTCGCATCAGCCTCCCAAAGTGGTGAGATTACAGACGTGAGCCACTGCACCTGGCCTATGACTTTTTTTTTCATTTGTGAGTTTTCTGTTAACTTTTAACAAGAAAAAAACCCAAACATAGATTTCTATGACTATATAAGTTAATAATCTGTTTTAAAACTTTATAGTCATGTATACAAAAAAACTCCCACACTCAGCAATGAAATATATATGAGCACAGGCAAAAGTGAACACATTTCTGAACACCAAAGCAACATACCTTTGTTTCTGTATTATTCTAGTTAATTGATTTAAATTTATTTGTATTTATATTTGAGGTTTTAGTCCGAAATAATATTCTTCTATGAATGTCTGTATATTCCAATATAAATTATGACATATATGTACATGTATGTTTTAGTAAAACTTACTGTAACTACCATTATTGGCAAATGTATCATTGAAATATATAATGGTATTCCTTATATATTCTCTTATGGCTTATTTCTCATTTTTGCTAGCAGCACACTTTTTAAATGCATGTAATAATGCATTATACATTATAAAGGAATGTATTAATCATAAGGTAAACATCTCTATTAAAATTTTATTACAGAATGTGTTGAAATAACATTGTGTTTTGAAAAATGTGTCAGCTTTTTCCAATTTAAATAACATTTAAATATTAAATTAAAATAAAATATTAAGTATTAAATTTAAAAGATAGCGTTTTGCAATTTAAATAATGTTTTTTGTTCTGCAAGTGTTTTACATGAATTTTTAACATAAACTCTATATGTTGCTTATTTTACAATATTCCTGGATGGTAGAGAATATCCACAAATATAGAACTAAAGTCACCCCCGGATTCCCAGGATTCACTCACAATGGCAGCTTGCTACAGGGTGGTCAGAAAGTGTGCAAAGACAATAGCGATTTGGGCTTTATCATCAAAGCTGTAGTGAGCCCCAGGGCTGAGCATACAGAGGGCAGCAGAAGCTGCAGAGCCCACTCTGGGGTACTTAGAGAAGGGGGAATGGGATGGGGTGATGTCTGCAGGACCCTAGAAAAGGGTGAGGAGAGCAGGGATTCTGCAGGTAGATGAGCATATTCTAAGGACTATTACCTTCCCATACTTGGTTGACTTCAGTGATCATAAAGGGAAGGGAATTGATTCACCAGACATGGATGAGACAAAGTAAATGGACTTGCTGATTCCTTGAGCAGAAACTGAGGAATAGAAAAAGTGTGAACAGAAGAAGGGAAGGTAGAGAAACAGACTGAGGGTCAGAACTCCAGGAACCACCAAAGTGGAGGACAGAAGCCCTTAAAGTGATGTTTCATCTCCATAAACAGCAGATGGAAGGAAAATCAACTCAACACATTCATATGCTGAGTTATTATTAGAAAAGTATTTAAAATTATGTGACTGACACAGTGCAGAAAACAGAAATCTGTTTGTGGAAATAGTTTAAAGTAAACATACACAATTTCTTCATTTTAAAATTTACTTAGATATTATTGCTAGTATTATTATGAAAATATAAAGAATTGAATTATAGTTCTAAGTTAAGATTTTGTAGAGGAGAGAAACATGCATTCCAAGAAATAAATGGCAAGAGATCCTGGGAAGACTTTTGTTTCACCAGGTGAGAAATCACAGGGCCTAAAAAAAGAAACACACCATCCCCAAGCACTTGATAGGGAGCCGCCACCCAAGAGAACCCTTGAGTCCTGAGTGTCCCCTTGTGTCCTGAGTGACCCCTGGTGGTTCTGAGCGTTCCCTGCTATCTTGAGCTAATCCTTGTGTCCTGAGGACTGCCTTATAGTCCTGAGCGCCCCCTGGCGGTTCTGAGAGCCTCCTGGTGCTCTGAGCGCCCCCTGGTGGTTCTGAGCGTTCCCTGCTATCTTGAGCTAACCCTGGTGTCCTAAGCACTGCCTTATAGTACTGAGCGCCCCCTAGTGGTTCTGAGAGCCTCCTGTGTCCTGAGCGAGCTGTTGTCCTGAGCACCCCTGGTGGTTATGATCGGCCCTTGGTGTCCTGAGCGCCCAGTGATGGTTCTGAGAGTCCCCTGGTGTCCTGAGCGCCCCCTGGTGTCCTGAGCACCCACTGCTGGTTGTCAGTGCCCCCGGTGTAACTTGAGCAGAAGTAATGATTAACCTGCAGAAGATACTGTGCTATGAGTCCTCCATACCATCTTACCCAGCAGAATAGATTTTCCTTGCTTTCAGCTGCTGGCTCTTTTATTTTAAATATTAATTTATTTACTATTACTTAATATGACATGGCTTTGAGATTTTAAATTACTGAAGATAATTATGAGATTCTATTTACCAAATTAATATTTGTAAAACAATCTAAAATTTAAAGCTGACTAATAAAAGATGCATATTTTCTTTACAAAGTGTTTCATTAAACAGACTTCACTTGATTGGTGGTCTTTGAAACCCAGCTTGATTAGATTATTGGCCTTAGAGTGGAGACATTTAAGAAAAAGGGACAAGAAAGGATGCAGTTTTTAGTGCATTAACTGCAATTGTTTATGCAAATGTGCAAAGAAATGAGTAGCCTTCTATAGTAATGACCATTTCCTGTAAACTGTCCTCAACCACCCCTAACATAGCTTTCAAAACCACCCCTAACATCGCAGCTTTCATTCACTTGTGCACACACTAAGAATAAATCCTCTCACAATACTATGTAATTCTGGCAGCCTCTAAAGCCAAAAACATTACATAATACAAGAAAGCAGAGTTTTATACCTGAGAAGAATCTGCCAATGATTGAATCCACAAAGGAAGCAGGAAAACTCCCAACAGGTTAGTGTCCAGATCCAAAAGGAACCCTCATCCTCCTCCCTGTCCCAACCCAGGGACCTGATGTGGAGCTGCCTCCTAAGGGAGCAGTGATGTCCTCAGTGCCTCCGGCCACACCTCCCCCCAACCATCGTGTCCTCAGTGTTCCCTGGTGTTCTGAGGCCCACCTGGTGTCCTGAGCCCTCCCTGGTGTCCTGAGAGCCCCCTGCTGTCCTGAACACACCCTGGTGCTCTGAGTCCCCTGGTGTCCTGAGCGCCTCCTGTTTTTCTGAAATCCCCCTGGTTTTCTGATCCTCCCCTGTAGCTGTTGTGCACGAGCACTCCCTGGTATCCTGAGCACCTCCTGGAGGTCCTGAGAATCCCCTGGTGACCTGAGCCCTCCCTGGTGATTTGGAGCGCCCCCTGGTGTCCTGAGTGCCCCCAATGTCCTGAGCAGCCCCTGCTGTGCTGAGAGCCCCCTGGTGGTTCTGAGTGTCTTCTGATGTCTTGCATGCCCCCTGGTGATTTGGAGCGCCCCCTGGTGTCCTGCGTGCCCCTGGTGGTTTTGAGCGCCCCGTGCTGTCCCGAGTGCCACCTGGTGTCCTGACTGACCCCTGGCTGTTCTGAGGACCCCCTAGTGTCCTGAGCTCCCCCTGGTGTCCTGAGTGCTCCCTAGTGGTTCTGAGACCCCTGGTGTCCTGAGCACCCCCTGGTGATTCTAACCACCCCCTGGTGTCCGGAGCATCCCCTGGTGGTTTTGAGTGTCCCCTGGTGTTCTGAGCGACCCCTGGTGGTTCTGAGCACCCCATGGTGTCCTGAGCACTCCTTGGTTTCCTGAGCACCCCCTGGTGATGCTGAGCAGCATCTACCATGCTTTCCCCTCCTGTTTCCCTGCAGGGAGGTAAGGGTCTGCTCCCATACAGATGTTTCCTCACTGTGTCCCTCACAGTAATACGGGGACTTTCCCTGAGATCTCAGGTTATCTTTTTTTTTTTTTTTTAATACTTTATGTTCTAGGGTACATGTGCACAACGTGCAGGTTTGTTACATACGTATACATGTGCCATGTTGGTGTGCTGCACCCATTAACTCGTCATTTACATTAGGTATATTTTCTAATGCTATCCCTCCCCCTTACCCCCACCCCACAACAGGCCCCGGTGTGTGATGTTCCCCTTGCTTTGTCGTAGTGATTTCATTGTTCGATTCCCACCTATGAGTGAGAACATGCAGTGTATGATTTTCTGTTCTTGCAATAGTTTGCTGAGAATGATGACTTCCAGCTACATCCATGTCCCTACAAAGGACATGAACTCATCCTTTTTTATGGCTGTATAGTATTCCATGGTGTATATGTGCCACATTTTCTTAATCCAATCTGTCACTGATGGACATTTGGGTCGGTTCCAAGTCTTTGCTATTGTGAATAGTGCCACAATAAACATACGTGTGCATGTGTCTCTATAGCAGCATGATTTATAATCCTTTGGGAATATACCCAGGAATGGGATGGCTGGGTCAAATGGTATTTCTAGTTCTAGATCCTTGAGGAATCGCCACACTGTCTTCCACAATGGTTGAACTAGTTTACAGTCCCACCAACAGTGTAAAAGTGTTCCTATTTCACCACTTCCTCTCCAGCACCTGTTATTTCCAGACTTTTTAATGATTGCCATTCTAACTGGTGTGAGATGGTATCTCGTTGTGGTTTTGATTTGCATTTCTCTGATGGCTAGTGATGACGACCATTTTTTCCAGTGTCTTTTGGCTGCATAAATGTCTTCTTTTGAGAAGTGTCTGTTCATATCCTTTGCCCACTTTTTGATGGGTTTGTTTGTTTTTTTCTTGTAAATTTGTTTGAGTTCTTTGTAGGTTCTGGATATCAGTCCTTTGTCAGATGAGTAGATTGCAAAAGTTTTCTCCCATTCTGTAGGTTGCCTTGTTCACTCTGATGGTAGTTTCTTTTGCTGTGCAGAAGCTCTTTAGTTTAATTAGATCCCATTTGTCAATTTTGGCTTTTGTTGCCATTGCTTTTGGTGTTTTAGACATGAAGTCCTTGCCCATGCCTATGTCCTGGATGGTATTGCCTAGGTTTTCTTCTAGGGTTTTTATGGTTTTAGGTCTAACATTTAAATCTCTAATCCATCTTGAATTAATTTTCGTATAAGGAGTAAGGAAAGGATCCAGTTTCAGCTTTCTACTTATGGCTAGCCAATTTTCCCTGCACCATTTATTAAATTGGGTATCTTTCCCCCATTTCTTGTTTCTGTCAGGTTTGTCAAAGATGAGATGGTTGTAGATGTGTAGTATTATTTCTGAGGGTTCTGTTCTGTTCCATTGGTCTATATCTCTGTTTTGGTACCAGTACCATGCTGTTTTGGTTATGTAGCCTTGTAGTGTAGTTTGAACTCTGGTAGCGTGATGCCTCCAGCTTTGTTCTTTTGACTTAGGATTGTCTTGGCAATGCGGGCTCTTTTTTGGTTCCATATGAACTTTAAAGCAGCTTTTTCCAATTCTGTGAAGAAAGTCTTTGGTAGCTTGATGGGGATGGCATGGAATCTGTAAATTACCTTGGGCAGTATGGCCATTTTCATGATATTGATTCTTCCTATCCATGAGCATGGTATGTTCTTTCATTTCTTTGTGTCCTCTTTTATTTCACTGAGCAGTGGTTTCTAGTTCTCCTTGAGGAGGTCCTTCACATCCCTTGTAAGTTGGATTCCTAGGTATTTTATTCTCTTTGAAGCAATTGTGAATGGAAGTTCATTCATGATTTGGCTCTCTGTTTGCCTGTTAGTGGTGTATAAGAATGCTTGCGATTTTGGCACATTGATTTTGTATCCTGAGACTTTGCTGAAGTTGCTTATCAGCTTAAGGAGATTTTGGGCTGAGACAATGGGGTTTTCTATATATACCGTCATGTCTTCTGCAAACAGGGACAATTTGACTTCTTCTTTTGCTAACTGAATACCCTTTATTTCCTTCTCTTGCCTGATTGCCCTAGCCAGAACTTCCAACACTATGTTGCATAGGAGTGGTGAGAGAGGGCATCCCTGTCTTGTGCCAGTTTTCAATGGGAATGCTTCCAGTTTTTGCCCATTGAGTATGATATTGAGTGTCGGTTTGTCACAAATAGTTCTTATTATTTTGAGATACGTTCCATCAAGACTGAATTTATTGAGAGGTTTTAGCATGATGGGCTGTTGAATTTTGTCAAAGGCCTTTTCTGCATCTATTGAGGTAATCATGTGGTTTTTGTCTTTGGTTCTGTGTATATGCTGGATTACGTTTATTGATTTGCGTATGTTGAACCAGCCTTGCATCCCAGGGATGAAGCCCACTTGGTCATGGTGGATAAGCTTTTGGATGTGCTGCTGGATTCCGTTTGCCAGCATTTTACTGAGGATTTTTGCATCGATGTTCATCAGGGATATTGGTCTAAAACTCTCTTTTTTTGTTGTGTCTCTGCCAGGCTTTGGTATCAGGATGATGTTGGCCTCATAAAATGAGTTGGGGGGATTCCCTCTTTTCTATTGATTGGAATAGTTTCAGAAGGAATGGTACCAGCTCCTCCTTGTATCTCTGGTAGAAAAGAGTTAAAGTCTTATGAGTCAGGAAGCACAGTGAAAATGAAATTATGCATTGAGGAGTTATGCAACGATAAGACAAAAGGGGCAGTGAAAGAAGAGGTTGAGAGAGAGACAGAGAGAGAGAGAGACAGAAAGAGAGACAGAGCAAGAGAGGCAGAAAGGTTTTTAAAGAAGTAATAGCATAGCAACTTTCTAAATCTGGAGAAGCAAATATTCGTCCACATCCATCAAGCTCTATGCATTTTAAATAAGGTAAACCAAATGAGAAAAATCAGATAGTTTGAAACCACATTGCTAAAGGAAAGATTTTTGAAAACAGAAAGTAAAGGAGCAGATTTAGCATATTTCTCAGCGGAATATTTTCAGTTCCAAATGGAGAGGAATTACATTTGATAATGTATGGTTTATTGATAGAGACTACTTCTGGGAAATGTATTTCTAGTCAATGTCATCAGTACAAGCATCATAGGGAGAACTTACACAAACCTACAAGGAATATCCTACTGCACATAGACTATGTGGAATAGCGCAATGTTTCCCGACAAGTAACCTATACAGCATGTTACTGCACCGAACACTGCAGGGAACTGAAATGCCGTGGTAAGTATCTCTCTATCTAAACACATCTAAATATGGAACATCCTTAGTGAAAATATGGTATTACAATGTTATGTGGCCACAAACATATATGTGTTCTATTGTTGACTGAAACATTGTTAGGTGGCCCATGACTGTATTCAAATTGCTGGGGGGAAAAAAACTGAAAAACAAACAAAACTCTGCCAACCAAGAAACTTTACCATGTAAATCTTTTTGTAAAATAAAGGATAGGTAAGACCTTTCCCAGAGAAGCAAAAGCTAAACGAGTTCTTCAACACTGGGCCTGCCTTAAACACCAAAGAGTCTCAATTAGGTCTGCAGAATAATGACATTGCTGCATCAGCTCCATTCTGGCCTCTGCCTTGTGACAGTTTTGTGTGAATTTTGTTTCTGCTCTTTCAGGATGTTTTTTCTCTCTCATCTTCTAACTCCATTCTCCTTTTAATTCTCAGTTTGTTGAAAAGATTCATATTTAGCTAAGAACATTAAAAACTTCGGAAAAAAATTTCATCTTAAACTCAACAAATTTAATTACCTCTTAAGGGATGCCCACCTGTTCTTTTCTTGTTTTCCTACGGGATATGGCCCTTGTTTCTACTTCAGTCCAGTCCTTAATTCCATATGCATGAGGCATCCAACCATCACACACCCAGGATCATCTTGGAGGAAGGTACCCTACCATCTGCCTCATCAGCCTTCAGGTGCACAGTGGCCATTCCTTCAGCTGTTGTATGTGCTTTAGGGCTTTCCATTTAAAAGTGTATTTCACTATGCCCCCAAATAAAGTTCCTAGACCTTAAAAATTGATGTGGTGTTGGGGGCATTGACAGCCGAATTTCATTGAAAGTCTCTTCTGCCCTTGGTAATTGAGGATGACAGAGAAGAAGGGAACAAAACTCAGACCTAATGTAGCTCCTCATTTAGCAATAGATTCAGTGCAAATTTGGAAAGTTGGAGACATTGAGTAATGTTGGTGTGGTTTTCTGTGGCATACTAAGGAGACAGCAGAAGACGGTCAGTGGTCAGTCTCCATCCAGCTGGTACCCATTGTCCATTAGTTAGGTCATAAGAAAAGATAAAAGACAACTTTTGTGACAAAGCCCCAGGGGCGTCATTAAAACACTTTGCCCAAAAATTGGTCAACAGGGACATGACAAGTTTTTACATCACAGCTACTATTTTTTGCCTACTTTATGTAGAAATCTGAGAGATGTGCCCAGGGGCTGATTCTCCATCCAGGGGACAGCGCTAACAGAGTTATGAGTTATGTGGTATTAGTCTGTCTGGGTCTTCCTAAGAAGACAACACGGAGTGGGTGGCTTAAACAACAAATATTGATTTTCTTACAATTCTGAAGTCTAAATGTTGAAGATCAAGGTGCTGGCAGGGTTGGTTCTTGGTGCAGCTTCTTCCTGGCATGCACTGGGGCACCTTCTAATACACTGCGTCTCCACATGGCCTCTTCTCTGCGTGCACGTGAAAAGTGAGAGGTCTCTGGTGTCACTTCCTCTTCTTATAAAGACAGCACATCTATTGCATTAGGTTCTCACACTTCTGACCACATTTAACCTTAATTGTATCCTTAAAATTCCAATATAGATCCATTGAATTTAAGGTTTCAGCATATGAATTTCAAAGAGGGCACAATTCGATTGATGACACAAACCAAGAGATGGTGAGAAGCATTCGAATAGATATATTTTTAATCACTAAGGACTAATGGGCCATGAAGGAACTTGTAGAAAAGTTCCCAGTAATCGGTGAAACCTCAATTGTAAGAGGAAAATGTGCCTTCCTCCTTTCTTTTCTGGCAGAAGAATGTGAGGAAGCAGAACCACAGATATCAAAGAAAGAGGAGCCCTGGGGACAGCTGAGGTGCTGGTGAGGAGGGAGAGCACTGAGCAGATGAGGAAGCCCCGCCCTCCCTGCACCTGCTCCTGACCCGGCCTCCTGCTCTGTGGGCCCCGCGCGCCCCCTGCTGGTCCTGAGCGGCACCTGCGCCCGCCCCCTCCGCCTCCCTGCAGGGAGGTTTGTGTCTGGGCTCACACTCACCTCCCCTCACTGTGTCTCTCGCACAGTAATACACGGCCGTGTCCGCGGCGGTCACAGAGCTCAGCTTCAGGGAGAACTGGTTCTTGGACGTGTCTTTTGAAATGGTGACTCGATTCTTGAGGGAGGGGTTGTAGTTGGTGCTCGCACTATTACCATCAATATTCCCAATCCACTCCAGTCCCTTCCCTGGGGGCTGGCGGATCCAGCTCCAGTAGTAGTAACCACTGCTGATGGAGCCACCAGAGACAGCGCAGGTGAGGGACAGGGTCTCCGAAGGCTTCACCAGTCCTGGGCCCGACTCCTGCAGCTGCACCTGGGACAGGACCCCTGTGAACAGAGAAACCCACAGTGAGCCCTGGGATCAGACACAGCCTCCCATATCGTCATATCTGCATCCCCGAGACACTCACATCTGGGAGCTGCCACCAGGAGGAGGAAGAACCACAGGTGCTTCATGTTCTTGCACAGGATGTCCATGACTCTCAGAGAGCATTTCCCATGTGAGCTGGACGCTGAATTTAAGGAGCTGTGTGGTGGTTTCCTGTGGGTGCCTAAGTGAAGATTTGCATGTGGGTGGTGCCTTTGTATGGAGAGGTGAAAAGGGATGAGGGAGGTCCCAGTCTTTGGGGCTCATCCTGAGAGGAGGATGCTGGCTGTGCCCTCTGAGAACTCAGTTCTCTTCCTGTGGCCTCCCCTCACCAAGCCCAGAGTCCTCTTCTTCCAGGTAGGGAGAAGTGCTCAAGGAGCTGGTCTGGGAGATGAGTGTGATCATGGATCAAGGACAGATTTTTGGAATAGGTTCAAAGCTGTCCTACCCGTGAAGATTTATATGAAACCAACCAAACATCCAGGTTATCTAAATTGTCAAATCTCTATTCAAAATATTTGAGGAGCAGCTAAATATATTAGTCACAGTGAATTTATAAAAACCTACATCCATGCAATGTTTATTGTAATTCAGAATATCCATCATGGTTAGAGGGAATATATCTGTCCCAGAGAGTGCATCATTAAAAAAAAAAAAATCTGAGACCTTCCCTTTTGTGAACGTTTGAAGTTTGGGATTTTGTCTGCAATCTCAGGAGAAGGTAGTGGGACATATCTCCAACTGTGTCAATGTGTGATGCTGATAATGTGGCCTGACCTTTATACACTTCTGTGTGAATAGATGTGATTGGGGATCACAGTGACTATTTCAGTCAAAAACTATAATAGGCCAGCACAGGAGCATAGTCTCATCATCAAGATTAGTGCAATTGCCTTTCCTGGGAACAAGAGAGGATATCTGTGAGCCTTCCCCTCTAAGAGCACAAGGAACTCTGGTTCTTCCCTGACAGGTCACACTTCTGAAACATGGCTGGACAATGACACTCAAGCCCAGAGTCCTTACCCACATATTTATCATGTCAGGTACACCTGTGTCTGAAAGTCTTTCTCCTTCATTGAATTGCATGAACATACCTTAGAGTTTGCGGTATTGCAACTTGGGCATTTGACATTAGTTTGGTGAATTATATAATAAATAATCTATCTCCATGGATGTGGGTAACAGGAGAGTCATGAGAAGTTGGGTGTGTTTCAACATCAGGACAAACCTGGGCTCTCTTGTTAGGACTGAACAAGTGAGCTGACCTGTGGGACAACAGAGGAAAAGACACAGAGCTAACATCCAGAGCCAGGTGAAATCCTTATCTACCAGGTGGTCTCTGGATATTATGTTTCAACAGATCCAGAAAGACGTTCCTCACCTTCAGGAGAATCATGAACACTGAGGGAAATTGAGATAAATTTTTATTTACAGAGAATAATTCATAGGCTTGTAGACATCTATGTGGGTGTGTACAGGATTGCTAGGATACCCTCATATACAGAAAAGAAGAAATAATTCTATTTCATGGAAAGAAAACCAAAGAGCTTCTGAACTTGTAGGTATTCTTTGCCACAAACGTGTCAGGTCACTAGATCATGTTATGATGCTGGAGGTAACACTTCCCAACCTTGTCCTGGAGACAAAATGCAAAAGAGTAAAGATTCAAGTGAGATTCCGTTGAAAAATACAAGTAACGAACAGACCAAAACAAATGAACCATTATGTAAAGAGTGCTAATGAAATGAAACAATAAATTCCATGTTGAGGTGACAGGGAAGTTCCATCTCGCAGCTCATTTTCACTTTTATGAGTACCGAGTGCTCCCTGCAGCCCAGCTCCTACCCTCTAGTGAGGTTTCTGTCTGAGCTCTGTGAGGGAGCTGGAGTCATTGTGAGCCATTCAAGAAATAGTTGATTCTACTTCTTCAAACGGGAATTTAAACAATCAACTCCTCACCTTACGCAGTCTATTTTTGTAACTGTCCATAACCCTTGGGAGTGCAGTCACCATTTCTTTCATAATGGGAATTGACTGTATCATGAAGGTAACAGGAAGATGCGTAAGTTTAAAGTCTGAATACATAAACTGCTGAATTATCAAAGCCCGGAGCCAATCACATTCTGTCATCTTGCTTAATTAGTTGTGAATTTGTTTCCAGTTGTTTAGTTCAAGTTCCCATACTCACTTTCTGATAAAATAGTCACATACGATGATCTTGAGATATTAAAAGGAAAAACAATCACTAATTTCAAAATGAACACAACTTTCAGAAGAGATGAAAATTCCATTGTGGTGAAGGGTGTGAAGGGGGGAGACATGGTTGAATACTGAGGTTGCGTTTACAATTGTATTATTTTAATTAGGGAACTTCTGTACATCCCTTATACATATTAGAAACTCCCATTGAGAACCTTGATGTAAAGTAATTAGCTGAGGGGTCACACAAAAACAATGAAACTGAAGTTTACTGAGCAGGACTTGCTATTGCAACTTTAGCTTTCCTTTAGAACACATTCCTCTACCTGATGTGAAATTAGCCCAGGTGCACTGATGAGCCTTTTACAGTTAACCAAAGACCAGGAAATGGGCACTCATGTGTGTGGAGCAGAGCATGGCTCTGGGATGCTTTGCAAACAAAGTGGCTTCTCACATCTTCTGGAAAACCCATCAAAATGGGCAAGTTATGGATTTCTTAGGAGTACCCATCTATCCCACATTCATGGCTAATATAAAAGCGGAAATTGACTTTACATTTTGACATGTTTTTGCAATGGCTGGTACCTGTTGTTCCTTTCCATGTTTAGTGCTTCCTTTAGGATCTCTTGTAGGGCAGGCCTGATGGTGACAAAATCTCTAAGCATCTGCTTGTCTGTAAAGAATTTTATTTCTCCTTCACTTATAAAACTTAGTTTGGTTGGATATGAAATTCTGGGTTGAAAATCCTTTTCTTTAAGAATGTTGAATATTCGCCCCCACTCGCTTCTGCCTTGGAGAGTTTCTGTCAAGAGATCTGCTGTTAGTCTGATGGGCTTCCCTTTATGTGTAACCCGACCTTTCTCTCCGGCTGCCCTTAACATTTTTTCCTTCATTTCAACTTTGGTGAATCTGACAATTATGTGTCTTGGAGTTGCTCTTCTCGAGGAGTATTGTTGTGGTGTTGTTCCATTGTACATACATTGTACAATGGAACATTGTGGCATACTTGAACAATTCAAGTATGCCACAAATGGTGTGTGGCATACTTGAACATATTGTTTTATTCTAAACATCACTCTTCCTTAAATAAAGTCATTTTTATTTCAGGATAAATGTTATCATACAAGATTCTTTCTCATACAATTTTTTTAACTTTCCTTATCAGAAATACTTCTCTATTTCTGTAACTTTCTTTAAATCTCTTATTTACTGGTTATGTTTATGATGTTTTATAAGAAATCTTTGAATTAAAGAAGTTCTTTTTGTAAGAACAAACTTTTTCAAAAAATAAGTTTTCATAGTATATATTTTTTAAAACAATTAGTAATGACTTAAACATTTAGTCAATATTTATTACTTAATTAAACTTTATATTTTTAAATTGTAGAACTAGTTTATGCAAAAGGTTTACTTTATTACATTTACCTAGTTTATTTTTAAGCAGTTTACCTAGATTATTTACGAAAGCTATAATACTCACACTTTAAAGTCTTTTCCTTGTTAACCATGATATAACCCATGAATTTCATGTATTTACCTAAGTAAAAATCTTATGTTTAATTAAATGATTGTTTTTCTAATAACTATCTACCTGTTTTTTATTAAAACAACAATATTAAACATATTATTTGCCAAATAACAAAAATCATTCTGGCTTTAACTAGCTTTATAATTTTATAATCTTTAAAAAAAATTTGCACACCATATAATATCTAGCTGTGATTTTAAATAGAAAATCACTTGATCAGTTAATATAAACAATAAGGTAAGCTGATAATTCTGAAAATATCTCTAATTTTGCTTTCACAATGATTTTAAAGCCAGCTCATTTATTAAATATTAATTTATGTCACAGGTACTTAAAATGTATTTAGGGCTCCTTTATTTAAAAATAGTTACTTATTTTAAAGGCAATTTTGTACCTTGTAGCCACAACGCATAACGACATATATATACCTACATATTAACACATACATACCAGCACACATTCACACTAATACAAAGATACTAGAGCTTTTACTTCAAAACTCCAGCTATGGAATATTAATAAAAACTCAGCAGTTGTTTTTAAAAAGGGATAACACATAAACAGTGGTTGTTAATTTAAAACCAATAGAAATACCCTGTAAACTGTAAAACAAAATATTTTAAAGCAAAAAACATATCCTCATCTTTCTTTATAAACTTCACAAAAATTTCATCATACTCTCTTACTATTTTAATGTTTAGAAACCTTAATTCACAGTGAGAAACCTCGGATTACTTAATATGACATGGCTTTGAGATTTTAAATTACTGAAGATAATTATGAGATTCTATTTACCAAATTAATATTTGTAAAGCAATGTAAAATTTAAAGCTGACTCTAATAAAAGATGCATATTTTCTTTACAAAGTGTTTCATTAAACAGACTTCACTTGATTGGTGGTCTTTGAAACACAGCTTGATTAGATTATTGGCCTTAGAGTGGAGACATTTAAGAAAATGGGACAAGAAAGGATGCAGTTTTTAGTGCATTAACTGCAATTGTTTATGCAAATGTGCAAAGAAATCAGTAGCCTTCTATAGTAATGACCATTTCCTGTAAACTGTCCTCAGCCACCCCTAACATAGCTTTCAAAGCCACCCCTAACATCGCAGCTTTCACTCACTTATGCATACACCAAGAATAAATCCTCTCACAATACTATGTAATTCTGGCAGCCTCCAAAGCCAAAAACATTACATAATACAAGAAAGCAGAGTTTTATACCTGAGAAGAATCTGCCAATGATTGAATCCACAAAGGAAGCAGGAAAACTCCCAACAGGTTAGTGTCCAGATCCAAAAGGAACCCTCATCCTCCTCCCTGCCCCAACCCAGGGACCTGATGTGGAGCTGCCTCCTAAGGGAGCAGTGTTGTCCTCAGTGCCTCCGGCCACCCCTCCCCCCCACCATCGTGTCCTCAGTGTTCCCTGGTGTTCTGAGCCCCCCATGGTGTCCTAAGCTCCCCCTGGTGTCCTGAGAGCCCCCTGCTGTCCTGAGCACACTCTGGTGCTCTGAGTCCCCTGGTGTCCCGAGCACCTCCTGGTTTTCTGATCACCCCCTGTAGCTCTTGTGCACAAGCACTCCCTGGTATCCTGAGCACCTCCTGGAGGTCCTGAGAATCCCCTGGTGACCTGAGCTCTCCCTGGTGGTTTGGAGCGCCCCCAGGTGTCCTGAGTGCCCCCTAATGTCCTGAGCACCCCCTGCTGTGCTGAGAGCCCCCTGGTGGTTCAGAGTGTCTTCTGATGTCTTGCGTGCCCTCTGGTGATTTGGAGCGCCCCCTGGTGTCCTGCGTGTCCCTGGTGGTTTTGAGTGTTCCCTGCTGTCCCGAGCGCCCCCTGGTGTCCTGACTGACCCCTGGCTGTTCTGAGGACCCCCTAGTGTCCTGAGCTCCCCCTGGTGTCCTGAGTGCTCCCTAGTGGTTCTGAGCACCCTGATGTCCTGAGCACCCCCTGGTGATTCTAAGCACCCCCTGGTGTCCTGAGCGTCCCCTGGTGGTTTTGAGTGTCCCCTGGTGTTCTGAGCGCCCCCTGGTGGTTCTGAGCACCCCATGGCGTCCTGAGAGCTCCCTGGTTTCCTGAGCAACCCCGGGTGATGCTGAGTAGCATCTACCATGCTGTCCCCTCCTGTTTCCCTGCAGGGAGGTTTGGGTCTGATCTCACGCAGATGTTTCCTCACTGTGTCCCTCACAGTAATACAGAGACTTTTCCTGAGCTCTCAGGTGAATCATCTATATATATATATATACACACACACACATTATGTTGTAGGGTACATGTGCAGAATGTGCAGATTTGTTACATATGTATACATATGCCATGTTGGTGTGCTGCACCCATTAACTCATCATTTACATTAGCTATATTTCCTAATGCTATCCCTCCTTCTTCCCCCCACCCCACAATAGGCCCTGGTGTGAGATATTCCCCTTCCTGTGTCCAAGTGATCTCATTGTTCAATTCCCACCTATGAGTGAGAACATGCAGTGTATGATTTTCTGTTCTTGCAATAGTTTGCTGAGAATGATCGTTTCCAGCTGCATTCATGTCCCTACAAAGGACATGAACTCATCCTGTTTTATGGCTGCATAGTATTCCACAGTGTGTATGTACCACATTTTCTTAATCCTGGCTATCATTGATGGACATTTGGGTGGGTTCCAAATCTTTGCTATTGTGAATAGTGCCACAATAAACATACGTGTGCATGTGTCTTTATAGGATCATGATTTATAATCCTTTGGGTATATACCCAGTAATGGGATGGCTGGGTCAAATGGTATTTCTAGTTCTAGATCCTTGAGGAATCGCCACACTGTCTTCCACAATGGTTGAACTAGTTTACAGTCCCACCAACAGTGTAAAAGTGTTCCTATTTCTCCTCTTCCTCTCCAGCACCTGTTATTTCCTGACTTTTTAATGATTGCCATTCTAACTGGTGTGAGATGGTATCTCGTTGTGGTTTTGATTGGCATTTCTCTGATGGCTAGTGATGATGAGCCTTTTTTCAGGTGTCTTTGGCTGCATAAATGTCTTCTTTTGAGAAGTGTCTGTTCATATCCTTTGCCCACTTTTTGATAGGTTTGTTTGTTTTTTTCTTGTAAATTTGTTTGAGTTCTTTGTAGGTTCTGGATATCAGTCCTTTATCAGATGAGTAGATTGCAAAAATTTTCTCCCATTCTGTAGGTTGCCTATTCACTCTGATGGTAGTTTCTTTTGCTGTGCAGAAGCTCTTTAGTTTAATTAGATCCCATTTGTCAATTTTGGCTTTTGTTGCCTTTGCTTTTGGTGTTTTAGACATGAAGTCCTTGCCCATGCCTATGTCCTGAGTGGTATTGTCTAGGTTTTCTTCTAGGGTTTTTATGGTTTTAGGTCTAACATTTAAGTCTCTAATCCATCTTGAATTAATTTTTTGTATAAGGAGTAACGAAAGCATCCCGTTTTGGCTTTCTACCTATGGTTGCCAGTTTTCCCAGCACCATTTCTTAAATAGGGAATCCTTTCCCCATTTCTTGTTTCTGTCAGGTTTGTCAAAGATCAGATGGTTGTAGATGTGTGGTATTATTTCTGAGGACTCTATTCTGTTCCATTGGTCTATATATCTGTTTGGGTACCAGTACAAAGCTGTTTTGGTTACTGTAGCTTTGTAGTATAGTTTGAAGTCAGGTAGCGTGATACCTCCACTGTGTCCCTCACAGTAATGCAGGGGCTTTTCCTGAGCTCTCAGGTTAATCATGTTAAAAGAGATTTTCTGATAAGAGCATCTCTGAGGAATGTTAATCTTCTTTGTACTCAAGGAGAGTCTCATTGGGGACTTCCACTTAAATTACTTATGTTATCACCCACACCAACTGCTCTCATGAAGACTGCTGGACCAAGCTTATGCTGTTTTCATTGAAAGTGAATCCAGAGGCTTTGCAGAAAGGTCTGAGAATTCTTGGTCTATAGTATTTCTCTGTGTGACTCCACCAGTTAAATTCACAGGGGACTTCTGCACACACAGAGGCAACAGCTGAGCCTGATCCATGGGGAATATGAATATTGAGAGTGATGACAAGAGAAGCCCAGATCAGCACAGACCCCATTGTGTGGACACTGAGGAAGAGTACAGATGTGGGGTGGCTCGTCACCAGGGCCTGCAGGAACAGGGGATGAGCTGCTTTTCATTTGCAGGGGAGGGACCTCATTTCCATGTCTTACTACCTGGGGACATGAGTGCACTAGTCAGCAGGGCTCCTCCTATCTCTGTCTCTGGATTCTAGAGAGGGCAGGGTCAAAGGATTCCTGGGACTGGATTTTCAGGGTTGATCTGCCCATTACTCTGTTTCTCATATGTGGACCCTGTTAGGGTGTCTTTATAGTGTCAATGTTTATCAACAGTACAGTAAAAATAAATAAATAAACCTTACCCAGAGGAAATGGAATCCTGCCTGTAGGCTGTGTAATTAGAGCTGCAAGCCCCTGTTGTCTACAATAAAGAAAAATCTTCAGTTAGAGTTTAAAAAATGACAATTTCTACAAATTGTCAGAGCTGGAGTCCATAATTACCTCTATCCTGAGTTCATTTTACCACACAACTTTTCAGTGTCCCATATATGTGCTTGTCTGAGGAAAATTCAATGTGGGGACATGTTTGCTTATCTGAGGGAAGAGTTCACATGAGGAAAGGTGTGCTTCTCTGAGGGAAGAGTTAACATGAGGATGCGTGTGTTTGTCCAAGGGAAAGGTCCACGTGGGGACAGGTGTGTATATTAACTGTTAGTAAATGCCCATTCAGAGACAGTGTGTGCCTGAACTGAGCTAAAGTTTAAGGGAAATCTTTCTTGGCCAAGGGAAGATGCGAATCATCTGGATTATTTGCTTGTCAGGAGGGACACTTGACTGCACATGAACCTGATTAAAGTCTCATGTGAATGGAAACATACGCAAATGGAGAAAGTTACTTCATTTTTTGTTGCCTGCATCTCATGCAATTCCCTCCCCACACTGTGTAAAGTTATTAGGTATTTTGCTTTTATACTCTCTGCATTTTACCCTCCGGTTCATGATGTGCTAAATAATTCTGTAAGTTGTATATATTTCGATTCACACTTTACATCATAAAATTTTGAGACTTAATAAACTGTGTCATGTGTTCACTACTGCAGATCATAAAAAAGTTTCACTTTTTGTAAAAAGTGCCTGTTTCTCATAATGCATACCCTCTCTCTAAATTTCTAGAAAACCTTCATGTATTTATATGATCTACAGTTTTGTCTTTTACAAAATGTCAAATAAAAAGTGCACAGCATATTTGAAATAACCTCACTGAAGAAAGTGGCACATAAAATTTCTCACCCAGATAATTTTGGAAATTAAGGTGCTTTGTAAATCAAAGTATAAAGAAACTACACTTAAACACTGCATTCTAGTTGATAAACATGCTTCAAACAGGGGTACAAGTTAACAATTCTAATACCACTGTGCAGATATCCTGAACTTGTACAACTAATTAAATGAATGGCATATGGTGGGAGGGGGTTCCTCACTTTGCAGTTGGTGGTTACACACGGGAAAGGAAGGAAGGCTAGAAACATCCATGCGGCATCATAGTAGATTGTAGAATCCAGTGTTTTCTAAAGTTTGATGTAATAAAGGTACAGAAGATAAGGCACAGAAATAGTTCAGATGTGCATGTACACATGGGTTAATATACACATGCACATTTTCCAGGGCTGTTAGCTTAGAAATCTTGCAAACACTGACACCACATTAACAACACACACTCAATATCACAATTTTGTATTTTAATATAATTCTGTAATATGAGGAACCAGAAATCCTTGGAGAAATAACTGATTCTATGTATAGAGAAGATAGTAAAGAAAATGAACTTGGAATTTCTTGTAAGACCAGGACAAAGGAACATGTTCAAAAACAAAAGGATGGGGTGTGCTGTGAGGAAACAGAATCCAAACTAAATGAGCACACAGGACCTAAAAAAGCTGTGGTGATTTGAGCAATAAAATGAATAATGTAACATCAAATTTTCTCCATAGTGAAAAATAAATGTTAATGAACCAACACTGATATGAACAGATAATTAAACTTTCAAAAAGTTGAAAAAAAGACATTTTTCATGTAGAAGAATTTCAAACATCCTAAGTTAATAATCCTTCCATAAAGTAGGTGAAATTTAAAGAAATATGCTGTGATTGTGGCCAGAGATTAGAGACACAAGTTTTTCTGTTAGAGTTAATTTTCTAAGTAGTTTTAGAATAATACCAGAAGTATAATCTGTGGAAAATTAAAATTATTTTATCCAAGTTTGTACACACATGCACACACACACATAAATGTGTATAGACATATATATATGTGTGTATATGAACATTTTTCTGCCACAGACACTGATAAAGCAGTGAAAATACAACTACAGGCTTGAAGAATACACTTCCAAATCACATATGTGTTAAATGGCTTTATATTAACTTGATAAATGAATTTTATATTGGGTATGTAAGGAAGCATACAATGGATCAAAAGAAAAAAGTTAAATTAAAAATGAGCGGAATATCAAAATAGACACTTCATCATAATTATATAAAAATAATTAAATATAAAATTTTAAATAGAGATGTGCATTTAAACAACAATGGGATACCACTAATAATCTAGTAGAATGGTTAAAATACACAATATTCATAGTGCCAAATGGCAATAAGAATGAGGAAGAACCGAGATCTATCATGCATTGCTGGCATGAGCCCCAAATCATAACTGCGCACTATGGAAAACATTAAAACATTTTGATATTTCATATAATGGAGGTAAACGGAGGTAAACAGAGAGATAAAAACACAGCTGAGTTCCAAAATATTTACAACACGGATTCAAAACTCATGCTCACACTAGTATCTTCAGAGCAATTCCTATATCAGTTCTATTAATTTGACTGTTTTCTACTCCTTGAATTTCGCTTACAGAGTAAATATTGTACGGAAAATTTTTCAAATAATTAGAGTGCATACACATTTCTCTAGTTCCTTTTCTTCAATGACTTAACCTCACTTTCTAAGAAAGTCTGCAATCAAATAATCCCTGTCATCTCCTCATGCCCAGCACAACTGTCATCTCCCTCAGGCCCTCAGACTCTCTCAGGCTGTGGGTTTTCACACTGTGTGTCGTGCAGAGTAATACACGGCCATGTCCTCAGATCTCAGGCTGCTCAGCTCTGTGTAGGCTACGCTCTTGGACGTGCCCCTGGTCACAGTGAGTCTGTCCTTAAACTTCTGCGTGTAGACTCTGTTACGATTGCTAGGGTTGTTCCATCCCATCCACTTAAGCCCTTGTCCAGGGGCCTGTCGTGCCCAGTGTATGCTGTAGCTTGTGACGATGAACCCAGAAAAATTACAGGAGACCTTCACTGAGGCCCAGGCTTCCTCACCTCAGCCTCAGACTGCACCAGCTGCACCTGGGAGTGGGCACCTGTGGAGAGGACACAGAAGAGTGGATAAAATTCTTTTTGACTGAAAAGAGTACCTCTGTCATCCCAGGGAATAGGTGTTCCTTTACCTGTAGTTGCTGCCACCCTAAAAACGATCCTCCCGGACCAGTCCATGGTGAGAAGCTGATCTCTCAGGGGATTCTCTAGAGGAGGGATTGGTTGTTGGATGATGCTCTCAGGGCACAGACATCCAGTGGATGTCAGGTTATTTAGTTCAGTGGATCTCAGCGTATTTGCATATTCATGAGGCAGAACATTTCGTAGCTCACAGCCTGATCCATGATAAGAAAGGGAAGGTAAATGACACATTGGCCTTATGAGAGTGAGATGCAGATGGTCTGAGCCCTAATCCTGTTTGATGAAATGCATGTCCTGCTCCATTTATGAATGTTTGTGGACAGAGGTCCTTTCACTGAAGAATAAGCCCCCTCAGAGCACCCTCCTCATCGTGAACTTTCATTTTATAAGCGGAGAGACCGCCTGGAAGATTTCTGGAACCATCCCTCTCCATGACACTGAGAAGAGGCCTTGGCCCTATTCTGGACCTGTCGAGCACCGGCTCAGCTCACTGGTGATCCGAGACAGTGACTGCTGATCTCCTATATGAGTGTCCAGCAGGTCCCTCTGAGATCCGCTGGGTACTCCTGATCCAGTGTCTCTAGCACCTGCCCTGCATCTGATTCCCCAGCATCTTCAATGGAAGCACTCTTGGTTTAGAGATTTGCCCTGTAATGTGTAATTAGAGCTGATTTTCTCATCTCAGGAACAATAGGAATCAGAAGTTGAAACAGTAGTTTGGAGTTCTTTATGAACTCACTGCTCCCAATATAATTCTCAAGGAATTTGTGTTTTTAATAATTTTGGGTTAATTTTGAACTCCATTTGTTAGTATTTTATGAAGTATTTACATACTTTCAGTTCATATCCATAGATCCTCATTTTTACATATTGATTTCTGACTCACTTGGTAAGTGCCGCTGCCACACTCCAAGATCCACCACTGCCCTGTCACTCACACAATGTAGGCAACATTACTTAACACTGAAATCTGAATTTCTTATTCATAGAAATAGAGTGGCTACCACAAGTCTGTATCCATTGAATTAGTAAAACCATCCGTATTCTTCATATTCTCACTATTAAGATATTAATAATCCCAGAAGCCCACTTTAAAAATAGTTCTCATTGCCTTAAATTGTATGAATGGTTCAGATATCAGCAACTTGTTGAGCTCGTATTTTAGCTTTTTTTCTGACAAAGGAAGACTCAGTCCATCAAAGGAAACCTTCTCAGCAGCCTCCTGTGCACCTGCTCCAGGGCTGGAACCTGTGTTGTGTGGCTCCTCAGTGACTCTCCAGCCCAGCCCTTGCCTTGCAAGGAGATTCCTGTTGGGGCTCACAGAACGTTTACACCCAGCTTCATAGCCCAACATGAAATGGCTTTGTTCTGGTTTAGAATACTCTTTCGGTGACACCATATGCTGCTGACACCATTTCTTGAAACAAGTGATTAGCCTTACTAAACCTGTTGAACTCTGCAGGGGGAACCAAAGCAAGGATTATATGATGAAGGAGGAAGCTCCTTCTCTGAAGCTCTGGATTCACTTCATTAGTGGATCCAAAATGAATACAGAAACTCACAGGAGTTTGGGGAGTGACGTGTTTCTTCAATGGGCTCCTGCAGTTGAATGTTGCACCTGAGAATACCAGCAGGTCCAGATACATTCAGATGACACCCCACTCCATATCCACTATTCCAATAACACACATTTTCCCTTCTTCCTATGTTGTAGCTTATAGGAAGTGCCACCTCCACTGACACTAGGCCCATGTATCTGACTTTTTCCCCTAGAGATCTAAAGCAAACAGGATACAAGGGGAGACTTGGGAAGTGCATACAGGTTGTTCTTTTCATTTTCTCAGCTAGGAATCCAGCAAAGCATCATGATTATAGAAGCTGAGGTCAGTCAGGGAGTTTTCAAGACCTTGGTCTTAAAAATGGTGATATCAGAGGCTTCGGATTCCTCTATTGTCTTGTCTCAGTCTCTGCCATTTTCCGTTAGTTTCGCTACGTTCTCCTCAGATAGAGTCTGTGCATTGCCACACTTGCATCTTTAATCCAGAGCCATCATCCTGGTTAGAATGGATTGTGCAGTGCTGGGAAGCACTGCCTGTTCTGACCACGGAAACCTAGAGACGCGATCGGCATCCTCTTCTGGGCTGTGACCTTGACCAGGCGTCACCGGGGGAAAAGCTCGTTTTTGGCAGTTAATCCCTTTTGTGGTTTCAGTGTCCCTGGACTATTTACTTACTTCTTACCCCTATTGGCTAACTTTGCTCATTTGTATAATGATGGAAGGATGGAAGGAAAATCTGGAAGGGAAGATTTGTCTTCATCACATAAGATAAGGTTCTGGAAAAGTCCTTCCCTGTAGAAGCTCCTGAAGCAGGCTCCTGGTATGTTTCTCAGTAATTAATCATCTGCAATTCTGATCCACAGGAAATGCATTTGGATTTTACTTTTTAGAATCCTGAGGTTTCTGGAGAGAAAGTAGAGAAACTTTAGAAGTGAAAGACCCTCTGGAACTGTTGCATTTACCGAGTCCACATCTGTCTTTCAGATGTCTATAGTACTTGTCATGTAGTGTCCTCAATATCTTGTGGCTTCTGCAACCTCTGCTCCAGTTAAGCAAGTGTCAACTGCCATTTTAGGCATGTCTGTCTATCCAGTTTTTGGAGTGGGTAAGATTTCTTGCTACTTCCGTTATTTAAGAGATTCCAAAAAGTGTTGATATTCAGATTACGCAGATTTCTTTGGACATAAAAATGAGGTTGATGAATTTTATAATCTACATTTTGGAGCCTAAACCAAAAGTACAATCAAGTGTCACCTCAGATGTGTTACTGGAAGCAGAATTCTGATCTCATTACATATAAGCGGTACCTGGTGTGACATACATGAACAGGAAGGAAACAGAAAAAGGACATGGCAAAATGTTTACGAAAAAGTCTCAGCAATTTTAATTTTCTTCTGAGGAAGCTGAAATTGTGCAAGTAAAACAGTGTGACTGGTCATGTCTCCGGTGAAGTTGTGTTCTGGAAAGTATCTCCAGTCCTGGGCTGGATCCAGTAGGTGCACTCAGGCCCCAAATCCTAAAGCAGCGACTTGTATTCCTTAAACAGATGATATTCCAATGAGAAAGCTGTTCTCAGGTGAGCTGCAGAGCAGGGAGGAGGAGATGGAGGTGACCTTGACTCCCCAGAATTGCTGAAACTTGAAGACCAAGGCCACCTCCTCATAGGTGGAGGAGAAATCCACCTATGAGTACATCACATCGGCTCTGTCTTCAGGAATCTTGGGCTGCAGAGGAGGTGAAGGAATTTGATTTATTCCTTTCTGCTAAAGCAGTGTGCTTCAGAGAGAATGAATTGAAAATTTAATAAATATGCTTTTTGCCATAATAAGCTAGAGAATATGAATAATTCATGGCAATGCAAGTGGTCACTTCAGAGCTGGCAGAAGGAGCAAGTGCACAACTCAGAGAAGGAAACGCCCTGCCCCAGGAAGCAGGTGCGCTAAGACCATCCCCTGAGAACTGCCCTCCAGATGCCATGTGTCGGTGGAACCTGGGCCCGTGCCTGGGATCTTGTGCATAGTGTGGAGAGCAGAGCACAGCTCCATTCCTCCTCACTGTGTGACCTAGGATGTGACCTCTTCCTCTGAGCTTCATTCTAACTAGGTGTTAAAATCAAATAACAGCAGTAACTTTACTTGTAAACTTTCCGTTAAGAGCCAGTGATGATCAGAATTGTTACCACTTGTTGCCCAATCCCTTAAATGTCATAAAAACACCTGTGTGACCCCTCGTCTCAGACCTCAGATGACCACCTCGCAGAGAGCACACCTGTTTTGTTTCTGTCACAAACGTGGTATTAGAACTGGAAACTATGTGTACCTTGTTATAGAATTTATATCTTAGTTATGTTACTTTGGATGAAGTTAGATTTAGTAAGTGACAGTAAGAATTTTAGGTGGTGGGATGTCTAAGCAAACTGTCGATGGTGTGTCTTCATTTCTCCTTGCTTATTATAGATAATATGAGAGGAGAGAGAAAAATTAAAGAGAAAACTATTGACCAATAGTCAGTTGTTTGATAAACAAAGGAGATTTTCACATCCTTCTGGAAACTCCATTAAATTAAAGAACTTTAAGACACTTTTCCACATTCTAGATGCATGTCTAATACAGATTTAGATTTAAATGCACAGAGAGAACACAGAAAATGGAAATTCAGCAACAGATCAGTTTGCCAAATAGGCAGATTTAAACTAGTTTGTAATTTTACCTAAATACTCAAAGAATAAACCCCAGATTCAAATAAGAAATGATAAAATTTCAATGTTTAATGACTGGTTGAGAGAAGCTTGAACTAACATTATTTTGATGAATCATACATCAATAATAAAACTTTGTCCAGTGGTCCAAATTTTCTAGCAGCTGCTTGAGTAAATAGTTTCTACCTCCCCTATCTATGACTACTGGAAGAATCTATCATCCTCTAAAACCTGGGGACCATTAAGAACAGAGACAGAAGTTTGAATACTATGAAGTTTTGAGAGATGCAAATTACTGCCTGGACTGATTGGTGAGGATGATCTTTATAAGCCTCGTCTTTGAAGAGCGTATGGTGGCTTTTGTTATAATGAACAGGTAGCAACAAAGACAGTGAAGGAAAATGAAGGAGGAGGGGAACATGGTCCAAACAGAAGAACAACATAAAGATCCAGAAACTGACATCAATGAAAAGGAAGCATATGGATTACCTGAAAGAAAATTTAAAGTAAATGTTAGAAACATATTCAATGAGCTAGTGGCATCGTGCAAGAACAATGCGAGAATTTTAATAGAGATACAACATTTAAAAGATGACTAAACAAAAATATTGATGCTGAAGAATATAATAAGTCAGACAAAATTTTTAACAGAGGATTTTGGACCAGACTAGATCAAGTAATAGAAGAAACAGTAAACTCAAAGAAAGATCATTTGAAACAGTAGAGATAGAGAAGAAAAATTTAAATGAAAGAAATAAAGAGTTAAAGACTTATGAGTCAGGAAGTACAGTGAAAATGAAATTATGCATTGAGGAGTTATGCAAAGATAAGACAAAAGGGGTAGTGAAGGAAGAGGGTGAGAGCGAGACCGAGAGAGACAGAGAGAGAGGCAGGGTGAGAGAGGCAGAAAGGATTTTTAAAGAAGTAATAGCATGGCAACTTTCTAAATCTGGAGAAGCAAATATTCATCTACATCTATGAAGCTCTATACATTTTAAATAAGGTAAACCAAATGAGAAAAATCAGAGATAGTTTGAAACCACATTGCCAAAGGAAAGGTTTTTGAAGACAGAAAGAAAAAGCAGATTTGGCAGATTTCTCAGCAGAAGATTTTCAGGTCAGAATGGAGAGGAATTGCATTCGATGATGTATGGTTTAGTGATAGAGATTATATCTGAGAAATGTATTTCTAGTCAATGTCATCATTGTGCAAGTATCACAGGGAGAACTTACACAAACCTGCAAGGAATATCCTACTACACATAGACTATGTGGAATAGCACAATGTTTCCAGACAACTAACCTGTACAGCATGTTACTGCACTGAACACTGCAGGGAACGGAAAGGCCGTGGTAAGTATCTCTCTATCTAAACACATCTAAATATGGAACATCCTTAGTGAAAATACGGTATTACAATGTTATGTGGCCACAGACATATATGTGGTCTATTAATAGTTGATTGAAACATTGTTAGGTGGCCCATGACTGTATTCAAATTGCTGGGGGAAAAAGAGTGAAAAACAAACAAAATTCTGCCAACCAAGAAACTTTACCATGTAAATCTTTTCATAAAATAAAGGATAGATAAGACCTCCCCCAGAGAAGCAAAAACTAAAGGAGTTCTTCACCGCTGGGCCTGTGATGAAGAGTTTCAACTAAGTCTGCAGAATAATGACATAGCTGCGACAGCTCCATTCTGGCCTCTGCCGTGTGACAGTTTTGTGGGAATTTTCTTTCTGGTCTCTCATGACTTTTTTCTCTCAACTTCTAACTCCATTCTCCTTTTAATTCTCAGTTTGTTGAAAAGATTCATATTTAGCTAAGAACACTAAAAATTTTGGAAAAAAATTTCATCTTAAACCCAACAAATTTAATTAACTGTCCTCAGGGATGCCCAGATGGCATCTTGTTTTCCTTGTTTTTTCTTGTTTTCCTATGGGATATGGCCCTTGTTTCTACTTCAGTCCAGTCCTTAATTCCATATGCATGAGGCTTCCAACCATCACACACCCAGGACCATCTTGGAGGAAGGTACCCTACCATCTGCCTCATCAGCCTTCAGGTGCACAGTGGCCATTCCTTCAGCTGTTGTATGTGCTTTAGGGCTTTCCATTTAAAAGTGTGTTTCACTATCCCCCCAAATAAAGTTCCTGGACCTAAAAAAGTGATGTGTTGGGGGCATTGACAGCCAAATTTCATTGAAAGCCTCTTCTGCCCTTGGTAATTGAGGAAGACTGGGAAGAAGGGAACAAAACTCAGACCTCATGTAGCTCCTCATTTAGCAATAGATTCAGTGCAAATTTAGAAAGTTGGAGACATTGAGTGATGTTGGTGTGGTTTTCTGTGGCATGCTAAGGAGAGAGCAGAAGATGGTCAGTGGTCAGTTTCCATCCAGCTGGTACCCATTGTCCATCAGTTAGGTCTTCAGAAATGATAAAAGACAACTTTTGTGACAAAGCCCCAGGGGCTTCATTAAAACACTTTGCCCAGAAATTGGTCAACAGGGACATGACAAGTTTTTATATCACAGCTACTATTTTTTGTCTACTTTATGTAGAAATCTGAGAGATGTGCCCAGGGGCTGATTCTCCATCCAGGGGACAGCGCTAACAGTGTTATGAGTTATGTGGTATTAGTCTGTCTGGGTCTTCCTAAGAAGACAACACAGAGTGGGTGGCTTAAACAACAAATATTGATTTTCTTACAATTCTGAGGTCTGAATGTTGAAGATCAAGGTGCTGGCAGGGTTGGTTCTTGGTGTGGCTTCTTCCTGGCATGCACTGGGCCACCTTCTAATATGCTGCGTCTCCACATAGCTCTTCTCTGCGTGCACGTGAAAAGTGAGAGGTCTCTGGTGTTTCTTCCTCTTCTTATAAAGACAGCACGTCTATTGCATTAGGTCTCACACTTCTGACCACATTTAACCTTAATTGTATCATTAAAATTCCAATATAGATCCATTGAATTTAAGGTTTCAGCAAATGACTTTCAAAGAGGGCACAATTCAATTGATGACACAAATCAACAGATGGTGAGAAGCATTAGAATATATATATATATACATATATTTTTTAATTTTTTATTTTTTTTGAGACGTAGTGTCACTCTGTCGCCCAGGCTGGAGGGCAGTGGCGCGATCTCCTCTCACTGCAAGCTCCGCCTCCCGGGTTCACGCCATTCTCCTGCCTCAGCCTCCCAAGTAGCTGGGACTACAGCGCCTGCCACCAGGCCCGGCTAATGTTTTGTATTTTTAGTAGAGACGGGGTTTCACCGTGTTAGCCAGGATGGTCTTGAGCTCCTGACCTCGTGATCCTCCTGCCTCGGCCTCCCAAAGTGCCGGGATTACAGGCGTGAGCCACCGCGCCCGGCCAGAATATATACATCTTTTAATCACTAAGGAATAATGGGCCATGCAGGAACTTGTAGGAAAGTTCTTAGTAATCGGTGAAACCTCAATTGTAAGAGAAAAATGTGCCTTCCTCCTCTTTTCTGGCAGAAGAATGTGAGGAAGCAGAACCACAGATATCAAAGAAAGAGGAGCCCTGGGGACAGCTGAGGTGCTGGTGAGGAGGGAGAGCACCGAGCAGATGAGGAAGCCCCGCCCTCCCTGCACCTGCTCCTGACCCGGCCTCCTGCTCTGTGGGCCCCGCGCGCCCCCTGCTGGCCTGAGCGGCACCTGCGCCCGCCCCCTCCGCCTCCCTGCAGGGAGGTTTGTGTCTGGGCTCACACTCACCTCCCCTCACTGTGTCTCTCGCACAGTAATACACGGCCGTGTCCGCGGTGGTCACAGAGCTCAGCTTCAGGGAGAACTGGTTCTTGGACGTGTCTTTTGAAATGGTGACTCGATTCTTGAGGGACGGGTTGTAGTTGGTGCTCCCACTACTACCATAGATATACCCAATCCACTCCAGCCCCTTCCCTGGGGGCTGGCGGATCCAGCTCCAGCCATAACCACCGCTGATAGAGCCACCAGAGACAGCGCAGGTGAGGGACAGGGTCTCCGAAGGCTTCACCACTCCTGGGCCCGACTCCTGCAGCTGCACCTGGGACAGGACCCCTGTGAACAGAGAGACCCACAGTGAGCCCTGGGATCAGAGACAGCCTCCCATATCGTCATATCTGCATCCCCGAGACACTCACATCTGGGAGCTGCCACCAGGAGGAGGAAGAACCACAGGTGCTTCATGTTCTTGCACAGGAGGTCCATGACTCTCAGAGAACATTTCCCATGTGAGCTGGACCCTGAATTTAAGGAAATGTGTGGTGGTTTCCTGTAGGTGCCTAAGTGAGGATTTGCATGTGGGTGGTGCCTTTGTATGGAGAGGTGAATAGGGTTGAGGGAGGCCCCAGTCTTTGGGGCTCACCCTGAGAGGAGGATGCTGGCTGTGCCTTCTGAGAACTCAGGTCTCTTCCTGGGGCCTCCCCTCACCAAGCCCAGAGTCCTCTTCTTCCAGGTAGGGAGATGTGCTCAAGGAGCTGGTCTGGGAGATGAGTGTGATCATGAATCAAGACAGATTTTGGAACAGGTTCAATACTGTTCTACCCGTGAAGATTTATATGTAACCAACCAAATATTCAGGTTATCTAAATTGTCAAGTCCCCATTCAAAAACATTAGAGCTACAGCTAAATATGTTAGTCACAGTGAATTTATACAAACCTACATCCATGTAATTGTAATTTATTGTAATTCAGAATATCCATCATGGTTAGAGGGAATATGTGTGTCCCAGAGAGTGCGTCATAAAAAAAAAAAATCTGAGACCTTCCCTTTTGTGACCGTTTGAAATTTGGAATTCTGTCTGCAATCTCAGGAGAAGGTAGTGGGACATATCTCCAACTGTCTCAATGTGTGATGCTGAGAATGTGGCCCGACCTTTATACACTTATGTGTGAATAGATGTAGATTGGGGATCATAGTGGAAATTTCAGTCAAAAACTATAATAGGTCAGCACAGGAGCATAGTCTCATCATCGAGATTAGTGCAATTCCCTTTTCTGGGAACAAGAGAGGACATCTGTGAGCCCTCCCCTCTGACAGCACAAGGAACTCTGGTTCTTCCCTGACAGGTCACACTTCTGAAACATGGCTGGACAATGACACTCAAGCCCAGAGTCCTTATCCACATATTTATGGTGTCAGGTACACCTGTGTCTGAAAGACTTTCTCCTTCATTGAATTGCATGAACATAGCTTAGAGTTTGCGGTATTGCAACTTGGGCATTTGACATTAGTTTGGTGAATTATATAATAAATAATCTATCTCCATGGATGTGGGTAACAGGAGAATCATCAGAAGTTGGGTGTGTTTTAACATCAGGACAAACCTGGGCTGTCTTGTTAGAACTGAACGAGTGAGCTGACCTGTGGAACAACAGAGGGAAAGAGACAGAGCCAACATCCAGAGCCAGGTGAACTCCTTACCTACCAGGTGGTCTCAGGACATTTTGTTTAAACAGATCCAGAAAGACCTTCCTCACCATTACGAGAATTATGAACATTGAACGAAATTGAGATAAATTTTTATTTACAGAGAATAATTCATAGGCTTGTAGACATCTATGTGGGTGTGTACAGGATTGCTAGGATACGCTCATACACAGAACAGAAGAAATAATTCTATTTCATGGAAAGAAAACCAAAGAGCTTCTGAACTGGTAGGGATTCTTTGCCACAAATGTGTCAGGTCACTAGATCATGTTATGATGCTGAGGTAACACTTCCCAACCTTGTCCTGGAGACAAAATGCAAAAGAGTAAAGATTCAAGTGAGATTCCTTTGAAAAATACAAGTAACGAACAGACCAAAACAAATGAATCGTTATTTAAAGAGTGCTAATGAAATGAAACAATAAATTCCATGTTGAGGTGACGGGGAAGTTCCATCTCACAGCTCATTTTCACCTTTATGGGTACCGAGTGCCCTCTGCAGCCCAGCTCCCACCCTGAAGGGAGGTTTCTGTCTGAGCTCTGTGAGTGAGCTGGAGTCATTGTGAGCCATTCAGAGAAGTAGTTGATTCAGCTTCTCCAAATGGGAATTTAAACCATCAACTCCTCAGCTTACCCAGTCTATTTTTGTAACTGTGTGTGACCCTTAGGAATGCAGTCACCATTTCTTTCATAATGGGAGTTGATTGTGCCATGAGGATAACAGGAAGATGTGTAAATTTAAAGTCTGGGTACATAGACTGCTGAATTATCAAAGCTTGGAGCCAATCACCTTCTGTCATCTTGTTTAATTAGTTGTGAATTTGTTTTCAGTTGTTTAGTTCAAGTTCCCATAACTCACTTTCTGATAAAATCGTCACATACGATAATCTTGAGATATTAAAATGAAAAACAATCACTAATTTCAAAATGAACCCAGCTTCCAGGAGAGATAAAAATTCCTTTGTGGTGAAGGGTGTGAAGGATGGAGACATGGTTGAATACTGAGGTTGTGTTCACAATTGTATTATTTTAATTAGGGAACTTCCGTACATCCCTTATACTTATTAGAAACTCCCGTTGAGAACCTTGTTCTAACGTAATTAGTTGATGGGTCCCAAAAAAAAAAAAAAAAAAAAAAAAAAGAGGCTGAATGTTATTGAGCAGGAGTTGCTATTACAACTTTAGCTTTCCTTTAGAACACATTCCTCTACCTGATGTGAAATTAGCCCAGGTGCACTGATGAGCGTTTTACGGTTAACCAAAGCCCAGGAAATGGGTACTCGTGTGTGGAGCAGGGCATGGCCTGGGATGCTTTGCAAACAAAGTGGCTTCTCACGTCTTCTGGAAAACTCATCAAAACGGGCAAGTTAGGGATCTCTTAGGAGCTCCCGTCTATCCCACATTCATGGCTAATATAACAGTGGAAGTTGATGTAAAATGAGATCATATGGAAAATAAACTGCTGCACCACTGCCTCAGCCCAGCACAGCTACCTCTTCCCTCAGGGCTTCTGACTCTCTCAGGATGTGGGTGTCCACACTGCGTCTCTCGTACAGTAATGCACGGCCGTGTCCTCAGCCTTTAGGCTGCTGATCTGCAGATACACTGTGCTGACAGAGGTGTCCATGGAGAAGACAAACCATCCTGTTTAGCCCTGGGCATACGTTGGGATCCCAGTGTTGATGTTCATCCACCCCATCCACTCAAGCCTTTCTCCAGGGACCTGTCTCACCCAATTCATACCATAGGTGGTAAAGCTGTAACCAGAAGCCTTGCAGAAGACCTTCACTGAGGCCACAGGCTGCTTCACCTCAGGCCCAAACTGCACCAGCGGCACCTGGGAGTGGGCACCGGTGGAGAGGAGAGAGGATTGTGTGAAGTCTCACTTGACTGGCTTGGTTTCTCTCTCAGCCCTGGAACTGGGGAGCCCCTTAACTTTTGCTGCTGCCACCAAGAAGAGGATCCTGTGGGTCCTGTCCACGGTGAGGAGCTGTGCTGTTGGTGGGGTGTGGTCCCAAGGAGGGGTGTGGTTGTTGGGTGATGCTCTCAGGGCACAGAGTTATCTGTATTAACCTCAGTGATTTGCATATTTCATGAATGATGCTATTGAATAGCGCAATTCCTGACCCAGTGTGAGAAAGAGCAAATACATGACATGTGGACGACATAACTGTAGAAGCTGAGGGTTCAAGCTGTAATCCTGTTAGAGGCCATGCATCCCCTACACATCCCTGAACTCTGTGTTGACAGAGCTTCCCCCACTGGAGAACAAGCTCCCCCAGGTCTTGCACCTCACTTTGAACCCACATTTGAATGAATCAGGGGCAACTTGAACCAGTTCTAGAACTTAATATGTGAATGCGTTATTTTGGGAATGAGTGTGTTTATCCAAAAATTGCACTGATTTAAAAGAAAGGAGCTCTTCCTGACCTCCAGCTGCTTACTATTAAGATAACTAGCAGAGTTTGACATCCCCATTGTGAAAGTGGTTCTCATTACAACTTCTAGTTTGATAAATGCTCCCAAATTGAATGGAATATTTATACAACATCAGAAGTTCTTGTGAAATACTTATATTAGATATTTTTAAAGGAAGTCCCTGGGCCCTAAGAGGAACCCCTCCACAGCCTCCTGTGAACCTGCTCTGGGGCAGGAGCCCGTGCTGGGTTTATCCTGAGCGCCCCCTGCAGCCCAGTCCCTACCTAGCAGGAGGGTTTCTGTCTGAGCTTACAGAGTATATTCCTACCAGTGTCTCTAGCCCATGTATTAAGTGGCTGTGCCCTGGCTCAGAATTCTCCTTTAGTGACACAACATGCTTCTCACACCATCTTTTGAAATACTGAATTGGCCTTAGGAAACCCAGAACTCTACAGGGAGACCCGAAGAAAAGATCTACTGCATCACTGGGGAGCCCTTTCCCGGAGCTCCAGAGGCACTGAATCGTTTGACATATGGTGAACCCAAAAACTCTTCAGGGATTTGGGGGGGACGCATTTCCTTTAGGGTCCTGCAGTTGATTATTGCACCTGAGAATACCTGCAGGTGCAGGTGCACGTGGATAGAACTCTAGTATTTGAATCTGACACACACACACACACACACACACACACACACTGTGGCTAATTTTTACATTAATCGGCCCTATGTTTTTCCTTTTTTTCTGGTATCCATGTCAAGGAAAGCACTCCCTACACTGGCACTAAGGCTGAGTATGTGTCTACTTTTTGCAAACAGAAGAAAACAGAATACAAGTGGACACCTGGGAAGTGCGTGCACATTGAATTCACCTGGTCTCACTTTGGAATCCTGCAGATGCCCCATGAAAAGTAAATTTGAGGCCAATGAGAGTGAAATCATTTCCTTGGTGCTGAAGTTGCTGGTGTCAGAGCCTTCAAATTGCTCTATTTTCCTGAACATTTTTTATCCTATTTTCCTCCTCATATAGAGTTGGTGCATTGCCACACTCTCATATTTAATCCATAAAGACTAAACTGGTGAGACATAATATATGGAACACGGAAGCATCACAAGTTCTCACAGATGAATCTTAATGCTATAGTGGTCTTCTTTCTCTGGACTGTGCCCGATACAGGAAGTCTCCAGGTGTGAAGCTCATTTTTGCTCTTTTCTCAATGGAACATCACAGGAGAATTTTCGTAAATGTGCCCCTTTTGGCTAATTGTAGCCATTTTCATGATAAAGGAAGGCTGCTGGGTATGGGATTGTAATGGGGATGGATTACCTGTCCCCACACACATAAGGATGTAAAAATGGGTTGTCTGCCTGAAGAAGGTCTCAGTGTTTTTATCAGAGATTCGGTCTCCTGGTAATACAGCCATGCAGGCATCTAGGTGGATTCTCACCCTGAGAACCTGGAGATTCCTGGAGGAAAGGTCGATAAGAGTATGGGGGAGTGGGGCCCCCAGGATCTCTCACCCTCATGCTAGTCCAGACATGCTCTTTATGTTTATTTAGTTCAGATTTTCATATAACAAATCACACAGCCAGGCTCATTTAAATTATCCATACTCAGTCCATATTGGACCAGCAACTGAGTATAATAATCACATTGAACTCAGACAAATCTGGGCCCAATTCAGTGTTTACTGTAGCTCAGAACACTTATAATGACTCACTTAACTTGGAGATTATTTATTCCTTGAAAGAACGGTAAGGGTTGCTGTGGAGCCTCTGTGGGGTTGGATTTTTTTGAATCAGCCTCTCAAGCAGGGTATTCTGAGTGATGTAGACATTTACACTTAGATGGTAATTATTCCTAGTGACATGGAAATGGCTGGCAGCCCTCAATTCAGTCAATTCCTTGGTTCACCTGAGTGTTTACAAGAATCTGATGAACCTGAGGACTCTATTTCATGGATGACTCTGAAGCTTGTCAATCAACTCAGTGCTACAGACAGGCAGCTAATGGAGGATTCTCAGTCCACTGATACGTTGGGCCAGCAACTTAGGAAACATTCAAGAAGGAAATATTTTTGTCAATGTCAATCAATATTAAATTCAAGAATCAAGATTTTCAGTAAACTGGAGTGTAAAATTTTCATGATTCTTGACAATGGGGTCTCAAACTTCATGGTATGCAGAAGAAATGAGCTCATCTTGGTTAGACAGAATCTTCTTTCCCTAGGAAGTTAGTTTTTCAAACTAAAGCAACAGAGCAATGGTTTCCTGTGATCTTGTGAACTCAATTTTTTGGTTCATGTCTTACAACTCAAGAAGCAATGAAAAAATCTGCAAAATTGGAAGCCTACTCCAACAGAAATTATTTTCCCTAATTGAAATACAGACCAGTATTCATAAAGAGACACTTTTTCGTGGGACCTACAACTTACACAGATTTCTGTGACCTGAAGAAATTTCCCTAAGAGAATCATCCTCTAGACATCTATGTATGCAAAACACACTGTGTGTATTTGTGTATGATTAATCTGTACAAGCCCTTGGCATACTAAACAAACCTCATGTCAAACGTGATAATTTTATCACTTACTGTGAACTCACACTTTACTGGTTTCAAAAGTTCATCACCCTTGTGATGCAGCAGTAGGTGCCTTTGAGAACGTGCTGATGCTTCAAGTGAACACATTCTAGATCCTCACTTGACTTCATGGTTTCATATTTAGAACTGGCATGTCTGTGAAAGAAAACCCACCATTTTTATTCAACTGAGTTTCATCTTCTGATATCATTCTGAACCTTGCCAACAGCCCCCATCGTGCATGCTCCAAATCTTTTGCTTTTAAGGGAATAAGGGAGCAAATTCATCCTGCTTTCAGGTGAGAAGCTTTACTGACTTCTGCCATATTTACTAGAAACTCTCATTGACAGCCATAATCAAACATTATTTGTTTATGGATCATACCTCAAAACTGAAACTGTTTTTCCTAGTGGCTATATCATTCTATATTTTCACAATTATGGAAAGCATTATAAAGGCTCCAAATGAATTAAAACTAGAAATATTATATGACCAGAAATTCTGCTTCTAGAAATAAACCCAAAGCAGATGAAATTACTACCTTGTTAAGATATCTGAATCCTATGTTTGTTGAAACACTATTAATAACAACCAAGATATGGAGACAATCTGAGTGTCAGTAGATAGACAAATTGATAAAGACAATGCTGTATGTATACATAGTAGAATACTATTTAATCTTGTAAAAGAAGAAGATGCTGCCATTTTCCACAAGATGGATCGAATCCCATATGACTAACAGGGCACGCCGTCCATTCTAGCTCCTCCCTAGGGGATGGCAGATCCTTATTCAGCAGTAAACCCTGGGTGTGATGGGAAGGAGACTTTTATGAACTGTTGTATTTTTCAGCATAAGACATCAATGTGTTAAAATATTCTGCTGTGTCTGCATGTGATAAAGTGGAGTCTAATATTAGAGGTAAAATTGAAAATGCAGGGGTCTTCTAGACACCAAGTCATAGGATGACCATGGCTGTGTACTTGAGGGTGTGGACCATAGGTCATACGTACTAGTTGGAGTAGTTTTGGCAAAAGATGTTGCAGGGATATGACTTTCTTGAACCGTCCAGAGAGTGCACAGGTGAGGCAGAGGGTCAGTGAGGCACTTCCAGTCTAGGGCTGACTCCTGTAGCTGCTCCTCAGATGGGACACTTAGAGATACAGAGACTCAGTCCCTGTCAGTCACGTGCAGTCACAACCATCCCTATAGGCCATGTCTGACATCTGAAACACTCAGCTTGAGAGCACTCACTGGGCAAAGGAGAAGACATAACAATGTCATCTTCTTCATGAACACAACTCTGCATTCCTCTCAGACCTTCGCCTTTTCTAAGGAGAAAGTGATTAGCTTTTCCATTCCCAATGTTGACTTTATCTGAGAGCTTAAAGAAAAATCTTGATGTGGGACAGATTTTTGTTTATAAGAGAGAGAAACTGAGGTCAGACTCCACTGTATTTGAAAGTTTCATTGTTGTCTTTCTCTCTGGCTGAATTGAAGCACTGCCTTGCCAAAAACTACAGCCATTAAGGTTGATGAAAACGTCTTAATTCTGATATTTCATCTTGGGGCATATGAACTTCCATATCAATTGACTCACGCAAATCTCAGGAGAATAATTACAAAATAACTCTCTAACTCATGAGTATTACTCCAATACTAAGCTGTTCTTACTGCCAACAATCTCTGGAAAGTTTGAAGAAGAAATAGATAGTAAATTCAATTTTTAAATTAATATTATCAAAACTTTCAGAAACCCCTGAACGCCCTTTGCCAAAGGTACTGCCACTAGTGCGTACGACCTCTGGTTCACCCTCTCAGGGACTCAAGCATAATTACCCTATGACATAATATCTGAAGGTCCATGGATTATTTGTTTTACCTCTCATATTAGACTCTGCCAAGTTACATGCAGAACAACAAAATATTTTAAGAGATTGATATTTGTTGTATTAGTCCGTTTTCACACTGCTAATAAAGACATCACGAGACTGGGTAATTTATAGAGGAAAAAGATTAATGGACTTACACATGGCTTGGGAGGCCTCAACGTCATGGTGGAATGCAAGGAGGAGCAAGTTATATCTTCCATAGAGATGGCAGGAGACAAAGAGAGGGCAGGGAAACTCCCGTTTTTCAAAACCGTCGCATCTCATGAGAGTCATCCAATATCACAAGAACAGCACATGGAAGAGCTCCCTCCATGATTTAATCACCTCCCACTGGATTTCTCCTACGACACGTGGGAATTGTGGGAGATACAATTCAAGACGAGATTTAAGAAGAGACACTGACAAACCATATGATTCCAACCCTGGCCCCTCTCAAATCTAATGTCCTTACATTTTAAAACCATTCATGACTTTCCAACAGCACTCTGAAGCTCTGAAGTCTTCACTCATTGGAGCCATAACTCAAAAGTCCACAGCCCATGGTCTCTTCTGAGATGAGGCAAGTCCCTTCCATCTATGAGCCTGTAAAATAAAATTTTAAAAATCCAGTTCCTTCCTAGATACAATGGGAGTTCAGGCATTGTGTAAATACAGCCATTCCAAATGGGAGAAATTGGCCCAAACTGCAGGCCTCATGCAAGTCTGAAATCCAGTTGGGCAGTCAAATCTTAACGTTCCAAAATAATCTTCTTTGACTCTGTGTCTCAAATCCAGGTTACTTGATGCAACAGGTGGGTTTCCATGGTCTTGAGCAGTTCTGTTCCTGTGGCTTTCCAGGGCACAGTCTCCCACCTGGCTACATTCACGGGCTGGCATTGAGTGTCTGTGGCTTTTCCAGGCACGTGGTGCAAGCCCTCAGTGGATTTATCATTTTGGGTTCTGGAGGACGGTGGCTTTCTTTCTACAGCTCCACTAGGTGGTGACCCAGTAGGGACTCTGTGTGGGAATTCTGACCCCAGATTTCCCTGTGGCACTGGGACTAAAGGCACGTGCCACAACACCTGGCTAATTTTTGTAGTTTTAGTAGAGATGGGGTTTTGCCATGTTGGCAAAGTTGGTCTTGAACTCTTAATCTCAAGTCATCTGCCTGCCTAAGCCTCCCAAAGTGCTGGGATTACAGGCCTGAGCCTCTGTGCCTGGCCAAGATTAATACAACAGTGTAATTTAATGATGTATTTAAAACTCCATGGTCATACAAACACACATACATACACAACAGCCCAGCAAAGACACACACATGTTCCCTTGCAAAAGTGAATGTATATCTAAAAACCAAAACAACACATCTATTTGTTTTATATTATTCTAATTATTTAGTTGAATTTAAATTGTGTTTGCAGTTTGAGGTTGTAGTGCAAAATAATGCTTTTCTACATGTATGTCTGCCTAAACCAATACTAAAAAGACAAATATATTTAAATACATGTTTTTGTAAAAAATGTATGCAAATACCATTCTTGTCAAATATGTCACTTAAATGTGCAATGAAATTTATTTTAAATATCATTCTGTTTTTAATAAATTGAATAACTAATATGATGAACATCACCTTTAAAATTGTATTACATTATTTGTTGAATTTACATTGTAGTTTTCAAAGTAGGCAGGAAAAAAAATTGTTTTATTTGGAAAGTTTTGAAAGGAAACTTTTTTGACATGAATATTCAATACAAACTCTAGTCTTTATTTGCCAGTATTCCTTTAAAATAGAGAAGATCCAGCAAAAGGAAACTGAACACAGCCCGTGCTTTTCAGGACTCACTCACAATGGCATCTTCCTAGAGGGTGGTCCAAGCACATGGGGATTTAGATTTCATCATCACAGCACAAGCGAGCCCCAGGGCTGAGCACACAGAGGGCAGCAGGAGCTGCAGAGCCCCCTCTGTGGTACTTAGGGAAGGAAGGGGATGGGATGAGGGTGATGTCTGCGGGACCCTAGAAAAGGGTGAGGAGGGCAGAGAGTCTGCAGGTAGATGAACATATTCTAAGGAGAACAATTATCCTCCTAAATTTTGTTGGCTTCAGTGATTATGAAGAAAAGGGAACTGATTCACCAGACTTGGAGAACAGAAAGTAAAGGGACTTTCTTTATCCTGCGTGGAGACTGAGGAAGAAAAAAGACTTTCAAAGAAACAGGGAAGATAGAGAAATAGTCTGACAAACAGAACACCTGAAGCAAACCAAAGGGGAGAACAAGAGCGTTTAAAGTGGTGTTTAATTTCCAAAAACAGCAGATGAAAGAAAAAGAAACAAAACACCATGCATATGCTGAGTTAAACTTAGAAAATACATACAATTGTTTGACTGTTACAGCACAACAACACAAAGCTCTATTCATTGAAACGGTTTGTATTGAGGAGATGCATTTTTTAAGAAAGGGTCTCACTCTGTAAACCAGGCGGGAGTGCAGTGGCACAATCACAGTTCACTGCAGCATCAACCTCCCAGGCTTAAGGGATCCCCCCACCTCAGCCTTTCAAGTAGCTGATTCCAGAGGTAGCACCACACCTAGCTATTTTTTGTTGATGCTTGCTTGTTTTGTATAGAAAAGATTTCACTGTGTTGCCAGGCTGTTGTAAAACTCCTGAGCTCAAGTGATCTGCCCGCCTCAGCCTCCCAAAGTGCTGGGATTACAGGTGTGATTTTAAAAATTGTACTATTTTCAAGATAGTATCATTTTACATACACAAAATATATAAATAATCTATTTTTAAAATTGTCCTGGGGGATCATTGCCAATATTACTTGGAAAATCTGCAGCATTAAAAGTTGAATTAAATCCCTGTTCTAAGTTAATGTTTTGTAGGTAAAAGAAATCATGGATTTACAAAGAAGAAATGGTGAGAGATCCCGGGAAAGACTTTTGCTTGACCAGGTCAGGAATCACCAAGATTTAAAAGGAAACCACAGCCTCTCAGGCTCCTGATGTGGAGCTGCCTCCTAAGGGAACCCTCGTGTACTGAGCAGCCCTTGGTGGTTCTGAGCGCCCCCTGGTGTCCTGAGCGCCCCCTCGTGGTCCTGAGCGCCCCCTGGTGTCCTGAGCACCCCCTCTTGGTCCTGAGCGCCCACTGATGTTCTGAGCGCCTGTGGTGGTTCTGAGCATCCCCAGGTGTCCTGAGAGCCTCCTGGTGGTCCTGACTGCCTCTTTGTGGTTATGAGGAGCATCTACAATGCAATTCCCTCCTGTCTTCCTGCAGAGATTTTTGTGTCTGGGCTCACACAGATGTTCCCTCTCCTTTGTCCCTCACAATAATACAACGCCTTGTCCTTGGCTTTCAGGTTGGTCAGTGTAAGGTAGACTGTACTTGAAAGGGTGTCACCTGGGACTGTTAATTTATTTGTACTCATGGAGAGTAATCTGAGATCTCCGACTTGATCCCTCACTGTTTCCACCCACACCAATCTCTGTCATGAAGCCTGCTGGACCAAGCTCATGCCGCAGCTGGTAAATGTGAAATCAGAGGCTTTTCAGGAGAGTCTCAGTGAACTGCTGGGCTGTACAATTTTCCCCCTCTGACTCCACCAATAAACTTCACACAGGACTTCCGCAAACACAGAGGAAATAGAAGAAGAGCCCCATCTGGAGCAACTACAGCTGTACCTGATTCATAAGGGACCCTAATACTGAGAGTGATGAGAAGGGAAATCCAGATCAGTGCAGACCTCATGGTGTGAACACTGCAAAAGGGCACAGATATGGGGTGGCTCCTCACCAGGGCCTGAAGGAACAGCGGATGAGCTGCCTTTCATGAGGAGGGAAAGGGACACATTTCCATGTCTTTCTTTTTGTGGTCATGGGTGCACCGCTCAGCATTGCTCATCCATTCTCTGTGTCTCCATTTCAGGGAGGGCAGGGTCAAAGATTCCTGTGTCTGGATGCACAGGGTTAATCTGCCCATTACTCTTTCTTATTCTCTAGTATGGACAGTGTTCAGGCATCTTCACAGTAGCAAACGTTATCAAAAAATATGTCCAGTAAGAACATAAAAATACACTTCCAGAGAAAAGGGATACCTTTCTCACAAAACAGCTCAATATTGGATATATGTGCTTGTGTAAGGAAACAGTCAATGTGGAAACGTGTGTACTTATCTGACTGAAGAGTTCACATGGAGACATGTTTGCTTGTCTGAGACAAGAGTCCACATGAGGAAATGTCTTTTTCCTGAGGAAAGAGTAAATGTGAGGACATATGTGGTGGTCTGAGGAAAGAGTCCATGTGGGGCCATGTGTGTTTGTCTGAGGGAACAATCCACATGAGGAAAGGTGTGTTTGTCTGACAGAAGAGCCCACATGCTGACAGGTGTGTGTACCCATCTGAGGGTAAATGCCCATTCAGGGACAGTGTATGCCTGACGTGTGTTGAAGCTTGTGGAAAATTTTTCTCAACCAAGGAAAGAAAGGAATCCTATGGGTTATTTGCTTGTCAGAAGGAAAAAAACATGGATTGTGTAGAAAATTGATTTTTTTTATTAAAGATCTTTAGTGAATGGAAACGTCTTATATGCAAATGAGGAAAATTACTTCATTCTTTGTTGCATGTGTCTCATGATATCGCCACCCTCCCAAATAAGTTATTAGATAATTTTATACAGTCTGCATTTAATCCTGGAATAATGAACTGCTAAATATTTTTTTTACAAAAATTGTATATATTTAGGTTTATATTTTCTGTCACAACAGTATGAGCTTAGCCAAATTAATTCTGCCGTGTCTTAACCACCGTTTATCACTAAAAATAATTTTACTCTTAACCAGTGCCATTTTTACTTATTTTATACCTACTCTCTAAGTTGCTTGAATATCGTCTATATGTTTACCTGACTATAGTTTTGGCATCAAAGAATTTCAAATACATGCCATTATACATTGTCATTGAAATGACTTCACTGAGGAAAGTGGAAAGGGAAATTGCTGACCTAAGCAACTTTGAAAATGAGGAAATTCTATACGTTTATCATGTAAAGAAACTGCACATAAGCAGTCTGTTTTAGTAGATAAACATGTTTCCAATGAGCTTTACATTTCTGATACTGCTATGCATGTGTCCTGAAATTGTGCAGCTAAGTAATAAAATGACATATGTTAGGACTGGGTTGCTCACTTTGCAGTGGGTGGTTATGGACAGTCAAGGAAGGCAGGGCGGAAAGGTCCATGTGGTAGCATAGTTGGGTGGAGACACCAGTGTGTTCTCATTTTTAATGTAATCAAGTTGCAGAAGATTAGATACATAAATAGTTTCGATGTGTCCATAAACATGGGTTCATACAAACATGAACATTGACTAGGCCAATTGGCTGAGAGGTCCTAGAAGTACTTACACCACATTAACAACACACACACCCAGTATGACTTTTTTAAATTTTAATACTATTCTTTAACATCAGAAACAAGCAGTCATTAGAAAAATGGCTCTGATTCTATGTACAGAAAAGTAAACATAGAAAACAAGCTTAGAATTTATTGTAATACCTGGAAACAGGGAAATGTCCAAAAACAAAAAGATGAGGTTTACTGTAAGGATGCAGGAATCAAACTAAATGAGCTCCCAGCACTAATAAAGCTCTGATGATTTGAACAATAAAATGAAGAATGTAGCAAGGATCTTCTTCAGAGTATGAAACAGACATCCATAAACCAATACGGACATCAATGGATGACTAAATAAATAAATAATTGGAAGAAGAACACGTCTTCTTACAGAAATATTGCAAATATCTCAGGTGGAGAGTCCTCCACTCAGGTAGGTGAAGGTTACACACTCATGAATTGATTGTGTCCTGAGATTAGAGACATGGAAAAAAAATCACAATTCATGTATTTTATAATGAGATTTCAGATATAATGCCAAAGACATGATCTGTGAATGAATAAAAATTTACATGCTTTTCATCTAAATTTGTACACACATATGCACAGACACACACACACACACTTTTCTGCAATACACAGGGAGAAGGGAGTAAAAGACGACCGGAGACATGGAGAAAAAACTCCAAGTCGCATAATTGTTAAATGAATTATTTTAATTTGTTAGATGACTTTTGTAATCAATATGCAAGTATACATACAACTCATAAAAAATGCAGTTAAAAATTAATCAAATATCACGAAAGGCAGCTCACCAAAAATTATATAAAAATTGTTAAATATGAATTATTTTAGGGACCTGTGCATTTAAATAAAAATTAGATAAAATTACTCACCTAGTAGAAGGGTTAAAACACACAATACTCTTAATGATAAATGGCAATTTCAATGAGGAAAACTAAGAACTATCATGCATTGATGGTGGGAATTCAAAATGGAACATGCACAAAAAAAGATTCTTTTTGGCATTTTTAGAAATAGAGATAAAAGTAGACTTAAAATGTGATCTTGTGTCTGTGTTCCAAAATATTTACAGCACGGATTCAGAAACTGATGTTTACAAAGATACCTTCAGAGGAAGTCTATATGAGCTTTATTAATTTGATTCATATGCAAGTCCCTGAAATAGCTTACAGAATAAATGTATGAAAAATCTCTCAAATAATTAAAATTTCTCAAATATACATTTATGTTGTTCCTTTTCTTTAATGACTTAATGTCATTTTCTAAGAAAATCTTCAATCTAATAATCTTTGTCATCTCCTCCATGCCAGCACAGCTGTCTCTTCCTGGGGTTTCTGACACTCCCAGGATGTGGTTTTCACACTGTGTCTGCCGCACAGTAATACACGGCCGAGTCCTCGGACCTCAGGCTGCTCAGCTCCATGTAGCCTGTGCTCGTGGACGTGTCCCTGGTAATGGTGACTCGACCCTGGAACTTCTGTGCGTAGTTTGTGTTACCATTGCCAATGATGATCACTCCTATCCACTCAAGCCCTTGTCCAGGGGCCTGTCGCACCCACTGCATAGCAGAGCTAGTAAAGGTGTATCCAGAAGCCTTGCAGGAGACCTTCACTGAGGACCCAGGCTTCTTCACCTCAGCCCCGGACTGCACCAGCTGGACCTGGGACTGGGCACCTGTGGAGAGGACACACGAGTGAACAAAACCCTCTTTAACTAAACCGGGATCCCTTCCTCAGCTTTGGGACTAGGAAGCCCCTTACCTGTAGCTGCTGCCACCACAAAGAGGAGCCTCCAGGTCCAGTCCATGGTGATGAGCTGTGCTCCCAGGGGCTTCTTTAGAGGAGGGATGTGGTTGTTATGTGATGCTCTCAGGGCACCAATATATCTATATTATCTCAGGAGACCTCAGGTTATTTGCATATTCATGAGGCAGGGTATTTCACAGCTCAAAGCCTGAACCAGGATGAGAAAGAAAACACAGATGCCACATCAGCTGGATAAGAGTGGGATGCTGAGAGACCAAGCCCTAAATCCTGCTTGAGGAAATGCATCCCCTACCCCAATTCTAAGCTTTCTGTGGACAGCAGTCTTCCCACTGAAGAACCCAGGATGTGCTCCTCATTTTATTGGATGCGAACCCAATAGGTTCATCCCCTGTTGTGGGATATGAACCCACATTTTATTGGCATAGAGATTACCTGGGTTGTTTCTGGGACCATCGCTGTCTCTGACATTGAGAAGGCACCTTGACTCCATTCTGGCCCCATTAGGAACAGTCAGAGCTCTCTGGTAACACGGAAAAGGTGGCCACTAGTTATCCCACATGAGTGTCCAGCAGCACCCATGGAGACTTCTGAGATCTGCTGGGTGTTCCCACGACAGACTCCCCAGCACTTTCCTGAGGGTCCTGGCCTCCCAGGCCCTTCAATGGAAAGACTCTTGGTTTACAGATTTGCCCTCTGCTGTGTGATTGGCTGTGAGATTTCCCTCCCATTGACAGTAGGAATGAGGGGTTGAAATAGAAATAGGAATTTGAGTTTCTTGATGAACTCATATCTCTCAAAATAATTACCAAGTAATTTGTATTTTGAATGTTTGTGTTTTATTTCAAACTCCATTAAATAGAATGATTTGAAGTATTTACATGGTTTTAGATCATATCCATAGATGATCATCTTTACATGTTGAGTTCTGATCCGCTTGGTCTGTACACCTACCACACTCTTCAATCCACCACTTCCAAGTCACAAACACAATGTAGGAAACATTACTTATCTCTGAAGTCTGAATAACTTTTTCATAGGGATATACTGTCTCCCCCAGTTATGTGCCCATTGAATTAAAAAATCATCCATATCCTTCATATTCTCACTATTCAGATATTTATTATCCTAGAATCCTACTTACATTGCTTTTTGAGTGATATAAGTGGTCCAGATGAAATAAAATATTTAAATGAATATCAGCAACATGTTGAATACTTAATTAGAATGACTTGTTGAATAAGGAAGACTCAGGCCCTGGAAGAATATTTCTTCTTATTTATCTCCAACAAATAAGTGAGAACATATAGTATCTGGTTTTCTGTTCCTGAATTAGTTTGCTAAGAGTAATGACTACCAGTTCCATCATGTTCCTACAAAGGACATAATTTCATTCTTTTCTTAGCTGCATAGTATTCCTTGGTTTGTATGTACCACCTTTTTCTCTATCCTTTCTGCCAGTGATGGGGATTTAGGTGAATTCCATGTCTATGCTATTGTGAATAGTGCTGCAATGAACCTACATGTTTATATTCCTTTAGGTATCTGTCCAGTTGTAGGATTGTTGGGTAAAATGAAACTTCCGTTTTAGATTATTTGAGGGATCACCACACAGCTTTCCACAAGGGTTGAACTAATTTATATTCTCACCAGAAGTGTATAAATTTCCCCTTTTTTCTGTAACCTTTTTTTTTTTTTTTAAGATTAGCCATTCTAACTGATGTGAGATGGTACCTCACTGCGCTTTTGATATGTATTTCTCTAATGATAGTGATATTCAGCATTTTTTCCTATGATTGTTGGCCACATGTAGGTCTTTTTTGAAGTATCTTTTCATGTCATTTGGTAACTTTTTATTTCTTGAATGTTTGTTAAAGTTCCATGTGTATACTAAATATTGGAGCTTTGTCAGATGTATAGGTTGTAAATATCTTATTTCCCATTCTATAGGTTGCCTGCTTACTCTGTTGATAGGATCTTTTGCTATACAGAAGCTCTTTAATTGACTTAGGTCCCATTTGTCAATTTTCGATTTTGTTGCAACTGCTTCTAGCATTTTCATTATAAAGCCTTTGTCAGTTCTTATGTACTAAATTGTATTTACTTAGTTATTATCCAGAGTTTTTATGGTTTTAGGTTTTACATTTAGATCTTTAATCCACATATAATATTTTTTCAATTGATGCTGAAAACATTTGATGAAACTCAACATCCTTTCATAAAAAAACATAGAAAAATGGGTATAGAAAGAACACATCTCGACAAAATAAAAGTTATATTCGAGAGACTGTCAGGTAGCATCAGACTGAATGAGAAATAACTAAAAGTCTTTTCTCTAAGATCTGGAACGTGACAAATTTCCCACTTTAACCACTGGTAAACCGTAAATCCTTCTGCAGCCCCCATAGCCGGCTCTTACCTGCAAGCGCCACCTACTGGCCTGGTGTTCAAACTGCAGGACCTAATACAAAGCCGCTACCACCAGTGTACAGCAGGTGAAAATGAGATTAGCTTCTCAATACTTCTGTGATTCCAGCCCCGCAAAAGACCACGGGCCTGCTCACATGCTCAGTATGTTACTACTAAAGCTGGAATTTGGAAAAGGCACCACACTAAAGCTCTTAATAACAAAATAAATCACACTGAGTAGATGCCCCTCACCTGGCCATTTCCATCAAGGCTGGTGTTTTGCTTGCCAGGCTGAATGGTTCATATTTGTCACCCTCTCAGGAGCTCTGCAGAGAACTCAGGTCACTGCGCATTACATAGACCAGCCCATTGCCTGAGGCAACGGAGAGCTTCTCCCTGTGCACAGATATCAAGCATGTACTCATCTGCTTCTGCCACAGTCAGCTCAAACCTGTAAGGCCACCTACTAACGTGAAGGGTAAACTTAACAACCCAATATAAAATCTGCTGAAACAAATGCATCCCAAATGAGAAACAGTTCCTGAGGCCTCCACTATCTAGGACCTGCAGGAGGCAGTGAGCCTGCTCACAGGCCCAGTACATTGTTTTACAACCATCATTTCAGAAAGTCTCTAATTAATGACCATCTATAGGTGAGAAACAATTACCGAGTCTTTGCCACTGAGTAAACCATGACCCAGTAAAAAGACCCACCCAATATGCATGATATTCACATTCTAAAGGGAATGAAATTTTCATTAAAATCAAAATAAGTTCAAAAATAGTAAGAGATAGTTTAGCCAATGAAAAGCAAGCAGATAAGCAATTCTGGAAGTATGAAAAAGCAGAATTATAAGACCCCAGATATCACCTTAGCTCTCCAGCAATAGAATCTAAACAGCATGATATATTTGAAATCTCAGATAAGTAATTCAAAAATGTTTATTTTAAAGAAGCTCAATTAAATCCAAAAGAGATTTGAGAACCAATACAAATAAATCAGAACCACTCAGGCCAGGCATTGTGGCTCATGCCTATAATCCTAGCACTTTGGGAGGCTGAGGAGGGGGGATCATGAGGTCAGAAGTTCTAGACCAGTCTGGCCGACATAGTGAAAAGCCATCTCTACTAAAAATACAAACCATTGGCTTGCTGTGGTGGTGTTTGCCTGTAATCCCTGCTACTCAGGAGGCTGAGGCAGAATTGCATTAAGCCAGGAGGCGGAGGTTGCAGTGAGCCAAAATCACACCATTGCACTCCTGTCCCGGCGACATTGCAAGACTCTGTGTCGAAAAACAACAACAACAAAAAAGCCAAAATCAGAACAATTCAAGATTTACTTAAGACTTTGATTTTTAAAAAATAATCTTCAGGGAATAAAAACTTCATTGAATTATAATTAGAAAATACAGTTTAAAACTTTAACGATGGACTATACTAAACTGAAGAAAGAACATCAAACCTAACAGACAGATATTTCAAATTAACTCAGTCAGATAAAAGTGAACAAAATCATTGGGAAGTATAGGATTATGTAAAACAATTTAAACAGTGGATCGTGGATATTCCTGAGGGAGAAAATTAGTAAAAATTTTTAGAAGACCAAATTGATGAAATAATTGAGCAAAATATCCCTAGTCTTGCTAGAGATTTTCACATTCAGATAAAAGAAGTTCAGAAAACTCCATGACAAGACACTGGAAAACAGACATAACCAAGATCTACAGTCCTCAGTCTATCTAAAGTAAATAGGAAGAAAAACATTCTAAAATTCACAAAAAAGTATCTAATAATTTATCTGAAATTCTATTAAACTAACAATGTACTTCTCAACATAAACTTATAAGATAGAAAAGATTGAACTTTCAGTTTCAGACTACTTAAAGAAAAAATAAAGGAAAAAAATTCTATGTCAATAATTCATTTTGTATCCTGCTAAACCAAGCTTCATAAATGAAGGAGTAATAAAGTATTTCTAAGGTAAGAAAATGCTAAGGACATTTATTTACACTAGACCAGAACTACAAGAAATGCTCAAGGGAGTCCTAAATATGGAAGCCATAGGTCAATACTCACCATCATAAACAACACAAAATTATAAAATTCACTCATAAAACTATTACACAATTAAGACTACAAAGCCACTAGTTAATAATTAACATGACAACAGGATCCAAACCCCACATATCACTATTAATTTGGATATAAATAAGTTAAATTCTTCACCTAAAATATATACATTGGTAGAAAGAATGAAAAAGAGTTTTGAAATTTATGCTGCTGACATGAAACTCCCTTAATTGGTAAAAGCACATAGATTCAAGATCAAGAGGGTGAAAAAAGATATTTCATGCAAATGGAAACCAAAAGCAAGCAAGAGTAGCTATGCTTATATCATATAAAACAAACTTTCAGTAAACACCAGTAATTAAAGACAAAGAAAGTCATTACATAATGATAAAATGATTGATTAAAAATACAAATTCTAAATATATATGTGCTCTACACCAGAAAACCCATGTTCATAAAACAAATACTATTAGACCTAAGGAAGAACATAGATAACAATACAATAGTGATGGACTTCAATGCCCATCTGACAATCCTAGACAAATCATTAAGAAAATCAACAAGGAAACACTAGACTTAAATTGGACTCTAGACCAAATAAATCCAGAAGATATTAACAGAACATTCAATTCTGATGACTGCAGAATATACATTATTCCCATTAGCAAGGAATATTTTCTAAGATGGATTATATACTATGCCAGAAATAAAAGTCTCAACTTTTTAAAAAATGAATTATATTGTCAGACCACAGTAATATAAAGCTAGAAATCAAAACCTAGAAGAATACTCAAAACTAGACACACACACACACACACATGAAAATTAAACATCCTGCTACCGAATGAAATTTGGGTCAACGATAAAATTAAAAAGGATATTGTAACATGCTTTGAAATGTACAAAAATAGAGAAACAGCATACCAAAACCTTTGCAGCAAAAACCTGTGCTAAGGGGGAAGATTATAGTGTTAAATGACCTCATCAAAAAGATCCAAAGATTACAAATTAACAACCTAACATTACATATCAAAGAATTAGAAAAACCACAACAAAATAAACACGCAGTAGAAGAAAACAAATAACAAAGAACAGAGCAGAACTACATAAAGTTAAGAACCAAGAAATACAAAGAACAAACAAAATAAAACATTGGGCTTTTGAGATGATAAACAAAACTTATAGACCACTAGCTAGATTAGGCAAGTAAAGTAGACAGACAATTAAATAAGCAGAATGAGAAACAAAAAAGAAAAGATTACAACTGATGCCATAGAAATATAAATGATCAACATAGACTACTATGAACATCTCCAGGCTAACAAACTATAAAATTTAGGGTGAACAGATAAATGTCTGAAAACATGCAATCTCCCAAGATTGAAACAGGAAGAAATAAAAATCCTGAAGAGACCAACAAAAATTAGTGATATTCAAGCAGTAATTTTAAGAAGTCTCAACAAAGCCCTAAAACAGATGATTTTAAATGGTGAATTCTGCCCAATATACAAAAAGATCTGCTAGCAATTCTACTCAAACTTTTTCAAAAAATTGAGTAGAGGGTGTTTCTCCCTAATTCATTCCACAAAGCCACTAACAGCCTGATACCACATCCATGCCAGGACCCAAAAAAGAATAGTACAGATTAATATCACTGATGCTATAGATGTAAAAATCCTCAACAAGACACAAGAAAATTGAATCCAATCACATATCAAAAAGATAAAATGCCACAATCTACTAAGTTTTGTTTCAGGGATGAAAAGATGGCTCAACATTCATGTATCAATAACTGTGATCCACCACATAAACAAAATGCAAAACAAAAAACATATAATCATGTCAATAGGTCCAAAAAAAAAAAAAAAGCAATTGATAGCATTTAGGATTTCTTTATGATAAAAACCCTCAACAAAATTAGAAGGAAACATACCTCTAGTGAATAGAAACCATATATGACAAACTCACACACAACATTATACTGAATAGGAATATGTTGAAAGCATTCCTCCTAAGACTCAGAACATGTCAAGGATGCCCACTTTCACCACTTAATCAATATAGAACTTGAAATCCTGGCCAGAGTAGTCAGGCAGGAGAAAGAAATAAAGACACCCAAATTGGAAAAGAGAAAGTCAAATTATTTTGTGTTTGCTGATAATATGATTTTATACTTAAAAAACTAATATTCTTTAGAAAGACTCCTAGGGTTGATGTATTAATACAGCAAAGTTTTAAAATGATGGAAAAAACGTACAAAAGACAGTACTATTTTTATACACACGTAACAAGCAGAGAACCATAGATACGTGGAACAGGATAGACATTCCAGAAATAAAGTCACAAGCCTGCAGCCAACTGACTGACCAACTAGACAAAAAGCATATCCTGGGAAAAGGTCACCTTGTTCAATAAATAGTGCGGGAAAAACTGAAAGGCTATTTGCAGAAGAATAAAACTGGACCCATATATCTCACTATGTGCAAAAGTTAAGCCAAAACCTATAAAAGACTTAACTGGGAGACCTGAGAGTCTGAAGGTTGTAGGTGAAATCCTAGGAAATGTTTTTCTGGACATTGTCCTAGGCAAAGAATTCATGACCACGACCTTAAAAGTAAACAGAACTAAACCAAAATAGAAAATTTAGGCTTCATACAAATAAGAGGCAAAGCATGTGCTCAGCAAAATAAAAAATTAACAAAGTTAACAGAAAACCTACAGAATGATGAAAAATATTTGTAAACACTACGTCTGACAAAGAGCTAATATTTGGAACGTGCAAGAAACAAAAACAACACAAGAAAACACAAACAACCACATTTTAAAGTGAGCAAATAACAGACATTTATTTTTCAAAACAGGAGATAAAAATCATCCACCAGCATATGAAAAAACAATCAATGGCATTAATCATCACAGAAATGCAATTTAAAGTCACAATGAGAAACCATATTGAACCAGTCAGACTAGCTATTATTAAAACGTTAAAAATAAAAACTGAATAGAACAAAAAACAGATGTTGGTGAGGATACAGAGAAACAGTAGTGCATATATACTGTTGGAGAAAATGTAAATTAGTACAAGCTATATGGAAAACAGTATGGAAACTTCTCAGAGAACTAATAATCGAACTAATATTTGATTCCGCAACTCCACTACTTGGTATTGGCTCAAAGGAAAATAAATTTTATATTAGACAGATGCCTGCATTTATTTTTATTGTTGTGTTATTCAGAGTAGCACATATATGGTACCAAACTTAGTGTCTATTTATTATGATTAGATAAGGAAAACATGTTGTATATGTATATGTGCATATATATATACACACTTACCCTCGCAAATACACTATATATAAACTCGTGATTAAACTCGTACCGCATGTTCCAAGGCTGCAGACATCCACAGACACTGCTATCAGGTGGAATATTTTATGGACTTGGACACCTCATTCCAGGAGGTAAGAGAGAGCCATAAATGAAGAAAAGTTTTCTTTTAATTTTTTTAGTTATTTCCTTTTTTAGGAACGCACAGGGTTTGACCAATTCAGGCCTGCTGAGTTAACCCACCGCTGTACACAAATCCCGATGCGATGGACTGTGGATGGTTAGGCTCAGCAGAGAGGGTAGAGATGGCCGAGTTAGGACCACAAGGAGGAGCTGAGGGACTGTAGGAGGAAAGTTGAGAGGCTCTGGAGGGACCCATGAGTGTGCCTGAGCTGTGAGTTGAACCAAAGCTGTTGTGTTTCCCAGAAGCCCAAGAAAATGGTGCTAGAGTGAAGGGTGTGGGGAAGGGGCGGTAAATAGGCCGTGGATGGGTGCGGGAGGGAAAGAGAGCTAAAGGTGTTAGGAACCAGGAAGGAGAGCAAGGGATCTGGGCATTCCTTAAAGAAGCAGGTTCAGAAAAAAGCTGTCAAATGCCTCCAGCCTGGGCTTCCATCCGTATGTCAAAGATAAATTCTAGGCATGTTTTCCATCTGACAGATACCACAGAGTGAGGAAGGAGATGGAGGCGTTGCTAGAAGAGAACACCCCGGACAAGACAGCAGCCCATCCTTGTCCTCACATGGCCCTGCCTGTCCTTTATCATCACAGATCAGAAGTTCTCATCCTTGTCCTGTGGTGGAAAAAACATCCTGTTCTTAGAATCCTAAGACCTCCAGACACATGTGGGTGGTTCAGTCTACCATAAATCTGGCATTTCCAAACAAGTCCTCTATCTGCCTTTCATCAATGTGTTCATGAAGCTTCAGGGTAAGTGAAACATGTCGGTCCCTAAACAGTAAAAAGAAAAACAAATGGCCTATTTACCCATGTTGGGATGACTCCCAGGTTTCGGAAGCAAAGAATTGGACAGAGAAGCAAAAGTGTTTGTTCTCAGGACTTCTGGACACCACACATGGAAAATGAAACTCACACATACACACATTATAGTAAAATGGATCATCGCACTTATTTTTTTGAGGTTCCCTGAGCAATTAGGAAGCAGTAAAGGTAGATTTATCAAAGAAAAAATATCAAGTAAAGACACTTGTTCCAGCACAGTAAGGAAGACTTTATCCAGGGTCCTCATGGTAGGTGTAGGGACCGGGGCAATGGTGTTTTGCTGTGGGGAGAGAGATTCAGCTGAACACCAAATGCAGATGGGAACGTGAGGATTTACAACCAAGCAGCAGGGTAGGGTCCGGAAGATGGAAAATTACTAAGCGGAAACATCAGGGGCATGGCCAAATCTCCTTAAACCAACCTGCCAGGATTCTTGTTGATGTTGGGCCAAGGTGATTCGACGTCACCGAGGTATGGTGAAGGGCAAGGAACCTGATCAGACACCCAGGAAAATCAGACATGGAGGATGGGGAATCTGGCTAAACCAACACACTGGAATCCCAGGTAAAATGGAATTTCACATGAAGATCAGAGAGGGGGGGATAAGAAGTTTCAGGAGCCTCCTAACTTCTGTGGAGGCAAATGAGCTACATCAGGTGGAGACCCATCAATGGTGGCACTTTCTGCTGAACAAACTCACAACTGAGTGAAATGAGAACAATTCGGCACAAAAATGTAAATTCAACCATTTCCTGAATTTCTGGAGACTGTGAGTGGCAGAATGAGCTGAGGTGTGATAGCTCAGGGGGTGTCCTAATTCTGAAACCACAATTAGTTCTAAGCAGTGTTCACTGACAAAAGAACAGCTCGAGGTTCCCACAGGCACAAACACCTGACTCCATGAATCTGCAACCAGGGGTCTCTGCAGGCTCCAAGGTGCACAGGACAGATCCCACCTCAGAGTCAGCCTCAGGTAATTATCTGCTCTTCCTGTGGGGAGGAGAGGAACAGTGCAGAAGGAGAGTCAGCTGTATTCTACTCAGGATCTCTGCACATGGAGGAAAACAATGAAAGGGGGGATCACACATCCTCCACACGTCACAATTCCACATGAGAAAGGCAATTCTGTTCCAGGACATTCTGTGGAATCAAGGAATAAAGCAATTGGGGCAAATTAGAAATCACCATTGTTTACAGACTGCATGTTTGTTTCTATGTCATCCACAGAAATGAATTAAAAGCCTGTGTTCTGTATAGAACCCACACCGTGTGGGCCCTGAGTCAGCACCTCCCTCCCTCCACCTTCAGGGAGCACAACGCACCTGACCCAGGTGCCCGGGGCTGCACTCTGTCTTCCATGCCATGGCTGGTGCTGGAGCCCCGTCCTGGGCTCCACTCTCAGGAGAAGAACGAGCTCTGCGCTGATCTGAGCAGAGCCACTGCTGGGAGTCACTGGGTCCCCGATGGGAAACTTTGACACAACTCTGACTCAGTGCCCTTGCTGGACCTTCTAGAACAGCACAGAAGTTTAAGAAAGTTCCTCCCAGTCCTCCTCCCTCTCTCCTTCACTCAGGGACTGACTTCCCTCACATGCCTTCAGATTCCCCAGTCTCCTTCCACTCCCTCTGCATTTCCTCTCAAAAGCATGGATGGGTTCCTTAGGAAACTGTACACAAACTTAATCCAGTCATAGAATGTGCTTCTCTGAAGACCAACACTAACGCACATATTTTGGCAAAGCTGTTTATAATACCAGCCAGATTCTATTGGCAAATAGAAATAGACTTTTCCACAATTTGTTTACTGATAAAGGTGCTGATTGGTATTTGGATTGATTTGAGTTTCTGTGTATTTGAAATAAAGCTGCTCCTCAGCTTAGAGGAGTACACAGCTGAGAAACATGTTCTAGATCTTATAGCAACGTGAACAGCAGCTAAAGTGGTCAAGTTGCAAATGAATCAATATTCTGTAATACCTCAGGTAATTAACCTTACGGCACCCCGTGCGTATGTCAATGTGTGAGAGAGAAAGAAAGAAAGAGGGAGGAAAGGAGACTGAAAATAAAGTGATTCTACATAAGTATTAATTTGTGAGGTCCTCAAATGCAGGGACTGATTCCTAACGAACAGAGTCCACATAGGTTGAAGAGGGTAACTTGATGCACCCACATATGGCTATAGATTCATAATATAAATGTTATTCTCTAAACACATAAACACTCATATGCATTAGAATAGATGTCGTGTCTAGTGGTGGAATGAGAAGGTGACACTAAAACCTGTTTTCAGGCCTTTCCCCACCTGCTACACCTGCTCTGAGGCTGACCCTTGAGCCTGCCTGACCACTGAGCCCCACAGTGGTCCTGAGACCTCATGCAGTGCTATGTGCCCCCTGGGTTTCCCTGCTGGTTCCAGGGTGCTGGCTTCTGTCCTCAGCACCGTTTGCTGTCCTGTAAACCCCCACAGGAAGGTTTGTGTGTGGGCTCACACTGATGTCTCCTCATTGTGTCTTTTGCTTAAAATACTTGTTTGTGGCTGGGCACAGTGGCTCACACCTGAAATCCCAGCACTTTTGGAGGCCAAGGCAGGTGGATCACAAGGTCAGGAGTTCAAGACCAGCCTGGCCAGCATAGTGAAAACCCATCTCTACCAAAAATACAAAAATTAGCCAAGTGTGGTGATGGTTGCCTGCAGTCCCAGCTTCTTGGAGGCTGAGGCTGGATAATCGCTTGAACCCATGATGTGGAGGTTGTATTGAGCCAAGATTGTCCCACTGCACTCCAGCCTGGGTGACACAGCAAGACTCTCTCTGAAAAACAAACAAACAAACATGGTTGTGTGCTTTTTGCTCCCGTAGCTGAGCCATAGGAAGACCTGTTTTTGAACATAGATCTGGAGGTGGTGACTGGACTCTCGAGGAGTGGGTTGAAATTTGTGCTGCCTTCATAACCTGTGCACCTGACCCACTCCAGTCCCTTCCCTGGGGGCTGATGGATCCTGCTCCAGGAGGAAGTCCTGGTTCTGTTGGGGAATCCAGCGTTTAAACCGAGATGTTATTGTTGTTGATTCACTAAACAAAATGTGGCACTCATTTTTATTGTGTTAAGATACACATAACATAAAATTTACCATTTTAGCCCTCGGTATGTGTATAGCCAGTGATACTTTACATATTCGCAATGCTGTGCAAGTATCACCACTATTTGGTTTTGGAACATTTTGTTCACCAAAAAGGAAACCTCACTTCCATTAAGCAGTCACTCTCTGTTTCCCCTCCACTCACCTCCTGAGATCCATCTCTTGGGGATTACCTGCTCTCCATACTTCATATCCATGAGACAATTTGGGATGCGGACTTCTGTGTCTACCTCAGTTCACTCAGTCAATGTTTTCAAAGTTCATCCAAGTTGCAGCCTATGTCAGTGCTTCACTCCTCTTTAAAGCTGGGTTACAGCCACACAGACACACCACAGCATCTTCACCCGTGTGGGTTACAGCCACACAGACACACCACAGCATCTTCACCCGTGTGGGTTACAGCCACACAGACACACCACAGCATCTTCACCCGTGTGGGTTACAGACACACAGACACACCACAGCGTCTTCATCCCTGTGGGTTAGAAACACACAGAGACACTGCAGCATCTTCACCCGTGTGGGTTACAGACACACGGACACACCACAGCGTCTTCATCCCTGTGGGTTAGAGACGCACAGACACAGCGCAACGTCTTCATCCCTGTGGCAGTCGATGGGCACTTGAGCTGTATTCTCCATTTAACTACTGTGAGTGGTGACACTAGGTACATTTTTGTATGAGGTTTTCCATGAAGACCATTTTCCAAAGTTGCTGTCCCATTTCAATACCAACCAGCAACCATGACCATTCCAAATTCAATGTGTCTTTGCCTACAAGTGATTATGTTTTTCTGTTCATTTTTGAATACTGGTTATCTTAGTGTGTGTAACGTGGTAATCTGTAGGGAACTTAAATCATCAGTATAAACTAGATAACCCTATTAAAAATGGGGAAAGGACATGCACAGAAGCTTCTCAAACACTGACATACAAGTGAATAAGTAACATATAAAAATGCACAGCATCATCAATTGTGAGATAAGTGCAAATCAAAACCAAAGGAGATACTATCTGACACCTGTCAGAATTACTATCACTAAAAGATCAGAAATTAACAGATGCAGGCAAAGCTATAGAGAAAAGGGAACACTTACATACTTTTGGTGAAAATGTAACTTGCTCCAAGCACTGTGGCAGTCAGTCTGGAGATTTCATGAATAAATTAAAGCAGAGCTACGATTCCCCTCAGCAATCTCATTACTGGTTATATGCCCAAGAAAAATTATTGTAACAAAAAGACACATCCACTCATGTGTGTTTCACTGCACAGTTCACAGTACTACAGACATGGGATCAACCTATATGCCCATCGGTTATAGACTGGATAAAAAACATGGTACCTATACACAGTGCAATACTATGCAGCTGTAAAAAAGAATGAAATCCTGTTTTTGCAGCAAATTGGGTGGAGCTAGAGATCAAAATTCTAAGCAAACTGCCATAGCAACAGATGATAAGAGTCAATGGGAGGGGAAATGGACATTTTGGATGTTGCTCTGTGTAAAATTGAGAAAACAAATCCCCTGGGTACATGAACTCTTGAAATAGACAAGCCTGAAGACACTCATGTCCTGACTTTCATATCATTAGGTTGTGCTTTTTCTCATTTATAGTCAGTTATCTTTCCTTCACACTTGGCTAAAATAGCCACACTTCATAATCTAGAGACATTAAAAAAAATAACATATCTGAACATTAGAACAAGTGCTAACTGTTAGGTCAAAGTTAGTGTGGATTCACTGTGATAGCCAGGAGACTTGGCTGAATACGAGCAGTGAGCTCACAGCAATGTTATCTAAACTAGGAAAGTTTGTTTACATCTTTTAGATTAGATTCCCATGGAAATCCTTGATCTAATTTCATCTCTGATGAATCATACGTCAGTAACAAAACTGGAGGTTATGCACTCAAATGAGTAGTGCGTTCAGAGTGTGTTCTTCCACCTGATGTAAAGTCAGCCCACGTGACAGAAGTTATTGTGGTCAACAGAGCTCGTCAATAAGCCAAAGCAAGGATTAAGTGCATGTTTTAGAGGAGTGCCTGACTTTGGGATGCTCTTTACAAAAAGAAGCTTCTCACATCTTGTGGAACATGTAAAAATTCTCAACAAAAGAATAAATTTCAGATGCATGACTACATTTTAGGAACCTGACAAATGTAACCTAGGAAGTAAAATCCTAAAGGAAACTGAAATGACAAAACAACTAAAAGAATACGTATTGTAGTGGATCATCACACCAAACAGTCTTGTTTATAATACTATCTAAACTCAGAAGTCATCAGCATTACTCATATAACTCAGCATCTGTCCCATCCACAATCTTCTGAAGACATTGAAGAAAATTGTCATCCTTGAACTAACATTGTCAAAACCTTAAGAAAATCTTGAATTTCCTTGGCCAAACGTTCTCTCCCCCTAGCATCAGAGCATTATAGTCAAGTCCCTCAGGGAGACATCAGTTATTAGCCTATGGTTTGGTAGCTGGAAGGCACATACACTTAGAAATTTACCCCCAGTGCTCACCTCTTCCTAGTACATGCACACATGACAAAGTATTGAAAGTGATGACTGTATTTTACACACTCCATTCATCAACAGATTAAAGCTACCATTTTCCTACATCTTTTCAATAGCCTCTAACGACATTAAAACAGGGAATTATATCTATTGGAAGAAACATCAGCGTGGAACACTGCTCTTGAACTACTTTGGAAGGAATCTTACCAGGTGATTTCAACCACAACGCAGCAGTTAATTTGCACAATGTCAATACTTGGGTTCATATTAATGAACTGTAAACTAAAAATAAAATCCTAAGTGCCCCAACGGACTAAATAGTCCATCTGTTGTCTAAGGGACTCCAGAAGAGCCTAAAACTGAGTTCCCAGCCATGACAAGATCAGACACGCCTCTTATACCCACTCCCCTTTTCGGTTTAGACACAACAATGACCAACACTAATGTTAAAATAGAGATCATAAGACTGACAGAGCAGACTCCCTGTGGCAATAAGATGTCAAATTATAAATAAGACCTAAAGCCATGTCAGGCAAGGGTTTTGCCACTCACTCCTACACTTGAAAGATAAACTATGTTCTAACTGCCAATAGGTGATTATTTTTGTCTAGTGGCTCAGTAAGCACGGGCACTGAGACAAGCACTGTGAAGACAATTGCAGCCCATCCCCTGATGAACTGACCCCTGTTCCACAAGTCATAACCCAAGGTTTGATTGAACACTAGACTCATATCAGGACCTTTCTCCTGATCAGAGACCACTGACCACGGCCTGGCTCTGGCCGTTTACAGAGGCTGCACACTGAGTGCCTTTGTGTCTCTGCTTCTGCTTTTGGCACATAGGTTCTAACTAATGAATTTAAACGCTAAGTCTTCACTAGTAAGTAAATAGGGGTCATAAGTTACATGCATGTGTGTCCAGTATACATATGTCAGGACCACCTCCATGAACATCCACAGCCCCTCCTGTAACCTGTCGATTGTGTCTGTTTAACCAAACCCTTCAGCATAAAGCTTCTGCCCAACCCCTTCTTCATGGTAGTGCCTTTCTCTCATCTTTACCAAAGCTATGCTTTCCAGCATACGGATGGCTGTAACCCTTGATAAAAGATAAACTCTCACTTTCCTAAATTGTAGATTGTGTTTTGTTTTGTATTTAACATAACTGGAGATTAAATTCAGAAGTTCATCTAATTATAAGGCTACTTTAGTGAAGAACGACAAACCGAGCGTTTTCACATGTACTGTAAGGGCCTGTGATATTTTGAAGCAGGAAGCTGACCTGAGACCTTCAGAATAAACTGATGACTGTGGATAATGAAAAGACCCCACACAGGGCATTGATTCAGCACCTCTGCCTGTCTCATTCCTTCTTCTCTTTTTATTATGTGCTTACAGTAATATAATTTTTATTTTCTTTAGACCTGTTTGCTTTTCACACATAGTGGAATCTTATTTCTCTTTTTCACTCAATTTTCTTAAGCTGCTAGGGAGAATAAAGTGTCAGGTCCTGTTTTTGGTGCGTCAATGCTAATGAATTAAGGTTTATTCTTCCTCCTCCTTGTTCTCTGCATGTGGTAAATCTAGTTAAGAAATCACAGAAGCTCCCTTATCTGATACCAGTGTGAGGTTTAAATCATGCAAGCCCCTTCTCCTAAGTAGGAACACACCTCCTGACCCCACCACCAAATCATTAGAAAGCCCTGAGCCAGCCTCCTTTCCTGCTCTAATGAGGAAATTCCAGTTTGTAATTTCTTGAGAAGCCTGTGCTGCTCTCAGCAGACACCCCAAAAATAGAGTTAATAAAACTTTTATATTCACCTGGGGTGTGAGTGTAGAACCATCAGACTCGACATCCACACTAAACATTGGTGGGGTCTCTCTTGCTTTGCCAGGGATCACCTACAATTGGAACTGTGGGCTTGGAGCCCTGACAGTGACCACCACGCGGCCTTTCTTCTCTTGCACTGGATGCTAACCCCCTCTGCCCCAATGCCCAGCATGCACGTTATCCTGCCTGCTGCTGGCTGACTGTCCCTTGGAGTTCTGTTGAGCTGGGCTGCAATGCTGAGTTAAACACAGCATCTTTATACATTTAACTGATTAGCTTCAGAAGCACTGATAGCTTATTAATGTTGAGAAACAGGAGTAAATGACTGCAGGTGACTCTGCCTTTGGTGCATGTGAGAAAGTTTTTCTCTTGTTATGACAAATGCTTCTTCTTCAGAGACTTCATAGGAAGAGCAGGATAAAGAATTCAGAGAAGTGCCCCAGAGGAATCTGTTTTATGGAGAGGAAGCCACAGTGCTGACAGGAAACCAGACCTTAATCCCCATCTGCACCTGCCCTGAGGCTGGCTCTTGTGCTCAGTGGGTTCTGAGCGCCCCCACGTGGTTCTCCACTCGCATCAGGGAGGCTCATTTCTGGGATTATACAGATTTTCTTTCTAATTGTTTTCACAAAAATGGAGACAGAGTAAATAATGAATCCATGTATCTCAGAGAACACAGAACAGCATGATAACAACCCTCGACACACACACACATTTAGGTAAATTTTATTAAAACTGCTGAAAATGAAAGACAAATAGAAATACATGCTGAAAATCAAAGACAAATAGAAATTCCTTCCAAAAGAAGAGAAAAGATGATGACAGCATTCCTCTCGTTATAACCTTACAAGTAAGAGGAAAAGTGATGGTGTCTTCAAAGTGTTGGAGGAAAAGCCAACCCATTATTTTATAGCCCATGGATGTTCTCTAAAGTGAAAAAAGTTTTATTTCTCTTTGACAGCATGAGGGGCTCAATGAATCCATGCCCTCATGAGACCAGTGAAAATTATTTTGGAAAATTACAGGGTTTGGAAAGGCTCTGACAGCATACAGCAAGTGAAGAAACATTTATTCAGGAAAATCTAGAAAACTCAGTAAGGTCAGTCATTATATGTTATCCAAGATGTTCCTACTTCCTTCCACATCCAAGCTCAGCATGACGTAACCTCCACTACAGAAGATGCAGCCAAGAAGACAGGACACCTTCTACCAGCTCCCACCAGAGGAAACTCTTCCCCAGGGGCCAGGACATTGGCCCTCTGACCCTGCCCACAGCACCTGATGCTGAGGCTCAGTTCTGGACAAGAGCTACTGAGAGCCAGAGACTCACTTCTTCCATGGAGCCCCACTCATGGATGGAGGCTCTGCCCTGGGTCCAGTGCCACTGGAAACATTGGGTCCCTGATTTCTAGCTCTGTCCTTCAGCAGAGGTTCTGCTCCACCATAACCGAAGTGTTGGGAAGGTGGGAAGCTTCTGCCCAACCCTCCACTTAGAGCTCATTTCCTATGCTGAGGAAGAAAAACCGTCAACTTTGTCTCCACCTGCAGAATCGTGGTTATGTGCTCTGTCCCAGGGGAGAGGGAGTGCTGGAATTCAGTCATAAAATATCATCCTTAATTTGGTCCTAAACATCCTAACTTCAGTAACAACAGACTGTGGAAAAGTTCAGAGTCTGCCAGTGCTCTCAAAAACAGTGGAGGGTGTAGTGGAAGGCCCTTGGAATGAGACGGGTGGAGGTATGGGAGATGCAGACTAAAGTGCACGGCTGCTGGCTTGCAGGAGGGAACCAAGGAGGGAGAAAGCAGGGGGACGTTCTCTTGTGGTTGGAACAAATGCCAGACACCGCTCAAAGGAGCCCGTGTTTGTTTCAGTCTGTGTGAAGCACTTCAAACCTCAGTGGATGATTGAAAACAGAGCACACTGTAGGAGAGGCTCAGGCTTTCCTTTCCCCTAGAGGAGGTAGCCCTGCAATTTCCCTAGACATGAATCACTGTTGCCTCCCGCCTCTGGCTAATGTGCACTCATCAAGGGCGAACAGTGCCCACCTCTGTGAGGGCTCCCTTCAGGTGCCCACCCACTTTGTAAATGGAAGCTTTTGCTCCTGCCTGAGTCCCATGCATGTGTTTGCATTCGCTGCACAGATCATCTTATTCAGACCCACCACCCAAGAGCCTACAGTGTACTTAATCCAACTCTATGCCCTTATACATGGAGTCTCTCATTGCCAGGGTCTCCAATTCTCATGAAAGGATGTTCATTGCGCGATTCACCAGAACTTGCTGGACTTTTACAGACGTGAACCTGCCTTTAAAAGCTTAAAAATCTTACTCTCTTAGAAGGAACTCTGTAAACCGGAAGTAAGATAAGTGCTAAATTAATACATGTTTTATGGTTTTTTGAAGAAAGGGTTCAAACAGTAAGAGCTTCACCCACTTTCCCTCTGACTAATATCATCTCTAAAAAGCCACTGAAAATACCTGTGGTGCTCCGAGATAATTTAGTCTTGATATATTAGGGGATCACCAAAAACGAAAGAACCAACTGTCCTTGTAGATTCATCCATTGCAACTGATTTGTGCCTGTGGTCCTGGATGGTCGTGGTGGAGGAGACTGTGCCTGTGTAGGGCAGGGATTCATGGGAAATCTCACACCTTCTGTGGAATTTCTTTGTAATTCTAAAACTGCTCTAAAAATAATTTTATATAAATTTATAAAGAGTGGCAGAAACATTTGAAAGAAATTTTTGCCAGTTTTTAATAATCATACTTACTCCTACTACTTCATCAAATAACCTTGCACTAAACCATGTATTCATCTAATTTGAAAACCTGTTCACAGTGGCACCTTCATGGAACGTTTGTAACAATTTATTGAGTGTGGATTTCCCACTCTGTGAATTTGGCTTATATGATGACTCTTAAATGGAATGTATCTCTTACAATTAGAGTGTTACTTGTTTCTGTTGTTCTTTCTTTCTTAAATATGTAACCCGTATTCAAAACAGCCTTAAAACTATTGACCTCTGTCATCTCCTCAGTCCAGCACAGCTGCCTTCTCCCTCAGGGTTTCTGACACTCTCAGGATGTGGGTTTTCACACTGTGTATCTTGCACAGTAATACACGGCCGTGTCCTCAGATCTCAGGCTGTTCAGCTCCATGTAGGCTGTACTCGTGGACGTCTCCCTGGTCATGGTGACTCTGCCCTGGAACTTCTGTGCGTAGCCTGTATTACCATTGCTAGGGTTAATCCATCCCATCCACTCAAGTCCTTGTCCAGGGGCCTGACTCACCCCGTTTATATTGTAGCTGGTAAAAGTATAACCGGAAGCCTTGCAGGAGAGCTTCACTGAGGCCCCAGGCTTCTTCACCTCAGCCCCGGACTGCACCAGCTGGACCTGAGACTGGCCGCCTATGGAGAGGACACAAGAGTGAGTAAAATCCTCTTTGACTGAACCAGGATTCCTTCCTCAGTGTTAAGGCTAGGAAGCCACTTACCTGTAGCTGCTGCCACAAGGAAGAGGATCCTCCAGGTCCAGTCCATCGTGAGGAGCTGCGGTTCCAGGGTTTTCTCCAGAGGAGGGATGTGGTTGTTGAGTGATGCTCTGAAGGCACCAATAGATTTATATGTATCTCAGAGGAGCTCAGGTTATTTGCATATTCATGAGGCAAGGTATTTCACAGCTCAAAGCCTGATCTAGGATGAGAAAAATACACAGATGCTACATCAGCCATACAAGAGTGGGATACTGAAGGATCAAGCCCAAATCCTGCTTGAGGAAATGTAACCCCTGCCCCATTTCTAAGCTTTTTGTGGACAGCACTCTTCCTAATGAAGAACAATCCCCACTTCCAGGATGTGCTCCTCACTGTGAATCCACATTTTATTGAAATAGAGATTACCTCCATTGTTTCTGGTACCATCGCTGTCTCTGACATTGAGCAGGCACCTTGACTCCATCCTGGTCCCATTAGGAACAGTCAGAGCTCACTGGTAACTCTGAATAAGTGGCCACTAGTTATCCTACATGAGAGTCCAGCAGGCCCCATGGAGCGTTCCGAGATCTGCTGGGCACTCCCAAGACAGAGTCCCCAGCACCTGCCTGAGAGTCCTGAGCTCCCAGACCCTTCAGTGGAAAGACTCTTGGTTGACAGATTTGCCCTGTGATATGTGATTGGCTCTGAGTTTTTCCTCCCACTGAGAGTAGGAAGCAGGAGTTGAAATGGAAATAGGAATTTGAATTTATTGATAAACTCATAAATCCAAAATAAATACTAAGTAATTTGTGTTTTGAATAAGTTTGGGTTTTATCTCAGACTCCATTAAATAGAATTACTTGAAGTCTTTACATACTTTTAGTTCATATCCATAGATGGTCATCTTTACATGTTGATTTCTGATCCACATCGTCTGTGCACCTGCCACACTCTGGAATCCACCACTGCCAAGTCAAATACACAGCGTAGGAAATATTACTTAGCTCTGAAATCTGAATGTCTTATTCATAGGAACATAGTGTATCCCACAGTTACGTACTCATCAAATTAATAAACCATCCATATCCTTCATATTCTCACTGTTAAGATATTTATTATCATAGAATCTCACTTTTACATAGAGTTCTCTTGGCTTTATTAGTGATATAAATGGTCCAGATGAAATAGGATATTTAAAAGCATATTAGCAACTTGTTGAACACTTATTATAGAATGATTTCTTGAGTAAGGCTCAGGCCCCTGAGAGAATATTTCTCATTATTTATCTTCAACAAATAAGTGAGAACATAGAGTGTCTGATTTTCTGTTCCTAAATTAGTTTGCAAAGAGTAATGACCTCCAGTTCCCTCATGTTCCTACAAAGGACATAATTTCATTCTTTTCTTAACTGCATAGTATTCCGTGGTTCTATGTACCACATTTTTCTCTATCCATTCTGCCACTATGAGCATTTAGGTAATTCCATGTGTATTCTATTGTGAATAGTGCTGCAGTGAACCTACATGTTTACATTCCTTTAGGTGTCTGTCCAGCTGTGGGATTGCTGGGTCAAATGAAACTTCGGTTTTAGGTTATTGGAGGGATCACCACACTGCTTTCCACAATTTATATTACCACAAAAAGTGTATAAATGTTCCCCTTTTCTTGCAACCTTAGCAGCATCTGTTATTACATTTTTTAAGATTACCCATTCTGACTGATGTGAGATGGTACCTCACTGTAGTTTTAATATGTGTTTCTCCAATGATAGTGATATTCAGCATGTTTTCCTATGCTATTTGGCCACACGTATGTCTTTTTGTAAATGTGTTTTCATGTCCTTTGACCACTTTTTCTTTCTTGTATATTTGTTTAATTCCATGTATATTATAAAAGTTAGACCTTTGTCAGATGTATAGGTGGCAAATACTTTACTTCCCATTCTACAGGTTGTCTGTTTACTCTGTTGATAGTATATCTTGCTATGCAGAAGCTCTTTAGTTTATTTAGGTCCCATTTGTCAATTTTTGATTTTGTTAAAATTGCTTCTATCATTTTCAGAATAAAGTCTTTGCCAGTTCTTATGTACTAAATTGTATTGCCTAGGGTATTATCCAGAGTTTCTATAGTCTCAGGTTTTACATTTAGATCTTTAATCCACATATTATCATTTTTTCAACTGATGCTGAAAAAGCATTTGATGAAATTCAACATCCTCTCAGGAAAAAATAAATAAATAAAAATGGGTATAGAAAGAACACATCACGACATAATAAAAAGTTGTGTTCCAGAGACTTTCAGGTAGTATTATAATGAATGAGAAATAACTAAAAGTCTTTTCTCTAAGATCTGGAACGTGACAAATTTCCCACTTTAACCACTGGTAAAGCGTAAATCCTTCTGCTGCCCCCATAGCCGGCTCTTACCTGCACGCGCCACCTACTGGCCTGGTGTTCAAACTGCATGACCTAATACAAAGCCGCTACCACCAGTGTACAGCAGGTGAAAATGAGATTAGCTTCTCAATACTTCTGTGATTCCAGCTCCGCAAAAGACCACGGGTCTGCTCACATGCTCAGTATGTTACCACTAAAGCTGGAATTTGGAAAAGGCACAACACTAAAACTATTAATAACAAAATAAATCACACTGAGTAGATGCCCCTTCACCTGGCCATTTCCTTCACGGCTGGTGCTTTTGCTTGCCAGACTGAGTGGTTCATGTTTGTCCCCCTCTCAGGAGCTCAGCAGAGAACTCAGGTCACTGCGCATTTCATAGACTAGCCCATTGCCTGAGGCAACGGAGAGCTTCTCCCTGTGCACAGATATCAAGCATGTACTCATCTGCTTCTCCCGCAGTCAGCTCAAATCCGTAAGGCCACCTACTAACGTGAAGGGTAAACTTAACAACCCAATATAAAATCTGCTGAAACAAATGCATCCCAAATGAGAAACAGTTCCTGAGGCCTCCACTATCTAGGACCTGCAGGAGGCAGTGAGCCTGCTCACAGGCCCAGTACATTGTTTTACAACCATCATTTCAGAAAGCCACTAAATAATGACCATCTATAGACAAGAAACAATTACAGAGTCTTTGCCACTGAGTAAATCAAGAACCAAATAAAAAGACCCACCCAATATGCATGATATTCACATTCTAAAGGAACGAAATTTTCATTAAAATCAAAATAAGTTCAAAAATAGTAAGAGATAGTTTAGCCAATGAAAAACAAACAGATAAGCAATTCTGGAAGTATGAAAAAGCAGAATTACAAGACCCCGGATATCACCTTAGCTTTCCAGCAATAGAATCTAAACAACATGATATATTTGAAATCTCAGATAAGTAATTCAAAATGTTTATTTTAAAGAAGCTCAATTAAATCCAAAAGAGAGTTGAGAACCAACACAAATAAATTAGAACCACTCAGGCCAGGCATTGTGGCTCATCCCTGTAATCCTGGCACTTTGGGAGGCCGAGGAGGGGGGGATTGTGAGGTCAGAAGTTCCAGACCAGTCTGGCCGATATAGTCAAACCCCATCTCTACTGAAAATACAAACCATTGACTTGGTGTGGTGGTGTGTGCCTGTAATCTCAGCTACTCAGGAGGCTGAGGCAGAATTGCAAGAACCTGGGAGGCGGAGGTTGCAGTGAGCCAAGATCACACCATTGCACTCCTGTCCAGGTGACACTGCAAGACTCTGTGTCAAAAAACAAAACAACAAAAATCAGAACAATTCAAGATTTACTTAAGATTTTGATTTTTAAAAAATGATCTTCAGGGAATGAAAACTTCATTGAATTATAATTAGAAAATACAGTTTAAAACTTTAACAAAGGACTACACTAAAGTGAAGAAAGAACATCAAACCTAACAGACAGATATTTCAAATTAACCCAGTCAGATAAAAATGAACAAAATCATTGGGAAGTATAGGATTATGTAAAACAATTGAAACAGTGGATCGTGGATATTCCTGAGGGAGAAAATTAGTAAAAATTTTTAGAAGACCAAATTGATGAAATAATTGAGGAAAATATCCCTAGTCTTGCTAGAGATTTTCACATGCAGATAAAAGAAGTTCAGAAAACTCCATGACAAGACACTGGAAAACAGACGTAACCAGGATCTACAGTCCTCAGACTATCTAAAGGAAATAGGAAGAAAAACATTCTAAAATTCACAAAAAAGTGTCTATTTATCTAAAATTCTATTATACTAACAATGTACTTCTCAGCATAAACTTATAAGATAGAAAAGATTGGACTCTCAATTTCAGACTAAAGAAAAAATAAAGGAAAAAAATTATATGTCAATAATTAATTTTGTATCCTGCTAAACCAAGCTTCATAAATGAAGGAGAAATAAAGTATTTCTAAGGTAAGAAAATGCTAAGGACATTTATTTACACTAGACCAGAACTACAAGAAATGCTCAAGGGAGTCCAAATATGGAAGCCATAGGTCAATACTCACCATCATAAACAACACAAAATTATAAAATTCACTCATAAAACTATTACACAATTAAGACTACAAAGCCACTAGTTAATAATTAACATAACAACAGGAGCCAAACTTCACATATCACATTGGTAGAAAGAATAAAAAAGAGTTTTGAAATTCATGCTGCTGACATGAAACTCCCTTAATTGGTAAAAACACATAGATTCAAGATCAAGAGGGTGAAAAAAGATATTTCATGGAAATAGAAACCAAAAGCAAGCAAGAGTAACTATGCTTATATCATATAAAACAAACTTTCAGTAAACATCAGTAAAGACAAAGAAAGTCATTACATAATGATAAAATGATTGATTAAAAATACCAATTCTAAATATGTGCTCTACACCAGAAAACCCATGTTCATAAAACAAATACTATTAGACCTAAGGAAGAACATAGATAACAATACAATTGTGATGGACTTCAATGCCCATCTGACAATCTAGACAAATCATTGAGACAGAAAATCAACAAGGAAACATTAGACTTAAATTGGACTCTAGACCAAATAAACCTAAAAGATATTAACAGAACATTCAATTCTGATGACTGCAGAATATACATTATTCCCATTAGCAAGGAATATTTTCTAAGATGGATTACATACTATGCCAGAAATAAAAGTCTCAGTAACTTTTTTAAAAAATGAATTATCTTCTCAGACCACAGTAATACAAAGCTAGAAATCAAACCCTAGAAGAATACTCAAAATTACACACACACACACATGAAAATTAAACATCCTGCTACTGAATGAACTTTGGGTCAATGATAAAATTAAAAAGGATATTGTAACATGCTTTGAAATCTATAAAAATAGAGAAGCAGCATACCAAAACCTTTGCAGCAAAAACCTGTTCTGAGGGGGAAGATTATAGTGTTAAATGACCTCATCAAAAAGATATAAAGATTACAAATTAACAACCTAACATTACATACCAAAGAATTAGAAAAACCACAACAAACTAAACACACAGTAGAAGAAAACAAATAACAAAGACCAGAGCAGAACTACATAAAGTTAAGAACCAAGAAATACAAAGAACCAACAAAATAAAACATTGGGCTTTTGAGATGATAAACAAAACTTACAGACCACTAGCTAGATTAGGCAAGTAAAGTAGACAGACAATTTAAATAAGCAGAATGAGAAACAAAAAAGAAAAGATTACAACTGATGCCATAGAAATATAAATGATCAACATAGACTACTATGAACATCTCCAGGCTAACAAACTATAAAATTTAGGGTGAACAGATAAATGTCTGAAAACATGCAATCTCCCAAGATTGAAACAGGAAGAAATAAAAATCCTGAAGAGACCAACAAAAATTAGTGATATTCAAGCAGTAATTTTAAGAAGTCTCAACAAAGAAGCCCTAAAACAGATGATTTTAAACGGTGAATTCTGCCCAATATACAAAAAGATCTGCTAGCAATTCTACCGAAACTTTTTCAAAAAGTTGACTAAAGGGTGTTTCTCCCTAATTCATTCCACAAAGCCACTAACAGCCTGATACTACCTCCATGCCAGGACCCAAAAAGGAATACTACAGATCAATATCACTGATGACTATAGATGTAAAAATCCTCAACAAGACACAAGAAAATGGAATCCAATCACATATCAAAAAGATAAAATGCCACAATCTACTAAGTTTTGTTTCAGGGATGCAAGGATGGCTCAACATTCATGTATCAATAACTGTGATCCACCACATAAACAAAATTCAAAACAAAAAACATATAATCATGTCAATAGGTCAAAAAAAAAAAAGCATTTGATAACATTTAGGATTTCTTTATGATAAAAACCCTCAACGAACTTAAAATAGAAGGAAAACATACCTCAAATGAATAAAAGCCATATATGGCATACTCACACACACATTATACTGAAGAGGAATATGTGGAAAGCATTCCTCCTAAGACTCAGAACATGTCAAGGATGCCCACTTTCACCACTCTTAATCAATATAGAACTTGAAATCCTGGCCAGAGTAGTCAGGCAGGAGAAAGAAATAAAGACACCCAAATTGGAAAATGGAAAGTCAGATTATTTTGTGTTTACTGGTAATATGATTTTGCACTTAAAAAACTAATATTCTTTAGAAATACTCCTAGAATTGATGTATTAATTCAGCAAAGTTTTAAAACGATGGAAAAACATACAAAAGATAGTACTATTTTTATACACACCTAACAAGCAGAGAACCATAGATGTGTGGAACAGAATAGATATATCAGAAATACAGTCACAAGCCTGCAGCCAACTGACTGTGACCAAGTAGACAAAAAGCATATCCTGGGAAAAGGTCACCTTGTTCAATAAATAGTGCGGGAAAAACTGAAAGGCTATTTGCAGAAGAATAAAACTGGACCCATATATCTCACTATGTACAGAAGTTAAGCCAAAACCTATAAAAGACTTAACTGGGAGACCTGAGAGTCGACGGTTGTAGATGAAATCCCAGGAAATGTTTTCCTGGACATTGTCCTAGGCAAAGAATTCATGACTACAACCTTAAAAGTAAATAGTACTAAACCAAAATAGACAGTTTAGACTTAATACAAATAAGCAAAGCATGTGCTCAGCAAAAATATAAAAATCAATAAAGTTAACAGAAAACCTACAGAATGATGAAAAATTTGTAAACACTACGTCTGACAAAGAACTAATATTTGGAATGTGCAAGAAACAAATACAACACAAGAAAACACAAATAACCTCATTTAAAAGAGCAAATAACAGACATTTATTTTTCAAAACAGGACATAAAAATCATCAACCAGCATATGAAAAAACAATCAATGGCATTAATCATCACAGAAATGCAATTTAAAGTCACAAGGAGAAACCATATTAAACCAGTCAGACTAGCTATTATTAAAAAGTTAAAAATAAAAACTAAACTGAACATAAACAGATGTTGGTGAGGATACAGAGAAACAGTAGTGCATATACGCTGTTGGAGACGATGTAAATTAGTACAAGCTATATGGAAAACAGTATGGAAACTTCTCAAGGAACTAATAATCGAACTAATATTTGATTCCACAACCCCACTACTTGGTATCGGCTCAAAGGAAAATAAATTTTATATTAGACAGATGCCTGCATTTATGTTTCCTGTTGCGTTATTCACAGTAGCACATATATGGTACCAAACTTAGTGTCTATTTATTATGATTAGATACAGAAAACATGTTGTATATGTATATGTAGATATATATATAAACTTACACACCCTCGCAAATACACTATATATATTTGTGAATATATATGTACACACATTTAATTACTACTCAATAAAAAATGAAATTATGTATTTTACAGTAGTTTGGATGAAACTTTAGACCACCGTCTTAAGTCAAATAACTCAGAAAAGTTGAATACCACATGTTCTCACGTACGTAAATAAGAACTAAATAATATGTATGCATGAATATAGAGTGTGGAATAATAAATATTGGAGACTTGGTGGTCTGGAGGGTGGGAGCAGTGTGTGGGATGAGAAAATACTTAATGAGTACAACATACACTATCCAGATGATGACTCCCCTTAAAGCACTGACTTCATCACTAAACAATATATCCATGTAACAAAATTGCACTTTCTCCCATGAATTTATACAAATACAAAGATAAGTGGATGCATATTCCAAGTTATAATTAACCCATATTAGAATGTCTTACACATACAGCATTACAACTTCTTTATGTGGAGTGTTCTACTTTTTTTCACTTAGAAGAGAAAGGCAATCTCAATTCTCAGGGTAAACACACTTTGGAGAAGCTGTTGTGTGGTAGAGGAGGGCAGCTGTCCCATCAGCGACAAGAGGCTTTGTGCCTCAATGCTAATGAATTCAGGTTTATTCTTCCTCCTTGTTCTCTGCATGTGGTAAATCTAGTTAAGAAATCACGGAAGCTCCCTTATCTGACGCCAGTGTGAGGTTTAAATCATGCAAGCCCCTTCTGAGTAGAAACACACCGCCTGACCCCACCACCAAATCATTAGAAAGCCCTGAGCCAGCCTCCTTTCCTGCTCTAATGAGGAAATTCCAGTTTGTAATTTCTTGAGAAGCCTGTGCTGCTCTCAGCAGACACCCCAAAAGTAGAGTTAATAAAACTTTTTATATTCACCTGGGGTGTGAGTGTAGAACCATCAGACTCGACATCCACACTAAACATTGGTGGGGTCTCTCTTGCTTTGCCAGGGATCACCTACAATTGGAACTGTGGGCTTGGAGTCCTGACAGTGACCACCACGCGGCCTTTATTCTCTTGCACTGGATGCTAACCCCCTCTGCCCCAGCCCAGCGTGCATGTTATCCTGCCTGCTGCTGGCTGACTGGCCCTTGGAGTTCTGTTGAGCTGGGCTGCAATGCTGAGTTAAACACAGCATCTTTATAGATTTAACTGATTAACTTCAGAAGCACTGATAGTTTATTGATGTGGAGAAACAGGAGTAAATGACTGTAGGTGACTCTGCCTTTGGTGCATGTGAGAAAGTTTTTCTCTTGTTATGACAAATGCTTCTTCTTCAGAGACTTCATAGGAAGAGCAGGATAAAGAATTCAGAGAAGTGCCCCAGAGGAATCTGTTTTATGGAGAGGAAGCCACAGGGCTTACAGGAAACCAGACCTTAACCCTCATCTGCACCTGCCCTGAGGCTGGCTCTTGTGCTCAGTGGGTTCTGAGCACCCCCACGTGGTTCTCCACTCACATCAGGGAGGCTCGTTTCTGGGCTCATACAGGCTTTTTTCTAATTGTTTTCACAAAAATGGAGACAGAGTAAACCGTGAATCCATGCATCTCAGAGAACACAGAACAGCATGATAACACCCCTCGAAACACACACACATTTAGGTAAATCTTATTAAAACTGCTGAAAATCAAAGACAAATAGAAATACATGCAGGCAAGTGGAGGAGAGTAAAGGAGGGATTCCTTCCAAAAGAACAGAAAAGATGATGACAGTATTCTTCTGGTTAAAACCTTACAAGCAAGAGGAAAAGTGATGGTATCTGTAAAGTGTTGGAAGAAAAGCCAACCCATTATCTTATAGCCCATGGATGTTCTCTAAAAAGTGAAAAAAGTTTTATTTCTCTTTGACAGCATGAGGGGCTCAATGAATCCATGCCCTCAGGAGACCAGTGAAAAATCTTTTGGAAAATTACAGGGTTTGGAAGGGCTCTGACAGCATACAGCAAGTGAAGAAACATTTATTCAGGAAAATCTAGAAAACTCAGTAAGGCCAGTCATCATATTTTATCTAAGACGCTCTTACTTCTTTCCACATCCAAGCTTAGCATGATGTATTGTAACCTGCACTACAGAAGATGCAGCCAAGAAGACAGGACACCTTCTACCAGCTCCCACCAGAGGAAACTCTTCCCCAGGGGCCAGGACATTGGCCCTCTGACCCTGCCCACAGCACGTGATGCTGAGGCTCAGTTCTGGACAAGAGCTACTGAGAGCCAGAGACTCACTTCTTCCATGGAGCCCCACTCATGGATGGAGGCTCTGCCCTGGGTCCAGTGCCACTGGAAACATTGGGTCCCTGATTTCTAGCTCTGTCCTTCGGCAGAGGTTCCGTTCCACCATAACCAAAGTGTTGGGAAGTTGGGAAGCTTCTGCCCAACCCTCCACTTAGAGCTCATTTCCTATGCTAAGGAAGAAAAAATCTCAACTTTGTCTCCAGCTGCAGAATCGTGGTTATGCGCTCTGTCCCAGGGGAGAGGGAGTGCTGGAATTCAGTCATAAAATATCATCCTTAATTTGGTCCTAAACATCCTAACTTCAGGAACAACAGAATGTGGAAAATTTCAAAGCCTGCCAGTGCTCTCAAAAACAGTGGCGGGTGTACTGGAAGGCCCTTGGAACATGATGGGTGGATGTATGGGAGATGCAGACTAAACTGCAGGGCTGCTGGCTTGCAGGAGAGAAAAGAGGAGGGAGAGAGCAGGGGGACGTTCTCTTGTGGTTGGAACAAATGCCAGACACTGTTCAAAGGAGCCCATGTTTGTTCCACTGTGTGTGAAGCACTTCAAACCTCAGTGGATGATTGAAAATAGTGGGATTTTCCATCTGTAAGTGGCGGAGCTCAACATCCGGGCCTGGTCAGGAAAGAGACAGAGCAAGTCCAGCGCAAACCACTGACACCTGAGGATGACCGTGGTGCTTACAGCTGTGTCCCTTGATCTTTGAGGCTGACTTCTCTTACTTAGCATCATGTCTGGAGTTCACCAGTAATGGTTTATGTATCTGTCACTTGTTATTTTTTTATTGCTGATGGTGTTCAATTTACAGATGCTTTCTAGTTTCTCTATCTCATTTCCCAAAAGAGGTTGTCCATCTTTGCTAAATTTAGAATGACACTGACTTGCCCAGTGATGGCCTTTTTCACAACAGGGGCACACACTGGGGCTTTTCTGTTGTTTGGTGGTAGTAGTTCTTGCCTTTTGACTTCCTTCTCTACATTCCTTTCTTTGTGTCCAAATTGCCCACAAGTAAAGCAAGAGCCTGAGAAATGGGGCATAATTTTTCCAACTCTTAATCCAGCCATAGCCTGAGCTAAAAGAGTAGCCTTATGTAAGTCACCTCCAATGCCATTGCAAGCCTTAATATATTCAGCTAAGTGAGGCTTCCCTCTCAGGTGTCTAATAGCAGTTTGACACTCTGCATTAACATTATCATATGCAAAAAGCTGTATTACAACATCTTCAGCTGTTTTATCAGTTATGGCTTTATTTACAGCCTCTTGGAGCCGAGCAATAAAAATCAATATATGGTTCTTTAGGTCCTTGTCGGACACAACTGAAAGGATATTATTCCCCTGTAACATTTATCCTTTCCCATGCCCGTAAGCACACAGAGTGCAGCTGAACAATGGCAACATCTTACATGACTGCTTGATTTTCTAATCCACCCCAATTAGGGCCGACTCCCATTGACTGTTCAAAGGAAACTGGCACAGGTGGCTGTGTTTGTGTATTTTCCCTTGCCCGAGTTTGAGTTTCATCAGACCACCAGGTTTTAAACTGCAAGTACTGAGATGGAGTGACAACAGATTTTATCAAAGTATCCCAATCATATGATGTTAACCTATTATCAAGAGCCACATTTTTTAACAAACTTTGCACAAAAGGAGAGTTGGCCCATATTGACTAATGGCCTGCGTGAATACCTTTAACAGTTTAAATGGAAAGGTGGTTCAATTAGAGAAACTGGAATTGCCGTGCTTCAAGGTGTCTGTCCGCTCTAGCCTTTTGAATGGAATTTTGAACAGCACCACCAATTGCTCCAGGTTTTAATGTTGTAACTACAGGAGCAGTAAGTTCTGTAGCTAATACATTTTCTCGCCCATTAAGGGGAGAGAGAGGAGGTGGCCATTCACTTAATTTAGCAGTTGGAGCTGATGGGCTACTAAAACATACTTTTTTAGTTTTCCTTTATTTTCCTCTGGTTTCTATTCTTCACATTCAGAATCTGTGGGGTTTTTTTCACTTGTCCTCCTCATTCTCTTCTGAATCTGCCTGATCATCTGTTTGAAATGGCTCATAAGCTGTCTGTATTAGTGCCCACATTGACCAAACTGAGACCGGAATTTTGCTCCATCTTTATATGCTTTTTAAAAAATATGTGCCAATTCTCTCCCATTCATCCAATTCCATAGTCCCTTGTTCTGGGAATCATGGGCAAAAACTGCTTTCCTATACTAAAGAGTGATAAGATATTCTAACTTTCACTTCCCTTCTTCATAATAAATGCCTTAAGAAATTTAAATAAGCAGAGTGTTTGCTTTCACTTTGTTCCATTGTTACCCTGGTTCGTGCTGAGCTCTCAGCTTTCCCTCCGAGATGGTTTATAATCATGATCAGGTGTCCTTTGATGATGCAGCCTCCACTTTTACATGCTCTGCCATTCCTTCACCGGGGTCTTTGTCGCCCCATATTGGGTGCCAGAAATGTTGGGGTGATCAAGCACAACACCAGGTCATTGGGACGACAAAGTCCAGCAGAGTCAAAGGAATGAGAAAAAGACAGTTTGAGAGAGAAAGTGTGACCAGGGAACCATCACCAGTGTGGAGCTTGTGAAGGCCCCGAGCTCTGGAAGCCCAGACTATTTATTGGTGATCAAACAAAGAAACAGGTGGTGAGAATGTAGGGGTCGAAAGGGCAAGCACACAATCTACAGCTGTGATGGTTTAACATTTATATGGAACATGTTCTGCTACTTGAGATAATGGGAATACAATTCATCTAGGAGCCTGGGAGGGCTGGAAGCAAGGAGCCAGCAAGTCTAGACACATTCCAAAGGCCACGAGGGGTTTTGTGCCCTGAGCCCTGGATATTATGTCAGATATGCAAGCTCTGCCTCAGCTTCTTTCCCAACACTTGGCTTTTTCCCAACACATTGATTTCTGTATGTTTGAGTGTGAAATACAACACAGTCATAACAAGAATAAGAACACGTTCTTTGCAGCAACGTAGTTGGATCTGGAGGTCATTATCCTAAGCAAATTAACAGAGTAACAGAAAACTATATACCACCTGTTCTCACATGTGGGAGCTAATCATATTGACATAAAGAAGAAAACAACACACATCAGGACCTACACAAGTGTGGAGGATGGGAGAAGGTTGAGAACTGAAAAACTACCCATTAGGCACTATACTTATTACCTTAGTGGCAAAACAATCTGTATATCAAACCCACATAACTCACTATTTACCTATATAACAAACCCTGCACATGTACCCCTGAACCAAAAATAAAAGTTTAAAAACATTTTAGCTAGTTTTTAAAATGATTATTAATAGGACACCTAAATACACCACAGGCATTTCAAATGCTCTCTGGATTTTTTTTTTAAACAGCATTTCGCTCTTGTTGCCCAGGTTAAAGTGCAGTGGTATGATCTCGGCTCACTGCAAACTCTGCCTCCCAGATTCAAGAATTCTCCTGCCTCAGCCTCCCCAGTAGCTAGGATTACAAGCAGCCACCATCACGCCCAGCTAATTTTTATATTTTTACTAGAGATGGGGTTTCCCCATGTTGGCCAGGCTGGTCTCAACCTCCTGACCTCAGGTGATGCACTCACTTCAGCCTCCCAAAGTGGTGAGATTACAGACATAAGCCACTGCACCTGGCCTAGGACTTTTTTTTTCATTTGTGAGTTTTCTGTTAACTTCTAGCATGAAAAAAACAAACTTAGATTTCTGTGACTATATCAGTTAGTAATCTGTTTTAAAACTATAGTCACACACACAAAAAAACACCCACACTCAGCAATGAAATATATATGAGCACAGGCAAAAGTAACACATTTCTGAACACCAAAGCAACATACATTTGTTTCTATATTATTCTAATTAATTGATTGATTTAAATTTATTTGTATTTATAGTTTGAGGTTTTAGTTCCAAATGATATTCTATGAATGTCTGCATATTCCAATATAAATTATGAAATATATGTAAATGTATGTTTTAGTAAAACTTACTGTAACTGCCATTATTGGCAAATGTATCATTAAAATATACAATGGTATTCCTTATATATTCTCTTATGGCTTACTTCTCATTTTTGCTAGCAGTGTACTTTTTAAATGCATGTAATAACACATTATACATTATAAAGGAATGTATTATCATAAGGTAAGCATCTCTATTAAAATTTTATTACACAATGTGTTGAAATAACATTGTGTTTTGAAAAATGTGTCAGCTTTTTCCAATTTAAATAACATTTAACATTAAATTAAAATAAAATCTTAAGTTTTAAATTTAAAAGATAGCGTTTTGCAATTTAAATAATGTTTTTTATTCTGCAATTTTTTTACATGAATTTTTAACATAAACTCTATATGTTGCTTATTTTACAATATTCCTGGATGGTAGAGAATATCCATAAATATAGAACTAAAGTCACCCCAGGATTCCCAGGATTCACTCACAATGGCAGCTTGCTAGAGGGTGGTCAGAAAGTGTGCAAACACAATACGCATTTGGGCTTTATCATTAAAACTATAGTGAGCCCCAGGGCTGAGCACACAGAGGTCAGCAGAAACTGCAGAGCCCACTCTGGGGTATTTAGAGAAGGGGAGGATGGGATGGGGTGATGTCTGCAGGACCCTAGAAAAGGGTGAGGAGAGCAGGGATTCTGCAGGTAGATGAGCATATTCTAAGGACTATTACCTTCCCATACTTGGTTGACTTCAGTGATCATGAAGGGAAGGGAACTGATTCACCAGACGTGGATGAGACAAAGTAAATGGACTTGCCGATTCCTTGAGCAGAAACTGAGGAATAGAAAAAGTGTGAACAGAAGAAGGGAAGGTAGAGAAACAGACTGAGGGTCAGAACTCCAGGAACCACCAAAGTGGAGGACAGAAGCCCTTAAAGTGATGTTTCATCTCCATAAACAGCAGATGAAAGGAAAATAAACTCAGCACATTCATATACTGAGTTATTGTTAGAAAAGTATTTAAAATAATGTGACTGACACAGTGCAGGAAACAGAAATCTGTTTGTGGAAATAGTTTAAAGTAAACATATACAATTTCTTCATTTTAAAATTTACTTAGATATTATTGCTAGTATTATAAAAATATAAAGAATTGAATTATAGTTCTAAGTTAAGATTTTGTAGAGGAGAGAAACATGCATTCCAGGAAATAAATGGCAAGAGATCCTGGGAAGACTTTTGTTTCACCAGGTGAGAAATCACAGGGCCTAATAAAAGAAACACACCATCCCCAAGCACTTGATAGGGAGCCACCTCCCAAGAGAACCCTTAAGTCCTGAGTGTCCCCTTGTGTCCTGAGTGCCCCCTGGTGGTTCTGAGCGTTCCCTGCTATCTTGAGCTAACCCTGGTGTCCTGAGCACTGCCTTATAGTCCTGAGCGCCCCCTGGTGGTTCTGAGAGCCTCCTGGTGTCCTGAGCGTGCTGTTGTCCTGAGCACCCCTGGTGGTTATGATCACCCCTTGCTGTCCTGAGCGCCCCCTGATGGTTCTGAGAGACCCTTGGTGTCCTGAGCACCCCCTGGTGTCCTGAGCACCCCCTGCTGGTTTTCAGCACCCCTTGCTGTCCTGGGTGCCCCCTGGTGATCTGGTGATTCTGAACATCCATCCCCCAGTGTCCTGAGTGCTCCCTGGTGGTTATGATCCTCCCCTGTTGTCTTGAGCGCCCCCTGGTGGTTCCCAGCATCCCCTGGTGTCCTGAGCATCCCCTTGTGTCCTGAGCGCCCCCTGGTGGTTCTGAGCGTTCCCTGCTATCTTGAGCTAACCCTGGTGTCCTGAGCACTGCCTTATAGTCCTGAGTGCCCCCTGGTTGTTCAGAGAGCCCCCTGGTGTCCTGAGCGCCCCCTGGTGGTTCTGAGCGTTCCCTGCTATCTTGAGCTAACCCTGGTGTTCTGAGCACTGCTTTATAGTCCTGAGCGCCCCCTGGTGGTTCTGAGAGCCTCCTGGTGCCCTGAGTGCCCCCTGGTGGTTCTGAGAACCTCCTGGTGTCCTGAGCGCCCCCTGGTGGTTCTGAGAGCCTCCTGGTGTCCTGAGCGAGCTTTTGTCCTGGGCACCGCTGGTGGTTATGATCAGCCGTTGGTGTCCTGCGTGCCCCATGATGGTTCTGAGAGTTCCCTGGTGTCCTGAGCACCCCCTGCTGCTTGTCAGCGCCCCTTGCTGTCATGGGTGTCCCCTGGTGATTGTGAACATCCCCCAGTGTCCTGAGCGCTCCCTGGTGGTTATGATCGTCCCCTGTTGTCTTGAGCGCCCCCTGGTGGTTGTGAGCGTCCCCTGGTGTCCTGAGCATCCCCTTGTGTCCTGAGCGCCTGCTCGTGGCTCTGAGCGTTCCCTGCCATCTTGAGCTAACCCTGGTGTCCTGAGCACTGCCTTATAGTCCTGAGCGCCCCCTGGTGGTTCTGAGCGTTCCCTGCTATCTTCAGCTAACCCTGGTGTCCTGAGCACTGCCTTATAGTATGAGCGTCCCCTGGTGGTTCTGAGAGCCCCCTGGTGTCCTGAGCGCCCCCTGGTGGTTCTGAGCGTTCCCTGCTATCTTCAGCTAACCCTGGTGTCCTGAGCACTGCCTTATAGTCCTGAGCGCCCCCTGGTGGTTCTGAGAGCCTCCTGGTGCCCTGAGCGCCCCCTGGTGGTTCTGAGCGTTCCCTGCTATCTTCAGCTAACCCTGGTGTCCTGAGCACTGCCTTATAGTCCTGAGCGCCCCCTGGTGGTTCTGAGAGCCTCCTGGTGCCCTGAGCGCCCCCTGGTGGTTCTGAGAGCCTCCTGGTGTCCTGAGAGCCCCCTGGTGGTTCTGAGAGCCTCCTGGTGTCTTGCGTGCCCCCTGGTGGTTCTGAGTGTTCCCTGCTATCGTGAGCTAACCCTGATGTCCTGAGCACTCCCTTATAGTCCTGAGCGCCCCCTGGTGGTTCTGAGAGCCTCCTGGTGTCCTGAGCGAGCTGTTGTCCTGGGCACTGCTGGTGGTTATGATCAGCCGTTGTTGTCCTGAGCACCCCGTGATGGTTCTGAGAGTTCCCTGGTGTCCTGAGCACCCCCTGCTGGTTGTCAGTGCCCCCTGGTGTCCTGGGCGCCCCCTCGTCGTTCTGAACATCCCCCAGTGTCCTGAGCGCCCCCAGGTGGTTATGATCATCCCCTGTTGTCTTGAGCGCCCCCTGGTGGTTGTGAGCGTCCCCTGGTGTCCTGAGCATCCCCTGGTGTCCTGAGCGCCCCCTGGTGGTTCAGAGCGTCCCCTGGTGTCCTGAGCATCCCTTGGTGTCCTAGGCACCCTCTGGTGGCTCTGAGTGACCCCTAGTGTTCTCAGCGCTCCTTAGTGGGTCCCAAGCGCCCCCTGGTGTTTCATCGGACCTCCCTGGCATCCGCATTGCCAAGACTAGCTCAGTCGGGGAGACCCAGTGGCACTAGAGGAATTAAAGCACACACACAGAAATATAGAGGTGTGAAGTGGGAAATCAGGTGCTCACAGCTTTCAGAGCTGAGAGTCCCGAACAGAGATTTACCCACAAATTTATTAATAGCAAGCTAGTCATTACCATTGTTTCTATAGATTTTAAATTAACTAAAAGTATCCCTTATGGGAAACGAAGGGATGGGCTGAATTACAGGAATAGATTGGGCTAGTTAACTGCAGCAGGAGCATGTCCTTAAGGCACAGATCACTCATGCTATTGTTTGTGGCTTAAGAATGCCTTTGAGTGGTTTTCTGTCCTGGGCGGGCCAGGTCAGGTGTTCCTTGCTCTCATTCCAGTAAACCCACAACGTTCCACTATGGGCTTTATGGCCATCACGAACATGTTACAGTGCTGCAGAGATTTTGTTTATGGCAGGTTTTAGGGCCAGTTTATGGCCTTACTTTGGGAGGCTTCTTCCCAACACGTCCCCCTTCCTTGATTTGCAAAGTGATAAAGGCAAAGACAGCTTTGTCACAGTGAGCTACTTCTTGCAGGAGTCAAGAGCCACATCTGCAGACTATGCAAAGACAAACAACACAGATTAAAATCAAAATTGTCATTGAAATCACAGAGTTTCCAAGTGTTTTTATCCATTTTAATGGGTTACTAGCTGCTAATTTGTCTGTAACTCCTTTAAGCACTCCAGTTCATGAGGCAGAACATTTCGTATCTCAAAGCCTGATCCATGATAAGAAAGGAAAGGCAAATGACACATTCGCCTTATGAGAGTGAGATGCAGATGGTCTGAGCCCTAATCCTGTTTGATGAAATGCATGTCCTGCTCCATTTATGAATGTTTGTGGACAGAGGTCCTTTCACTGAAGAATAAGCCCCCTCAGAGCAAGCTCTTCATTGCGAACTTTCATTTTATAAGCGTAGAGACCGCCAGGAAGATTTCTGGAACCATCCCTTTCCATGACACTGAGAAGAGGCCTTGACCCTATTCTGGACCTGTCAGGCACCGGCACAGCTCACTGGTGATCTGAGACAGTGACTGCTGATCTCCTATATGAGTGTCCAGCAGGTCCCTCTGAGATCCGCTGGGTACTCCTGATCCAGTGTCTCTAGCACCTGCCCCGTGTCTGATTCCCCAGTATCTTCAATGGAAGCACTCTTGGTTTAGAGATTTGCCATGGGATGTGTAATTAGAGCTGATTTTCTCATCTCAGGAACAATAGGAATCAGAAGTTGAAACAGTAGTTTGCAGTTCTTTATGAACTCACTGCTCCCAATATAATTCTCAAGGAATTTGTGTTTTTAATAATTTTGGGTTAATTTTGAACTCCATTTATTAGTATTTTATGAACTATTTACATACATTCAGTTCATATCCATAGATCCTCATTTTTACATATTGATTTCTGACTCACTTGGTAAGTGCCCCTGCCACACTCCAAGATCCACCACTGTCCTGTCACTCACACAATGTAGGCAACATTACTTAACACTGAAATCTGAATTTCTTATTCATAGAAATATAGTGGCTACCACAATTCTGTTTCCATTGAATTAGTAAGACCATTCCTATTCTTCATATTCTCACTATTAAGATATTAATAATCACAGAAGTCCACTTTAAAAATAGTTCTCATTGCCTTAAATTGTATGAATGGTCCAGATATCAACAACTTGTTGAACTCGTATTTTAGCTTTTTTTCTGACAAAGGAAGATTCAGTCCTTCAGAGGAAATCTTCTCAGCAGCCTCGTGTGCACCTGCTCCAGGGCTGGAACCTGTGTTGTGTGGCTCCTCAGTGACTCTCCAGCCCAGCCCTTGCCTTGCAAGGAGGTTCCTCTTGGGGCTCACAAACATTTACTCCCAGCTTCTCTAGCCCGACATGAAATGGCTTTGTTCTGGTTTAGAATACTCTTTCAGTGACACCATATGCTGCTGACACCATGTCTTGAAACAAGTGATTAGCCTTACTAAACCTGTTGAACTCTGCAGGGTGAACCAAACCAAGGATTATATGATGAAGGAGGAAGCTCCTTCTCTGAAGCTCTGGATTCACTTCATTAGTGGATCCAAAATGAATACAGAAACTCACAGGAGTTTGGGGGGTGACGTGTTTCTTCAATGGGCTCCTGCAGTTGAATGTTGCACCTGAGAATACGAGCAGGTCCAGATACATTCAGATGACACCCCGCTCCATATCCACTATTCCAATAACACACATTTTCCCTTCTTCCTATGTTGTAGCTTATAGGAAGTGCCACCTACACTGACACTAGGCCCATGTATCTGACTTTTTCCCCTAGAGATCTAAAGCAAACAGGATACAAGGGGAGACTTGGGAAGTACATGCGGGTTGTTCTTTTCATTTTCTCAGCTAGGAATCCAGCAAAGGCTTCATGATAACAGAACCTGAGGTCACTCAGGGAGTTTTCAAGACCTTGGTCTTAAAAATGGTGATATCAGAGGATTCGGATTCCTCTACTCTCTTGTCTCACTCTCTGTCATTTTCCATTAGTTTCCCTACGTTCTCCTCAGATAGAGTCTGTGCATTGCCACATTTGCATCTTTAATCCAGAGCCATCATCCTGGTTAGAATAGATTGTGCAGTGCGGGTAAGCACTGCCTGTTCTGACCATGGAAACCTAGAGACGCGATCTGCATCCTCTTCTGGGCTGTGACCTTGACCAGGCGTCACCAGGGGAAAAGCTCATTTTTGGCAGTTAATCCCTTTTGTGGTTTCAGCGTCCCTGGACTATTTACTTACTTCTTACCCCTATTGGCTAACTTTGCTCATTTGTATAATAATGGAAGGATGGAAGAAAAATCTGGAAGGGAAGATTTGTCTTCATCACATAAGATAAGGTTCTGGAAAAGTCCTTCCCTGTAGAAGCTCCTGAAGCAGGCTCCTGGTATGTTTCTCAGTAATTAATCATCTGCAATTCTGATCCACAGGAAATGCATTTGGATTTTATTTTTTAGAATCCTGAGGTTTCTGGAGAGAAAGTAGAGAAACTTTAGAAGTGAAAGACCCTCTGGAACTGTTGCATTTACCGAGTCCACATCTGTCTTTCAGATGTCTATAGTGCTTGTCATGTAGTGCCCTCATATCTTGTGGCTTCTGCAACCTCTGCTCCAGTTAAGCAAGTGTCAACTGCCATTTTAGGCATGTCCGTCTATCCAGTTTTTGGAGTGGGTAAGGTTTCTTGCTACTTCAGTTATTTAATAGATTCTAAAATGTGTTGACTTTCAGATTATGCAGATTTCTTTTGACATAAAAATGAGGTTGATGAATTTTATAATCTATATTTTGGAGCCTAAACCAAAAGTACAATCAAGTGTCACCTCAGATGTGTTACTGGAAGCAGAATTCTGATCTCATTACATATAAGTGGTACCTGGTCTGACGTACATGAACAGGCAAGGAAACAGAAAAAGGACAAGGCACAACGTTTATGAAAAAGTCTCAGCAATTTTAATTTTCTTCTGAGGAAGCTGAAATTGTGCAAGTAAAACAGTGTGACTGGTCATGTCTCAGGAGAAGTTGTGTTCTGGAAAGTATCTCCAGTCCTGGGCTGGATCCAGTAGGTGCACTCAGGCCTGAAATGTAAAGCAGCGACTTGTATTCCTTAAACAGATGATATTCCAATGAGAAAACTGTTCTCAGGTGAGCTGCAGAGCAGGGAGGAGGAGACGGAGGTGTCCTTGGCTTCCCAGAATTGCTGAAACTTGAAGACCAAGGCCACCTCCTCATAGGTGGAGCAGAGATCCACCTATGAGTACATCACATCGGCTCTGTCTTCAGGAATCTTGGGCTGTGGGGGAGGTGAAGGAATTTGATTTATTCCTTTCTGCTAATGCAGTGTGCTTCAGAGAGAATGAAATGAAAATTTAATAAATACACTTTTTGCCATAGTAAGGGAGAGAATATGAATAATTCATGGCAATGGAAGTGGTCACTTCAGAGCTGGCAGAAGGAGCAAGTGCACAACTGAGAGAAGGAAGCGCCCTGCCCCAGGAAGCAGGTGCGCTAAGACCATCCCCTGAGAACTGCCCTCCAGATACCACGTGTCGGTGGAACCTGGGCCCGTGCCTGGGATCTTGTGTGTAGTGTGGAGAGCAGAGCACAGCTCCACTCCTCCTCACTGTGTGACCTAGGATGTGACCTCTTCCTCTGAGCTTCATTCTAACTAGGTGTTAAAATCAAATAACAGCAGTAACTTTACCTGTAAACTTTCCGGTAAGAGCCAGTGATGAGCAGAATTGTTATCACTGTTGTTGTCCAAACCCTTAAATATGATAAAAATACCTGTGTGACCCCTCGTCTCAGACCTCAGATGACCACCTCGCAGAGAGCACACCTGCTTTGTTTCTGTCACAAACGTGGTATTAGAACTGGAAACTATGTGTACCTTGTTATAGAATTTATATCTTAGTTATGTTACATTGGATGAAGTTAGAATTAGTAAGTGACAGTAAGAATTTTAGGTGGTGGGATGTCTAAGCAAACTGTCAATGGTGTGTCTTCATTTCTCCTTGCTTATTATAGATAATGTGAGAAGAGAGAGAAAAATTAAAGAGAAAACTATTGACCAATAGTCAGGTGTTTGATAAACAAAGGAGATTTTCACATCTTCTGGAAACTCCATTAAATTAAATAAAGAACTTTAAGACACTTTTCCACATTCTAGATACATGTCTAATACAGATTTAGATTTGAACGCACAGAGAGAACACAGAAAATGGAAATTCAGCAACAGATCAGTTTGCCAAATAGGCAGATTTAAACTAGTTTGTAATTTTACCTAAATACTCAAAGAATAAACCCCAGATTCAAATAACAAATGATAAAATTTCAAGGTTTAGTGACTGGTTGAGAGAAGCTTGAACTAACATTATTTTGATGAATCATACATCAATAATAAAACTTTGTCCAGTGGTCCAAAGTTTCTAGGGGCTGCTTGAATTAATAGTTTCTACCTCCCTTACCTATGATTTCTGGCAGAATCTATCATCCTCTAAAACCCAGGGACCATTAAGAACAGAGACAGAAGTTTGAATACTACGAAGTTTTGAGAGACCCAAATTACTGCCTGGACTGATTGGTGAGGATGATCTCTATAAGCCTCATCTTTGAAGAGTGTGTGGTGGCTTTTGTTATAATGAACAGGTAGCAGCAAAGACAGTCAAGGAAAATGAAGGAGGATGGGAACATGGTCCAAACAGAAGAACAACATAAAGATGTAGAAACCGATATCAATGAAAAGGAAGTGTTGGGGTCCACGTGTTTCCTAAACAAAGGAATGAACACACAAGACAACACAGGACAAGACATACATGGCGGCCACCCCGAACGGCACACTCTGCTTTATTTTTTCCAGACGTTTTTGGAATGTTGCCAAGTCATGGGACATGTGTTGCTTCTCTGACCTTTCCTTGACTTTCAAGATCAGTAAACATCGACCAGTTCCCAGAGCCCACTGTTTACAGCTGGCTCCTTTATCCTTCTTGTTTGCAGAGAAGGAATGTCCTGCTTTGTTTGCAAGAGCAGGGCTTATCGGGAACATCTCATTTGCGAGCACACAGTCCTCTACATCTCCCCTTTCTTTATTTACAGGTTTGATTTTTTTTTTTTTTAAACCATCATTACATGTTGGGCTCGCTGGGATTTGGTGTTTGCCCTTTGGCACCGTTTCCAGCAGACTGTGAAAATGACAAAGGCAAAAACAACAATCAATACATTACTAGAAACATAAGTCAGTAAAGTTTTTACAGGACTCATAGGGTTTAAAGATTTTAAGCTTTGTGCAATACCAGTCATTAAATCTGCGCCAGTTAGCAATGGTAACTGATTACGAAACGTTTCAGAAATATTGTGTGTTAGTTCTTGTATTTCCAGGGAAAGATTGTCATGGCCAATTAAAAGCCGTTTTATCTCTGTCCAATTATGTACAGTGCTGTTAAAAGGAATGGGGTAATACAAAATTGAGTAGTATTCCAGTCACATTTTAACAAGGCTCGAGTATTTAACACTGTCAGCTGATCCCCTATCTAAGAAACCACTTGTTCTAAGTTATCTACTCATTTAGTCAAATGAGCATCGATGTCTCATTGTTGTTGCCATGACAAGTGAGATTGTTCATGCTATTGTTGCACGAACTTTGCATTTTGGATACTCTGATGTAACGCCAGTCCAGCAACAGCAGTAGTGGAAGCAATGGCCACAAGTCCCACTACTGTTGTTACGACGATCCCAACCGCTCTCTGGCTGCGGTGGACAAGATCTCACATTACTTAGTAAATTTGAGTAACCCCAGTAGATTTACTCCAGGTGCGTGTCAAGTTCACAGGTAACCAGGTTTCTTTTTCAGCTCTTAAAATATATATATTGGAGAGAGTCTCATTTCAATTATTATGCCACCAAGTAGTATTTATACAGCTTAAAAATGTACAATTGTCTGTACAGTTAACAACTCCTATATTATTATCCCATTTAAAGATTCTTGCTAACAACAAGTAAGGTTTTTTAACACAAGTAATGATATATTTAGATCTGTTTCGATGTAAAGATATATGGAAAGGATTAGAAAGATTAGTGGTATTTAAGGACATGTTTGTAAAAGTAGACATTGGTTTGCCAGCAGCTAGTAACTTTTATATATGACTTTGTATTTGTAAAGTGTTGGCCAAATGTGGCATAGGGGGCGACAAGCCACCATCATGCCAAATAATAGTTTCATTACCATCAGCATAAATGTTGTGATTATTTTTATGCCATTGTAGGCTAAAGTGGCTAAACTCAGTCTGAAAATCTCCATGCACACTCCAGTCAGTGACAAGGTATCTATAATTTCTACCTTTTACCTCTAATAATAATCGTGGTTTTACGTCTAGTCCACTTTAATTGGGAAACACCTCCGGACATGTTGGGAATAGGACATAAGGATAATGTAGTAGGCAAGGTTTTGTTAAGTAGAGCAGTATGATTATATTTAAAACTCTGAGTAACAACAATCATAGTAAAGGCAGCAATGTGACTATGATTTTAGCGCACAGCCCAAGCCTCATGAGAAGGCTGTAAACAATGTGGACTGTTCCCAAGACATATAGGTAACCCTTTCACCCCAAATTGATATGAACTGTTTACTGTACCCGTGTCTAACTCAGGATCCTGATTTAAAAAAGGTGATGGCATCCAAGTAGTATCATTAGTAAATACTAAAACTTCTTTGTCTCCCTAGGCCACACCTTGATATAAGGGTGGAAAGGGAATATAAGTCCAATATGTGAATTCTCCAGCTGTTATTTGGCAATTAACTACAGCTAGTATAGCCAGAAATAAAGTCAGTGAAGTTTTGGGCTGTCCAGCTTGTTGAACAACCCCTTCAGCTTCTTGAGTAAGTTTTTTCAGCTCACCCCATGTCGGCGGCTCCGCTCGACGAGTTTCGTAGGTGAAGGTTTTCTGAAATGCCGCCAGGAAGTCATCCGGCCGGCTCCTCTTGGCCGTGGCACTGCTTTAACCGTCGGGATGGGAACCACTCGCCTCCGGCACCTGTACGAACGAGAGCATAACCTCGACCCCATTGTAAAACTTTTCCTTTTAAATATTGGCCTTGTAATGAAGGATAAGACACCCACAAATTGTTAGCTTGTGGCTTTCCTAATGGTTGTTGAAAATGTTTTATTGCTGTAGATTGCTGTAATTGGCGCCAATAGTTAAGAAAATTTAAAGTAAAAAGAGCTTTCAGAATTTGATGCTTTGGGGAATCTCATCCATTTCCCCCTGTTTGTTTTAAAAGTTGTAATTTTAAAGTAGTATTAGCTTTTTTAATAATTGTTTGACCTTGACTGTTAAATGGAATACTAGTGGAATGATGAATGTGGTATGAAGAGAGGAAGGCAGCCAATTTATGAGAGTAATAAGTAGGAGCATTGTCAGTTTTTAATTTAGTAGGAACTTTTCTAACTGTAAAGGAAGTAAGTAAATGAGTAATAACAGAATTAGCTTTTTTAGAGTGTAATGGTGTAGCCCATTGGAAGTGTGACTAAGTATGAATTGTATGATGAACATATTTTAAATGACCAAAAGAAGAAATATAAGTTATATTTATTTGTTAAATATGATTTTGTTTAGTGTTTCAGGGATTTATACCTGGACTTAAAAAGGGTGGAATAATAGGAGCCCAAGATGGACAGGTTTTGACAATAGTTTGGGCTTGATGGCGTGTTATAGAAAATCACCATTGTAGGCCGGGCGCGGTGGCTCAAGCCTGTAATCCCAGCACGGGGAGGCCCAGACGGGTGGATCACAAGGTCAGGAGATTGAGACCATCCTGGCTAACACGGTGAAACCCCGTCTCTACTAAAAAATACAAAAAATTAGCTGGGCGAGGTGGCGGGCGCCTGTAGTCCCAGCTACTCGGGAGGCTGAGGCCGGAGAATGGGGTGAACCCAGGAGGCGGAGCTTGCAGTGAGCCGAGATCGCGCCACTGCACTCCAGCCTGGGTGACAGAGCAAAGACTCTGTCTCAAAAAAAAAAAAAAAAGAAAATCACCATTGTAATTATAAACTGTTAGTATGATGTAATTGATGTTTATCTTGAGTCTGTTGGACATTGTTAACAAGTAAAGAATTAATTTGGCTATTACCAAAAGTTAAAGGTCCTGGTAAAGCTGAATGTGAATGAATATGAGTGATAAAAAAGGGGGGTTGTACGGGAAGTAAGAGTCAAGAACAATAAAGAAAATAGTTTTTGTAAAGGGATTTTTGGGAGTAATGGTAAAGAAGTTTGAGAAATATACTTAGTCACATATACAGTATATTGGGAATTACTAACTATATTATAAGGGGTTTGAGGCCAATTTTGTAGTATCATAAGAATGGCAAAAAGTTTTTTCTGTTGTACAGATTTAAATGGATAGTGAGAAATTTTTGAAGTATTTGATGTCCAGTATGTAGTTTTTTTATTGTTAGAACTATTAGTAAAAAAGGTGGGACCTTTAACCAGAGTATAAGAAATAGGATTATAGGACAGGAAAGAATATTGTTGTAGAAAAGTAAATAATCTATGATTGGGATAGCGTTGAGAAAAGGAACCAGTATACTTGGTGTAAGTCACTTGTTATCTTTTATGAGTTTTTAGTAGAGATTTAATGTATTGATTAGATAATTGGGTAATAATTTTTATAGGGTTAGTTCCAAGTAATTGATGAGTTTTATGTTGTCCTTTAATAATTAATTTAGTTAATTTATTAATATAAGGGTAAATTTTTTTAATGGCTTTATTAGTTAAAAGTAGCCACTTTAGAATGTTATTATTTTGATGTAAGATGACTGTTGGTGAATGAGGAGTATGAAAAAGACATAAAGAGAGTAGAAGATCGGGTATAATATAATTAAGGTGAGTTTTACTAATTTTATTTTTTACAAAAGACAATTTTTTTTTTTTAGTAGTAGGGGATAATTGTCGAGAACTGTTTAAATTTGAATTTTTTAAGGTAGTAAACAAATGTTGTAATTTATAAATAGGAATACTTAAGATGGGACGAAGCCAATTAATATTTTTTAACAATTTTTGAAAATTATTAAGGGTCACAAGTTGATTTTTTTAAATTTGAACCTTTTGTGGGCGGATTTGTTTTTTAGTTAATAAATACCCCAAATATTGAATGGGGAACTGAGTTTGTATTTTTTTTTAGGAGATATTTGTAAATTATAATGAATTAACTGTTGTTGTAAAACCTTAAAAACTTGATTTTGGAGGGTTACATTGGGGTAGCCAATAAAATATTATTTATAGAATGATAAATTAACACAGTTGGAAACTGATTTTTTACAGGATTTAAAGTCCTATGTACGAATTTTTGACATAAAGTAGGGCTATTAAGCATACCCTGGGGAAGAACCTTCCACTGATATTTTTGAATGGGCTGTCCATTATTATATTTAGGAATAGTAAAGGCAAACTTTTTACAATCTTGAGGTTGTAATGGAATAGAGAAAAAACAATTTTTGAGATCTATGACCATTAATTTTTAACTTTGTGGGATAAGGGCAGGATTAGGAAGACCAGGCTGTAAACTTCCCCTAGGTTGAATGTAAACATTTATAGTTTTAAGATTAGTTAATAAATGCCATTTTTTACTTTTTTTTTTTACTTTTTGTTTTTTTTAACATGACAAAGACAGGGAATTTCATGTAGAAGTACTTTGCTTTATATGCCCCTCGGCCAATTGTTTTTTGACTAACTCTTTTAAAGCCCCAAGTTTTTCTTTAGATAATGGCCACTGTCCCACCCAAACAGGAGTGGTAGTTTTCCACTTTAATTGTAAAGGTTGAGGCTGGTGAACAGTGGCTATGAGTTTAAAGGATTGTAGCCCATTTTGAACATCATATTTTTGGCAGCTGAAGAAATATGAGGAAAGTTTAAAAAAGCACCAAATTGTTGTAAAAGATTTTGTTTCTAAAGATTAATATTGATAGGAACAATATAAAAAAATTTTGACCTTGTTGACCTTTAGGACCGACACAGGTTAAAGGTTTTACGCTTTGATAAACCACAGAAGTAGTACCCAAGCCAGTGAGTGTAACTGAAACTTGTTTTTTTTGTTTTTTGTTTTGTTTTGTTTTTTATTGTATAGGCCCCCGTGTCAATTAACCCTTTAAAAACTATTTTATTAATGTGTAATGAACATAAGGGCTTTTCATCAGAAACTAAAGTTTCCCTAAAAACAGTTTTTTTTGTGCTACCGAACTCTCCCTGTCGAGATATATCCCTAGATAGGAACGGAAAAAAAGGCAATAAAAGTAATTGTGCAATACGTTCCCCTGCTTCTAGGTGTATAAATTGTGAGACTTGTACCATAATAAGAATTTTATTAGTAACATCAGGATCAATGATTTTTGGAATCACCATTAACCCCTGTAGAGCACTGTTGTTTTGACCTAACAAAAGTCCGACATGTCCTTTTGGCAAAGGGCCACACACTCCAATAGCTAATTTATATACTCCTCTATTAGGAGACAAGGTATAAGGCTGAGTAATAGTTAAGTCAGTAGCGGCGCTCTGCTTAGTTGCTGCATAAAGCTGGGAAACTGGGGTAAGGGGTGGTATCCTTAAGGAGGACTCGAATTTATTTCTTGATGTTGTAGGCCATTGCTCACTGGGTATTGTAGTAGGCTTGTATTATAATTGTTGGGGCCCCAAGCCTGTGGGCCCCGGCTCCCGTTTCCCGGGAGAGGAGACAGTAAATTTGTACTTTTATTAGTTTTGGAACGACATTCATTTGTCCAATGTCAACCTTTGCCACAACGTTTGCACACCTCTGAAGGCAGCTTTTTGCCTTGAGGGATAAAAGTGTTTAATTTTTTATGACATTTTTTCTTGAATTGTCTAGGTTTACCACATTGAAAGCAAACACCTTGTTTGTTATTTTTTTTTAAGGCTTTAGATAGGGCTCCAGCAAATAATTGAGCATTATAAATAGCCCCTC